>NC_081425.1:13814718-14448692 GCF_949786415.1 Peromyscus eremicus
AGCAGTAAATGACTCCAAATGACATATTGCTATATTCATAAATCAGGGAACTATTCAACCCCCACTTCTTGTGATATATGGTAATGAACAGAAACCCCATAACTGTAAATATGCAGAGGATGAGAAACTTGGAGTACTCAGCCCTAATGTGAAGTCAAAATCAAGCCCTTCCCCTCAAGGTTCAGGAATCTTGTGAAAGAGGAGACAAAAGGATTCTAAGAGCAGAGGTAGTGAAAGTCTTCAACAAAAGGATTCTTTCCAGATGCCACAGGGCTAATGCACACGTGAACTCACAAAAATTGTGACACCATGCACAATCTGTGTAAGTTTAAGCCAGAAAAAAATGCCAGCATGGAGAAAAGGAAGTAGACATAATGTCCCAGCAGTACCGAGCAAGCAATTTGTATTTGATAATTGCTAAAGTTGGCAAAATTGGTTTTCTCCAATTGAGGGACACTGGATTTATCAACTATACTCAAGTACAGGTGCCATGTTCAGGAGCAGTTGAACAACACATAATTAATTCTTTGTATTTATATGATTTTATTTTGTTTTGATTGGATAATTTTTTACCTTTTGGTGTATGCCTTTTGATTTTTTTGATTACTAAAGAATGTTTACTTTTTTTTATACAATGGCATGTTGCGGAGGTCTAATGTTCTCACTGAACAGTAGAAAACCAAAATTTGTCATTTCTTAAAGAATTGAGTATAAAATCTGACATTAATTAAAAGAATAAATACATTTTTCAGGTGTCAAGGCAAAAGTCCCCAACTAAGAGTAAGTAACTGATGTGTGATACCACTCTATATGCCGTGAATATGTGTTGCTCTGATTGGTTGATAAACAAAATGCTAATTGGCCAGTAGCCAGGCAGGAATGATAGGCAGGATAAGCAGACATGGGGAACTCTGGGAAGAGGAAGGCGGGGTCAGGAGTCCCCAGACAGACAGAGGAAGAAAGATGTGAAGGCAGAACTGAGAAAAGGAACCAAACCACATGGCTAAACATAGAAAAGTACTATGGGTTAATGTAAGTGTAAGAGCTAATCAGTAATAAGCCTGAGCAAATGGTCAAACAGTTATAATTAATATTAAGCCTCTGTTTGATTATTTTATAAAAGGCTGCAGGATTGTAGGTGAGAGATTTGTCCTGACCCTGGGCCAGGCAGGACAAAACAAAACAAACAAAAAAAACTTCTGACTACAAATAACAACCAAGGACAGTCTGGAGGGAAAACACCAGAATGAAGGCTGGTTCCTAAGCCTCAGACTTTACCACCCTGTTAGACTGGTAAGATGGAAGTGGTAACTGGTTCAGGATGCCTGGTCAGCCTCAAAAAATTCTGGAATAGCCAGATGTCAGTTAATAGCTTTAGCAGATCACTACATGGTGCTCACACAAATACACCAGGCTGAGGTTTCTCTTCCACATCCTGCTTGTCTCAGTCACCAAGTGACAGAGCCACATGGACTAAGGACAAAATCAAGATATGTACAGGCTATTAAACATATATCAAGGGAACAGTCAACTCGAATTCAAGGTCAAAAAGCATCAACAAGTTCTGCAATCCTGGGCTGATATCAGATACAAGCTTCAAGGACAAATAATGTTTCAAATACTTCATTTTCATGAGGCTAGCATGAGTTGTGTACACTTGCCAGAGCAAACTGATACTTCAGAATCAGCTCCTACAGCAGATGTCTGACACATGCTCATCCATCTAGAAGCATTTGTGGTGAACTATAAAGGGGCTATACTCCTCATACTCCTCTTTGCTGATTCACATCTGGTGGAAGATGGACACTGAGGCTGTGTCATCCACATAAGTGTCCTACTGGCCCTTACCCACATGACACCCCAGTATCAGAGGCACCCTGCAATGGAAGGGAACATGGCCTTGGGGGCGGACATTATTTCCTGCAAAGCCAGCTTTTCTCGTACAGGATCCGTTAGCAATTACACGTGCAGTGAGAGTGGTTTCGTTTGTTTCTTTGTAGAGAAAAAGAACACCATGGGGTGGGTAGAGAGGTAAGGATCTAGGGGAGGTTGGGGAAGGGAACAGAATGTGATTAAAATATATGGAAAACAATTAAGTCAATGAATAAAAAATGTAAAAGATCTCTAACAATGACTTAATAAAATTTCTATTGTCAAGAAGAAACTCTTAGTACACAGCCAACAAGAAAACCTTTTGAAATTCAATAGTGGAGTGGAGACAACACAGAGAACCAGCAATAAGAATAGAGGTATATATGGCTGGTGGTTCCTAACACAGGCCTCGTTTTCTTGAAACTTAATAACGTTTTGTTTCATCAAAAACTAGGGCCTATGGTAGATTAACCAAGCATTAACATTTTTGAGACATTTGTCCTAGAAATATATGAGAGCCAGTTGTGGTGACACACAGACATCATGGCACTCAGAGTCTGAGACAGGAAGATCATGAAGGGAAAACCATCCTTGATTACATAGAAAATTTAAAACTAGCCTAGGCTACATAGGATCAGGTCTCTTCCTAACTCCAAACCAATGGAAAGTGGTGAGGTGAGTTACACACAAAAGTGCTTGTGCTAAAAGCCAGAAGACAAAAGGTTGACTTCTGGGACCCACGAAAAGCCAAATGTTGGCATATCTCTAACTCCAGCACTCCAAAAAGCAGGTGAGAGGTGCAGAGAAGAAAATCCCCTGCAACTTTGCATGTCAGCTATTGTGGAATACAGAGGGCAGTGGAAACATGATAGACCCACTTTAAAATAAGATGGAAGCATGGATAAAGAGGGGGCTCAAACCCCACCCTTGGTTAAAAAAACAAAACAAAACTATTGGCACTTGACAGCTGTGGAGGGGTAGAAGGAAGAGTCACTCTCCTGTGTGGACTTTACTTCTGTTAGGTTGCCCACATCCCAGTGAAGTTCCCACATGTATACGGCAATACTAATTGGACTCAGAGGTATATTAATCATATAAAGAAGAAACATATGATGTTGAGAGGTTGGAGAGATTACTGTGCGGTTATGGCAAAACAGGTTGCGGAGGACACTGTGCAGTTTGGGCAAAAACTGATAATAAATAGGTAAGATTGAAATATATTGTACAAGCATATGTAATTCTGAGAATAAATTTTTTAAGAAATCTAGCTTTATCATTTTAAAAAAACTGCTGATGAATTGAAATGCTTTATAAGTGAATATTTTAAATGAATGAAATATTATTCATTCTTTTGATAACTTAGTCTGTAAATCAAGAAATGTTAGATTTAACTTGAAATTCTCACACAGTATTATTCTCTTGTAGAAAAATCTAAATTTCCCTGGTATGCTATGTCTCTGACTGATCTTGTCCACCAGATGGCAGCAATACAATATTAAAATATATTATTAAAAAACAAATGAAACTTTGATATTTCAGATTGTTGTGATTATTTTGAGACTAATAAGAAATTAATAAAAGTAGTATTGACTTTTGGTGTGGGCCATAAAATGACCAAACAGATGATACAAACATTGAGTTAAGACAGTCAAATCTTGCTAAAAGTCTCTAGTTGGTAAAGGCCATTTTAAAAGAAAGATATAAAAAATACTTAAGTAACATTATTTATACACTAATTCATATTAGCGCCATGTTTCCATATCTTGCCATTTAAGAATATACCATCTTCTGCCGGGCGGTGGTGGCGCACGCCTTTAATCCCAGCACTCGGGAGGCAGAGCCAGGCGGATCTCTGTGAGTTCGAGGCCAGCCTGGGCTACCAAGTGAGTTCCAGGAAAGGCACAAAGCTGCACAGAGAAACCCTGTCGTGAAAAAAAAAAAAAAAAAAAAAAAAAAAAAGAATATACCATCTTCTAAGCCAATTTAGGATTATTTTAGGAAATATTATACATTTTTACATTTACATATTTTGTCACACATGTAAATATTTTCATAAGATTTGTTGCAGTTTGTTTTAATATCATTCATACGAAAAAATTAAAAATCCATGAGCTACAAAAATGTGAGAAATAGTAAACTGTGGTATTTCATCTTTAAATGAACAGAACATGGAAACATACAAAATGTCTTCTCAAGAAGTCCGTCCTGATTTCTAAAGGGATTTGTGATACTCACAAGCCAGTCTAGTGCACATGTCCATTTTCCTCTCGTGCATCTTCTGATGCTTATTCTATTCTCTCTTAAGGTCAGCAGAGCTTGTTTGGGCCTGTGTTTTCCTTGCTGATGTCTGTGATATCTGGGCTTTAGAAGAGTTCTTAATATTTTTTGGACATGGGAATTTCATCTTATCTACATGTGTCACATTTTAGCAATCAGGGAAACACGAAAGGACAGATTAAAGACATCATCCAAAAGTTGAATAACTGAGCTCTCTTCTTTCCATTTTGAATGTCAGTCCAACTGTGCCATTCTTAAAAGAGGTTAAAATTAACCTCTTTCAGCTCCTATCAATTATCTCAGGATGTACTCTCTTTGAAAGATAATGAATCTGACTTTAACGTTTTCATAGCTATTAGTGGAAATTATGAGGATCTTGGGTCAGGGAAAAGATCTATATAAATAATTAGGGTTACATTTGCTACTCAAGATGTATGCAAAATTGGTGACTGCTCACACAATGTAGAAAAACAATCATGCTAGGAAACCTCATCTTCTGTAGATTTCTAGAGAAATGGTCCATTCTGCGGACAGTATTAACTGTGCTGTCAGGATGTCCTTCAATTCTGCTCTGCACCATCTTTATCATTAAAATTCATGCAGACATGTTCTATTTCATGAGATATCTCTGCATCCAAAAGTTGTCTGATTCTAAGTGTAATGTTAAAAAGATAGTTTGAAAGATTTTTTTTCTCTTTTTTCTCTGTTGTGTTTGTTAGTTTGTGTAGATAAGGCTTTTCATTGAGACTCCAGACTCACTGGTTAGGCTTGGATGGCTAACCAGAGAGTTCCAGAAATCAGATTGTCTTTATCTTACAAGCACTGGGATCATAAGCTCGCATCCCCGATCTGGATTTTACAATAGTTCTTTTAATAAAAAGAAAATATAAAATATCCCCAACTCTGTGAATCTTTCCATTTACTTTAGGTATAATCCCATAACAAACCATACAAAGGAGGGTGATTTCTCTCTTTTTTTAAGTTTAGCAATGCTTATACCTCTGTGAATTACGTAGGTCTAGATGACAAATTCTGCTACATGTGTTTCTGGTCCATCCAATATAGTTTTGTAAACATAAATAACAGCACAGCTAGTTATACCTGGGACTCTAGTAAGACAGTGGAATTTTATGCACCCAAGAAAGCTTATCATTTACAACATGGGGAAATTAGTTCTACAATGAGTATATTTCACTTAACCTTATAGTTTTAATTGAAGTTCCATAACAGAAATTGCATTATATTTGACAAATCTACATCAAGCATTACTTAATCTACTTCTTGCTGTTAATACTCTGAATTAGTCAGTCCCTGTCTGTGATTGAACACATTAAAGTGGAGACATGATGGTATAATGAGACTTTTTGAATTTTCTAAGAAACAAAACAGAAAAAAAAAACATGGAACTTATCGATTTAAACATACATGTGCATATCTTATTTAGGGTTTTATTGTTGTAAATAAACATGACAATGGTAAATCTTATAAAGGAAGACATTTAATTAGGACTGGCTTACAGTTTCAGAGATTTAGTCCACTTTCATCATGGTGGGAAACAGACGTATGCGTGCACACAGGGTGCTGGAGAAGCAGAGAGAGTTCAACAAATGTTAAAGCCTACCCCTAGTGACACATTTCCTCCTGTAATGCCACACCTACTACAACAAGGCCATGAATTCTAATCCTTTAAAATAATGTCATTCCCAATAGCCTATGGAGGAACCATTTTCATTCCAACTACCACAGTGCCACACACTAAGTTAGTTTATACTTTAATATAGAAAATCTGTATTTCTCTCAATGATGTCACATATTTATGCAACTATAGTGTGGACAGTTACTATGACAGATGCACGTGTTGTGGAAAGATTAACATGCGTATTAACAACCATTATTGTAATTTTCTTAAATTTGCACTTGGAAAAAGAAAAGACTACTTTTTTTACTCACTGTCAAATTCTAACATGCCCATTTTAGTCATTCAGGAATAACAATAATATATCTTTAATAACAATAATATATCCTTTAGATTTTTATGATTAATTGGGCATTTTTTTATTCTAGTCTGGCAAATCTCTTATTACACTGGTATGGTTGAACAGGATTTAAGCCATGGCATTTTGGTCAAGCAAATAGTAGTTTTTCACTTATAAACACTTGTTAACACAAAATCACAAAAGGTTTTATTAATAAAAATCCTAGAGCCAGATATTGGGGTAAGTTTTGAAAGATTAGAGAGACAGAACAAGCCACAGCCAACCTCACCTCATCAACTCCTCAGCTGATCTTGTTCCTTCAGACTGAAAGCCTCTAAGTCCTCACCTGGAAGGGATCTCAGCTGAACTGCTTAAAAGTCTTCTAGAAAATCCTCAGCCCATAAGCCTCTGAGTCCTCACCAGAAAGGGTCTCAGTTGAACTGCTTAAAAGCCTGGTCCTCATGCCTTATATACCTTTCTGCTTCCTGCCATCACTTCCTGGGAATAAAAGTGTGTGTCTTTCCCAAGCAAAGACCCGAGATCTTAAGTTGTAGGATTAAAGGTGTGTGCCACCAATGCCTGGTTCTGTTTCCAGTGGGGCCTTGAACTCACAGAGATCCAGACAGATCTGCATCCCGAGCAATAGGATTAAAGGCATGTGTGCCATCCCTGTCTGGCCTTCATATCTGATCTAGTGGCTGGCTCTGTCCTCTGACCCCCAGATAAATTTATTATGGTACACAATATATTGGGGTGTGCAATATATCAACCACAAACTCTCACTGTTACTGGCTCCTCTTTTGGAACCTATATCTGTATATATGTTTGTAGATGTAACCAACCATCTTTTTAAATAAGAAACACAGAACCAATGCAAAGAAGGAAACCAAGAGGTCAGAGCTAAGAGCTAAAACCTTACCCTTCCTCCTGAGGTGGTCCTACCTCTCCGAACCAGAGCTACTTTCTGTGTTAAAGTCCTTATATAGAATTTCTGTTCTGCTTTCTCATTGGTTGTAAACCCAACCACATGACCACCTCATCACGGCCTGTCTGTATAGACCTCCAGGTTTTCCATGATTGGTATTGAGATTAAAGGCATGTGTATCTAATACTGGCTGTATCCCTGAACACACAGAGACTTACCTAGCTCTGCCTACTAAGTGCTGGGATTACAAGCGTAAGCCACCACTGCCCTGCTTTCCTGTGGCTTGCTAATAGCTCTGACCCCCGGGCAACTTTATTTATTAACATACAAATAACATTTTAGTACAAATAAAATATCACCATATATGTTCATGAATCTGAGCATGTCTAAAGGGCATTTTAAACATTGTTCATAAAGATCTTGTATCAAAACAAAATTGCACTTTCATTGTCTCTGCTTATTCTGTGTAACATGCCAAATATGAGGGATTTTGTCAATATCTCCTGTACATCTTCAAGATGGTGTCTTATAAAGAAAAAAAAAGAAAGGATCTATGGTTTGTAGTAATGGAAATTAAAGAATTTGGCCAATTTATTTAATTCTCCACAAATTATTCCTTGGCTGGATTTTAAAGAGATAGATTGATTTTTATTATCATTCATTATTGAATTAATTCAAATTTCCTTTACATTCTGACATTTGAATTCCAATACTGCCACCCCTTTCAAGAGAGAGAGAGAAAATAGCATTTGACTCATTAACACACTTGTTTCTCTCTATCTCTGTTATCAATGATATAAACAGTTCTCCACACAACTTTCTGCTGATCAACTGTAGCCTACAGTGTTGACAGAGGTCTAGAGATGGGGTAAATGAACTTTTGTTTGAACCCCAATAGATGAGAACCATTTGACTCTTCTGCTGTATTGCTCCACAGGACCTGAAAACTCAAACACAAAATGGCAAAGCAATACAGGAGCCTAGTTCAGGCCAGTATGTCTGATTTTTAGATTTTTCTGCTCACTCCACATTTTCCTTAACTATACCTTACCTCTTTGCATTCTAGACTAACCCCCGTTTAACTGCCTAGAGTATAGAATGTCGTAATGGCATAATAAATTAGCAGCTTACAATAGAATAAGACTAAATAAAATTATAATTTTATCATCCATCAGTTTAAATGTAGAAACTTGAGTTGAATTCTTTATATATCAGTTTCATTTCAACTTAATATTACAAAAATAGGATTATCTCAATGCTCTGACTGAGATGAGAATCAGAAGAACTGGGGAAATCAATAGCTTAGCTTCTCCATATTCAAAATAAAATTGTAGCTTCTTTATATGAGGAAAATTATGAATAAAACTTTTTTGTTTGTGATAAACTGTATGTTTACAATAAACTGTAGACAAATTTCTAAATGGTTTTATTAATAGAAAACATAGAGCCAGATATAGGGGTGAAAACATGAGAGAGATCAGAGGAATAGGAACAGCCACGAGCTAACCTCACCTGACCAACTCTGCAGCTTCCAAAATGCAAGATACTTCCTGTCTACCCATGCCTATGTGCCTTGCTATTCTGCCAACTGATTTGGTCTCCCTGTCCAGCTACATCACTTCCTCTTCCTGCTCAGCTTTGACACTTCTTGTCTGTTTGTACAGACCTCCACAGTTAACTAGCATTGGAATTTACAGCATATGCCACCACACCTGGCTCTGTTTCCAGTGTGGCCTTGAACTCACAGAGATCCAGACAGATCCCTGCCTGCCAAGTGATAGGATTAAAGGCATGTGCTACCATTGCCTGACTTCTTTGTTTACTAATAATGGCTGTTTTTTTTTTCCTCTGAGCTCGCAGCAAGCTTTATTTATTAAAGCACAAATAAAATACCACCACATTTCAGCACAAATAAAATATCACCACAATAAACCTTCAGTATATAATTACATATGTGGCTTTTATGAAGATGGGAATCAATTTCATTTTAAAGTTTGGAATTATGTGGAATTTTATTCACAAAACAAGAGGAGTAATATATCTTTTTTCTTCAATTCAATGTTAGGTCTTTGAAGATTCTACTGAGTGCTGAACTGTAGACAAATTTCTAAGTGTTTTTTGTCTGAATCTGTCAAATGCGAATGGACTAGACATTGTTAACTGTATACATTTTATATACTTTTTCTTATATTTGTTATAACTTTTTTTTAAAACAAGAAAGGGGAAATATGGTTGACATATTGTGCACCCCAGTAAACTTATCTGGTGGTCAGAGAACATAGGTTTAGTAAGTGGTAGCACATGCCTTTAATCCTAGCATTCCAGAGGCAGAGATGCTTTGGATCTCTGTGAGTTCAAAGCCACACTGGAAAGAGCCAGGCATGGTGACACATACTTTTAATCCAAAGAAGCGAAGGCAGGAAGCAGAAAGGTATATAAGGCATGAGGACCAGGAACTAGAGCTTTTTTAAGCTGTTAGCTTTTAGCAGCAGTTCAGCTGAGATCCATTCGGATGAAGATTCAGAGGCTTTCAGCCTGAGGAAACAAGATCAGCTGAGGAATTGGCGAGGTGAAGATGGATGTAGCTTGTTCTCTTTCTGTGATCTTTCAGTATTAAACCCAATACCTGGCTCTGGGTTAAGACTTTTTAAGATTCATGCTACACTGAACATGTCTGTAGATTATAAAGCATGCACAGAGCATGGAAACAAACCCAACAGAACCACAAGTATAAAACAATATAAAACTATGGAGTAGATTTTTTAATTGAGATTCACGTAGAATGACTCTTAACACCTTTTACAGCAAAGCAAAGAATGACTAAGTGCCTTTCAACAAAGATATGCACAAGAGAGAAATAGAAAGTCTAAATCATAATAGTAATTTTCTCTCTCTTCTGAGGATGTGAGTACAGAAATTTATCTTCTTGCAAAGATTTCTTTAAAAAAATTACAAATGCAGAACCTGAAAGAACTAATGATTTGAGACAATTTCCATACCATAGAAAATTTACTGTTACATTACCATTGAATTTAATAAAATAATGCTCAGTTTTCTCCTTATACTAAAGGATCAGCATTGATTATCATTAATGAAACACTAATTACACCAATTCCAGTGAAACTGTACTTTCCTTACCATTCCCATCTCATTATCATAACTGACCCTGAAACTGATAAAAATCCAGAAAGCTCTGTGTGTGTGTGTGTGTGTGTGTGTGTGTGTGTGTGTGTGTGTGTGTGTTGGAAACATGAGAGGCTCAGCACACAAATGGAAACAGGGATATTTACTATACTTTATACCTGTTTAGGCTCTTTAAAGCTGAATTAGTCCCTAATTGATGAAATATTTTGACTTTAAATAGAATTCAGGATACTCAGTGGCCCATATAGAGACTAATAAGAAGTTATCACAGTCTAAAATGTTCCAAGAACTGCAGAAATACTGTTTAGTTTGCTTTGTATCCAAAGCACACTTCACCTCTTTGGAAAAGAACATTCATCACTTTCTAGGAAAAACAAGCTGGAGTATGTTGAAGGCTGATGTTGACCAATTTTTAATTCTTTGTGTGGAGTCCTAAAAAATTCCATTTTTCCATTATTTATTGTTCCTATTGTTATGACCAGACAAGAAATAATTAAAGAGAAAAAGACTTGTTTGTTTTTTTTTTCTTTTTGTTTTTCTTTGTTTTCCACTCATGGTTCCTGGAAACATTCTATCATGGCAGAGGAGACAGTTTTTCAAACTATTTCTTTACATAACTAAACATACTCCTTTTCCTTTCTTTTCCAAGCCTATGTACATTTTTACACATACTCTAAACAATTTAGAGTTTTATTCCATCTCTGAATCTGTCTTATTATGAATCTACAATCCTTCTCTGACCAGGAGAGATTTTAAACTGTTAAGCTGCATGGTTGACTCCTCCTACCTCAGCTTCCCAACATGGCAGAGGTACCTTTACTGCCAGCTCTGGGATCCATGCTCACCACTAAGTCTGGGAAGCAGTGACTCTATGAATTTGTCCAGCAGTGTGTAGCACAGAAACGTTGTTTTTTGTCTGTACTAGCAAATCTAAATCAACCGTACAGTGTGCTGCACAGGTTGGAGACACCTCTGTGTACAGCAGCAGGAATACACTATGCTGTAGGTCAAGCCCATGTGGTGCAAACCCATCATACTGTAGCTCAAGCCCTCAGGCCCCAGCTTGCCTGAGAGACACAAGTAGAAAGCTGTTTTTTAGCTCCATTTTAGAATCTTTTTTTTAAAGCTTTCTCAGGTTTTGGGTGGAAATTCTTGGCAAATGTAGTTGCAAGTTTTCTCCAGTCCTGCCTGGCCCCATGGTCCCACAGCCGCTTATGAAATAATCACTCAGAGGCTTAATATTATTTACAAACTGTATGGCCTGTGGCAGACTCTTGCTAGCTAGCTCTTATATATTAAATCAACCAATTTCTATTAATCTATGTTTTGCCATGTGTTCTGTGGCTTTACCATCTGCTGGAATGTTGCTCCTTGGGCAGCAGGCTGGTGTCTCTTCTGCTTCTGTCTTTCTTCTTCCTGTCTCTCTCTTTGATTTCCTGCCTAACTATATGACCTGACTCACTGCAGGCCAGAGCAGCTTCTTTATTAACAAATCATAGCAACACATATTCACAATGTACACACAGACATCCTACAGCATTGGGGTGTTTCAGAATAGAAGAAATGTAATTTTAATCTCAAAAATAAAATTGTTTTAAAAAAGTGAAGGTTTCACAACAACAAAACTCAAAATTATGACAAAATAAAATGATACAAATGAAGATGGTTTTAGATAGTGCTTGTGTGTGTGTGTGTGTGTGTGTGTGTGTGTGTGTGTGTGTATGAGTGTATTTCAGTGTGTGTAAATTTGTGTGTGTGATGTCATGGTGAGGTAGTGCAGGGATATTGTAGACTAAAACACTCAGACTATAAATGTTACTGCTGGTAGCTCTTAGATATCTTAATCCTATTAGTCAGTCTTATTTTCAAACCAACAAAGATCAAAGATGATGTTAAATTAGAAATTTAGTTAACTTGCCAAAGAAGAAATAACTTTTACACAGAGATGGCTTTAAATATTGTTGTCTTTTGGACAAATTCATTAAAGTGAGGAAATGAGCCTCCAGGAGAGCATTATTTAGAATGACTCTGATTTCTCTATATGAGAGGTTTAGATCAAATTCTGCATTAAGTGTAGGAACAGATGGACATGTTTTATGTTTTGGGGAATATAGCTTCCATTTGTAATCTAAATGAACTCTTCTGAATATGTGTTTGAAAGAGTATTAACTACCTCTTTGATCATTCCTGTTCTTGAAAATGCTTTGTGTTCCTGTTATGCAGATGCCTTCTGGAGATAGTATTAAGTCAACTGGTATTTATTTAATTATTGTGATAGTTTAATATCCCTTTTTAAGGTACATTAAAGGACACAGGAAAGACAACCAACAATTTAGAAAATGTAAATTGCACTCATAAAATTAAATACTACTTTATCATAATTATGGTCATACATTACAATACAAATTAACCTCTGAGGATAAAGTTTTATAGTTTATGTTGACTTTTAAATTTTTTAAGGATTTTACAATTTAATTCATGGCTGAGATTAGTTTTATGCATGCCTTTTTAAACTAAATGAAAATGTAAAACTAAACAGAAAATATCACTAAAACTAGAAATATAGTGGAAACTTAGTAAATTAAACAGAAACCAGTTTAAAATACACTGTTTCTCTACAAATGCAAAATTAATTTAAAAGAACTTAGTGATATGTAATACATAATAATGTAGTATGCAAATGAGCACAATTATAATGATTTGAAATGAATGGAATACTTTTTTTTAATTGGTCAAGAACAAATGAAAACAAACCTGATAAAATAATTATAAGACCTGCAGAAACGGATGGTAGAGTGGAAGAGTTTGCTGGTCTTTCAGAAGACTAGAATTGAGTTTCTAGTATCCAAGTAGGCCAGTTTATGGTCACCAGCTCCAAGAGATCTGAAACTATCTCCTGTTTTTTATGGAAACTGCATTAATGTATACATATCCTCAGATATATAAAAACATGCACATAATAAATAAAGAAACAAATATTCTCAAAACAAATATATAAATGTCAAATTTATTATGATAAGTAATCTTAACTTGATTATCCGAATAAAATATCCACCTAAACAATAAAACTGTATGTGTTTAGCTAATGTCAGGAACAGTAGTAGTGGTGGGTTCTCTGGGAATATATAAATGCAACACAATCCAGAGACAGTTATATACACCACTCTAGAACCTAAAATTAAATTATTTGGCAATCTTTTAGTAATTTTTTTCCATTGTCTTACAACTAGAAATATGGGACAACATAAAAAACTATAGAATCAAATTATGTATGTAGAACCATACCGGTATCTCTAGGATAAAGTCTACCTCAACATGGTGAATGATATTTTTGAAGTGTTCTTGAATGTAGGTTGCATTTATTTTACTGAGTCTTTGTGTAGTTTGTGTATCATGTTAACTATAGCCTCATAAAAGGAATTGGGCAATGGTTCTTCTGTTTCTGTTTTATGGAAAAAATTGAGGAGTATTGATATTAACATGTCTTTGAAGTCTGGTAGAATTTTATGCTAAAACCATGTGTCCCCGGGCTTTTTTGAAGGGTGATGGGTTAGGAGACATTTAATGGCTGCTTCTATTTCACTAGGAATTATAGGCCTATTTAATTGTTAATCTGTTCATGATTTTACTTTGTTAAGTGGTATGTTTAGAGAAAATTATCCATTTATTTTAGATTGTCTAATTTGGTTTTTAAATGACCTCATAAAATATGCAGGCAAATGGATGGAACTAGAAAAAATCATCCTAAGTGAGGTATCCCAGATCCAGAAAGACAAATATGATCACTGCCTTGTTCAACTATCACCAGAGAAGCTTTCTTTTGTAGCAAATGGGAAGAAATACAGAGACTCACAGCCAGACATTGCACAGAGACCTTGGAACACTCATTCCTAAACACCATGTACCATCAAATCCTTCTCCTCAGAGCTCAAGTAACCCTGTAGAAAGGAGTGAGTGTAAGACCCAGAGAGCATGAAGGATACTAAGAAAACAAGGTCCTCCAAATAAACATGAGTAAAGCTCACACGAACTCACAGAGACTGAAGCATCATTCACAGGACTTGCATAGGTCTGCACCAGGTCCTCTGCTCTTATATTATTGTCGGGGAATCCTGCATTTAAGGTTGCAGTGACTAACTCTCTCAGCTCAACACAAAATGGAAGATTCCCTGTCTCAGTGGGACTTCCTCTTCCCAGTCTAACCTTATTTGGAGAGTATCTCTAAGTTCAGGTTTCTGACCTCATTTGGAGGATGACCCTGCACGGAGCTCCCTGCCATTGCTGTATAACTCAGCACATAAGTTCTGCTCTTTCTTCCCCTATGACAATTAGGTGCTGTGTCATGACCAATCAGTCCTTTCTACCCATAACCCTAAGAATCCTTATACACCTTACCCCTGGGACAATAAAGTGAACTGTCTCTGTGAAGCTGAATTCCTGAAAGTTCTTTCCATCATGCTCATGGCCATCCAAACCAGTTTGTCGCTTCTTCTCCCTTCTCCCTCATGGACTGGTAACCAATGACCCCCAAGGATCCCTCTCCTCAGGATAGAGGCATCTTCTGACCGTCTCGCTCTGAGGATCGGTTGCCCCTTTTCCTTCCTTTGATTTATTTTCGGTTTGCACCTTTATGAGAGACTCTGTATGTTTTGCAGGCAACTGAATCCTTTCGGTGGGGGCAATTGGCCAATACTGGATGAAGGTTCTCCTATCCTCTTTCTGGACCCTGGTGGACTGACCGGATGTAGACAATCACTTTTTTGACCTCTCATAAAAACCTGATAATGAAGCAACCAGTTAAAAGTCTTTAGGATCGTTGCCAATCTCTCAAATCTGTGGGCAGGCTCGCGTTTAGGACTTTGGAGAATTGTCTATGGCGCTGCAAGGCCCTGGGGATTCTTTGGCCTTGGCATTTCCATATTTTCTCTGTCATGGGAAGTTCCCCTTCTCACTAGCTACCCCTTCCTATTTCCCCACCTTTTTAGAACAAACAAAAGGGAGTAATGGTAGTTCAGTTCCCTGTGGAAGGAGCCTATCTCAGCTGCTAAGACAGCCATGTCATTAACTGTCTCCAGATGCCTTCACTGTGGACAGAAAGATCCAGGAATGAGAAAGAATTCTCTGCTCTCTATTTATTTTTTCCTCACTTCAAGCCCTGCCTGTTTCTGCTTGCTCTCTCCTCCTAAACTGTATAAATGCCATGTCAGTACATTTGTTGCAAAGTGGGAGTCAGAGATGGAGAGTCTCCTATCATGCCCTGCAGCTCCTGCTGATCTAACAGTAAGGTATGGGTAGACCATTTTTTGTAGCTGAAAGTTTTTCTGTGTTCTCGCCCAGTGTCCCTGCAGTTGCGCAGCCATTCAGACCCAAGTAAACACACAGAGTCTTATATTATTTTAAAACTATGGCCATGGCAGTCTTCTCTATAGCTAGTGCTTATATTTTAAATTAGTTCATAACTATTTATCTATGTATCGCCACATGTTCCGTGGCTTTACCTGCATGTCATTACATGTTGCTCCTTGGGTGGCTCACTGTCGTCTCCTCTCCTCCCTGTCTCTCTCTGAATTTCCCGCCTGCCTCTAAGCTGCCTTGCCATGGGCCAAACGGCTTTATTTATTAACCAGTTAAAGCAACACATATTTGCAGCATAAAGAAAGGTCCTCTGGATAGGTGAGACAGTTGATTGGCTTGAACTGTTTAGGAGGCCCCCCAGGCAGTGGGACCAGGACCTGTCCTTGGTGAGTGAGCTGGCTTTTGGGAGCCTTGGGCCTATGCTGAGATACTTTGCTCAGCCTTGGTGCAGGAAGGAGGGCATTGGACCTGCCTAGACTGAATCTATCAGGCTGGGCTGGCTCCAAAGGGGAGACCTTGCCTTGCAGGAGGTGGGAATGGAGGGTGGATTGGGGGAAAGGCTGGGCGGTGGGAGGAGGGAGGACAGGGGAATCCATGGCTGATATATAAAATGACTAGAAAATCTCATAAAATACAAAAGAAAAGACATTCTCCCATCACTTTTTCTGTGAGGAAATCTGATTCCAAATTTTAGAGTCCAAGTTTTCAGCTGCTGCTTCCCCTGCCCTGCTTTTCCTTCCATGTGCACATAAATGTGATTGTCTGGCTCCTGCAACATGCTGTACCCTTAGGGACATCTCCTCCTGATCTCTCCTCTCTCAGGAGCTACCGTCCTTCCTGTTGCAGCCTGGGAGACCCGCAGCTTAAGTTCTAGCCCGCTATATCATCTGCTCTGTGTCTTCACACGGCTCTGGCTGCTGCGGCCTGCTGGCTGGCAGGGACACCTCCCTCCTCTTCTGCTGCCGTGTAGCTTTCTGTCACCTTGCAGCCCGCCTGAACTCTTCCACCGAGTTCCACTTTGAAACCCTCTCTCTTTCTGCCTCCACGGACTCGAATTTTATTATCATCAGTTGACCTCAATACAAGTCAATGGCCACAGTTGGCAGACTTGATTTTGAACTTCTCACAAATCGTGAACAGCTGTTACTGTGGCAAACAAATGGTCCCCAGATGTCTTCTATCTACACTTGCTCTGCCATACTTGAAAAGCTTCTTACCTCTAAGGTTCTACTTCCCCACTCCTAAAATTATTTTATCTTTATGATTTCTTTGCACTCTGCTTTATATCTTAAGATTGTACTGTAACCTTTTATGTTTGGATTTATAAGATTCTTTTCAGTCATGATTTAAAATCTATATAATCTGTAACAAAGTGTGTTTCCCACAGAAAGCTATGTTCATCTATTTCTTGAGAAAGATGTATCTGCTGGGTCATTAGAAAGTGTATCTGTGCATGCTGATATATCCATAAATGCTGTTTAAATATAACATGAAGATGGAAAGAGGTTGAATATTTTTGTTGTGTCTACTGACACCAGCCACCAGTCACCTTGTAGCTACCTTTATGGTTAGACCTCAGAATATACCTCTTAGCTCTATGGTCACTGGATTTAGGATAGTAGAAGCTGAGATTTTTTTGGGGGGGGGTGTGGATAACAATCAGTTGTTTCATACTGTTCTATTTTATTGGAAAGCTGGCTCTAGAGTTGGGTTTTGACACACCCCGCCCCTGCCTCTAGATTCAAGCACGTTTAAAAGCTTCCTCTATGCCCTGTATCAGGTCGACTTCCCTGGAACTAAGAACAAAGCAGAAGAGCCAAAAAATTAGACTTGGTTTATGTGAACATTCTACACCTCAAGATTTATAAATTCATTTTATTGGATATGGTTAAAAGTCTATAAAATCTATGAAAAAAATGTTAATTTAAAGCTAGTAACGTGGTTGGTAGCTAAACATTTATGCACAGGGCTTGGTCCTGCCTCAACTTAGTATGACTCCCCAAGGGAGGCCTTACCCTCTCTGAGGAATGAAGGAGGGATAGGGTTGGGGGAGGGGAAGGGGAAGGAGAGGGAACTGGGACTGGTATGCAAACTGAAAAAAAACACTTTTGTAAAAAATAAATAAAATTTTAAAAAACTATGCATCGATGATCTTAAAGAAACCATCTGGCATGATTCCATTTCGAGATAGAAACAACATCATTAGGAAGCTTCATAGCTGGCAACCGTCTTTGGAGGGTTGGAGAACACAGATGTCATGTGACTTCACTGCAATCTTAATTAAAGGGAACCACATGGAGTGGTCCTACTAAGGAGGCAACAGTAGGTCTCCAAGATATTTTGGATTATGGTGGATGTTTTGCCTTATCCTAAAAACAAAGCTTACAAAGAAATCACAGATATTAAATAGTACATAGTTTGCACTATTAGAGTTGAGTTTTGCCTTCTATGGATTACGGTTGTGTCCTGTTTTTTCCTCTTGAAATAAAAAAGGGTCCTTTATTTTTGAAAGATTTTTAACCCCTTTTAAGAGAAAATTTTGAAATTTTAAAGAACATTTAAATTACAGAAAATACTGGATATATTTTAAGAAAGAGTTTTTAAAAATATTTAAGCTGATAGTTTCCAGTTTAGTGGTTTTTTTGGATTCCTGAACTTGCCAATAGGTTGGTCTCCAACTCTTGTGCTCTTACTTGGATTCTTCTCATTATTTCAGTCTTGCTTGTTCAACTTCAGTGTAATAGGTTTTGTTAATCTTATATTTTATTATGTTAGATTTTTTATGAATGAATAAAAGAATATAAACCTAGACACTAGGGCAAAGGTTAACATTGGAACTGACATTTAAACCTCCTTGGAGAGAGAAATTAAGTGTTCTCCAACGGAATGACAATGAGTATATCTGTACTCCAGGGGCAGATTGTGTATCCAGGAGTAGTTGACAAAGAAATAATGGATTCTACAGTTTTCTTCGTGTTTTGTTTATTCTGCTGGTTGGTTGATTGGTTTGCTTTTTTAGAATGCTTTGATTTGTTTACAGTTTGATATCTTAATATTTTGTTTCTTTTTGGGTGACATTGTATTTTGTTTTTAAGGTTTTGGGCATTTTGTTGTATTGGGTTTGGGGGTTAGTTTTTGAGAGAGACTTAGTCGGGTAGGTAGGGAGGGGAAGAGGATGTGAATGAATTAGGAAGAGGGGAAGAAAATGTTCAAAAAATACTTAAATTTAAAGATGTTTTAAATAACATACACACATATATTTGTGTGTACATGACTTATTTGAGATTTTGTAAAATTCTGTAATTAATAAAATTATGCTAATATACCATTTCAGAATTTATTTAATATCCTAATCCCTTTTTGTATTTTTGAGAGACAGGGTTTCTCTGTGTAGCTCTGACTGTCTTAGAACTCTTTCTGGACATCAGCATGGCCTCCATCTCAGAAATCTGCCTGCATCTGCTTCACACACACACACACACACACACACACACACACACTCACACACACAAACTATAGAATTGAAGAACAATAAATTGCTTTGACCAGAAGCAGGTAAAATCAATTCCTGAATAGAATTAGGAACATCACATCTGTCCAAGAAAGGAATTAATTTTTATTCTGTCAACTTCTATAAGTTAAATTACACAAATAATCTATAATTCCACACAAGACATTTAAAGTAGAAGTAGAGATAGAGAATAATTGAAGATTAAGCCTATAACATTTAAAATCAAACACTTGATATTTCCATAAGTAATATATTCATCTTATTGCCAATTCATGTAAAGATTATTGCATTTATTTATAAAGGTTGTTTCCTTGTTTGGGGAATGGAATTGCCATGTTGTAAGAGGACATCTTGTAGCAATCTCTTCTTTACTTTCAACATGTGGGTATGAGGGATACAACTCCAGTACTGATGTTTGGCACCAATTTTTTACACACTTACCATCTTTCCATCATGTCTAAATTAATTCATTACATTGTATATCACTTCTCACATCTTTCCTGGATTTAATTCGTATTAATATAACCTTTTTTTGTCTCTTTGATAAAAGCATTAAAATTGGTGTACTTTAATCTTTAAATTTTATTCTTTTTTTTTATAGTCACAAAAGGCAAATACTTCTAAGATATTGTAGTTGGAAGTTTTCATGAATCCCAGCCATCCGACAGTCAGGAAAAATCTCTCCCAAATCACATCCCCCAAGTAAACAAACATACAGAGGCTTATATTAATTATAACTGCTCAGCCATTAGCTCAGGCTTATTACTGATTAGCTCTTACACTTAAATTAACCCATAATTCTTATTTATGTTTAGCCATGTGGCTTGGTATCTTTTCTCAGTTCTGCCCTGTCATCTTGCTTCCTCTGTGTCTGGTTGGTGACTTTCTCAGCCTTTCTCTTCCCAGAATTCTCCTTGTCTGAGTATTCTGCCTATACTTCCTGCCTGGCTACTGGCAAATCAGCATTTTATATATCAACCAATCAGAGCAACACACATTTATAGCATACAGAACAACATTCCACAGCAAAATATATGTTCTTAAGTAATGTAATTATATAATTATGTATTATAAATATATTGTATAATTATAAAATCCTACAATTTTGCAAACAGTAATTATTTATAGTGAATACAAAAATGATATCTTCCCTTGGAAGTACAAAATATGGTCATATCTTAGAAATCAGTATTTGTTATAGTACAGAGTGTTAACTACCGTTGTTTGCTTGCTTTGCTCTTATTGTTTTAGGAACTGGAATAATACAGTTCTGTGAGTCACTGTACTTAGATATTTCAGTCTACACAAGGAGTTATTAAAGAATTTAAGTTTTAAGAAAGTCTGACATGTTATGAAAATGCATGAAAAAATAATTCTTTCTCAAAATAAATTTTATATTATGAAATAATTAAATGAGAATTCAAAATAACAGATTATCTTAAAAAATTCTATTTGGAACAACACAGAAAACATTTTCAAATTCTTTCATATTTGATAATTACTATGTGAATAAATACCTAAATCATAGACAGAGATATGAGGGAAATAAATCACTGGTAAAAAACTTGTTGCCCTGTGTTTATTTAATACTTAACATTTTTTATTTCATAAGAAGTTATTTTTTCAACTAAATCATGTATTCACAATTTCAGAACAAATGAAAAATATGGAAAACATAGAAGTTGTTTTAAAAAGAATACACTCTACCACATATAAAGTCACAGCTATACATGGTTTTCATTTGTGTTTGCTAACAGCAGAGGGAGATATTGAACTAAAAATTAAGATTCTCCAATGTTTGCACAATGGTTTACAGATTATAAAATATTTGATTTTGAACTTTGGTTATTAAGAAAATAATTGTCTTTCTAAGTATTTTGTGGACATATAATTTAATGTGTTTACTTATAATGATAATTTTTAAATTCTGTAATTAATGAAATTGTACAAATATGACATTTGAGATTTTATTTAATACCCTCTACCCCTTTTTGTTTTTTTCAAGACAGGTTTTATCTCTGTAGCCTTGACTGTTCTGGAACTTGTTCTTGAGGCTGCCTGGCCTCCATCTCAAAGACCTGCCTGCCTCTGCCTCCCAAATGCTGAGACTAAAGGCTGGCACTACCACACCTGGCTAATATCTCCCCTTTAAAAATCATATAACTTGATGTATGTATGTTTCATTAGAATGTACTGGTACAATAAACAAAACTTCTATCACATCCAGACCTGAATATGCTGCTTGTCATTTGCTAGATATGAGACTACAATTCCCTTTTCTGTTGATTTTTCATCTTCTTGTTTGTTGAATGAGTATAAACATTTCTTAATGTTGTTGTAGAATCTAAAAGCATGGAATTTAGAACATGTGTATTTTTACATAATATTACTATGCCTTAGACATTTTTAAAAGTTTTAAAGAAGTGTATTAAAGAAAAAAAAACAAATATACAGCTAATTACTAGCCATACAAAAACTATATTTTTTATATGATGGAGTGGTGTTTTCTTTTAATTCCATCACTCAGGAGACAGAATCAAAGCCAGGTAGATCTGGAGTTTGAGTCCAAACTGACTGTTTTTTTCAGTAAGAAGAAACGAGTTTGGTACCAGTATCTACATGATAGCTCATCTCTATCTGTAACCCTTCTTTTATGAAGGCTCTGTGGGCACTGCACACATGTAATACACTTACATACAGATAGAAAAAGCACCCATACACATAACATAAAAGTAATAAACCTTAAAAGTCTGCATTGCACTAAATAATCTTGATATTATATATTTATACATTATGATACCTTGTTTACTAAACAAAATGTATCTGTATAAATTACAGTAGTGGACATACACTCAGGAGAGCAGGTGCTGCACCTCACCTCAATAGCACAATAGTGCCAACCCCATTAGCGGAGGTGTGTGTGAGCCAGCCCTGAAGTTGTGAGCATGGGAGAGCTGTCCCCATCACTCATCTATTCAAGTGTCACCATGAGTAGAATAGAGCTGGCCATGGGGTCATAGCGGCAGGAGAGCTGTCCCTGTTCCCCACCAGCTGCAACCCTCAGGAGAGCAGGCCCTGCACCTTACCTGGGCAGCACAATATAGCCATTCCTGTTGGGTTGGGGGTGTGGGTGAGCCTGTTCCAAAGTTATTAGCATGGGAGAGCTGTCTCCATTACTCATCTGTCATGTGGTAGTATGGGCAGAGGAAAGAGGCTATCCCCTCCCCTGTCAATGACTGAGGCAGGTGGTAGAGCTGGCCCTGCCCCTCATCAACTGCAGCACTCAGGAGAGTGGCCCCTATACCATACCTGGGCAAAACAGTAGAGCTGACCCTAAAGGTGTAGGTGTCGAGCCTCTGATTCTGAGGACATGAAAGCAGGAGAAATGCCCCCTCTCCTTGCTCATTGCTGCAAGGGGTGAACTCTACAGGACAATGCAGGAGAGCTCACCCTGGTGGTGAGGACAAGGGAGAGCTGGTGACTGACCAACTGTGAACTACCCAGGCCCAGAACCAGGCTTATGTGTTGGCCCACCCCATTTGTGATCTGCTGAAGCACAGGAGGAGAACAGTCCTGCAGATCCAAATCTGCAGAATTTCCAGAACACAGGACAAAAGCAGGATCACCAAGAGGAGTTCCAGTGAGGGCCCATCATCAATAGTGTAGTAGAAATCAGAGGCCTGAAACCAAACCAATAATTCTGTTATGAACACTTGCAAGAAAAGAGATATGGATAAAAGGGTTTACTGCTTTATTCACTGTGTGATACTACAGCTTCTATGATGAGACTGATTTTTTTCTCTCTTTTATTCTTTTTTGCTTAAGTTTTATTTATTTATTTATTTATTTGGGGGGGCAGAGGTTGTAAGGGCAGAGGGTAGATACGAAGGGATGGGGAAATGAATGGGATGGAGATGCATGATGTGAAAGACACAAAGATAGGAAGAAAGAAAGAAAGAAGAAACTTGTATTGCATATATAAAATATAACATGAAAAACAGAAAGGTCATTAAATTTTTTCTTGAAACAATTGTTCTTGTGTTTTAGCTTTCCTTATACTTACTAATGTTTTTTTTAAACACTTGAAGAAGTGTCATTATAATGCATGCTACCCCACAAAAAATGTCTTTCAAAGAAAGCAGTGGACAGTTGACTCTGATAACAAATAAATGTATTTTTGGAAGAATGCTATTTGATTACTTAAAACTGAAGTAGATGGACAGTTTCAATTACGGTGATGTTAAGAGGAGCTTTGGTGTTCCATTTGGGCTCATATCACTCAGTAGAGCTTCATTACTTTAATACAGGTCAATACCTGTTTTATAAAGAATTATTAAAACCAGATCTTTTGCTGGGTGGTGGTGGCACAAGCCTTTAATCCCAGCACTCGGGAGGCAGAGCCAGGAGGATCTCTGTGAGTTCCAGGCCAGCCTGGGCTACAAAGTGAGTTCCAGGAAAGGCGCAAAGCTACACAGAGAAACCCTGTCTCGAAAAACCAAAAAAAAAAAAAAAAAAAAACAGATCTTTTAAAATCATGTCTCCTCATTTTCTGATTCACTTTAAAATACTGTAATGTGACCTAACAGATGTTTTTACTAAGGGCAATTACATATAATATGTATTCCCCATTAGTAGGAAAAGATGAGATTTCTACCCTGTAACTCAATTGCATTTAATAATCAAAAGTTGTTCCTGGCACCCTCAAACTCAAAACAGATCTATCAGTACATGTACAACTTTGGCAAGGGAAAATATGGATTATTTCAAAGAAGAGTAGCTTAATAAGATGTAATCGAAACAAAGCGAGAGATCAAAATTCTACAAATGATGCATATTAATTATTTTCTACAAATAATTTTGGTCATATTTCCCCCTCTTCTGTGTCCTCCCAGATCCTCTCCACCTCTTCCCCATCTGCCCAACTTTATGCACCTCCAAACCCACAAAAACAATGATCAAAATAAATAATCAATAGACAAAGAAGATTTAAAAAATATCAGAAAAAAAAGTCCACAAAATATACATGGAGATTGTTTCTATTGGCCAACTACTCCTGGGCATGGAGTCTGCACTGCAATGTGTACCCACTGACACTTCACTGGAGAAAATTGAATTTCCCTTTACCAGTAAGGATCAGTTACAAATAAAATAGCTTCTGGCTCACCTATGGGACAACATATTTACTTCTGCCCTGAAACTATGGAAGTAAAACATGTGGATAAATTGGTGGAGCAAGAAAATATATCCTAAATGAGGTGTTTTCTCTCATAAGTGAATGTTAGCTTTTAATCTTCCAATATGCATGGAATGCTCAGAATAACCACAGAGATTAGGTACCTAGAAAACAATCAGTGGGAAAGAGTTGATCAACCAAGAAAGGAGAAATGGAATGCACTGTTGTAGAGAGACAAAGCAGAATCTAGAACAGGAAGAAATAAAAGGGAGGCAGGAGGCAGAGAGGGCAGAGGAGGCCTGACCCTATACTGACATGCTTCCTCCAACCAAGCCACACCTACTCAAACAAAGCCACAGCTCTTAATACTGCCACTCACCTTTAGCGCCATATTCTTTCAAACCATCACACCAGTGTTGCAATATTGACACTTTTATCTTGGAATAAACAATGACTGTCTATTTTGGATCTCAATCCCACTCAGTAAAAGGAAATTTATACTGGAACAGTGAGCCTCACCAACTATACTTGAATGGAAAGGAGATAAGGATATATATATATATATATATATATATATATATATATATATATATATATATCTTAGAGGAGAATAGACTTCCAATGTCCTTCATCAGTATAGTTTAAAACTGAATTTGGAGTAGTCACCATTACACCTACAACATCCTCCAAGCATCTTCTTTTTACAGCAGATCAAAACTGTGAAATGCAACTCTAACTGGTCAAAATGCACTGATTAAGTCACTGTGGGCTTCCCATTCCTAGTGTGTGCATCATTAACAGAACTCTTATACTTATAGCTAAGAAAACTTTTGTGAAAGAGGGGGTGGAAAAGATCGCAAGAGCCAAAGGACTATGACTCCTGCTTGCTGTGGATGATTGATTGATAAATAAAATGCTGATTGGCCAGTAGCCAGGCAGGAAGTATAGGCAGGACAAAGAGAGAGGAGAGGTCTGAGAAGTGGAAGGCTGAGGCAGAGAGACGCTGCTAGCTGCTGCCATGAGAAGATATTAAGACACCGGTAAGCCATGAGCCATGTGACAATTTATAGATTAATAGAAATGGGTTAATTTAAGATATAAGAACAGCTAGCTAGAAGCCTGAGCTTTTAGGCCAAATAGTTTAAATAATATAAACGTCTGTGTGTTTATTTTATAAGTGGGCTGCAGGGCTGCAGGGGCTTGGCAGGACCTGGAGAAAAGCTCTCCAGCTACACCTGTTGCTAGGCAGGGTTTTCCAGACATGACAGGGAAACTGAACCCAGGAAACCTCAACAATATGGCTGCCTAAATAAGACCTACATAACTTACAGACCAATTGACTTGCCAACACAGATAGGGCAACTCCTCTTCATCTTATCTATTTAGACTGTGTCCTACCTAGTATTCAAATGCATGAGCCTATGGAGACCATTCTCATTCAGCCTGCAGAAAAACAGGAAGTGCTAAGGACTGGTTACCAGGAAAGTACACTAAGGCTGACAGCAGAACACAAATACTACAGAATGATATTTACTTTTAATTGGATGGTTAGGAAGATTCATTTTTTAAAGTGCTTTGCATTTGAACCCAAGGTTTTTTGAATGCTGGAAAGGCAATTTGCCACAAGATAAAGATATATTTTAATTAAAAAAAACTAAATGCATTTTCTGTCTTTTTTATTTATACTTAAATATACTAAATATTTGCTAAGTTACAGTAAATTAAACACACACACACACACACACACACACACACACACACACACACACATATATATATATATATATGTATGTATTCTAACTAATACTAAAATAATGAAACACGTTGAATAATTATGGCCAATTTTAATTTAGGAGTCTGGCACACTTGCACAAGGAATTTACCATGGCCAAAGGCTGTTTAGATCACTTTCTAAAGTTACCACATAGGACAGACCTCAGATGCCAGGACTACCCAATGAACTCAAACAGCTTGTAATATGGCATGGTCAAAACAGTTTCTAACCCCCAGAACTTATTCCAGAATAGTCTTTACTTGGCATTTTTGGCCAATCTATGCAGATTCTAGATTTTTCTGATAAGTGCTTCATGTTTTAAAAGGCACTTAGAAACTTGGGGATGTTCTTGTATTTAGATACTGATGGGATACCATTGTATTTAATGCCTTGGAGTTCCAATGAACAGCTTCTATAAAATGGTAATTTATTCATGTTTTTCTAAATTTTCACACAAATTTTGTGGAAAAAAATCAAAGTGAAATGTGGTTCCAACTACTAATATATATTCTAATAATTTTATAATCAGCCACTGTAGCTGGAGTTTTCCTGTGTCTACCCGGCTCCTATAGCCACTCTGACCTAAGTAAACACACAGAGACTTATAGTACTTATAAACCGTATGGCCATGGCAGGCTTCTTGCTATATAGTTTTAATATCTTAAATTAACCCATTTCTATTAATCTATACATTGGCATGTGGCTTGTGACTTACCAGTACTTTTACATCTTGCTTCTCATGGCCACAGTGGCTGGCAGCATCTCCTGACTCAGCATTCCTGTTCCCAGAATTCTCCCCTCTCTTTGTCCTACCTATACTTCCTGCCTGGCTACTAGTTAATCAGCACTTTATTTATTACCCAATCAGAGTAACACATTTACAGCATACAGAGTGATATCCACAGCAAGCCACCTTGTTTTAAATAAGTAATTATGGAAATGTTGGTCACTACCCTTACTTGATTATAAATAAAGGAGAAATCAAATGCATAGTGAGACATGAGGCTGCCCCTTTGGTAGCACCCGGAAGAAGAGCAGCATCTTCAGAGCCTGAATTGACATTAGCGGCAGATGTTCCAGCAGCTTCATAGCCATTGACTTAAGGTTAGAAAAATAAGTGAGATAGAGATGCAGAGAACAATGAGCAGAGACAAGTAAATTGCCACTTAAACACATACTTTATCCTGATGAGTTATCTAGTCCTTAGTTTCTACATAGAGTATATTAATTATCAGTCATGTCTAAGTATGTATGCACATCAATGTGATTAGTTCTCAACCTATAAATGTCTGTGATAATTTATTCTCAGTTAACATTTTTGTGCTAAATGATTCTACATATATGATGTGCTCAATATTGTTAGTGGATACACACTAACAAATGAATTTTAGAGAATTAATTTTTATAACTAATATTAGAAAAACAATTTGCTCTCTTGAACTACAGGACTAAAATATAATCTTCATGTGCATTTTTCCCATTTTTAAAAATACTTTTGAATAGCAGTGTTTTCTATAAGTGGATAAATTCTGAAATCAGAAAAAAAAAGAAAAAGGAAAATGTAGACTCTGCAAAGAGTCTTGGAATTGAAGAGGTAATTACATCTCCTTATGATGCATCTTGTCACTTTTAATAGTTGTTTCATGGTTTATTCTAAGGTTGTGTTATTATGTATGGCCTGAACCATGATTCTACATATATAATGTGCTCAATATTGCATATAAGCCTTATAGTATAAAAATAAAACATTCACTATTACCAATTAACTATACATGGAAAAATTTATATTCATCTATTGATTCATAGTAATTTATTGCAGCATGCATTTCATCTCATTTGGGGAATGTTTTTAATCAATATTTAAAAGATTGTGAGTTATGGAATAGCAAATTGTCATCTACAATTGCATCTTGTAATATTTTTTTAAAAAAATCACTGCATGTTTTAATGAACTTCTGGAAGGAAAGTGTTCTATTAGCAATAAAGTTCCCTGCAAGACCCATTCATTTAAAGAGAAATACTTACAGAATTGTATGCTTCCTGCATCATTTCTTTTAAGATCCACCAGAGGGCAGTAAAAGAGTAAAAATGTTTTAAATCAAGGTGGCTGTAGAATAAGCTTAATTTTTAGTAACGATACGCAAATATTCAATATTGCCTTTAGATTACAAATTTTTACTTTCACAGTCTCTAACCTATATATATATATCAAGGGGTATGAAAAGTGCTTTCTAACAATTTCAAGCGTTATTTGTTATGGAACCATGTCTGTTCACAAAGAAAGGAAGAGCAGGTAAGTGATGCTTTGAATTGATTTCTTTCTCTAGGTAGAGAAACTGTGCTGTAAATGTATGTTTAAGTCTATGGTGTTTCGAACCGTTAGTGTTCCTTATATTCTTATCAGTTGGAGCTACAGAGAAAGTATGAGTAATATATAAGATATGTTTCTGATAATTACTATTCACCAAAAAATTAGTGTTTCCAAGCCTGTGTTTTCTATATCATTGCAGTGCAATGATTTCAAATTTTCCACTGTTTAGAGGTGAACAAACACAGTCTCATTTTTAGTTTCAATTAGCCTTCTATGAAGATAGAATTTTATTTATATTGGTGACCAAGAAAAATATAATATGATATAATACAAAATGTATGTGATATTTAATCCTAAAGATTATTACAAAATAAGTTTCCATATCCATAAAATCAAAAGATTTTTCTTCATTAAAAATTAAAATTTAATACAGTAATTTGATCACCATAATCTTAACTTCTATTCAAATTATATCATTATTAATATATGCACTACACGCCACATTTTAGTCTACAAATACATGAAAGTCAATGGAAAATGTTTATTTTTCTGATAAACCACATTCATAATACTACTCAATCTTATTTAATATTTTCAAAATATATCCTAAGTAAAGTTCAATTTTTTGTAGGGAAAACATTTGGTAAGGTGTAGATTTTAAAATCAGACTGTGTAACTATATATACATTATATAAAAATGTATAAAACATCATATTAAAAAAAAAGAAATATGTAGCATTCAAATGATGAACTTTGAATTGTGTATTCTATAAATTCGATTTACTCCTTTTTTTATATTTCACTGTCTTTGGGCAAACAAAATCAATAAAAAATCAAGTTTTTTCTTAAAAAAAAATGTGCATAAAGGTCTTCAGAGCCCACATTTTTTATTTATTTCCCTATGAAAAGCATATCTGTAGGATGAATGTAGGTCAATTCTGAAAGAATACATTTTACTTCTTATGAAATAATTTATAAATCAAAAGTTTATTCTTTGAGGGCTGAAACACTTCAAAAAAATCTTATATACTCATAGGTATTTGTGTTTGTAGCTGCCCACTTGGTATTGAATAACCTTAAGGGGCTTCACATTGGAAAAGACAAAGTCTTCCATGCTCAATAGACATAACTATCTGAAGTGCATCATCTGTGGTAGGCCCTCATGGGATTTCCCCATTCACATGTGAACTGATGTCACTGGTCACCAACAGGTTTTATACATATACACATATAATTACAAGTACACACCACTAACAGTTAAGAAAAGTTAATGAACTTGAGTGGGAGTAGGGGACATAGGAAGAGCTAGAGGGTAGAGAGGAAGGGGTAAAAATGCTGTAAATGTACTACTCATGTATGAAATTGACAAAAGTAATTAAATAAAAGAATTAAATATTAAAATATATCTTACTTTCTTCTGAGATTTCAGGCAAAATTACTCTTCCCTGTTTCGGGCAAAATTACTCTACCCTAAAAGTCTCAACATTCTTAAATAAATCTGTCGCCATTGATTTTTTTCTCTCCTTAATAATTTTCCAATGGTGACAGTAATCATTGAGGAAATGCCTTTTCCATTATCAAGGCCAAATATGTCCACCTATAGGATGAACTGATTCGTCTGTTAAAGCAGGTACTTCCATTTCCTAATAAACCTGTGCTTTACTGGTTATTTTACCTTTAGCTCAGCAATCTTTTTGTAACAAATCATTTATTGCTACCCAAACCAATTTAAAAGCTAGTAATTATGTTTTCATATCAACTAATCCATCTTAGATTGCTGTTTTCTTCACTTAACATTATTGTTTTAGATATGTTTCACTTGGTATCTAAAAGTATAACCCACACTAAATATGCTGTCTGAGTGACCAGAGTAGGCAGCACCTTCTTGGGCAACTGTGCACATCAGCTACAACATTGAATGTGTCATCCCACTGTGTGGAGGAAAGCCCAAATATGAGCTCTCAATGAGTAGCAAAACAATTTGTTCATCTATAACTTATTATATCAACCATTAAGTTTTTAAGGTTTTAAGTAAAAGGAAATCAATAGATGTAAGAGCAACTGTCTTTTTGGAAAAAGCATACTCAACCACATTTTATTAATTATAATTACGTTTAATATCTTATATCACACTGTGACTCAGCTATAAACAGAGGAAATGATAGTTAGTTGCTATAGACAACAGAAAAAATAAACCTAGAAAATTAGAATCTCTTAATTTCCAGGAGGTAGTGGTTATTACAACATGTTTTTTATTTTTTTCAGGTTCTTTACTTTTTTAATGAAATAAATACATTTCAAGCTATATATAAAAATACAAAAAATGTAAGTTTGAACAAGTGATGTTAAATATTTATTAATGTTCCTAAAATGGTTGCATTAGGGGACCTGTAAGATAGTTTAGCAAGTAATGGTACTTTTATGCAATCCTATGGAATTACATTCAATCCAATGAACTCATAAAAAGGAGTAAGGGATGGACCAATGCCAGAACCTTGTCCTCTTACCGTCATGTATAGAATGTAACACATGTAATAACCTCCGCACACATGCAAACACTAATAATAATAAAGTAATGACTTTTGAAGAATGCCTACATTACTGATTCTTAGACTCAACCGCCATCAATTGCCTATACCTCCTCACATAGAGGTGAATAAAATTGTCAAAAATATTTTAAAGCAATGCAAAAGTCATTTCTTTAGCATCCACATAATCTTCAATTTCTATTTATTTATATTTCATTTTAGTAGCATTATTATAAATTCATGTAAGCTATGGAGTGTACAAAGCAAGATGGTAGCTAATTTGAATATTTGGATTGAATAGTTCCTTCAATACAACATTATGAGTAATTTCAAATAGCATTTATTTAAAAGTCTATGTTTAAACTTTTGTTTCAAATCGTAAAACCTCTACTGAATATTTACAAGCTACTGTGGGCTTCTCATTCCCAAAGTGTCTGCAAGGTTTTTCTTTCCATCAACAGTATTTAATTGTACCCTATATTGTGTCAAAAATGGCCCAAATGTCTCTGAAGTACTTCAGATTCCAGAGTTCAGCTTAGTCTTACAGTGGTCTTTACTTTCACATTTATATGTTATTATAAAATCAGTGCACAAGTTCTTTGAGCTAGAATTAGTCCAGTGATAAATGAATACATCTATTTTATTTTATTTTTTGAGATATGGGCTCCTCTACTCCAAGCTGGTCTTGAACTCACTATGTAGCTAACAATATCCTAAAACTTACCATTGTACTGCCTGTCTTTGCTAGCTCTCTAACTATGTGGTAAAACACCATGACTAAAAGCAACTTGAGGTGGAAACGGTTTATTTCAGCTTACAGTTCATCATCAATACCAGTCAGGGCAGAAATTCAAGACAGAATTCTAGTGCCTAGAACTTACGCAGAGACTCTGCACTCACTGGCTTGATGCTCAAAGCTTGCACAGTCCACCAAGGGTGGTACCACCCACAATGGACTGGGCTCTTCCGTATCAATTCCCAAATTGAAAACTGAACCACAGTCTTTCCCACTGGCCAGTCTGGTGAGAGATTTGTCAGCTGAGTTTCCCACTTCCCAAATGATACTAGTTCATGTCAAGCTGACATAAACTGGTCAATACAGTACCCCACTTCTAACATCTTACATGTAATCCTGTATAAAGTATTCTAATAACCTTTCTGATGATGTGATAAAACATTTTTACAAAAGTGGCTGAGCAGGAGAGGTTTTTTTTGGCTTAAAATTTCATTTTACAATCACTTCAGGAAAATAAAGGCCGGACCCTTACAGTACATCCACAGTCAAGAGCAGAGAGGAAGAGATGTATCAATGCTACTATTGCTGCCACTTGTCATCCAGCTTTCTTCACTTACACAGCTTGGACTTCCCTGTGAAACAGCCTGCTGTGGGCTGACTCTTTCTACACCAATTAACAATTAAAACAACCCTCCACAAACATGCCCCCTGGTCTCGCTTATGTAGACAATTCCATGATCAAGGCTCTCCTGGGTCTTATGCAATACAGGGATTCAAGAAGGGCTTCATTAATGCTGGAAAATATGTCCTGAGCTACACCACTCTGGCCCTTGTTTTACTTATTCTTTCTTTCTTTCTTCTTTTCCATGCTTTATCTCTGCCTTCTCATTCTATGTATCCTGCAGGTATGCATTAGCCACGCAAATTTTCCTGAATTTTTTCCAATTTACATTTTGTGTTTGGGCAATTAAGATGGCTTCTGTTTCCTCTATGAGAGCTGGAACGTGTGCAACTATTCATCATACATTTTAATACACAATTAATGAGCTGACTTCACACTTCTCTAAAGGGACCACCAAAAATAGGTTCATTTCTTCTAGTTACATGGCAGTCCCCATTTAAATAAAATAATTTCATGTTTTCCTATTAGAAATGTATACTCTAGAAATCAATCTCATTTACACAGCATATTGAAACATAACTATATATATATATATATATATATATATATATATGTGTGTGTGTGTGTGTGTGTGAGAGAGAGAGAGAGAGAGAGAGACAGAGACAGAGACGGAGACAGAGACAGAGATACAGAGAGAGATTATATGTGCATAATATATATGTATATGTGATTTTATGTTATATATATCACAATAATTTTCAACATCTCCCATCTTGGAGTTAATGAATGTGTGCTTTAAATGGGAGGGGTAAGGAAACCTTTTATGCTGATTGCTGATTAATCTTTGATTTGAACTTTAGTACTGTACAAATGAGAAAGTTGGGAAAAGATGTCTAAGGCACCATTATTTTCTATCTATTACTAATACATTCCCACCATTAATGGTTTGGATTTTCTGTATCTATCTAATTAAATAGTTGATTACTACAGTTAGTGAAGCCTCAGGACAGGAGGCTTAACTAAAGCCATGGCTGTTCTAAGGTTATATTTAGCTAAACCTGAGATCATGCTTACACATGAGTTATTAACATTTTTTTGTTATGCTGAAATGTTGCAAGTTGTACTGAAACCAGGTCTTCTTGTTTCAGCTGAAAGTTACAGAACAAGTGAGTTTTGTTTCAGGGCTGGGAATAAACTCAAGGCCTCAGTAATGATGGGAAAGCATTCTGCCATTGAGTCCCACTCTCAATCCTAAAGTACCTTAATTCTCGTCATTTCTTTCCTCTTGTTAATTAAACAGTAACATATGCACTAAAATGGTAAGAGAGAGCCAAATGAATCAAAATGGAATACCTAGAAAACAGGTCTATATTCAAATTTGGCTATTCCTAGGTAAATGTGTCAAAGTGTAGAGTACACACTTCCATTTTTCCTGACGAAATTCTCATCACTGACTTGCCTTTCTCTAGTAGTACTTCTTCCAAACCTTAAGAAATAAATTGAGGATATTATGTCCTTAAAAGATGGTTGGAGTTTCTCAGCTCTCTTTTTTTTTTTAAAGCTTTCTTTTTATTTTTTGTCTTTCACATCATGCATCTCGATCCCATCTACCCTCTGTCCTTGCAGATCCTGCATCCCCACCCAGATAAAATTTAAGAGAAAAAAGAAAAAAAGGGGAGATCTCGTCAGGGAAGCTGTAGTGTGACATAGTGAGTCACGCAGTGAACTCTTTTGTCCATGTATCTTTACTGGCAAATATTCATTGATGAGAGTCATTGGTCTGGTTCGAGGCCTCTGGTATCTGCTACACTGTCGATGCTGGGCCCTCGCTGGAACTCCTCTTTGTTACCCTGCTCTTGCCCTGATTGGTGACAATTCTAATTTGTATCTACCTGTCTGTTTTATTAAGTAGGTGGAGTTAATGCACTAGTGGCAAACTGAAACAGTGATTCTCTAGTTGTAGTCCACTGGTTCTTCTTCATCCTCCTGTTCCTCGCTTTTATTCCTGACCGTTGGGCACTGTTCCACTTCAATGCACACGATACCACTGGCATGTTAGACGCACAATGGTCAGGGAATAAAATATGAAGGGATAGTTATAAATCCCTTGAAGATCTGACTGTGGACCTTCTGTCAATGATTTCAATAATAATTCAAATTTTTATTCTTCTTTTTAATTATTTAAATAAGATCAAACATTTTTAATGAGATTTTCTTAAATGAGACCTAAGGTTGTATATGTGGCTGTTAGAACCTTTAGGTAAGAGTAAAACTAAACAGAATATTTTTGGAGAAGTAAGTATTGGTTTCTAATATATTCATTTTAAAAACAAAATGATCAGGCATTTATAATGTTTTAAAATAATTTCTTATAAACAAGCATTTGGAGAACTAAAGAATCTGAAGCCTGTGATTTCCTGGAAAAAAATTTAAAACTTTTAAGATCTGAAGAAGCAAATAATACTTAGAAACCATTTTCTTTCTCAACTAATACAATTAAATCAGAACATTACAATTACTACATATGTAACTTGATTCACTCTGATTTGTGAGATATAATTTCATATTTTGGGGTGTGACATGCAGCTTAAAAACAATGTTAATACTCTTATTTATTTAAACACGTTTTCCAATAGTTGCATTTCCACTCTAAACAAAGATCTGAAAAAAGAAAGGACTGCAGCAACAGCGCTGATTCTTAGCTTCATCATAAAGCATTAGCTCCAGGGGAACAAATAATGAGGCCTGGAGCCTACAGCCACACATAAGACTTTTGATTTATTTTTTAAAGAATGAATGAAAAAAAAAAGTATTCTTCAGGAAACCAGTTTGTGTTAGCATTTTAAAATTTAATTAGTAGCCAATTTCAACTTATAACAACAGTCTTAAAATGACAGGAAATAACTATTCTACAGGCAGCCTGCTTGTCATTTTAGTGCACGTGTGTGTGTGTGTGTGTGTGTGTGTGTGTGTGTGTGTGTGTACAATACACTGCTGTGCAAGAAAATATTCTAACTGTATTATTCAGCTTTCTTTCATAACAAAACACATTATTCAGCATTTAAAGGCACATGTGATTATTTGCATCAAAATTCATTTGCTCTCTATTCCACACAAAGCAGTGGAAAGACCGTTTGCAGAAATAGGAGGAGTTGAACAGTCCCAAGGTGGAGCTGTCTCCTGATATATGACACTGGCAGATTAAAGCACTTCTGACGGGGACGGGCTTAAAGGCTGAGTCAAAAGCCAAGAAGTCTCTTTATTTACGCCTACCTCCCAGTCCTTGGCAATCTGACTAATAACAAACTGAGCTAACTAGAAAGACTAGAAAGAGAGGAAAGAGAGCATTGCTGCAGTCTGGATCTACACCCAAAGAAAGCAAGAGTGAGCACCCCCGGCTCTGCAAAACATCTTGTTTATTTGCTGTGATCAGCAGCTTGTCAATGGTTAACTATACGCAAAACAGAAGTCAGCATAGCCGTGAAGTATGCCGTGAATATTAATTGGGAGAAAAAGGACTACGGCTTCAGGATGCTCCAGTGTGTGCTCTGCCTACAATAATTTCAATGAAAATAAGTGCTCACTGTTTTGTCTCTGACCAGATGTTTTAACTTTTTGGAGCTATGGGACTTGGTGAAAGTGACATTTGAGGAGTAAGTGCACTGTGGTTGGTGTTTTCTCTTTAAATAGAGAAACGGATTGACTTTGGACACCTCTTCCAGCTCGCATTTCTGATAGTCCCAGGAAGTGTCTGCGTTACAGGTAAGAGGAATGTTGCCAGCCCTTTCTTATATTGATGTTTGCATTACTAAGAACGAGTGAATCTCTCTCTCTCTCTCTCTCTCTCTCTCTCTCTCTCTCTCTCTCTCTCTCTCTCTCTCTCTCTCTCTTTCTCTCTCATCTTTTCCTTAAAAGATACTCAGTTTCATTTTTGTTCACTGGCCAAGCTAACACTGTAGCAGATGTCTGTTCTCCTGAGCAACTGGCATTTAGTTCAACAGCTGGGTAGGAATGAGCAGATATCATAACATATGATTATTTCTTTTAAAATATGTAGTTTGTGATTAGAAACTAAAAGTATGTGCTTCCTGCAGAAAGATTAAATGCTATCGTTTGAATTCAAGTATGGACCCAATATTAGACGATGCTTTGAACTTTATATCATACTTTTAAAAGGTTCTGTTATGGAAATATGCATTCTTTGATAATATGGAAATGGAGTTGTGACTATTTTAAGATTATGTTAGCCATGTGAAATAGAAATTGATTCTTGAAAATGGTGTATGTGTCCGAAAAGATTATAAATTTTTCCATGCACATTTTGAATATCATAAGTTGCTTATTAGATAAAAATAAGCTGTTAACATCTGGAAAATATTTACTGTGTTCTCAGGATGCTGCCATTGATGAAGTAAATCAAACTCCTTGTTAGTAATTTATGAATTAATTAGACTTTTTGTGAGCCAAGGCACAAGCTGAAGGCTCCAACACAAGCTTCTTAGTTCTGAACAGAGCACTTGGAATTGTTTAAAATCAGTCTGTCTCCCTGTGGAAATGTAAAACCTCCCAACTTTGCCTTGACACGCAAAGGCTTTCCTTTGCTTTGTTCCTTCGGTTGCCTTTTGCCTTCCAGAAACTTTTAACTGTCAGTTTCCAAGGAAATAATATATTTTCAGGGACCAAAGATTACTGTCAGCCTTATTGACAAAATCTGGGATATTTTATCTGGTTGTAAATTTTATTCCAATCAAAGTTAGTATTTATATTTTATCTGCAAAACTGAAAGCATTTATTAGTTTGTAGTGCTCAATAACTGTGAGACATGGTGCTTGTCTTTCCATTTAATTTATCTGCTTGTGGTCAAATATTTAAAGACAGAAAAAAGTTTATATATATTTAGAGTTCTATGTGTTTACCACTGCAGTCATTTCAACGTGAGTCTTTCTGAGGGTTACTGACTGACATCTATGTCATTTCTTGTAATTTCGTGGGATTGAGAAGCATGCTGTATTCATAAACCATCATTTTGAGACAACTTGGGCATATCGTGAAAATTTTCACAGGGGCAGTTTATTTCAGAGGTCATTGTTTGAAGATGTGTGCCTTATTAAAGGTTTAATTATGTGATGGCATTCAGTGTCCCACAGCCTGCTTAGTGTGTCCTTTGCAAGTCACTGGCCAGACCTTTACATGAGGCATTGTTTTTCTTTTGTTTTTTTTACAGTATATTGAAATAAATGTTTTCTTTTTGTTTAGTTAAGTTTTACTTGATTCATGCTGATATTAAAAAGTAGCAGGAAGTAGCTCAAATCTAGAAATCCAAAACAAATTACATGACTATTTTGAAATGTGGGTATTCCTAAGCTTATGCATTTGAGACTCAGAAGCTTGTGCAAACTGCCTCAGAAAGAAGAATCAAAACCGAGTCATTTTTGCTATGCTGTTTTATTATGTAATAAAAGACACATTTTCCTGTATCTTTTAAAATGAGCCACCAAGAGTATCCATATATTCTGAAAAAAAACCCAAAAAAACATAACAAGTTAAAACAGAGATATGTTTGTACATAAGTAACTAAGTTCAGGCTCCCTATAAATAAGCACACACATACTAATATATAGACACTTTTATACATACTTTGCATCATTTCTTTATCTCTAGTGAGCTACACGATTTTATCTAATATATCTATACATATCTCTTATTTATGAAAAGCAGAATTTTAGCACTTGTGATCACATATGCTGTTATAGTATTATAAACTTTAATTATCCTAAATCTTGAGCAATATACAAACTAAAGTTAACAAATAGATCTCTCTAAATTAAATATTGAATCAAATGTTAAAAGAATATGTAGATGCAACCAACTTTTCATAATTTCATAGTAATTTTCTTTGCCTACTAATACCTGTCAGACACACCTGCCTGCTTTTGCCCATTAAAATCCCTTGTCATTGCATTTTTTTTACAGAATCATATCCAATCATAGGACAACATGAAGCTGTGGATTCCTCTCCTTTATCCAGCTCTACTTGCCTGTCTGTCTTTGCAGTCCCAATCACCAATGCCCTCAGTCAGAGGTTCTTGCGACACTCTTTGCAACTGTGAAGAAAAAGATGGCATAATGCTAATAAATTGTGAAGAAAAGGGCATCAATAAATTATCCCAAATAAGTGTGCCACCATCACGACCTTTCCAGTTAAGCTTATTAAATAATGGCTTGACAGTGCTTCACACCAATGCCTTTTCTGGGCTTGCCAATGCTCTCTCAATACACCTTGGATTTAATAACATTGCAGATATTGAGACTGGTGCATTTAATGGCCTTGGGCTTCTTAAGCAACTTCATATCAATCACAATTCTTTGGAAATTCTTAAAGAGGATACATTCCATGGTTTGGAAAACCTGGAATTCTTGCAGGCTGATAATAATTTTATTACAGTTATCGAACCAAGTGCCTTCAGCAAGCTTAATAGGCTGAAAGTGTTAATTTTAAATGACAACGCTATTGAGAGTCTTCCTCCAAACATATTTCGATTTGTTCCTTTAACCCATCTAGATCTTCGTGGAAATCAGTTGCAAACATTGCCGTATGTTGGTTTTTTGGAACACATTGGACGGATATTGGATCTCCAGTTGGAGGACAATAAGTGGGCCTGTAATTGTGAAATATTGCAGCTAAAAAACTGGCTAGAAAACATGCCTCCACAGTCTATAATTGGTGATATTGTTTGCAACAGTCCTCCACTTTTCAAAGGGAGTATATTGAGTCGCCTGAAAAAGGAATCTATTTGCCCTATTCCACCAGAGTATGAAGAGCATGAGGATCCATCTGGATCATTGCTGGCTATAACATCATCAACAAGTGACAGCCGCCTATCAAGCAAGAATACATCCATTTTAAAACAACCTACCAAAGCACCGGGTTTGATACCTTACCTTACAAAGGCATCCACCCAGCTTCCAGTACCATACTGTCCTATTCCTTGCAACTGCAAAGTCCTCTCCCCATCAGGACTTCTAATCCACTGCCAGGAGCGAAATATTGAAAGTTTGTCAGATCTACAACCTCCTCCACAAAATCCCAGAAAGCTGGTTCTTGCAGGCAATATTATTCACACCTTAGTGAAGTCTGATCTGATGGAATACTTCACTTTGGAAATGCTTCACTTGGGAAACAATCGTATTGAAGTTCTTGAAGAAGGATCATTTATGAATCTCACAAGACTACAGAAGCTCTATCTCAATGGCAATCATCTGACCAAACTAAATAAAGGCATGTTCCTCGGTCTTCAGAGCCTCGAGTATTTGTATCTTGAATACAATGCAATAAAGGAAATATTACCAGGGACCTTCAACCCAATGCCTAAACTGAAAGTTCTTTATTTAAATAACAACCTCCTTCAAGTTTTACCACCACATATTTTTTTAGGTGTTCCTCTAACTAGAGTAAATCTTAAAACAAACCAATTCACCCACTTACCTGTAAGTAATATCTTGGATGATCTTGACTTACTCATCCAGATTGACCTTGAGGATAACCCCTGGGACTGCTCCTGTGACCTGGTTGGATTGCAACAATGGTTACACAAGCTGGGCACAAGCACTATGACAGATGACATCCTCTGCACTTCCCCAGGGCATCTTGACAAAAAGGAATTAAAAGCTCTCAACAGTGAACTTCTTTGCCCCGGTTTAGTGAACAACCCTTCCTTGCCAACCCAGACTAGCTACATTATGGTGTCTTCTCCCACAATGGCGACAGACACAGCTGGCAGTATTTTAAGTTCTCTCACTGATGCTGTCCCTCTGTCAGTTCTGATATTAGGACTTCTGATTGTGTTCATAACTATTGTATTCTGTGCTGCGGGGATTGTGGTTCTTGTCCTCCACCGTAGGAGAAGATATAAAAAGAAAAAAGTAGATGAGCAAATGAGAGACAGCAGCCCTGTACATCTACACTACAGCATGTATGGTCATAAAACAACTCACCATACAACCGAAAGACCTTCTGCCTCTCTCTATGAGCAGCATATGGTGAGCCCCATGGTTCATGTCTACAGAAGTCCATCCTTTGGGCCAAAGCATTTGGAAGAAGTTGAAGAAAGGAATGATAAAGAAGGAAATGATGCAAAACATCTTCAGAGGAGCCTGTTAGAACGGGAAAATAATTCCCCTCTTACAGGTTCAAATATGAAATACAAAACTACAGACCAATCAACAGATTTTTTGTCCTTTCAAGATGCAAGTTCATTATATAGGAACATTTTGGAAAAAGAAAGGGAACTTCAGCAACTGGGCATCACTGAGTACCTGAGAAAAAACATTGCTCAGCTCCAGCCAGATGTGGAAGTCAACTATCCTGGAGCCCACGAGGAACTGAAATTAATGGAAACATTGATGTACTCTCGACCGAGGAAGGTGTTGGTGGAACAGACTAAAAATGAATATTTTGAGCTCAAAGCTAACTTGCATGCTGAACCTGACTATTTGGAAGTCTTGGAGCAGCAAACATAGATGAGATGTTTGTGGGCTTTCACAGAAATGCTGTGATTCTGTCTTAAGTCCAAACCTTGGAAATAAGTGCCTTACATGTGTGTCACCAGTCAGAACTCAACACAGCAGGAATCTTGTGGGATATAAAAGAAGAAAATGAAACTCAGGGATCATTAAGGAAGCCATGGCATTATCTTCAGGCAATTTAGCCTGTTCCAAATAAATAAAGTCCTTGTATATAGCTGATGCAAGGATTATAGTAGTATTTCTCCAAATGTTTAAAAATATTTCATAGAATTCCTCTTAAACACCTAAAGGGTTGACTATCTAAAAAGCTCCAGTTTTCTTGAATACTTTTTCCATGGCTGAATAAATTGGATTTTGTCAGTTAAGTATATAACAATATATATATATATGTATATATATATATATATATATATTATGTAAGAGATGTATTCATAATCAATACATATGACAGAAATTTTCATTGTCAAACACACTAAATTTTCTCACAATAAATGCAAAGGGAACTGGAATTTAAATTTACAAATGGCAATAGCAAATAAAAATGTAAATTTGTAATTACGTGGGCCATTAATGATTCATAATTTTCAACAAAGGATGAATAAACAAAAAAGCCACTTCTAAGCTTTCTGCATTAAAACACAGATGACAAATAGTTCATGTGGGATGAATAAGAAAGTATGTTAGTTTTCTGTGTACATTTTGTGTGTATATTCCTGATGTAAAGCTGCTGTGAGACTAAGGTATTTCATTTGTGTTAAACATTCTGTTCTTCTTGGGATATTTTTCAAATGCTACTGAGATTATACTGTATATATGATTAGAGCACTTAGTAATTTTGCTTCATTTCATAGAGTTAATGTACAACTATATGACAAAGATAGAAATATGTCTTTTGTGGCAAGTAATTCAAATATATAAAATGAATAGTAAAGATTATTTTATTTTTATTGACATACACTGATAGATGTCATAGATTAGTAGCAAAAGGCACTTCTACAGGTAAGTTTTTTGAGTTGCCTCAAGAGAGGGTCAGTGTAGTTTTATTTTAGAAGAAGGTATGACTAGATTTCTATGAACTATTTATTCTGTACAGTTTTGTATATTTTTAGTTCACAAATATAATTATTCTTGGGTGGTGCCTTTTAAGAAAATTAAAATTACTGTTCATTACAATAAAACTAAAATGAAAACTATTTTCAAATGTGTTTCAATTAATTGCTCTGAGCTGTGATTCAATCATGTCATGATTATCACCTCAGCATACTCTCTGCATATAGAAAAGAAGGGTTCTGTTTATGTGTATACATAAGAGCTTTGTTCAACACACACACACCACACACACACACACACACACACACACACACAGAGAGAGAGAGAGAGAGAGAGAGAGAGAGAGAGAGAGAGAGAGAGAGAGAAAGTCTTTGGGTATTCAATATGAATGACACCTAACAAACTTAAATAAGAGTTTACTTATTTATTTATACTCATAATTTTCATATATTAGCTTCCATTGGGATAAAACACTCCATCACTGTAATTGAGTTCTATGTTGTAATACATTGCCGTCCCGAAATGAAGAGACCATTTTGTATAAGGAAGTACTTCGTCCATTCATTAAGCAATATACTTAAGCAGTGTCTGTGTATTCTACCATGTGTTTCATCTTTTACTGCTCATACTTTCTCCCTACTTTTAAACTTGTGAGTCCTGTGCCCAAAGGTTTAAAGAAGAGATCTGAGTCTTATGTGTAATCATATTTAAGTTGTAAATTATTGCTTACATAAATGGAATCAATACTTTAAAAGCTCATTGTAAATCAACATCTCCATATTAATTTTCCAAAATTGAAAAGACCAATATGCTTCTATTTTTGTTTCAACATAACAATTTGTATGTAAAATTCATGTACATAAAGAATGCTAAATATTTATGCAAAAAATACTCAATATAATCATCAATAATTACTCCAAAAAGTGGGTTTACACATTACACACTGAATAAAGGAAGAAGGCTTTTCTTTTAGAGCACAAAATATGTTATATTTCTCATTCTCAGCTGAGTTTCTGCCAATATTTTTATCCCAATCATACTCATAGACGCATTAGCAAGATTAAAAAAAATTCCATGCCTTAGGGATCTTTGGAATGGATCCATGCATGCAAGAATATACATGCATGAAGGAAAGCGTGCATTCAAGAAAATACTTCTCTTTTAAGTGAAGTGACATTTTTATATTTCTGTATGTCATTGCTAAAGTTATTAGTCTTAATTTTTATCTTATAATCAAGAGGAACAAAAGTTATTTTTGAAATGATATAAGTATATGCCTCAAGATATCCCAAAGACTGAAGATATTAAAACACTGTATATAACTTTAAAGGACATGGGAATCATTATAGCTTCCAAAGAATATAATAATTTAAGTAATTAAATACTTCATTTGTGTTTTATTTACCTACTAATTATTGATTATTGATTAATATATCCAATGAGATTTTATGATCTGTGAGAATCTTTCAAATCTTTAATTGCTTTACTTTTATTTTATATTCTTATTCCTATTAAAGAAAATCAAAACTGTTGCAATATTTGTTTGAGAAGTTAACTTGGTCTCTGGAGCTAATAGAGTGACCCAGAAGTCTAAATCTTAGTTCAGTATTTCCATCTTTATCATGTAAGTAGATCACCTAAAAGCACTTAATTATATAAGGTTAAGCTCTTGTTTCAATCAGAAATGATCTTGTTGTCATTGTTTATCACCGTATATCTTGAGTCATGTACAGAATTTGAATTTATCTAATGTACTGACAGTAGTATAATACCATTCTAGCATCAATATTTTTAATTTTATCTCAATTTGTTATATATTAGTTATATTAAGATTTATATGAAAAGTCATATCAGTCAGTAAATAACATACAATTCCTTGTAAATGTAAGACAGCTTCTTCTGTATAATTCCATTGATCTCCAACATGGAACTGAAATTTAAAATCTTTAGAAAAAAGAATTATATCAATGATGTTGCCTTTTTGCTATCAACCTTCTGTAATCTGGCAGGGAGAAAGCCTCTTTTCCTGATGTCATGTTAAGTAAACTGAAGCATCATTTAATCTGCCTTAAGATGCCTTGATGCATTAGCCCACTAATTCCAAAGGCTCAAGATTTGAAGCAGTATTGAAAGTGTGACTTATGTAAACCCTTTTTCATTATTGTTACACTTTGGAAGTAATGGCTTATACCTTTGCATATAAGTATAAGACTTTGCTATCAATCAATATATTTATATCTATTAATTAAAGTATATATAATCTCTATCTGGTCATATATATATGGCATCTATTAATTGATTAAATATGTACTTAATGAGATTTAAAATTTCTATACAATCTGTGTTTGGAACTATATATAGATGGTATTGATATTCTCAATATACTTACAATTAAATTGCAGTTTTCTATGATAACTATCAGATGAATAATCAAAACACTATGAAAGAGGGGAGACTTAAACTTGTTGGGTTTTAATAATTATTATTTTTCATACAAAAATATGCACAGAATTTTCAACGGAGTTCCTCACACATTTGATTGTCTATGAAATGATCAGGAGACGACCTACTCTCCATGAAAACGGAATTATTTGTGTCTATACACATACTATTTGGGTATCTTGTCAAGTGAAAAATGGCTTTACAGAGTATGTGAAGAATCCTTTCTATTTCTCTTTCCTTTAGATTTCTTTTTCAAAATGACAAGATTTTAATGTAAATGGAGAGATCTGAATTTTGGTGGTCCTACCTCAGCCAGATAGCCTTGTACCTAGGAGACAAATGAAGAAGTAACCTGATGACCTAGGAATAGACATACGATTCAAAATACAGAATTCCATATTCCATTTTTTAAAATTTTTCAAACACTGAAATATTCTCTTGGGTTTATATCTGAAGATATGACTCAAAAATAGTACATAACTAATATTTACCTAGAGTTATAACAACTATAACATTAAATTACAGTGTTTAATGACTAATCATTTATGGAAATAACATTTTTCAGCCTTATGGATGTAATTACTTACTGAAGGTGTGTTTATGTTTATTATATACAGTGCCATTCTTATATGTTTATAACTGGGGCGACAGCCAGATGTGAACTGCTCTTCTAGCTGCTTTGAAAGCGTAATCAAATAGACAAATACTCTTCTGTTCCTAAATGCCTCTCAGCAGATCAGTGAATGAAGAAAGGAAATAATTCAAACAACGAATTACAGGCACACACTGCTGTACTTCTGACTTAAACTATTTAAAATTGGGCAGGTTTAAAATAAAGTACTTCTGATTCAAATTTTAAAACACAGAGAGCAAGAAGTCATGACCTTATAATATTTTCCTCTTCATTTCCTTTGGGTTTTTTTTTAACCAAAAGAAACTTTTTTATCTAAGGATTGATAAATTTTTAAATAATTATTTTATATAAAATTCTCTGAGAACTTAAATCTCACTTCATTAAGAAAGTATACACAAAACGATCATGTTATTAAAATTATTTGATTGTAATGGACTTTACTATCTGCAAGGCAGTCACCATTAGTGCTTACATATGCTAATAATTTTTCAATATTTTTCTTGGTATTCTGAGGAATCCAAACACACAGTAGTCCCTCTTATTTTATAACAATCATAAGATTATATAGTAGCATAAAGCAAAATAAGCAAGTTCACATTAAAGTGCAGCACATTGCTAATTCTTGGGAAATCAGAGTAGTAGAAACATTACATGGTTCCATTCACTAAATTCTACTTACCAGATACGTTTGGCCCCTACTCTTCACACTCTGAAAACAAAACTATGTGTTATGGTACAGCAAACAACAGACCACAAGTCACAGCACAGTACATACACATAAGGAGCTCATCAATGATAACTACTTTTTAACTGTAAAGGAGTAAATAAGTTGCCTTAGAGCAGTGGTTCTCAACCTTCCTAATGCTGCAACTCTTTAATAAAGTTCCTCGTGTTGTGGAGATCCCCAAACATTACATATTTTCATTTCTACTTTATAACTGTAGTTTTGCCACTGTTATGGATTATAATATAAATATCTGTTATGCAGGATATCTGATATGTTACTCCAAAGGTCTTGTAAACCACAGATTGAAAACCATTGCCTTAGACAATATACCTAGTAAGAGAAATAACTTACTATAGTAAGAGCCATGTTTTACTACTGTCATTGACCAATTTTTCTTTCTTTGATTCTTAGAGCAGTAGTCCTTACTAGGCCACCTGTGGTCTTTATGTGTATTTGTGAGAGTATTTAAGAGACACTTGGAATCACAGAAATGCAATGTATATATTTTGCTATTGTGTTTAGTATACATGGAGACTTAACATTTTATTAAAACAAAAACAGATGTCTAACCAATATTAACCATAACTTTCATAGTTCTATATTATTCAAAATTATGTATTATCACATTTTAGACAATGTTTTAAAATAGTAGTAATGTAATTGAGAACTTGTCACTACAGTAGATAGGAAACAATTGGGCAGTGTTTTCTGCAAGTTCTGAAATTGTTCTCAATCGATATGTATTTATTTTTCAAAAACAATTTTTAAAAATGAAAGTTTCTAACAGTCAAATAATACCAAATAAAGCATAATGCATACAATTGTTATGATATTACTTTGAGTTAAAATGTGAAGTAATAAACAACATACAGTTTAACTGTTTTAGTGTACATGAGGACTATGGTTGCATTTTTCATTTAACAACTATTTATGTCCTCTGTCCATGGTATTTTGTATAAGTTAGGATAAAGATCACGGTCAAGCACTTGACTCAGTGGGTCAACTGCCTGCTATGCAAGCATGACAATCTGAGTTTAGTTCTCCAAAACCAACACAAGAAGAAGTTAGCTGGGAGTGGCATTGTATGGACACAGCCGATCCACAAAAGCCACTGGCCAGCCAGCCTAGCCAAATCAATGATCTTCAGGTTTATCAAAAGACCACACCAGAAAAAAAGTTGGAGGGGTATTGAATGTTTGTATGTGGATTTCAGGCTGCATATGCTTCACCCCCACCTCCAGCAAGTACTCATACACACACACACACACACACACACACACACATTCACAACACATCATTATCTCAGTAAGTGTACCATTTAAAGGCTAAAACAGTGCTTTATAAAATAATTGGTTTTTTTTTCCAGTTTAAGTTGATGGTATTATGAAAGTAGTTTGGGGCTTCATACCAAAATTGATCAAATAGTATTACTCTCTCTTATACAATTACAACCTTTCCCACAGCCATACACAGGAAATGAGACATTTATTGCAAATAATTAGTGTATAACAATTGTTTTCAACTGAAATTCAAGGTTGACATAAGGAATTGGTTGTGTGTATTACCTGGATTTTGATCAGTGTTTTCACAAATAGGATTTTATACACTTAAGTTTCTCTTAAAAATACAGTAAGTTTACCATTGATCATTCACTAGTGAACTTGACCTTTTACTGTATGAATAATTTTGCATTTTCTATAGCAGCATAGAGTAGGAACCATATAATATGAAGGATTACAGGATTGGTTTCATTTACTTATCAGAATTCAATGATAACCCTTTTGTGTTTCTCATAGCTTGATAGCTTCTTTACACATTAAACAATATCCTATTAGCTGGGTGAGCAATGGCTCATTATTCATTCCATTACTAAAGAAAACCTTGGTGGTTTTAATTATGAATAAAGCCTATATAAACATCTGTGTGCAGATTCCTTTGTAAATAGAAACTTTGACTCATTTCAGTACATTAAAGGGAACATAATTATTCCATTAAACATTAAGCCTACACTTTGCTCTCTAAGCAACAGACTCCAAATGTTTCTGGTCTATTTTAGATTTCCACTTGCATGGACTGAGAGTCTATTATTTAAAATACTCACCCGATTTGGTTATGTCAGTGTGATTTTGGTTATTCTAATGGGCTTAGAGAGCTATTTCATTTAATTTGCTTATCCGTCACAACATGCAATATGGAGAGTCTTTTCTTATATCCATTTGAGACATAGACAAGTAAACATGCACAATGCAGGCTTATATACAGACATACAAACCATCTGTCAAAGACTTGTTTAGTTATTTTACATGTCTTCCAAATTCAGTGTTCATTTTTATTATTATTGATTTTAAAGGTTATTTGTTCAATTAAAATAAGATATTTTATTGTACATGCATTTTACAAGTATCTGTTTAATTCTATAGTCCATGTCTCATTTTCTTGACATTGCCAATCAGAGGGCAGATATATCATAATTTAGAAATTTATAGCATTTAATCATTATTATTGTTGTTGATCTTTAGAATTCTTCCTATGATATATTCAAGGTATTTAAAATTTACATCTGTGTCTGTTATGCATTTTAGTTAAATTTTTTAGCATGTACTCTCTGTATCCCTATTCCATTTTGTGTATATAGGTATTAAATTTTCCCAAAGCTGTTTGTTGAATATAATTTTTTCATGAAATAAAAGTTTTTAATTATTTATTTATTTATAAATAATTTCATCCAGGGGTATATGATTGATACTAATATTATGATAACTAAAGGAATGTTACATATATGCTAGAATATTGCCAAATAATAAAGGGTCTCAACTATCTAAATGTACAAATGTGCACATAATGGGTGGCTATAAAACAATGTGCCTAGCAGGATTCTTGTTTATCTGTGGTCAATTTGAACTCCATATTTCTCTAACTAGCATTATTAATGATATAAATAATTAGTATAAACCATAGATCTAACAAAACTACAATATGCAATAATAGGTTGTTTTCACCCCCTCTGTCTAATCTTTATATAAAATCTATAATTAATCATATGCTTACCATTTTACCACCACAAGCAACAAATCTGAGAAAAGTAATTTCTGCTGATCACATACATGAAATGTCAAGCTCATGTTTTTTTGAGTTGGAAAAGTTTTACCTCTGTTACCTTAACAAACATAATCTCACATGATTTCTGGAAAAGATTTTAATATTTGGATGACACTCATTGCATAGCAAATACAACACTGAACACATCTGTGACTACCAGACTATTACGTCCTAGTTATAATACTGTTTAAAAGTATGATGAAATATTTGTTTTAAATTATGAAAGTCATTTGTGTTTTCCAATATCTTTGGAATTTGTTTTGTTTTGTTTTGTTTTTCGAGACAGGGTTTCTCTGTGTAGCTTTGCGCCTTTCCTGGGACTCACTTGGTAGCCCAGGCTGGCCTCGAATTCACAGAGATCCGCCTGGCTCTGCCTCCCGAGTGCTGGGATTAAAGGCGTGCGCCACCACCGCCCGGCGAGTTCTTTGGAATTTTGACTCAATAATATTTTAGAGTTTTACAAGGAGACATATCTTCAAAGCAATGTTCATTGACCTTCTTTATGGAGAAGGCCATGTTTTCCCAACTTGACTTGAAATCATATTGAAAAAAATATTCACAGATTTGCTCTGTATAGTTGATTGGCAACCAATGACTTGCAGGTCATATATAAGAAATATACTTGTTATAATAGGTGCTGGATTGGTCTCCACCTCTATAACCCTCTCCTTCACCTTGAAAGTTAATTTACCAACGTTTAAAAGTCAATATAAGAGCCAGTTTCCTAACATACTTACCGAAATCATCTCAGAAGGTAAATTTTAGAGTTCCACAGAAAATATTCACCCATGGTATTAAAACAAAGCAAATATTAATGTGAAGCTTTTATAAGAATCAACTTATATGAATGCATAATTAGAGAATCAGAAGATGGAGGATAAGAGGATAAAGTTAATATTTTGATTCTTGATTATTTTTATGTCTTGTATTTCTTCCTCTTTCCATCCACATTTAAAAGCCTTTACAGCCACATGTGAGCAGAAAACCATCAGAAGTTAGCTTCCCCAGGCCTTGGAGTCACATTTTTTAATGATTTCCTCGAGCAGATGTGTCTGTCCCTTAGTTTATTGTAATCCCTAAACTCAGCTTTAAAAAAAGTAAATATAAAGATATCATACATTATTTATGATTGTTGCTATGTGTTGAATATGTTTGCTCCCCCTAAGTTCTTGATTTGAATGCTTAGACCTCAATGAGTAATTAAGAGGTGATGGAAGTTGAAGTTACAGAGTACACACTGGAATGTTACACCTGTCATGAGAGCACTACTGACTTGGTGGCCTCTTTCCTCTGTAGAATACCCAGCTTCAGAGTCTTGAGCTAGCAATGAACGGTTTCAAGTGCTTTATGAGGCTTAATAACCAAAGAACCACAACTCCAAAAACTGGAATTTCAAATATAATAAAAATGTTACTTCAAACTGACAGACAAAATTTGCTGAGCTTTGAGTCACATGTCTGGAATAATAACACTCCAAGGTAACAGGATAAGGATCAGGATAATATAGCCACGCTCACTTCTACAGTGAGTTCAAGTATACTCTCTCTCTCTCTCTCTCTCTCTCTCTCTCTCTCTCTCTCTCTCTCTCTCTATCTATCTATATATATATATATATATATATGTGTATACATGTATATATAATACAATACATAGAATACGATGAAAATAGCAAACCATCAGCTGCTTATGTTTGTATCATAAAATCATTTTCAAAATTTTACTTGATATAATTATACACAATATCCTTTGATTTTGTATGATTAATTAAGAATGTCTCATAATCTACAATAGTGCTATAAAGCCTCAGACCATTAAAATTTATTCTTTTATAAGCATGTTCTTAAACTGTATTAGTCAGGCTTCTCTACAGACCCAGAACTTATGAAATGGATATATATATATATGGATTATATTGTAATGACTTACAGGCCTCAGTCCAACTAATACAACAAAGGCTTACTTTGATTAGAAAGTCCAAGAATCTAATAGTTGCTCAGTCTCACAAGGCTGGGTGTCTCAGCTGGTTTCTGTATTTGCTGAATCCCAAAGAAGTAGGTCCCAATGCCTGTGAAGGAATGCATGTGCTGGCAATGTGCAGCTTCAAGCAGCAGGTGTGGCCCAGATTACAGGTGTGTCTTCCAGCCTTAAGATCTTTATTAAAGGTGTGTGTCTTCCCACCTCAAGATCCAAATCAGAGGTGTGTCTTCCTACCTCAAAAGTCTAGACTGGAAGTGGAGTCACCACCTTCAAACCAAACAGAAAATTTCTCACAGGTGTACCCTCCCTATCTGGATTGTAGTTCATTCCAGATGTAGTCAAGTTGGCAGCCAAGTATAGCCATCACAGGTCCACCTGCTGTCACCTTGACACACGATCATATTATCCTTATGGTGTGATTAATTTCCAGATGAAAATAATAATCAGATCATAACAATGTGCCAAAACATAATATAACTTTCTCAGATATAATAAAAAATGCATTATATATAACCAGGTCATAATTAACCTAACATTATGCAACTATCTTTCATATAATCACAAATGAATTATAAATTTAGAATAATTGGCAATGTCCCATAAGTGACATCCTTCTAATATTCTCTTAATTGATGTTTTAGCATATGATAAAGAAATCGAAAGAAAACAGAAATGTCTGTACAAATGCATTCTTAACAAAATACACAAGAAGCACTGCTGTCAATTATAATCCTCATTTCTGCAACTGGTCACATGGTCCCAGATGGTATTTATAACTACCTCCCTCTGCTACCCATTCTGCATTTCTTCCACCCTCTGCAAGCTCCTCAGCAGATCTTGGTTCTCTTATATATTAGACTCACCAATTTATAAAGTAGGTTGTGCACAATAGCAATCTGTTATCATATGAAAGTAATGAAATTGGGCATGAGCAGGTCATGAAGGCACCAGCAAGTTACATGAAGAAATTGCCCAAATGCCTAAGGTTTCTAGTCCTGTTACAATATTGCAATGCTGTCTGCTTACCAAGCATGCACCTATAGCCTCATGGGGTTTTTCATATGATCAGTGGAATGACGGATCATATGAAAGTGGAAGACTAAGGACTGGTTTGCTGAACATGATAACTTGGTGGCCCATTGTCAAGTGGTCAGTTTACACTAAGGCCCAATATTAGCCCAAGAGATACCTGTCAAAAGGAGAATAGATGTCTGCAGATGATGGTAGAACATTTCTCCAAAATTCCAAAATTCTCTTCTGTGAGTCAACTATAGGGTCCTGCCAAAGGCTCCAAAGAGCCTCTCTATCTGCCGCTGACACCTCTAGTATCATAGGATCTGCTGGGTCACATAGTCCAAGTGGTAGAGCAGCCTGTACAGTAGCCTGGACCTATTAAGGAACCTTCTTCTATCCCATGGCCCACACAAAGCTAGCAGCTTTCTGTGTCACTTGCTATATGGGCCAGAGTAACACACGCAGGTGAGGAAAGTGCTGCCTCCAGAATCCAAATCCAGGTGCAATAACTTAGCCTTTAACATAGAAGGATGCATGCCCTATATCACTGGACCTCTGAGAATTTCACAGAGGTAGAAGGTAGAAGGACTTTGAATTGTGGTTGGATTTATTTCCCACTCTCTGATACACACCCACACATACCCCACACCCACACCCCCCCATATATATATATATATATATATATATATATATGAAAGCCTTTGTTTTGTCTTATTTTGTCTTGTTTTGCCATGTTTTGCTCTTGTTTCTTGGAGGTTTGTTCTTTTCTGATGAAGAAATGGAGAGGGAGTGGATCTTGGTGGGAAGGGAGGTTGGAGGAAGCTAGGAGGAGTGAAGGAAGTCTAAATTCTGTTTGGGAAGTATTTTATGAGAGAAGAAACTCTTTTCAAGAAAAAAAAAAGAAAAAATATATAATGTGAGATGCCTAAAACACTTAGACTAGTCCATTTGCATCTAATTGCCAACCTAACCTCTCTTCTGTGATGTAGCTATTTCCTCTGAACTGAAACATTAAATTGCAGAAAGTAAGGAGGTTAACAAGACTGTGATTATAAAGTTTATATAAGCAGTAAACATTTGCTTGGGAAAGAAGATTCAGTGGAGTCACACCATGGGCAGAAAGGCCCCTGGTCCTGCTTTCTGAGTCTCTACCATGTTGCAATAGGACTTTGGTGATACAACTGCTTTTGGGTAACCCATATTCTTGTATTGAAATTCATTGATTCATTAGCTAGAGGAAAGCAGAATGATTTCTTTGTCATGTCTATCTAAGGTGAGTGGTTAATCAAATCTCTACAACAGTAGTAAAAATCATTCCATATGGTAGCTCATTGTGTATGTTAAAGAAGACATATCTCTGCTTGTGTTTACCATCACCTTTACCCAAGGAATGCCAGTTTTAAAAGTTTGTTTTTTTTCTTTTTCTCTAATAGATGATACATGTTCATTTATTTATCTTCATATAGGCTGGCATTTTCTAATACATGTTCACTCTCTGTGCTTCCCTCAAAATAGTCTAGTGGCAGTATATCCTCACTATTCTGGTTACCAAACATAGGTAAACTTCTAGTAAAAAGTACAAGTTCATAAATATCTCTTATATGCATATAATTGCTGATATTCTTCTACACTCAATTTCATTTTTTAGGTACTTTTCATGAAAAAAAAATTGAAACAAAAATCAAAGTAGTCACAAAAATAGAAACCTGGATCATGAAACTCGTGGTGACCTAGATTACTTTCATAAGACCAATTCAGTTAGTCTTGCTGCACAGATAGGGGAGGGGTTCACTAGTCCTCCACTCTAGCTAAGGAACTGTATATTTAGGCAGTTGAGGGTTGGAGAATAGAGCCTCTTTTCTTTTAAGGACTTGCCAATGGTAGATGGTTAATATTCCAGTAGATGATCACACACTCAAGGAGATAAGGGCAAAACTAATTGGACACACTGGGATTGTAAAACAAACAAACAAACAATAAAAGCCATAAAACTAAATGTTTGAGGAGGGTTTTTAGAAGCAGACAAGGTGTAGCTAGAGGGCAAAATAGAAGTGGATATGAACAAAATTTATTATATATATATATGAAATAAGAATTAAAAATAGCAGATTATAAAAAATAAAGCATTCAGTTATGCTGAGCTGAGCAGACTTCTCAGGACTTAGAGCTTACTTACACAAGCGTGAGGACTGGAATTCAGATCCACACACACACACATAGAACCCGGCCATCATGGAGGCTCAGCTGCTATACCAGCCATTGAGCTATAGAGACAGAGAAGTCCGGGAAAACCTGGCTAGCTAAACTAGCTGAATCAGGCAAGCTCTGGAGAGAAACTGTCCCAGCAAGTAAGTAAAGTAAACAACATCCATATATATATCCATATATATCAGCAAGAGTACCTAATGATAGCTTCTCTTCTACACACACACACACACACACACACACACACACACACACACACAAAGAGAGAGAGAGAGAGAGTTTTTCTTTTTTATTAAGAAATTTTTATTCATTTTGCATATCAATACCTCTTCCCTCCTCCAGCCCCTCCAGCCTTCTCCCCTAACTCACCCCCTCATTCCCTCCTACAAGAAAATAAGACCTCTCATGGGGAGTCAGCAGAGCCTAGTACATTCAGTAGAAGCAGGTCCAAGCCCCTCCCCCTGCCTCAAGGCTGTGCAAGGTGTCCCACCCTAGGTATCGGGTTCCAAAAAGACTGCTCATGCACCAGGGATGGATCCTGATCCCACTACCAGGGGGCCTCTTAAGCAGATCAAGCTACACAACTGTCTCACTTACGCAGAGGGCCTAGTTCAGTTCTGTGGAAGCTCCACAGATGTTGGTCTAAATTTCATGAGTGCCCACTAGTTGGTTTGGTTGTCTCTGAAGGTTTCCCCATCATGATCTTGAGGCCCTTGGATCATAAAATCCCTCTCTCTCTTCGGCTGGACTTCTGGAGCTTGGCCTGGTGTCTGGCTGTGGATCTCTGCATCTGCTTCCATCAGTTACTGGAGAAAGGCTCTATGATGACAGTTAGGGTATTTACTGATCTGACTAGTACCCAGTTTCTTCCTATCCCCATGATGTCACCCTCTAACACACACACACACACACACACACACACACACACACACACACACACACACCACTTTGTATGACCAACTTTCTCTTGGTGGCTGCAACACATGCCTTTATTCACCAGGAGAGACCAATGTAACATCTGCACCAAAGTCCAACATAGTAGGAATGTGTGGGTTTTTTTGGGTTTCTAACAAGAGGATGTGTGAGGGTTACTTATAGCAGCAAAGAGACTGAAAATACCACCTGCATCTCCAAAAATTCCACCCCAGTGTGGCTGACAACTCATAATAACTGCAATCCTAGAGCTCTTCCCATCCCTAAGATTGACATTTAAGTGACAAGTACCAGCTGAGGGCAGCATCTAACATCCCCCTCTGAAGCACTCAAAAGAAGAACAATATTGTAAATTGTGTTGTCATATGTTTTAAGTTATTTTAATGTTTAATCTTTTGTGTCAATTAAGTTCTCATAACAAAGATTTTCCTTTCTGACATGTTTTCTGTATGAATGCACACTCAGATAGAAACCAAACATTTGAAAGATACATGACAAATAAATTAACTGTCTACTAGAAATACATGAAAGCACAACAGCAACAATATCACTCTTTAGAAATGCAATGCTTAGTGAATGAGAAAGATTTCTGATCTCTATCATCTTATTATTGATTAGATACATAAGAATGGGTTGTCAAATAATTCAGAGTGAATATTTTAAATAGGAATCTGCTACGTATGTTGTTATAAAAATGTAAAGAACTGAATTCTTAATTTTTTTCTCTCTAGCTGTCATATGAATGGCATCATCTTATGATAAAACACACATTAAAATAAGGAATGTAATGTTTCTAAGGTCTAAAATTTTAATGCCAACATTTGAAAAGTTGACATACAAAAATAAAACAATCCATAAATGATGCTTACACATACAGATGTTCATGCATGAAGGTGTAAATTCCTAAAATAAAGTTTCATGATTATTTATGAAAAGCAAAAGCCTTACCACATAAGTATTGATGCCTTAAAGATTTAAAATGAGGTAATTTCCAAATCCCTATCTTGAAATGTATCAGGATGTGATTAGGCTTAGTTTCGGTACAAGGTCATAGTTCTTGAAGCAATTTCCTGCTGCCTTGCTAATATCTCAATGCCCTTTCAGTACTTATAATACCCTTTTCTGTTGATTCCACATTAAAGACAGAATACACAGACATTCTTTACCCTCCCCCAATGCCACCCAACTAGAGAAATAGAAATCTAAAGGGAAGTAATTACAAAGGACCTTGACCTTCTGGCTTCAAAACCAGCTTCCTGATAATCAGTCTCTCTATCATGAAGTTTAGTGAAATGACAATACAGTGACGTATAATTGATCGGGTGTTAGAATTCAGAGGAAATCAAACATGGTCTGCATCCAATATTTCTGGACAGGCTAGTCAGTTTTGTTAAAGCATTTTTTGTTATCATGTCTTCAGTGTGTTAGTGACTTTTTTTTTTTCGAAACAGGGTTTCTATGTGTAATTTTGGTGCCTGTTCTGTAGACCAGGATGGCCTCGAACTCACAGAGTGCTGGGATTGAAGGCATGCGCCACCACTGCCTGCCTGGGTGTTAGTGGCATCTTTATATCAAGAAAGTAACAAATACAATGAAAAATAAGACTCGAACTCTTGTGGCAGTTTTCATTCAAAAATATTTTTTATTTAAGGTCTTTTTTTGGAAATCTCAAGTTGCAAACATGTTTGTTTTGGAAATTAAAGCATCCTAGAGGTGTGGTGTATTTACTGGTAAGACTAGCTGCCTGTTGGCTACAGGTGTAGTGTATTAACTGGTAAGGCTAGTTGCCTGTTGTCCACAGAAGTTGCAGGCTCTTCTAGTTCATCCCTTCTCATCCATTGTAGTCATGATAAGGGGAGTAAGGTCTAACATCCAGGAAAAAATGAGAAGACAAAGAAGTACTCTGCTCCAATCTGCAAAGGGACTGAATGATGGGTATAGGGCACTGGTGGGTGGTGCTGGTTATGGGCAGAAAAGTCATGGGCCACAGCCACAACTACCAGAGTTAGAAAGAAGGCAGGCCTGGAGAGAAAGGAAGATGGCGATGGCAGGAGCAGAAAGAGAGAGCGAGTGCAGAGGAAACACAGAAAGAGAGGGGTGGTGGTCTACGTCTGGCTTTTTAAGGCAGAGATTGTGTGATGACACTGTGGGTACACAGTTGCCTGAGCCCCGTGATGATGTAAGATGCCAGAACCCAGAAGACTGAGGGCAGGATCCTAATACTGGGGTAAATGGCCATGAAAAAAATCACTTTTTTCTCTCGCCTTTTAGGAGGTTCTGAGCCTTTTAAATATAAATTCAAAAATTTTGGTGAAAAGAAAGAATTTAAATTGTGACAAGATTACATATTATACATGAGATAACTCACAAAACATGATCTTAAATAATATATGGTATCAAAGACCACCTGTCCTTTCATTATTTGATAATAGCATTATGAGATTAAGTCAACCTATTCTCTCAATCTTAATTCTAGTTCATCTCATCAAGTATGAAACACCAAAACCTTAACTGTTCATAAAATCCCCATTCACTTTTCTATTATGCCCCCGTATTGTTTAATAGAGTTGTGCTTACAAATGAAAGAAAATAACTTTAAACCAGTTCCAAGGTAGCTTGTTAATATTTTCAAATTAATTATCATTATTTAATGTGAGTGTGTGTGTGTGTGTGTGTGTGTGTGTGTGTGTGTGTGTGTGTGTTATATGTGATATGGGAGGGATATGCATGTGCCATAGTACATATGAGGAAGTCAAAGACAAGTCCAGTGTGGATCAGCACTTTCCATGTTATTTGAGACAATTTCCCCCCCACACACACTTTTTTTCGCCATTATAAGTGCCTGGCTAGCTGGTCTTAATACTTCATGGATTCTCCTATATCTACCTCCCATCTAACAGTAGAAATGCTAGGAAAACAGACATGCATTATCACTCTAGCTGGATTCTCACCATTTAAACTCAGGTCCTCATGCTGTTATGGCAAGGCATTTATCTTTTTAAAAACAATGTGAGTATATCTGGCTATTTGGGGAAAAGCAATAATTATAACTTTAAATTGCAAAATAGGAACTATATAAAATATTCAAGGAGAATAAATACTTGTAATAGACAAGACACATGTGTCATCTTTATGAAATTCAAAGTAATAAATCATGTTTTAAATTTTGTAATTATTAAAAGAAATCATAAAATAGCCAAAGTTATTCTAGTTTTTTGTTTGTTTGTTTTTGCAAAAGCTGAAAGTTATTTTTCATTGTGGAAGACTCAAGGAAATTTCCACTTTAACTGTAATCATTGTTGTGATAAACAAGGCCCAATTTCCTTTTTGTTTCAGCTTAAAATACTGAAATCAAGGCAAAAAACTTAGTAAGATATGTGTCACAACCTTTAATTACAGGCTTATATCAAGATAAGCAATGCTTTCCTTTCTAAAACATTGCTATTATCAGGTGACACATGGGGTTTTCCATCTTGGATTCACTGATTTTGTCAATAATGGTTCAAATAATCATTCAAGAACACAGATTTTGGAAGATATTCAATGCTTATGACCTCAAAGGTGTACCTGAAAGTGTTTCTGTGTCCCACTGTGTCCACAGCCACTCACACCCAAGTAAACACACAGGTGCTTATATTAATTAAAACTGCTCTGCCATTAGCTCAGGCCTACCACTGACTAGTTCTTACACTTAAATTCAGCCAATTTCTGTTAATCTATATGTTCTGTGGCTTTACCTGTGTGCCATTACATGCTGCTTCCTGGACAGCAGACTGGCTTCTCCAGACTCAGCCTTCCTCTTCCCAGAATTATCCTTGACTGTTTATCCTGCCTATACTTCATGCCTGACTACTGGCCAATCAGTGTTTTATTTATCAACCAATCAGAGCAACACATTCACAGCATACAGAGTGATATCCACAGTACAGAGGTAAACCTATGGTACCAGGTTATCCATGTAAGCATTTTGTTAGTTATTCACTCACATAATATGAAGCTATTTCTTCCTGTCAACTTGAGTGCTTTGTATGTCCACTGAGGGTGAAATGGATCCCTTAACAGTGGTGTGATTAATCTTTGTTGATGATACAGATCTGTCGCAGGTATTGGTTTCTGGCCTTGAACTCAGCCACAACAGCCAATAAAGTAAAATTGATGTAATACACAGCATTTTCATTATTTCATAGGAACCTCCTAATGGGTACATAGAATATTAATAAATTTAGATACTAATGTAATTGGAAAATTTTTCTTACAAGAAACATAACATGCTTTTATGTTTCAATACAAAAACTTTAAGGCAGAGAGAGAGCTCAACAGCAGAGTTCCTGTGGGGCATGTGTGAAGCCCTGGATTCAGTCCTTCAAGGGATCACATCAATATCCCTACAAATATTATCAGATGGTGAATATGATAATTTTCTGTCATGCAGTACAGAATTGTTAAATTTGTTAAGTGTAAGAAAATTGAAATAAGATAGATGGTAAAGAAATTGCATAAATATTGAGGCTGTTTGTCCAAGTAACCTTTTATATCAGAGGCCTGATAATGTTTATACCAGAGTGTTTGAAATGTTAACATTTTGTAGGAATATAAATTGCTGAGTATGATAGGCACAGACTAAGTGTATATACACTTATATGAATTTTGCAAGTGCTAAATGCATCCATGATGGCCATCTATTTGTGAACTACATTTTGATAGGTTAACAACAATCTAAGGATATATTTCAAAGGGAATTTTTGTGAGTACAATTTTTAATATTAACTAATAATTTCTCTAACTAGACTTTAAAAACATTCTATTGATTTCTTCTCTGTTTTTTCACTCTCTTGGGATATTAGCCTTCTCATTACTTTATCTATACCACCCTTGTTCCTGTGCATCATTCATAATACAGTGTTCAAAAATTTCTCTTAACATGTGTGGTTCCAAAAATAATGGTTATGATGCATTACTACTTTTGGTATTGGGAATTGAATCTAGTAACACACATGTTAGTCAAGTGCTCTATCATTTATTTATTTATTTTTATTTATTTACTACCTCATTCATTCATTTGTTCATTCATTCTTCTCTAATTTTTAATTATTTTAAATATTTTTATGGTTTCTTTGAAAATTTCATACATATATACATTACATTTTGATTTTACCTAACTATGACTTATCTCTCCCAAATTCCAGCCCATTTTGCTCATAATTTGATGCTTTCTTTTTCTTTTCATTGTTATTAACATCTCACTGGGTCTACTTAATATTGACCAGGCATGGTAACTGGTAGGGTTCAATTCATCGATGTATAAGAACCCTATCAGTGGCCATATTCCCAAAGAAATTGGACACTCTCTCCATCAGTAGCTATCAACTGCTAATCACTTCCCAGCCAGAAGTGTAGCTTGATAGAATCTCATCATCCAAAATGGAATTATTACCAGTTTGATGTTTTGCTGGTCTTGTGCAGGTAATCACAGCTATTGTTAGTTTATGTGTGTATCAATTATGTCTTCAAAAGACAGCATTTCACAGCTCCCCTTCTCGTCTTCAGGTACTTTCAAAGAACATAAAAATTTATACTTATTGGTGTATTTGCTTGAGTAAATCCCTTGTTTCACAGCTACAACAAGCTCCATAAAGTGAACTTCTTATTCAGTATTTTTTTTAAAACCAAACATTACAAAAGTTACACAGTAAAATATTTAGAATGCCAAAGAAATTTTAAATTTTCAACAACTAGTATTATTTCATATAAATAAAGAAAAAAGGTGAACACATAAAATTTATAGAAAAATTAAATACAATATCTTATTTATGAGAGATCTGCCTTGGAATATAGTGTTTTATTTAGGTAAACATCTGGTTTTTTGCATTTTAGCAATTAAGAAAAATTTTATTAATGGTGAACAATGACCATCTTTATTTTAATTTTAAAATGATAAGTACAATCACTTTGAAAATGGAGACAATTATAATATTCAAATAAGTATTTAATATATCTATATTCTGTTAGTTATTACCAATTCTTAAGTATCAACTTTATGCCAGTTACTATGTTAAATGAATATTTCTGAATGCCTGTACTAGGTTTCAGGGACAATTGTATCCTTCATGAAAGTGTAATGTGAATGAAATGTTAAAGAAGTGTAGTATAAGCAAATTGTTTTGATAATCAAAAATCCATACCTAATATAATATGAGGATATATATGTATACATATATATATATATATATATATATATATATATATATTTAGTACAATTCCCTATATGATGATAAAGCAATTTTATGTTAATTTTGTAAAGTAGAAAGAACATAATACAAATAAGAAGGGTGACACAGAAAAAACTGTTAGCGTTGAAAAATAGCATATTTGAAAGTGATTGGATCATCCAATGACAGTTAATGTCACTATTGCTTCAGTGAGCATATCTTGTTGGTCAATCATTAGTGTACCTTGCAGGGTTCATAGCTGAATAAGACTGATGATTATTTTTCTCCTCCAGGAGTATACACAGCACATTTCAACACTACAAAGGCTAGCCAATAGAGATAATGCTTCTATGTTAGCAGCCATGTGATTTCCCCAACTGCCATAGCTCAAGAATATTACGTCTTTTGCAATAGATTCCCACTGAAATTCTCAAAGAATTAAATGAAAATATTTTAAAATAGTATTTTAATTAGCTGAGCCAAAGTATATGTCATTCTTAGAAGTGTAGAACTTGTGAATGAACATTAAGTAGGCTTTCAATGTTCATACAGCTGTGGCTATCAAACATGTTTAAGAAAAAGGTCAACACAATTTAATAACGTGGTAATTTTAATTTACATAAAATAGGAAGAGATAGCTGGTGAGGTGATTCAGAAAATACAGTCACTGCCTAACCTGACAACCTGGAGTTCATTCCTCCAAAATGTACATGGCTAAAGGAGAGAACTGACTGCTTCCAATTATCCTTTGTCTTCTATAAACATACCATGGCTTGTTCATTTACAAATATGTGCGCGCGCACACACACACACACGTGCGCATATTATTTTTCAAATTATAGAAAAAATGTAAATCTTCAGTCTCAGTGACTACTGTCACTGTCATGGGAATATTTACTGACACAACAGGCAAATTAGTTTCTACTCTTGCTTAGCAAGTGTTCTGTGAACCAAAAATCTTAAAATAATAAGCATCAATTACTCACTTTCTCCAGTCAGGAATTCCAAAGCAGATTAACAACAAGGTTCAGATTCTTGGTTTCTTATGTGATAATATTCAGATCTAGTTCAAGAGCAATGCTTTATGATAAACCACACCCCTACCTACAGAGCTTTCTGTGAAGATGTTGGCAACACACCTCTATATCTTACGTATAAGTCACCACAGCATTATAAGGAGATCCCTATGATGTATTGTCTTATTTCTTGAAAAGTGATCCAACATTTAAAAAAAAAAAAACACAACATCTGAATGTCTTACAGCTTACTACTGAAATTCCCTGCCATTTACTAACAAATTTAATAGTTACAATTAGAGTAAGTTAGAATTATGTGAAAAGGGAGGAAAATACAAGTGGATATCAGCAATAGGAGTATATGGTCAATGAGACTCACTTTTGAGGATGGTCACTGCAGAATAATATGATTGAACAACTATATTTACTGTTAAATTCAGCTAAGTATCAAGTGTTTCATATTTCTAGATGTTGTTTCCAAAATTATTTTGTCACCAAAATAACATAATGTAGTTTTTAGAGGAAGATTAGAACCATTGATGACTGTACTAACAGTATATTTTTTACAGTATTTGCATTCTGTTGATTTCATCCATTTCTTCTTAATCCTATCAAAATTTTCTTCAAACATACAAATTGTAAAATATAAATTCTTTTTTGCATAACAGAAAATTCCCTTAGTAACTTGATGTTATCAAAAGAGTAATCTTACAATGATTACTGTAATCAATACAACTGAAGTTGCCATTGTGAATGGACAGATAGATCTCCATAAGGGCAACACAAATGTTGACACATTCTGGACTGGAAGAACACGTGTACTATACAACTCCTGGTCCATTCTATGTCACTAATTCACCAAAGTGTTCAGCGTAACCACAGGGCAAGGAAGTAACTTAGCATTCTATCTTCTACTATGAAGAAATTAAGCTCTATTCAATTTTTTATACTAATTTAGAATAAGAATATTTTTGAATATGATTTTTAACTTACCAAGAATGCTATCTGAGTAGATTTACTACATACATTTCATGTAACTTCTTGTTTTAGAAGTCAAAATTGAAATTTATTCTATTTTTTCCCTAAGAAACAGTTTTAACATATTTCTATAAAACACTTATCAAAATTGTCTTTCTCTGAACTTCAGAAAATCCTAAGCAGGTGATCATCTCTTTGTCAGCATGTGGACTCTGGTGTTTTTCTAACAGTTAAATGCTATCTGATTGCCGCAACTGTGCGGACTGTATTTCTCACACACCTGGAAAAAAATGGTTTGTATTTATTTTCTTAACTTTCTCTTTGTAATTTTCTTCAAAGATATTTCACCAGCACAGAAAGACTAAAGCATAATAGCACACATCCCAAAGTTTAGTATATTTTGGTGTCTATAAATAACACAGCACAATGCTTCTGGGTAAGGCATGTCTGTTAAATGGTCCAGTGTTTTGAGCTTATGGTTTGCACTAATGTTTTGATGCCACAAGATGTGAAGCATCTGTTCCTATTCATTGGCAAAGAAAAGAATTTACAGCTTTTCATTAATCATCTGGAAGAAAGACTATTTATTCACTTAGGCAGCAGGTCTTCTGTGATTACATGAAGCATATGAAGAAAGGAAACACATTTTCCAGGGAAAGAATCACAAAGACAAGCAAAAGACTGACAAATAACCATGAAAGAAAGCATGTAACATCACAACCCAGAGGGCCTCTTAGAGTCAGTCTATTGTAATAGCTTCATCTCATGTGGAAAGGGCATTCTCTTAAGTCAATGATATATTAAGCTTCTATTGTCATTTATAAAAGGCTTTGCATGTAAGGCTCTCTAATGTGTTCTCAGAATTATCAGCAAAATTCATCTGAAGAAGGAAAGGAGGCAGAGAAAGCCCCACTTAAATTTAAATCACTACAGGTTTACTTATAGCTACATGTCAGTTATTTATGTGAAAATATTGTGAATAATTTTTTGTTTGCTAAAATGCAACACGTATAAGATAACAAAATGGGAATCTAATAAGTTAATGCAGAAATAATGCTAAAATCTTTTGTTATCTTTTATTTAATTTCTCCCTGGCAGGATTTATTCAAGCTATACCATGGTGGTTCAATACTCAGAACTCAATCAGTATAATATATGAATAGGTGAATAAAGGAATATAGTGTGAAAATGTGATAGTTGGAATTTATTAAAATAAAAAATGCTCTATAAATGACATTATTTTGCAAATGGGAAGAAGAAAAAAGCTCAGACTAGAGAAAAGTCTTTGTGAAGTTTAATTAGAAACTTCTAGAAACAAAACGAAAATGTCTAAAACACCAACAGTAAGAGAAACAAAAAAATGAATAAGATTAGGGAGGTCTCCCAAACATTTCACTAGTAAAGATACATAGATTTTTTTTTCAATAAGCATATGAACAGGAGCCAACATATTTGTGACATGACAAATTTAAATAACAGTGACATTCAATAATAATGACATTAACATCTCAAATATTTACCACCCCAATTTATTGACTGCAGAGTGGAGCACAGAAAATCACGGTTTTATTACATCATATTTTATTTTATTTATCTTTGACAGCTTGATACATGTATACAGTTAATGTTAGTCATTTTCCCCCATGACCCATTGTAATTAATCTTTCCACTTCCACTGAAAGCCCTTCTATTATTAAGACATGGCCCCACAACTTTGAAAAATCCCTAAAGACAGGATAGAAAGAATATAGAGATGGAGGATAAGTAATAGTTCTGCAAATGACATCTTCTGGACATGACATGGTTATTGAACTAGGGAACTCACTGCATTGGGGTTGCCTGTATGGGACTGGACTCCATCAACACCTTGTCAGTGATGGGGGGATTCCATATCTATGTGAGGAATTACTGGCAGTTAATGGTTTCTTGAGAAAAAGATGTCACTTACTTCAGCAATGAGCCTTGTGATGTTTTGGATGAATACAAGGTACCAGTGCTTTCCTGGTACAGCAGAGAAGATGTACAAATGACCTTAAAGCAGTAGTGGTGGTATGCACAAAGCCTAGGAAAGCTCACTTATATTGTACAGGAAAATTTTCCAAAATGGAAGTTCAACACTAAGTCTCATCCTTAGCTAAACAGCTGTTGGCAATGAACAGCTCATGGAAGTGGTAGAATAAGCTATCTTTAACTGTCGAGTCCCTGATACATTGACCACACTCTAGTGGAAGACAACACAAGAGTGCTGACAGCACAAATTGGACTTGATGAGTTAGAAAAATAAATAAATAAAAAGCAGACACAAAACTGAGTGAGAAGGGAAGAGAGTTGAGTCTGGGAATGGCTTGGGGAGTATGAAAATGAGAAAAACGCCTTGTAAGAAATCCTTTCAGAACTAATAACAAAAGATGTTAAAACAAAACAACATATTTAGTCTTCCAGTCTTCCCCTTATTTCCTGAGCCATGAATGGCTATCTTAGGGCTTGGTGTTTTGCTGCCCTTTACTACAGAAAACAGTTTTTGATTAAATTGAAAATATCATTTATTTACAACTATAAACACAAGAATTTAGAAGGCTCCATTGTGATTTATCAACTTAGCAGAACAATAGTAAGTTCCTCTCTCCTACCCTATATTTTCTTAGGAGTGAATTTTTAACCACGCTAAAATACTGGTGATAGATTTCCTCTTGTATATAGGGCCTTGAAACCAGAGAGTGCATGATTTTCCCTCTGATAGTTGTGTCACTATAGGACCAGTGAAAACACCTTTTTGGCAGGTGGATATTGTAATTCACAGGGTTCTCACTGGTACCATTTCTTCCATGGCAGCATACATTGCATCATCCAACATTAACAAGCAGGGAGGAATACTCTAGTTCAGGTCCGGTTTGATTTCTCGGTAATTTATACCCAATTTATGTGATGTCTCATGCAATAATGTCATATTAACTAATTCTGGCAGGCATCTAAGAAGAATGGCAAGAGCCTGTATTGTTTTAGGGATCTCTGGGGTCTTTGTAACCAACAGAAGCTCACAGAAGAGTTACCCCAACCTGACACTGGGATTTGAATAAAAACTCCCATGGCTATTAGGTTCAGCATTATACGGCAATGCAAGCTACCATTTTTCTAACACTCACATTTTCTAATTGGCTTACAAAGTAGTAGGCTGCCAAATAGCTTCTTCTTATATCACTCTTATATCACTATCATCTCCGCAGATCCTTAGCACATCCCTGCTTAAACATTTCCACTTTGTATTGAAATGCTTGGTTTCCATGTCATCTATACACTGGATATCAGCTGCTGTCAACTTTGAAAAGCTTATTTAAACAGTGGGTAGCAATGCATTCCAAGATTCATAATTGCTCAGTGCTGAGGAAAAGCAACAGTGAATATTCTGCCCTTTAGCTATATAAATTTCTTTCCTTACAAAGCTCAGGAAATATTCCTGAAGAGAGCAGAAAGAATGGAAAAACTGGACAATGGGGAAAGGTAACATCATTTTCTGGATGTGACATGGCTGTTGTACCCAAGAACTCGCAGCGACTGTGATTACCTCCAGGAGATCAAGCTAGCACAGATGAGTGATTTCCAAGGACTTACCCCTAACTGAGGAGATACTGGCAGAAAACGGTAGATGGGAAAGACAGTGTCAGGTGTTTTCAGGATTGTGGCCCTTTATCAGCTGCTCACGTTTCAATGATTGGTGCCTTTACATATATACATGAATATAATCAGTACTGAAGTACTAATTATACTCAGTAGCTACCTATCACTTATCTATCTATCTATCTATCTATCTATCTATCTATCTATCTATCTATCATCTACCTATCATCTATCTGTCTGTTTATCAATTATCTAATTATCTATCATCTACCATCATCTATTCTTTTATTGATGAAATGAAAATGCAAGGGTGAATTATGGTATTAAAGCTGCTTGGTAGTATAGTAGTATTATAGCTGGGCCTTAGTTTTGAGGGGGGACATAGAAAGTGTGAAATTCATCTAAAAAAAAACCAAAAAGATTTTTGATAATTTCATACTTGTATTCAATATAATATGATTATAGCTCCCATTTTTAAGTTCTCCCTTTTTCTCCCTCCAACTTCTTCTGGAATATCCCCCCAAAAAAATCCTCATTCTAACTTCATACACACACACACACACACACACACACACACACACACACACACACATACACACACACTTTTTCATGATCTACTTTTAAGACTGTATGTGTATTCTACTAGAATTTATTAATTATCATGTTAATAAATTCAATTATATTAAACTAGAACATATTGAGGAAACTTTTTTTTGTAAATTTTCCTATTGTTTTTGGAGTAGGAACTGTTATTTATTAAATGGCACGAGTGGCTAGGAATTCTAACAGGAACCACCCAACCTACCCAAAATTTTCTAGCCTCCATGTTATATGCAAGTTGATATTGTCATTTTTCTGGTCACGATTTTTAGGAGACAGTCTCAAATCAAACTTCCTGATCCTCTGGTTCTTCTAATCATTCTGTCCTTCCCAATGCGCTGCTGGTGCCTTAGGTACTGGATTTATTCTGCAGATGTATCTGTTCCTGCTGGGCTCCCACTGCCCATTTTCTCTGCTTTTTGTCCAGCACTGGTTTTCTGCAATGGTGTCTATTTTAAGTAAAGAGAAGAATCTTTGAGGAGGAATAATAGCTACAGTTACCCAAGGGCATAAGGATGTTTTCTAATGTAGTTGGGAATTATGCTGACCTAGTAACGTTGAAGTAATAGTCTCTCCTTCAAGATTCTTGACATCATTTCTCCTGTGTAATTGGCTATGCTCATTAAAGCAGGTATGATCGCCCTCTTTTTTAGTATCCCTTAAGTCCAATTACAAATGTTGTTCATTGCCAACATCTGAGTGCCACATGTCACCTTTAGGAATTCCATGACAGGCTGGTCATTGTTGTAGTTCATTGGTTTCACTACTGGATACTGTCATGGATTACTTTACTCTCTTGGGAGACTGCACATTATTTTCTGCTACTATGGAAACCTGACTGTAGCAAGGAGGCTTTCATGTTAGATCTAGCTCAGATAATCTAAGCCAGAGTTCTCTGTTCTAAGTAGGTGGTATTTTCAGCCATTGGTACCCCCTATCAAGAGCTAAGAGACAACCAAAGGATTTTTTTAATTTAATGCTTTTTTATCCTTTTTGCTTTATCATATGATCTAAAGATCATATGAGTAACAAATGTCTACTGAGAAAGGGAGAATTAGCCTCTCCTACGGGTGAGCCTTCTAATTGGATATTCGGTAAAATTATTCAGCCCTGAAATCATATGTACCCAAGCAATAAAACTGTCTCAGTATGTTGTATTTATATATTTGTGTGTATGTATATAACACTAACAATTAAAAGAGGCCATCAATTTGATAGGAAGTGGTGGGGAATGTTTAGAGTTGAGGAAAGACAGGGAAGGGAGGAAGTTATGTTCTCATATTTTAATTACATATATTTTACATAGTGGGAGGTTGAGAAAAAGCAAGGGAATGAGGAAGAAAGGAAGGAAAGAAGGGAGAGGGGAGGGAGGAAAAGCAAAGGGAGGAAGGAAGGGTGGAAGGAAGGAAGGAAGGAAGGAAGGAAGGAAGGAAGGAAGGAAGGAAGAATTCTTGACCAGCCAGAGAGAGCAAGTTGGTGAGCATTCTTTCTCCTTTGTTTCTATTTGAAGCTTCTACCTTATGAGTCTGCTTTAGTTCCCTTCATTACAGACTTCAGTCTGTAGGCTGAAATGGACCTCTTCTTCCTCTGCCCCCAACCAAAACCTATCACCCAACTACAAGTTAGTAACAATACTGGGAGTGCACTCAGAGGAAGTGAGAGCTATTGATTCTAACTTGAATTAAGCTGAATCAAAAAATTGCATATATTCTTATATGATAAAAATACAAACTTTGAAGTAACAAACATAATCCTAACTTTAAAATATCACTTGGGGTATAACAGTTTTAAAGACAGCGAGAAAAGATAAACATTAATGAAAAGGAAGAATGACAGGGAAAGTTGTCTCTACCTTCTTGGGACCTGATAACACAAACATGACATTAAAAAGACCAATATCATCTTGGAGACATGCAAGAAAAGTGAAGAAGAATGAAGTTTCAAAATGGCTTTGATTTTTTAAATGTCCCATTGACTATCACCATTAAAGCAGTGAGCACTTCTGATTAATTCTGAATGTCTTTGTAATGGTTATAGCCCTTTCTCATTCTCCAGAAACCAGATTCTGCTTTAAGAAAAGAAAAGGAATCATTTTCTCTGAATAATCTAGTTATGAGCTTTTAGTTATGAGCTCATAAAAGGAAGACATAAATCACACAGCTGGAATGTGAGCAATGCAAATATTCCAAGCATGGCTTTGTGTTGCTCCTCTTTAGAGAAGGGGATATTTTTAATCATGTGTAAAAAGAAAGACAGAAGAATTCAGAAATGATGTTATGATATAGTAGTAGAGAAGATGTTTAAAAAGAGTCCAGTTGTTGAAAGTTGTATTAAAGTGTGAGAAACATTTTGAGAGAAGGTTCACTGTACATTTTAATACTTTGTCCTGTCTTAATGTGTCATTTGAACGGCCACTAGCGGAAATAGGTAGATCCTTTTCTCTGTTGCTGCACAGTTGATATTTATTTCAATTGAATGGTATTTTTAATACATTTAATACTGAAAATCTTTCCACAGAAATGCTAATCATTGACTATTTCCAGTGTTAATTCACAAATTAACTAATAACAAGCATCATCAGTTGCATTTTTGAACACTGTGGTGGATTGTAAAAAGGGTCACTGTGGGGGAGGGCTTTGAGGTCTCTCTGGCTGTTGCTTTCTGCAGCGTGACTTTCAGTTGACTTCCTGTTACTTTCAACATGTAGGACTCTAATCTACTCCAGCACCAAGTCTGCTGGCATGCTGCCATGCTGCACACCATGATGATAACGGACTGAACCTCTGAGACTGTAAGCAAGCTACCCCAAATAACGTTATCTTTGTAAAGTTGCTGTTGTCATGGTTTCTCTTCACAGCAATAGAAAACCTAACTAAGACAGACCTTGGTCCCAGGGACTGAGGTATTGCTGTAATAAGCCTGAGCATGTGTTTATTTGGAAGACATTGGTACTTTGGGTTATGAAAGCAGCTGAATGATTTAAGCACTGCTTAATGGGTTATTCAAGTGGGAGAATGGAAGACAGAAGTGCTAAGAGTTATTTGGACTGTCAGAGGCTCACTCAAGAGGTTTCAGAAGAATTTTAATATGTTGCCTAGAGGTGGTTCTTGTGATATTTTGGTAAAGAAAGTGGCTGCCTTTTGCCCTTGTCCAAAGAGTTTGCCTAAGGCTAAAGTGGAGTTCTGGATTAATTCCATAGTCAGAAGAAATCACAAAACAGCCTAGTATGGACTGTCATGTATATATTTAGTGGTAACTCTAATGAAGATTTATAATGAAAAGGAGCAAGCTGAGCAAGGTAAATTACAAAAAGTAAATTTTAAGAAGAAAAAGAGCCTCAAGAAGTTTAATGGAGCTAAATCTCTTGTTCAAGAAGATACATGGATTAAGAAATGGAATAAATGGAATGTTGATTTTAGGGCAACATCCCACCCAACTAAATTTCCAATTTGTGGAAAAAAAACTAAAGAAAAGCTTAGAGCCAAGTGTGGTGGGGCACACCTTTAATTCTAGCACTGGGAAGGAGGAGGCTAGTAGATCTCGGAGTTTGAGGCCAGCCTAGCCTACAAAGACTCTTTCAGAATAGTGAAGCTCAGTCAGTGAAAGACAGAAAGCTGATGAAGATGTAATTGAACAAGCAGGCCATGTTCCATCCCCAGCAAGCAATAGATCTTGGCAGATTCAGCCACATAGTTCTAGTTTTGGATTTAAAGATAGAAGAAAGGAATTGCAAAATAAAGCCACTGAGGACAGGAATGTATCAGAGGTGTCCTTGAATAGAGACCTAGTGGAAAGGCCATTTTGTGAAGCTGTGAATTTGAAGCCTGGGTTGCCTTGGAGAACCCAAGATGTTGGAGATGCCAGAGTCGTGGGATACCTGCCAAGGAGAGCTGGTAACAAGGAGTGGAACCAGCCCAAGAGAAAGAAGTATGTTGTAGTCAAACCTGAAAGGAGTTGGAAATCTCAAGAGCATTTTGACAACAGATATGAATATGCAAAGTTTGAAGTTTGCCAAGCTGGTTTTCAGTCTTGCCTTGATCTAGTATTTCCTCACTATGCTTCCTTCCCTGCATTTTGGAGTGGAAATGTATATCCTATGTCATTACATTGGCAGTATGCAATCTGCTTTTGGATTTTAATTTTATGGGTGATTACAGTTAAGAGATTGCCAGGCATCTCAGAAGAGAGTTTGGACTTTGAAACAAGTTTGAGACTACTATAGACTATGGGGACTTTTGAAGTTGGACTGAATGATTTTTTTTTTTGTTTGCAGTATGAAATGTCTAAAAGACTTTGGTAGATTTGGCATTCAATGTGCTGATTTGAAAAAAAAAAATGGTCCCCAAAGGGAGTGTCACTATTAGGAGGCATGGCTTTGTTGCAGGAAGTATGTCACTGTGGGGGCCAGTTTTTAGGTTTCTTTGGCTATTCCTTTCCTCGGTGTGACTTTCAGTTGACTTCCTGTTTCCTAGAAGATGTAGAACTCTCAGCTGCTCCAGCGCCATGTCTGTCTGATGCTTGCATGCTCCTAATCATGATTATAATAGACTAGACCCCTGAAACTCTAGGCAAGCCACCCCAATAAAATGTTTTCTTTATAAGAGTTGCTGGGGTCATAGTGTCTCTTCACAGTGATAAAAACTCTTAGACAAATGCTAAACCTAAAGATAAGAGAATTTAAATGATTTAATTATAGATAACTTACAGGAATTAAAGATTGTTCAAATCTAAGTTTGAATGTACCCTATTATTACACTTCTGGTCATGCTTCTAAATATCCCTCTCTTCTTTAAGCTACCTGTGTTTTCTTGACTATGTTTATTTTCCATAATAAAAGTTTGTAATATGTTATTTTGTATGTTTTTGTGTATATATATATATATATTCTATTTGATAGAAAAATTCAAATTGAGAAGATAAAATATTATTCTTCATAAGATATACACACAAGGCATGAAATGTGCTGAATGTGGAGAGACTGTGTAATTCATTTATATAAAATCATGAACCCTTCTGATTAGTTCTCTAGGCATGCCAAGTACTTAAGGTAGTTCTTGGAAATTGGTAACACTAAGGTCCCCAACCACGGTATTCTTTTTGAAACTCAAAAATATTCAACTTTATTTTGCTAAATTGACATGGTGAGAAACTGCTTTACACACACACACACACACACACACACACACACACACACACACACACAGGCACACACAAATACCACTCTTAGCCCTGATGTAAGAAGCTCTTTTTTGTGTTCAGAAGTAGTAAGTGCAAAGACTCAGAGATTCCTGGATGCTTAGGGTGCTGAGAATAAGTGACTAAATTGAGACATTTATATCACCAAATCTGAAGCTTGGAGAATACCATTAAAGAGGGAATAGATAGACTGTTAGGGTGTGAAGAGTTGGAGATGGGTTGATGCAACCATTCCAATTATAGACTCATAGCAGCTAAGGTTTATCTGCACTGAATCTCCACAAGACTTGGCCTATTAACAGTTAGTCATGGATAGTTTATTCATGGGGCCTTACTCTTCTGTGATGAACTATTGAGTACTAATAGATGCTTGGAGAAAGGCAGTCATTTTCCCCAGGTGAATATCCACGGAGGAGTTCACTGGGCTCAAAAGACAGTACCATGCTCATGAACACATGGATGCCCTTGGTAAAGCTCAGCAAGCTAGGAGAACAATAAAGACATGAATGTAGGAAATGGATCTTAAGGAAGGAGAGAAAGTTGACCAGGATGTGAGAAGGAGATAATAGAGGGTGGGAATGGAAGTAATGAAGACTCATAATATGAATGAGTGTGAAAATGTCAAAAACTAAATATAGAAATTGTTAAACAATAAATATAATTGATAAATATAAATACTGTATCATGACACTAAACCCAAGACTAAGCCAGAATCCTCAAAGAAATGCACAAACTTAATTTTGGTACATATCAGGTGGTTTGCTATTAGATTTTTTTTTCGTTCTAGATTTAGTTGAATGAACTAAGGTCTTTAGATACTATGCAAACTTCCTTCAGCTTATTTCAGATATATTCCTTTCCCAAATTCTCAATTCCTCATTTAAATATAAAATGAATACTTATGCAGGGATTCATCATTCTCATATCTTCTAAAGGACTTATATTAGGTTAGGGTTCTTTACACCAATTTTTATTTTGCTTTGGAACCTATAATTGTAGAAATGCTTCCAAATCATTTAATTAAACAAAAAAAATACTTAATTTTCAAGAGCTCCTGACATTAAATCCAAGTTTTTATCCACTTTGGAACTTCTGAACAGAACACCTGTGGAAGGAAGACAGTGAAATCATTTCATAGAACACAAATCCTCCCTTAGAGGTAGAGCAGACTGAGGGAAATTTGTATGACTTCTCAAATTGCTTACCTATACTTATCCTTTCTGTAAATTTCCTTTATCATGAGCTCTCATTGTGAGGCAGGTGGAGATGAATAGCATGCTGGAGAATAGCAAACAATGAGAGTAGGTTTAAGAGAAGAATAAACACATCATACAATAAAAGTCAAACAAACCTTGCCTGCTACATTGCCATTTTTATTATCAAAGGCCATTTAGAATATTTCTAAGTCTACAATTGTGTTTTCAATGTTAGATCTTGAAATAAAATTTTTATATAAATATTTTGAAATGTTTGTATAACTATAACCTTAGTAAAGAAAATAAATGCATTGTAGAGTCACATGAAACTTTAATGTCTTTCTTTAGCTATGCTAATATAAGCAAATGTATAAGCTTTAAACTGTTTAATTGTCACAAAACTATGAAGGCAAATGGTTTCATAATATAATTACCGAGCTGAACCAACTGTTGCAAAGACTAATCACAAGTTTTCTAATGAAGTTCACAGAAGGTTTTTAAAATCAAATGCTTTATAGCAATGAATAACCAAAGAAATGATCTTATTCTTAAGCAGCAGGATATATAGCCATGACTCAAGATGGCTTGTAGATGACAATTACTAATTATAATTGGGAATTATAAGAAATTTTACATTTAATTCTGTATATTTTTTTCTGATCAGTTCTCAATGTGTAGATTAGGCTGGGTTAGAACTCACAGCGATACCTCTGCTGTAATTACAGGTATTTTCTCACATCCAACTTTTATGATTTTGATTAGTTTTAAAATACAATAAAGGAACATCTGAAGATTTTCAGGTTGAGCCTAGTATAATTTCAAATCTGTGATTAAGAAACTTAATCTTCCATTGAAAATAATAATAATAATGCCAATATTTAAAAATAACTTGAGACTTTCAAGAAATATGTGCATACTATTTGAAAATATTGAAAAGTGATTTTCTCTGTTGAGAATTCTCTGTTCAGCTAAACAGAGGAAGCTCAACTGTCTGAAAGACATTTAAGGAATTTCTCTAATCATTTCCCTAATCATCAGGGAAATGAAAATCAAAACGACTCTGAAATACTGCATTACACCTGTCAGAATGGCTAAGATCAAAAACACTGAAGACAGCTTATGCTGGAGAGGATGTGGAGCAAGGGAAACTCTCCTCCACTGTTGGTGGGAATGCAAACTTGTACAGCCACTTTGGAAATCATTATGGTGCTTTCTTAGAAAATTGGAAATCAATCTCCTCCAAGACCCAGCTATACATACCACTCTTGGGTATGCTCCTAAGGAATACTCAATCATGCCACAAGAGCACATGCTCAGCTATGTTCATAGCAGCATTATTTGTAATAGCCAGAACCTGGAAACAACCTAGATGCCCTTCAACTGAAGAATGGTTAAATAAAATGTGGTACAGATACACAATGGTGTACTACTCTGCAGAGAAAAACAATGACATCATGAGGTTTGCAGGCAAATGGATGGATCTAGAAAAAAAAAAAAAAACATTCTGAGTGAGGTAAACCAGACTCAGAAAGACAAATATGGTATGTACTCACTCATAGGTAGATACTAGATGTAAAACAAAGGATGACTAGACAGCTACTCAAAACTCCAGGGAGGCTACCTAGAAAAGAGGACCCTAAAAAAAGCACACAGATTGCCAGATGACAGAGAAATGGATGGGACCTACATGAGCAAACTGGACGTGATGGGGGGTAATGAAGGACAAGAGTTGAGGGAAAGAGAGCTTAGGGGAGTGGGGGATCCCAGCTGGATCAAGAACAGAGAGGGAGAACAAGGAAAAAGAGACCATGATAAATGAAGACCCCATGGGAAGAGGAAGAAGCAAAGTGCTAGTGAGGTCCCCAGAAATCTACAAAGACATCTCCACAATAGACTACTGGCAATGGTCAAGAGAAAGCCCAACTGACCTACTCTGGTGATCAGACGGACAAACACCCTAACTGTAGTGGTAAAACTCTTATCCAATGACTGATGGAAGCAGATGCAGAGATCCACGGCCAGGCCCCAGGTAGAGCTCCAGGAGTCCAACCGGCGAGAAAGAGGAGGGATTATATAAGCAAGAATTGTTGAGACTATGATTGGAAAAAGCACAGGGACAAATAGCCAAACTAGTGGAAACACATGAACTATGAACCAATAGCTGAGGAGTGCCCAACTGGATCAGGCCCTCTGGATAAGTGAGACAGTTGATTAGCTTGATCTGTTTGGGAGGCATCAGGCAGTGGGACCAGGACCTGTCCTTAGTGTATGAGCTGGCTGTTTGGAACCTGGGGAATATTCAGGGACACTTTGCTCAGCCTGGGTGAAGGGAGGAGGGGACTGGACCTGCCTGGACTGAATCTACCAGGCTGAGCTGAATCCCCAGGGGAGTCCTTGTCCAGAAGGAGATGGGAATGGGGGTGGGCTGGGAGGAGGGAGGACAGGAGAATCCGAGGCTGATATATAAAATTATATTAAATTATAAAATAAAAAAGTTAAAAAAGTGATTTTCTATGCCAAACCATCCTAATGTCTAAAAATCCAATAGCATTCAATTATTCCATTAAAGATAAAATTTTAGACATTCAATTTTAGTCATAACACTCCTGAAATTACAATTACATTAAGAGTGGAGATTGGATACTCATGTAAACCCACTCTGTCCTATAAACTCCTTCTCATTTAACTTCTGTAATTTTGAATTCTTCAAACTGTCAAATAAATTACAAACTCTGCATTTTTTTCTAAAATGTTCAATATGTTCTCTCTTGTGACTCTATTGCCATCTGAGACCAATTCTCTAGGCTATCCTATAACTATATTTGCTAAAATAAATGATATATTAGAGATAGATAGATGAATGTATAGTTTTAATTTTTGATCAATTTATAAAACATTTCTAGGCATAAGGAAACATAGCTGTATAATGGCTTCTAACTCTCTCAAATCCAAATCAAAATACAAATACCATATATTGAGAATATTCTCTCCACCATCCTCTAAATGCTTAGCACCAATAATCTGTAATCCACAGTGAGCATATGTTGTTAACTTGATTTTTGTGGAACAGACAGAATAGATGAATTCTCCTCAGCTGTGTTGGAATTATGGGTGAAAATTTCATTAAAGGGTAGATGTCTCTGCTGCAGAAACGTTTCCTCTTTAGTTAAATTAATTAGCTCCAACTTTTTGTCACTTTTGTCAAGAAGTAAACAGTGGAATCACTAATATATCTATGTAAGCATACATGTGTATACATAAAAGTTTGTAAATTAATAATCTTACTTTTAATTAGTAATAGCATGAGCTCCTACTTACTTGTGTCATTTAGAAAGAGAAGAAAAAGCCTATGCAAGTCAGTCTTATTTATTACAGAGAAAATAACCTTGAATTACTGTAGCTGACGTTTTCCTGTATCCTGGACTGCCAGCAGTAGGGACAAATCTCTCCCACTTGTGTCCTCCAGGTAAACACACAGAGACTTATATTAATTAAAACTGTTCGGCCATTAGCTCAGGCTTACCACTGACTAGCTCGTACATTTAGACTACCCCATAATTCTTATTTATGGTTAGCCACACAGCTTGGTACCTTTTCTCAGTTCTGCCTTCAATCTTGCTTCTCATGGTGGCGGCTGGCAGCGTTTTCTGACTCAGCCTTCCACTTCCCAGCATTCTCCTCTCTGCTATTCCTGCCTATACTATACTTCCTGTCTGGCTACTGGCCAATCAGCATTTTATTTATCAATCAATCAGAGCAACACATTCACAGCATACAGAAAGACATCCCCAACAAATTACTGCACATAATTGTTCCTATATGTACAAAATAAATCCTGTATTTTGTTTTTCAAATACCTGAACTAAAATGCTGTGGTTTTACCAAAACAATGTTTGAGCTAATTGGCTGGTTTCTCTCTATTTGCTTGACAGTGTCAACAAATCTGTGACTTCAATTATCCAAAAATATCTGTCTAAAAATGTATTTGAATGTGCATATTTGACAGTTCTTACTCTCTCTAGCAGTGTAGTATAACACAAATCTTAAATGGTCTTATTAATAAAAAAACTCAATGCCAGCAATTGGGGTTGGGGTACATTCTGAAAGATCAGAGAAGCAGAACAAGCCACATCTAATCTCACCTTGCCAATTCCTCAGCTGATCTTGTTTCCTCAAACTTAAAGCCTCTGTGTCCTCATCTGAATGGATCTCAGCTGAAGTGCTTCTAAATGCCTAATAGCTTAACAAATTTACTTCCTGGGACTCATGCCTTATAAACCTTTCTGCTTCCTGCCATCACTTCCTGTGATTAAAGGTGTATGTCACCATCCCTGGCAGTTTCCAGTGTGGCCTTGACCTCACAGAAATCTGGATGGATCTCTGCCTCCCAAGTGATAGGATTAAAGGTATGTGTGCCACCATTTTCTGGCCTCTATGTCTGTCTAGTGGCTGTTCTGTTCTCTGATCCCAAATAAGTTTATTAGGGTGCACAATATATTGTGGGACACAATATCACCACAGTGTAGGTTCACTGATGTGGGAGTATAAGAATTATAACCATTTCTTTTCATAATAGAGATTCTTATTCAATAAGAACACATGATTGCTGCATAAGCCACCAGTCTGAGTAGTACTAGTTTTCCTTGAATTAGCCAAATGAATTATCATTTTTGTATGAATGAATTTATAGTATCCCACATTCATAAAACATGAGAAAAATGATGAAGATTATTTACAGCTGGAATATACAGGTAGCATTTGTAGAAAATTGTGTAATTTTTGGTACATAAGGTCAGCAAACATTTTACAATTATTTATAGCTTTCAATTATTCTAATAATATGATTAATTACTATTAGCAAGCAAAAATAATGTAATGACAGATGTCATACAAGTCAAGTTTTTGAAGTAAATGTTTTTATTTATGACTAGTGAAACTTAATTAAATTTAATATTTACAGTGGCACAAGAGATAGAAATTTAACAGTTTAGCCTAATCATTATGAATAGAACAATGATTCTAGAGACAAATAAACTGAGATTTATACTCCATTTATCGCAACTAAAGTGATCCAATAAGAGTTTTCCAGGCAATGATAGTAAAAGAAAAAAATCAGAATTCCATTGTCAGGGAAGGGAAATGAAAGCTATAAGAAGATGATCTCTATATATCAATGTATTAGAATAACTGATTTTAAAAGGTTAATGTTAGTCAGGCAATGATGGTGCATGACCTTAGTCACAGAAGTTGGGAGGCAGAGGCAGGTGGATCTCTGAGTTAGAGCCCAGCCTGGTGTACAGGGCAAGTTCCAGGACATCCAGGGCTACACAGAGAAACCCTGATTTCAAAAACAAAACAAAACAAAATGAAAGGTTAATGTTTTTAGTATTGTTATATAAACTCACTGTAGAAACATTGCTGATGAGGGTTAAAAATATCCTGATATATAAGTATTGCAGTCATTATGTATCATTTTATTATTATGTCTACGATTTGAGTTATATAATGTTTGTAATAGAGTCTCATTTTATAGGAAATGTTGATTCTTAAAGTAGTAAATCAATATTTTTCACCTCCTCTTCAAGAATTCTAGGATTATGGACACATGCCGCCATGCCTCATTCTTGTTATTTTATCAGTAAGTGATATATTGATTTATAATTGATCAATAAATTGTGAGTTAAAAATATCAATTTGAAAAATCAACTATATAAAAACTAATTAAGGAACAGTAACAGGCACAACCAGATGGAAGAAAAACTTTTAAGCACCCACTAAAGATTAGGTCATTTTTATGTACAGAGAAGAAAGATTTCAAGAATAATTAGAGTAGTAAGTGACAAGGAAATGTAGATGTAACCAACCTTCTTATTAAATAAAAAACACAGAACCAATGCAAAGAAGAAAGCCAAGAGGTCAGAGCTAAGAGCTAAAACCTTACCCTTCTTCCTGCAGTGGTCCTACCTCTCCGAACCAGAGCTACCCCTGTGTTAAAGTCTTTATATAGAGTTCCTGTTCTGCCTTCTCATTGGTTGTAAACCCAACCACATGACTGCCTCGTCACGGCCTGTCTATATAGGCCTCCAGGTTTTCCATGCTTCGTATTGAGATTAAAGGCATGTGTATCCAATAATGGCTGTATCCCTGAACACACAGAGACTTACCCAGCTCTGCCTACCAAGTGCTGGGATTACAAGTATATGCCACCACTGCCCTGCTTTCCTATGGCTTGCTAATAGCTCTGACCCCCGGGCAACTTTATTTATTAACATACAAATAACATTTTAATACAAATAAAATATCACCATAAGGAAATGAAGTAGAATTTTAAGGAAAGTGTTTTCTGAATTGGAAAAAACAGCAACAATTAAGTGTGTTCTCAAATTCATGCTGATATACAATATAGACTTTGACTTTACGGATCACTAAAGCAAGAAATAGAGGTCGGGTGGTAGGAAGTGAACAAATTGGTGAAGTTAGAAAATTCTCTGCTGTGGCATCATTAGTAACTGAAATAATCATGAAATATAGCTATGTGATGAAGGAAAATATCAGAAATAGCAACACAGACATTCTCACATTAAAGGAAAGAGAGAGACTGAAGGACCTGAGTATGTTTTGAACACTAGGGCATGGTTTAAAAGACAGGTTGGTAGGAGCTACAGGATATAGGACATAGCTATTTATAGGACAGGCTTTGCCATTTGTTCAAAGTTCAAAAAAAGTAAGTACATGATTTGATGTCAGAGACCTTCATGTTCTGGATTTCAGTTTAAAGAGACCACATTGTTAAGTAGAAAATGATCCATAAGAGATCAAAAACTAGAAACTGAAAAGAACTGTTAAGAACTGTTTGAGTTGCCTAGGAAGAAATATGTTGAGTTATAATCTGAAGGTAGATATGGTAATATAATGTCTTTTAAAAGTGTTTTACAACACAACCAAATGGATTGCTTGCAAAAGGAAAACAAGAAATGGAGAAAGTCTTCATGAACTGCTTACCAATGGACTTAAAAAAAAATGAAAAACAAAATGGAGGTTTCCATTAAGTAAAGTCAATAAATTTCATGTAAAACACCAGAGACATGAAAGAATGTTGAGCCATTAATCACGATAAGATTTTGTTAACGGTTCTTTATTTACATTCTTATATAAATATAGACAAATTTATGGCTGATTTTCATATTGTATCTGGTAGAAATCACCTGGCATAACAATTTCTGTCAAAGTAGTACTAATGCTGTTGTCTTACTATCAGGGTGTTGCTAATCATGGGCATGCATAAATTATCAAAAGTAATGTCCAAATGCAGATTTTCCGGAACCCCATCAAAATGACTTCTCTGCAATAAAATTTAGATAACAGTTAGGCAATACCAAGTTAAGGCTTTTGTTACTGATAAAAATCTGGAGTGCAGGATCTTGTGTTTCCACGATTCATGAAGAATGGTACATAGTGTTTTCTGCACATAAGCAGAACTTGAAGTAGAAGATACAATGATGTCTGGATGGGTCTCAGACATTCTAATATTTCTTAGAGTTGTAAGCCATGGGTCGAAAGAGTGATAACAAGATCATAACAAGTCAGTTGTTCAAATAGTGTGAGAAAACAGAAGAAATTGTAGGCTATGGCAATAGACAATTCTATTAATGTTCTAATCACGTTACACACATTTGAAAGACCATAATTTCCCTTTATCTTTTAGTGTATTGTTACTAGCAAACACACAATGAGGGAATAATTGCACTGTTTTTGTATAGAAAAAAACTAAGAGTAATATTTATAGAATAATTTCTGTCAAGAGTAATAAAAGCTTTTAATTGAAAATAATTTTGAAATCTTACGTTTTCAGTCTGAAGTATAGGCTTTTAGTGTGATTATCTGATTTTGATAAAGTCACTTCTAATTTTTAATTTATTAGCATGTTACCTATTTATGTTGCTATAGACAGTCAATCTATTGAACTTTTTTATTAAATAATTGATATAGAATGGGTAAATAAAACCAAAATTCTTGAATTTCTGGAGTTGTATAATTTTTTTCAGAACATATTTTATGTCAGGAATCTATTTCCTTAGATTTGACGTAGCTTTTTGGAAATACTAACTGCGTTACAGTGTACAGTTTAATGTTTTCAGTTTTATTTCATAAAAGTGAAATCCAATATATCCATAAAATCTAAGTATGGGCAGATTTTTATCCCATTGAAATGAGTATGGCAACTCATCAAAACCTAAATTAGAACTACCTTATGATACAGCCAAACCTCTTCTCACAGATTGGAAACAAGGACTGGCAAAATCATTTGACTAATTTTTAGGAAGAAACAGGAAGAACACTGAGCCATGAGTTTGTATTCTATCAAATACTTATGTCAGATGACATAATATCTTCTAGAATGTTCTAACTCATCTTCTACCACTTCCCTATAGAACTACCCTGACAGATCAATCCATTACCACATAGCATTTGGAAAATAGTCAAACTCAGAATTGTAGCAAAATATTTTCATTTTTGAGATTCAAATTACTGCTCTATTTCATTTTCAGTAATAAGAAAATTGAAACCAATATCACTAATAGCAATTTCTTACATAATAAAATGGCATTTCTCTAAGGCTCAAGAGAAATTGTAATTATGTTTAAATATTTGTTAAATGTATGTGTAATTAATTTATATGAGTCCTAAATAAAACTTTGAACATTTGCTTCTAATAAAATTGAAGAAAGATCTAAACCAATAATACCATGAACATTAAAACATTTGGTGTCAGAGAAAAAAAAACTCATATCTGGCAAGTTTTCCACAATACTAACCTGAAGAAACAACTCTAAAATTCCCTGTATCTTTATAGAATATAAATATCCTGTAAGAATAAAATTAAGAAAAATTACAGAAAACAAACTTTGTAGATTGCTGTGGAATAATACTCTTGTACACTGTAAAAATTTGTCAGTCCTATTGGTTTAATAAAACACTGATTAGCTGGTAGCCAGGCAGGAAGTGTAGGTGGGGTGACCAGACGAGGAGAAGACTGGGAAGAGGAAAGGCAGAGAGGGAGTTGCCAGCCAGAAGCAGAAGTGAGATGTGAATGCTGGCCTGAGAAAAGGTACCAAGCCACGTGGCTAAATACAGACAAGAATTATGGGTTAATTAAAGCATAAGAGCTAGTTAGTTACAAGCCTGTGCAATAGGCCAACTAGTTTATAATTAATATAAGCCTCTGTGTATTTATTTGGGAATGAACGGCTGTGGGATGGAGCGGGACAGAAACTTCCATCTACAGTAGACCTTTCCTTGAACAGTTTGATTGTATCACAAGATAATTGCATTATCACCACGCTGCCTCTCTTCTGTTATGAAGTGAGATAAGGTGTGCGTGTGTGGAGGGGATTATAACACATAGAATAATAGACTTTTCATCAGTGTCCCCTATGCCTGCCTGTGTGCTGCCATGCTCCCTAGTGTGACAGGCATGGATTCATCTTCTCAAACTGTGAGTCAAATTCCAAGTGAATACTTTATTTTATAAGTGGCCTTGATCATGATATCTCTTCACAGAAACAGAAAAGTAACTAAGACAATGCCAGTTAGTAACTATTTTCATTATAAGTACTTTCCGCATGTCATTTGACCCATCAGGAAACATGTCAATGTCCCCATTCAATCTTATTTTTGCTGTCACTCAAGACAAATGTTTACTCATAATTTTATTTATACAAAAATAAATGCTACTAATTCTTCTAGTTTCATAATTCTTCAAGAAAGTAAACATGCTATTCATTTGTCACATGTTTCATTATCAACAATTATTATGACTGACTGACTGACTGTTTTGCTTTTCTTTATTAGAATATTTAACAATTAATTCTGAAATAAATTTTAGTTGTACTTATATGATCTATATTGTTTCAGACAATAATTTTGGGGGAATGCTGTTTTTAACTTACAAAAGTTGAATGTATATTAAAGATGATCAAATACTGACTGGATAATCTTAAATAAAGGACATACTAATACATAGACATAAAACATATTACAAGAAAACTACATTAAATGTAAGAGATGCATTCCATTTCTGCAACTGTAGCAAAAAAAATGCCCTCAATAAAAGCAATTTAGGGAAGAACTAATTTATTTTATCTTATAATTCCTAGTTGTCATTGCTAAGACCTCAGTGAGGCAGGAGCTTAGACAGCTGCTTGTACCACATCCACTATTAAGAGCCAAGAGAAACAAATGTCCTGGATGCCCCCTTCCCTAATTTTAGGCTGCTTTCTCCTTTTTGATACTATCCTGAATCTCCTGCTTGAAAAATGATTATACCCACAGAGGACTGTATCTTCTAAATCAACTCACAATCTAGACAATCTACGAGAGACCTGCTCTCAAGCCAACCTAATAGAAATAATTGCTCATTAAGGCATTCTTCCCATATTATCTAAGTAGTGTTGATATTAAAGTTAAAACATATGTGCATGAGTTACTTCTTTAAAGTTATGGGTAGGCTTTGTATTTTGTTTCAATATGTTACTTTTTTTTTTTGGCCAGGGTGTCTTCTGAAACAAAGAAAATAGTAAAATTTATACTGTGATCCATGAAGTCTTTATGCCCTCCATTTACACATAATGAACCCTTCTGCTCTTTATTTCTCAGTACTCAAGACAGTCACAGTAGTCTTAACCTATACTAACTCTTGGCTCTTGTGGGTGTGTGCTTCTACCAGGAAGACTATTCTCTTGTTTGCTGCCAAATTATGTCCCTCAACTCCTTCAAATGTTTCTTCAAATGTCAACTCTTTCATGAAGTATTTCCTTCTTTGAAACTTTTTGTTCCTAAATTCTAAATAGTCCATAGATGTTTATGATGCTAATATTAACTATTTTTCTTTCTGCATTACTTTTTCCTGAAAATTTATGTAACCCACCTTTGTCTAACTTGTAGAAATATAGCTCAATAAGGACAAGCATATTTTGTCATGTTTATTCATGAACATTTTATTTGATAGAAAAATATTCAACACATTTCTAATCAATTCATCTTATGATGTAATAAATCATTTTAAAAATTCATTCACTTATAGACCCAAGCAGTCACATACAGAGATAAGTCAAACTACAAATATTGTGTTATATTTTTATTTCTATGAGATATGCAAACATTTATTTGATAAACATTATTTGCACAAATTTTAAAAACAAAGTTAATGTTCTGGTGAATCAGTAGACTTTTAAAATAGTTACATTTTAAATAACTTCATAGATTTTTTCTAATGTAATAATATGATTGCAAATCCATGCATATGAACATATTTTCTTTGTAAATAAAAAGGTTAATATGCTACTCATAGTACAAGTATTAATATAGGTGATTCATAAATCAAAACTGGTAAGAAACTTTCTTACCAATACCATTTAACTTAATATGAATTAATTTATTGTAAAGCTGTATACTCCAGAGAAAATACATTTATGGAGATACAAGAATTTTAGAGGAAGTTACTGCATTTATTCCAAAAAGTTACACAATAATATTTGTTAGAACATGTACCCTTTAAGAGCCTGATGGTTTCTTTCAACTAAAATTCATAAAATAATATTTCTTAGTATACCCAAAATGAAGTTTAGAGGAATGCACTGAGAACTCATTAGATGATACATCAGCCATAGATAATAATTTCATAGCACTTGCCTATATTCAAGACAAGTCATAGGTGCTCACCATCAAGAGAAATTGTTGATACTATAAAATTGAAAGCATTATAAAGTCATAAATAATGTTACTGATGAGACAAAATCTTGACAAAATATATTGAGGGTGAGTCAAGACATGGATTTAATTTCTAGTAGCTTGCTCACACATAATTAAATAAAGTCAATCACAAATCAATTTAATAAGCACATATTTAGACATAGGAGAACATTTCAAGTTTAAATTCCATAGCCTGGATGCTCTCATGTGAAAATTAATTATAGCTCTTGAACTGATTGTTTAACACACTGATTTAAAAATACACATCATTATGATGGTGTCTTGTGTAGATTTGTATTGCTGTGATGATCACCATGACCAAAAGCAACGTTTGGAGAAAAGAGTTTACTTCATCTTACATCATCCTGGGAAGTCCAAAACAGGAACTCCAGGAGGAAGACTGGTGGCAAGATCTCATGCAGACGCCATAGATGAATGCGGCTTACTGGCTTTCTCCAGTTGCTTTCTCATTCTGCTTTTCTAGCACCAGAACAACCAAGCTGGGTGGCGTTGCCTACAGTGAGCCGAACCCTCTCGAATCAATGATAAGTCAAGAAAATGCACCATGGGTTTGAGAACACACTAACCTGTTGAGGGTGTGTTCTCAATTGAGGTTCCCTCTTAGAAAACGACTTCAGCTTGTGTCAAAACGATATAAAACTAGACAGGACAGATAGTTAATAAGTAAGTTAGTTGGACAGAATGGTTTGGCAAAGTACTAATTTAAAGATTGATATAATCATACTTTAGACATTTTGAATAAATCCATCAGTAGAATAAAACATAAATAAAGCAAATTTTGTATGCATATGTGTGTATGCTTTTAAGTGCATGCACATATGTGTGTATGTTGCACAGCCTTTAAAAACAACTGAGGTTTCTCCATCAAATCCATGATGTAGAAACCATGGATACATTTCGAACTTGCAGACTTCAGATTCAAGAACAGAATATAAACAATCAACTCTGCCTCATTTTTTTAGCCTTCTGGGTTGCTGTACAATCTATAAATTTCCATTCCTTAAATTTTTTTAGAGAGTTTCTTAAAATGTCCCCCTCTTCCGCCTCTATTCACACCAGCCTCTTCCTCTCCTCTCATTTCCCCACATGCAGGTGTATTCTAATGGCTTTACATCATTTGCTGGGTTAAAATATGAAATATAACCCAGACTCTGGACAGGGAAGCAGTGCCTTCTTCTACCACATCAGACTGGAACAGATACAGAGATACACAGCCAGAGTTAGAGTCCTTGGAATACTCGGTCCTAAATGAGATGTCGCCATCAAATCACACCCCACCCCCACCCCCGAAAGCTCAGGGGACTCAGAGGAAGAGGAGGCAGAGGAGTGTCGAAGCCAGAGGGGTTGGAGAACAAACTAGAAATCAAGGCCTTCCAAATTAGCGTTAGCAAAGATCATATGAACTCAGAGAGACTGAAGCAGCATGTAGAGGGCATGCGCCAGACTGCACCAGGTTCTCCGCACTGATACTATGAGTTTCAGATTAGTGTTATTGGATTCCAATTTCAGTTTAGTGTCATTGAGTGTGTAAATGAGTGGGTTTCATACTCTGGCTCCTCTCTTGAGCTCTTTTACTTATGTTGGTCTGTCTCTGTCTTGTCTGATTTCAATGTGATTTTTTTTTTCTGTTATATATTTTATTCCATTGTATTTTTTAAAAATATGAAGGATTGTAAACATAGCCACTTGGATAAAGACTAATAATGAAACTATCATTTATACCTGATGGGAGAGAGAACATCAGTTTTCTCCAGTGAAATGGCACTGGGTATATCAATCATTCCAGGGCAGATCTCATCTTCAGGAGCAGCTGACCAAGAAATGAGGTACTTACTGTAATCTCTCTCTCTCTCTCTCTCTCTCTCTCTCTCTCTCTCTCTCTCTCTCTCTCTCTCTCTCTCTCTTTGTGTGTGTGTGTGTGTGTTTCTCTGATTTTAGTTTGGTGTTTTTTACTATTGTTTCTATTTTTGTTTTGGAAATGTTGTATTTTATTTTCTAGATTTTGTGCATTTTGTTGTTGTACTGGGAGTTTGGTTTCTTTTGGGGAAAGAAGTTAAAGTTGGGTGGGTAAACAGAAGGGGATGACCTGGACAAACTTGGGGGAGGAGGATAATATCATTAAAATATATTTAAGTTTAAAAATTAATTTGAATAATAAAAATATTTTTAAAACACCTCAGCTCAGTAGCTTGTGAATATTTTATTTTCCCTTTTACTCAATTTTTAGAACTTACAAACAGCATTCTAATAAGCCTGTTGTGGATTGGAAATATAAGTTGTAAATTCATAAATAAACCCAAATTTGTGATACTGTCAGCTTAGCATCATGCTGCAACTTAGAGGGGCATTGGCTAGTTCTCATAACTGCATGACTATGTTTGACATGCAAATGCTGCATTATAAATTATATACTCAGTAAATAAACATCAAAATTCAAAATTTGAAGTATACTTTCCCATGAATGTAAATGCTGCTTTCCTAATACAAGAAATTTGAAAACAAAATAATTTTTGAGCCATCCCAAATTAGCTTCTATTTCTCTGGAGATTAATGACTAATACACACAAGGACTAATGTCATTTTGATAGATACTAATCATAATTCTGTCTATCATACCAGGAAAGGAATGACTGAGCAGTCAGTCATCATACTTGTGGGTTATAATGCAGAAGCAGGGGAAGGTCAGCTCTTGGTTCCTTTTCTTCTTTTCCTCTTTTATATAGTCTTTCCATCCATGAAATAGTGTCACCAGCATTAAAGGACAGATCTTTCCTCCTCTTCAACACACACATACACACACACACACACACACACACACACACACACACACACACACAGAGAGAGAGAGAGAGAGAGAGAAAGAAAGACAGAGACAAAGAGAGACAGAGAGACAGAGAGGATTGTATTTCAACCTACTAGGTAATTTTAAATTCAATTGCGTTTACAACAACTAATAGATTCTCAAACAGACACACAAACATAGACACACCATGCACACACACTGAATGCCTTGCTGTGCTAGAAAATGGAAAGCACGGGTATGATTATATTTTCTGAATAATTTCCTGTATTTAGCTTTAGGGAAGAAAAAGACTGCTGTCAGGTGAGAGGAAGAAAGAAAATGAATTATCTACATTCAAAAAATAGTGGTTCATGGTGAAGTGAATCTGAACACAAATAATATCCCCAGGGGGTCGGCATTGTCAAGATGTGAAATTTCCTCTGTTCCCATTCCCTGAGATTCTGTCTTTTCTGCAATCTGCTGATCGGTTTAAAATAGGCAAGAATAAAAGATATCTTTTATAAGTGAAGCCTCACTTGCCTGATGGATAATTTGGAAATAACTTGTCCTCTTTTGCTGGATAGTTCACATATTCTAAGTTAAAACTTTGGGGAAAAATATAATGACTTTTATAATAAAAATATTGCTTCAAACTGATAGAATATAAGCAAAGAAATACAGGATGGTGAAATCTCAACATAGAGAATACAAAAAAGGTTCAAAAGTGTTAAAATATTCACCTAAGACAGTCAAACCACACTATGACTAATATAAATTGACCATGCATCACAAATTCTAGCATATTAGTCGATGAGACTCAATATGATGTAGTGCTAGTTCAAAAGGAATATGAGAGTTTAAAATGCTTAGAAAAAGACAGAACTGTTGATAAAACAGTTGGATTGTCATCCCCCAAATAATGACACAGAGACTTATTATTAATTATGAGAGCTTAGCTTTTAGCTTAGGCTTACTTCCAACTATCTCTTATAACTTAATTAACCTAAATTTTTAAATCTACATTCTGATGTGTGGCTCAGTTAACTCTCCTCAGTACATCAGATTTCTCAGAGTCCACTGGCAAAATCCATGTGCCTAGAAGTCTCCTCCTCTTTCTTCATCTCTTCCCAGAAATCCTGCTTATCCTCTCCTGCCTAGCTATTGGACATTCAGCACTTTATTAAACCAATCACAGTGACACATCTTCAAAATATAAACCAATATTTCACAACAAACAATGTTTTAAAGTACAATACCTATTTTGAGATAAGCCAGTGAAATATAAATTATTTCATCAGATACTACAGAACACGCTGTAAATTTGGCATGTTTGAAGTTGTTACTCTACTGCATTCTGTAAAAAAAATTCTGCTTGTCATTTTTAAATTAGATTATTTAAATAAATATTTATTTCACATAAGAAATATTTAGAAATTTTCCAATTTTTTTTTTCATTTTCATAGCTACTGGGAATACTCCTGATGTAACAAGGATTATTTTGTTATATGGAGAAAAGAAAATATTTACATATGTGATTGTTTACTGACCTAGTAGTTACTTCACCTAGTGAATGTGCCCTTCTCCACTGACATGACTGTGCATGCTTCTCTGGCTGTGGGTGTTTGTGTGTGCATGTACATGTGCTGACAAGAGCATGTATTCTTGTGTTCCAATGGACTCCTTCTCTTCTGTTTAGTTCTACTCTCAATATTCCTTAACCACCCATCATCTATGACACTAATTCATCACTACAGAGGCCTCACACAAAATTCAGTAACAGTACTACAGACAACATAAATGTAACCTACATGCATATTATGTCATGACTTTGTTGGAAAGAGCTTCGGGTTCAAAATAGCACATGAAAAAGAAAATGATATTTACAGTACTATCATTCTTGATTTTATTCTTAGGATATAATTCTCTTTTTATGACATCCTGTGGTGATATTCTATTTGTGCTGAAATGTGGTGATATTTTATTTGTATGTTAATAAATAAAGTTTGCCTGGAGATCAGAGGACATAGCCAGCCATAAACAAAAGTCAGACAATGGTAGCACATGCCTTTAATCCGATCCCATGGCAAGCAGAGTCTCTGAGTGTTCAAGGACACACTAGGGAACAACCAAGCGTGGTGACACACGCCTCTAATCCCAGTACCAACTATAGAGACCTGGAGGTCTGTACAGACACATAGTGACAAGGAAGTGAGGTAGCTGAACTAAGAGCCAATGAGAAGGCAGAACAGCAAGGCAATAAAGGTGCAGGTTAGATATGAAGAAGCTCTCGCTTGGGAAGCTATGGCGGCTTGGTGAGCTAAGGTTAGTTGGTGGCTCTCACCATTTTTCTGATCTCTACGGCTTTCACCCCTGTATTTGCCTCTGTGTTTCTTATTTAATGAGACTGTTTAGAAATTTGTCTAAAACATCCTTCATGACTTGACATAACTGAATTCTATTCCCTATCAAACTTTATCTATATATAATTCTCTTTTTATGCTATCCTTCCCTATATGAAGATTCTTGACTCCATTCCCTATTAAACTCTGTCTCCATCCAGGTATTGTATTGTCTGTATCTTCTTTAAGCTACAATATCCACATACTGATAACTGAGCAATGATTATTTACCTAAATTCTACTCTGATACATTTTCAACATATAATGAAGGCTATATGATTCCTCACCATAATGCAATTAAATAAAATTTAGGACAGAACTTGTTCCTTTAAAACAAAAATGAAGTATAACAAAAGCAAAATAATTACATAAGCAACAAAACCCAACTTTACTGAGTTCATCCATTACTTATACACTGAATACATTTTGAGTGAGGTGTGGTGACACATCACAATACTCTGGAGAATAAGACAGGAAGATGAATTATTCACAATTATATTGAATAGCACACTGACAGTGTGGCTGATCATCAGAACTAAACAGTTAGACCTTGAGACAAAAGAATAATAAAAACAAAATCAAGGAAGAAAAACCAAATAACACAGAACACATTTTAAGATTACATGTTATGTGAAGGTCCTTTGCTGCAAAAGTATTTTGAAATAGTAGTTGAAAAAGTGGTAGAAGTGAGTGAGCTTTACACATTGATTTACAAAGGATTAAAATATTTTTAAAAAGTTGAATTATCCTTTTTCTGTCTCTTATTTACTACTGATTTAAGATTGCAAAGAAGTAATTAGATGGGATGGCATTTGTCAGTGTCTAACAGTGCTAAAAATAAGATGGCTTTAATTGAACAAATAATTCTTGAGGTAGTACTTTATTCTCCATTGGTTATTGCTTATTCTCCATTGGCAAGGTGCCACACCACAGGCACCGGATTCCCAAAAGTCTGCCCATGCACCAGGGATGGATCCCCATTCCCTTGACTGGGTGTTTCCCAAACAAATCAAGTTTTGAACACACGAGCATTTCAGGAACATTTAAGATACAAATCATAATGAGCACAGTGACAACAAAATTTCCACTACAATTTCCTAGCAAATCTTCATATGTTGGATTTTGTTTACAACTTCTGTATTCCATTCTATTGTACTGCTCTCTTAAACAGATCTTGAGAACACTCAAACTATGGTTCCTACAGAGTATTAAAATTCAGTGTCTATGATGATCCTTTTTGACACTAACCATTCTTCTCTACACTGTTCATCAATTTAGGACAGAGTGGAAGATATTGTCTTGAGAATATTTTCACTAAGCAGTTAGAGAGTCGCAGAGCTGTCACTTTCTAACTCTCACACTAGTTACTCATCTCCACTTAATCTTCTTCATCTTTAAACGTTGTGGAGTGTCTTTCTGTATCCTGTGTCCATGTGTTGCTCTGATTGGTTGATAAATAAAGCTGTTTGGTCAATGGTGAGGCTTAATAAGGTGAGGCAGTATATTCAAACTAGACAGAGAGGAGAAAAAAAGGAGAGTGGGGAGAAGCTGCAATCCTCCACCAAAAGAATCAAGTTTTGAAAGTACTGGTAAATCACAAAACCACGTGACAATGCATAGATTAATAGAAATGGGTTGTGTTAAGTTGTAAGAGCTAGCTCGGGAGAAGCCTGAGCCATTATGCCATACAGTTTGTAAATAATAGAAGCCTCTGTATGTTTGCTTGGGACCAAGTGGCTGAGGGATACAGGTGGGAGTGATTAGTCCTGATCATGGGGCCTGGTAGGACTGGAGAAACTTCTGGCTACATTTAAATATTTTAATCCAAAAATCAGTATTCATTTCCTTCTCTGGGTACATTTACATGCTTGATGATCTGATTAGTCTTAAGACCTAAATGTAGCAAGTACATATTGCTAGAGTTCAACCCTGCCTTGAGAACATGAATATCTCTATAGGAATATTCCAGCCAAATCAACTCCTTGTAGACTTCTCTGTAGCATGAATCTTAAAGGGTCTTATTAATAAAAAACACAGGAGCCAGCTATTGTGGTGAAGGCTGAAAGATCAGAGACAGAATAAGCCACAGCTAACTTTATCTTGCCAATTCCTCAGCTGATCTTGGTTCCTCAAACTGGAAGCCTCTGAGTCCTTATCTGAATGGATCTCAGCTGAACTGCTGCTAAAAGCCTAAAAGCATAACCAACTGAAAGATTAAAAAGACCTCCTCACGCCTTATATACCTTTCTGCTTCCTGCCATCACTTCCTGGGATTAAAGGCATGTGGCACCATGCCTGGCTATTTCCAGTGTGGCTCTGAACTCACAGAAATCCAGATGGATCTCTGCCTCCCAAGTGATAGGATTAAAGGTGTGTGTGCCACCATTTTCTGGCCTCTATGTCTGTGTAGTGGCTGTTCTGTTCTCTGACTCCAGATAAGTTTATTAGGGTGCACAATATATTGGGGAACACAATGTCATCACACTACTCTATTTAAGAAAATAATTGATACGGCAATCACAAACTACTGATTTCCAGGCCTCTGCTCAAAATCTTTGTAAACATAGCTAGTACCACCATTTTAATACTCTATTCAGATGGAAAGCATTTTTCAACCATTCTTTTACTTTGTATGTCACCTGTTATTAAACCTTGTTTTATGTCTTAGTGGATAAACCACACCCCCAAATGATTAGATTGATTTTTAGTTCTTCTATACTTCTTTCCTTCACATGCATATACAAGCCTTATTATCTAGTCAGAGACTATGACAATTGACAATGACTCATGCAAATCCTTTACTTAAATCTAATCCAGTATTACCATAGCTTAATATATTAATATTTAAATTGGCTTCATTGCAAAGTAAAATATATTACCAATTTTGTTTAACAGAATTCTATAAAAAAGTTTCTTTACAATGAAAATAAGCTCATGTACAACGAAGACAATGTGACCTGACTCTTCACTGATTCATTCATTTATTTGTGTATTTTACCTTGATAATCTATACCAAATCATGTCTGTATCATCTAATATTTTACCCTCATGATTTTGAATATAGTTTTTTTGCTTGACTAGATCATTTTATCTTTCAAAATTATTTAAGTGTTTTTCCTAAGCATTCAAGATTCTGCTTAACTCTCTGTATGCAAACATACACACAAATACACACACACACACACACACACACACACACACACACACACACACAATTTCTTCAGCACATAATCTAAAACAGTCTCAGTTCCTCTCTCTACAACCTTTTTCTGTCCCTCATGACCCTAGTAATAATTAAGCCTTAGGCTTTTGGTCTCAGCTTCATCCTCTGTTCCTTCATCCTCCATCTATCCTTCCTAGCTCCTTACCCCTGCCCCTGATAAACTCTACAAAAGATCTGCCTCACCATCTACAGAATCTCTGCCTTTCTTCTCTCTGGTCATGCGGCTCTGTCTACCCTCTACAGAAAAACTGTCTTGTTCTTTCTCTCCATGATTCTATCTGGCCAGGAATCTTATTCCAGCTTTTACGCCACCTGGATATGCAAAAATGTTCTTTGTTCTGAGTTAATTGCTTTGGGAATGAAATTAGGCCTGAAGGCAAGAGATGGTCTCAGCTTCATTTGCACAAGGAACAGAGCTATGCGGCACTGTAGGGGTATTAGTTATCTAGTGGATTAGTACCTGAGAAGATTAGCTGTTTGCCAAAATGGTCTGGTATTATTTGGGCACACAAGAATTTCATAGCAGAAGACAGCTGAAATATTAAAAACTGAGTAACACCAAATATTACACGATAAATGGCTTTCTCTAGGAAAATACCTTAAAATTTCTAGGTATAGCTTTAATATCCAGCTGAATCTCTATAATATATTCTTGTGGCCCACAACACACACACACACACACACACACACACACACACACACACACACACACACACCTAACATGGATGCTTTGTACTGAAACTAACTTTTGGTGGGCAATTTTATGTTCTAGGACCACAAAGTTAATGTAACTTTATACACACATGTGGTGCTATGGTTTGAGAAAAATAAACAAAATCTTTATACAGATGAGAGCCATAAAATAAAGCTTGTTATATTTTGTGAAACCTATAATAAAATTCTTACTAGGCCTAATCATACTACAAAAATTTTGTGGTTTATGCTATCTTATTACCCTTAGAAATAGTATCAGGTCTCTAAAATAAACTATTGTGCTGTGGGATGTCCTGTATGTTGTGAATAAATAAAACGCTGATTGGCCAGTAGCCAGGCAGGAAGTATGGGATAGGTGGGACAAACAGAAAGGAGAGGCGGGGAGGTGGGAGTCTGGGGGAGATGCCAGCCTGCCATTCAGGGAGCATCATGTAAAGGCAGCAGGTAAAGCCACAGAACACATGGCAACATATAGATTAACAGAAATGGGCTGAGTATAAGAGTAGGAACTAGACAATGGTAGGCCTGAGCTAATGGCCGAGCAGTTTAAATAATATAAGCGTCTGTTATGTTTATTTTACAAGTGGGCTACGGGACTCCTGGGGCTGGGTGGGACCCAGAGAGAAAAACTCTAGCTACAAATGGCACCCAGTGGTTTGGGAAGAGTTTCCACTTAAAACCTGAGGGGGGGGGAAAGATTCTAAAATGGAGCTAAAAACAGCTTCCTAGTTGTCTCTCTCAAGCTAGTGACAGCCTGCGGGTTTGAGCTACTATGGCGGGTTCCTGGCATGCACGTTTGACCATTTGACTGGCAGTATGGTGGGAATGAGGTGTCTCCAAGCCGCACATTATGCTGCTGCTGTGTGGTGGATTTAGCCTTTGCTAGTACAAAAAAAAAAAAAAAAAAAAAAAAAAGAGGTTTCTGGACTACCACTACCATGTTGGGAAGCTGAAGTGGTCAGAGCCACCAGCCAAAGCTGCTTTTTTAGCCCTAGTAATTCTGCAGTTTAAAACAAGAGATTCACAATAAGACAGATTCAGATGATACAAGACTTTAAATGCTTTACAATGTGTGTAAAAATATATGTAGTCTTGGAAGAGAGAGAAAAAGGAATATATACAGCTATATAAAGAAATAGATAGTTTTTAAAAATAAAGTCTTTAAAGAGACTGTAAAAGTAGTATAAAAAATAAGCCATATAAAGATGGATATTACACAGAGAATCTGGATTGTGTTGTCCTTGGCATTTTTAACTTCAGAAAAACATTTGATTGTAAAAGCTGTTGAGTTAAGCAAATATATATATATATATATATATATATATATATATATATATATATTTTAAAGGTACCTTGACTTCAAAATTTGGATGTAAGGATATGTTGCTTTGGAAAGGAGGCTCTGCTTTTGTTTCCACAGAAAACCAGAGGCTATGGATTTGTTCTAGATTAAGATACAGGTTTGACCAGCCAAGACCCCCTGGAAGGTCTCTGATGACACCATGGCCCAGATGATCGTACATCCAGAACGGTTTTAAGGCAACTGGCTCACCAATACATCCTCATGGACTACTCCATAATCCTAAAATTTTTGTTGCATCCCCATAAGATACAGTGACCCCCTCCAGCAGGAAGTAGTAAGAGAAGCTACGCCAAGATTCCCAATATACCAAGCTGGCTTTGGAGATCGAATTGGCTTACTCCTTCTCTAAACCCAAGCATATTCCTAGAAAAAAAAAAGTTAAGAGATTCTGTGTCCCATATCAGTAGAGCCTTCTGATATAGGACAGAGAAAAACCAATATTTTTATTTAAAAAGGTTGATTATAAATATAATCTCTTTCTAAAGAAGAAAAGAGGATAGTTTAGATATGATAGGATGAAAGGGTAGATTAATGAACCTACTTTGAAAGAGTAACAACTTGTTTAAAATGTTTTAAATTGCTATAGATTTTAGTTTATTGACACAAGTTTAAACTTAACTTTGTTATACTGTATACATATTTCTACTCTCGTTTGAGGTATTATGTTTACGTAACTCATTTAGATTGTAATGGATAATTAAGAAAAACAGATTTATAATTAGTCTTCTATGATAGTCAAACTTGTAGCATGTTATTAAAGTTTTCTGAGTATTCATAGATATATTTCAGATAGATAGGTAATCTTCAAACACTTCAAAGACCTACAGAACATGGAACTTAAAATGTTTTAAAAATTTAGACTTTCTGGACAGTGAGACAAGTCTGCTCTTGGCAGCACCAATTTACTTCAGAGAGGAGGATGGGCATTGAAGACACTCTATATAGAGTTTATCTTCACCTTGGCAAAAATAGCCATTTGGGCAAGAAACTGTTCTTGCCTGGACTGCTTGATCAACTGGACATGCAGTACCCACCGAAAGGTGACCACTGAAATTTGCTTGACAAAATGGTCCTTCAGGTTCCTGCTTCACAGAGGAAACTGCCAAGACATTCTACAGGACACAGAGAGAAATGACTGAGAGACTCTAGGCCTGTGGGCTAAAGACAGATGCCCCAACTTTACAAAAGAACTTTGGATGACTGTCCAGGCTGCCAACTGTCTCTGTCTACTCTCACAAGACTCCTGAAAGTTGCTTGTGTCCTTCTCCCTGTTTCTCAGATAATATTATATCCTGAGATCTTTGATGTAGGTGAAGAGTAGATAGTTATAATTTCCTTGGTTAGGATAAGAGATAAGTTAGATATAAAACCTTAGACTCACAAATATAAGATAGATAGGATATCTTCTTTAATTTTGCCAAATACAAACAGACTAGATATTATAAATAGACTAGATATTGTAACTGCAATTCTTGTTAAATAACTGTTTTGTTAGATGTAATTTTACTATGTTAAAATTAAAATCTCCCTTTAAAAGAAACAAAACAAAACAAAAAAGGGAAGTGTTGTGGGATGTTCTGTATGTTGTGAATAAATAAAACGCTGATTGGCCAGTAGTCAGGCATGAAGTTTGGGATAGGTGGTACAAACAGAGAAGAGAGGTGGGGAGGTAGAAGTCTGGAGAAGAAGCCAGCCTGCCATCCAGGGAACATCATGTAAAGGCAGCAGGTAAAGCCACAGAACACATGGCAACACATAGATTAACAGAAATGGGCTGAGTAAGAGCTAGTCAATGGTAAGCCTGAGCTAATGGCCAAGCAGTTTAAATAATATAAGCGTCTGTTATGTTTATTTTATAAGTGGGCTATGGGATTGCCAGGGTTGGGTGGAACCTGGAGAGAAAACCTCTAGCTACACTATTGGACTTGGCTAATTAAAATATCAATAATAACAATTAAATGTATTTAAAATAGTATTATATGGACCTCTAATTCTCTATATCATATATATGCATATACATATATGTATATATATATATATGAGTTAATAATGTCTACAACCAAGTACAATGTATCATTCTGTACACTTTAATAAATAAACAAAATTTTGCTCTTGTTTCTATTTTAAGATGTTCAAATTCTCCAGTTAAATTTTGAAGATTTGTCATTTACCAAATTTCACATTTAGTAAACAAAAATATTCATTATGAAATATTGCTATTGATCCAAAATACTACTGAACTATTAGAGACTGACAGAAACATCTCCGTTGTAACAGATATCAAAATACCAAATCACTTTTGTCTTAGAGCACCCAGGACCACCAGTTCTGGGCAATCAAAGAACACAGTTGAAAGGATAACATGCACACACTAAATGTAATTAAGCTGCCTAGAGGATTCTAAATCTGGAAGTGTTTAAATAAAGAAGCAAACTGAAACCTAAGGGAGGCAGTTGAAATTTACTAAGTGCCTGGGGCACTCTGCTAAGGACTTGCTTTTTCTTTATTATTTAATGGTTTACCATTAGCAAAGGTCATTACTGTCAGTAACAAAGTGGTTAGTCCAGAATGTGAGCTATTTAAGTCAACTTTCCCTGACTTTTGCTTGAACCAGCCTCAAAACTTTCTCTCTCTGAAGCTTAGATACTCTAAGGCACTGGATTTCTTTCCCATTAGCTTCTCATCTGCCCATAGATGAAGTCTCAAATGCTCTTAAATGTATCACACACTTTGACATGTTACCAGACTCCCTTAGTACTACAACAGCAACAAATTCAGAGAGGGATGCCAGTGTCTTTAAGGAGAGAAAGAGAGAGAGAGAGAGAGAGAGAGAGAGAGAGAGAGAGAGAGAGAGAGAGATCAAAAACACTGTGTAGCCGGGCGGTGGTGGCGCACGCCTTTAATCCCAGCACTCGGGAGGCAGAGCCAGGCGGATCTCTGTGAGTTCGAGGCCAGCCTGGGCTACCAAGTGAGTTCCAGGAAAGGCGCAAAGCTACACAGAGAAACCTTGTCTCGAAAAACCAAAAAAAAAAAAAAAAAAAAAAAAAAAAAAAAAAAACACTGTGGAGAAGGATCCCCTTCTTCATGTTTTCACTCTATAATGTGGAATCGTTACCTGCTGTATTCAGCTTTCTTGGAAGCAGATATACTCTGATTAATAATACCAAGAAAAAGCAAAAATACAGTAAATATACCTTGATTTATAAAAATGCTAAATGCAAATCAAGAAGAAACTAAAAAGGTGACCTTTCAAAATATTCTATTAATTACAAATCAATGAAGAATTATTATATAAATGCAATAAGTAATGTGTAAGTGTTAAGTAATTGCTTGTACCTTCCAAATAACAGGTCTGTGGGGAAGGCTCAGAGAGCAAACGCCTAGCTGCATAAGCTTCAGGACTTGAATTTGATTCCCAGAACTCACAGGAAAACAGGAATCATGGTGGCAAGTTAGCAATGCCAGCTCCAGGGAGGCAGAGACAATACGATCCCAGGGACTTGCTACCCAGCCAGTGTAATTAAATTGCTGAAACCTTCCATCAATGAGAGACCGTCTCAAAAGTAGAGAGTGTCTAAAACACCAGACAATAAAATAATGCCTGGCTTTACTGTCTCCCTCCCTAGCTCTCCCTCTGTCTCTCCTCTCCTTCCCCCTGTCTTGTGCGCATATCCTGTTTCTCACATTTTTAAAGGTGTCAAACTTCATGACAGTGAAAACTCTTTTAAACATTTTAATTAAAATGTAATTAGGTCATTTTCCCTTCCCTTTCGTAACTCTCACTTCTGCTTGTCCTTCCCCTCCAACCATTCCTCCCCTTACTACCTCTGGAATTTATGGCCCCTTTTTGATTATTGTTGTTACAAGTAGCCATATACATACTAGTAACAAATTCAGCAGCGGACTGCATTTTAACTCATTGCCTAAGAAACTAAGAAGAAAAATGACATACTATTGCCGATGGAAAATAGCTTGGGTGAAATGTAAATTTTTATGTTTCATTGTTTGGAAGCAATGCTGAAAATGAACTAAATATAAAATAAGTAAAAAATGGCTCTTTTTATATTGAATTGTGGGTTTGAGGTTGGTACAAGTGAAAAGAATGATTACAGGGATCCATAGAACATTCCTGCAGCAGTATGAACACTAAAGATTTTAGCTTCTTAATTACATTAGTCATTTTTTTTTACATGGTCTGAAAAATTTAAAAACATCAGATTTGATCAGAAAATTTTAGTTATGTTTTTCTTTGTCCAAAGTACAGAAAAGAAATAAATAATTAGCTATTGCTGCAGATCTTTAATTAAATAATTTGAAAATATAGATTGTGAAAATACTTTGGAGCATACTCTAAGTTCTCAATAGTATTATCTAATAGGATAGAATTACTCAAATTATAGTTATTAAATAGCTTAATTTTTTAGTAGTCATCTAATCAAAACATTTTGTATTTTACACTCAAAATTTTTTACTTAGTAAGTGTGTTTAGAATTTGTGTCAAAATCACCTTTGTAAATGCTTCTGAGATTTTTGGCTAAGATAAACTATACAATTTCCTTTATAAAAAAATTAAAATTTTATATTAAATAATGAGTGGTAATTTTAAGTGGATGCTTTCGGACAAACTTTACGACAGCTGTAAATAAATGATGTAATATTAGAAATTAAACTAACAGAATTCATATTATAAAAGCGCTAAAAACAAATATATTCTGTTTCTGTTTTCGTTGCTATAATTTTTTGATATATTTAAAATCATTTTACATATGTTTGCATAGATTCAACTTCTTACATCCTATTTTCAATTGATTCATTAAAAACTGCATTTATTACCACGTATTTCCAAGTATGTAAGCCCTATAACGTTATATAAGATTATACCATAAATATAAGTAATTTCTGTTTTTTATATTTCTATTCTTGAAAATATTCAAAATTTTCTAGTCTTGATTTTATTAAGTGATAACATGAGTTAGAATCATACAGACAACAATCTATGTTTAAAACAGGTAAAGAAAGAGCCAAACACAGCAACCTCTCCTATTACTCATGCTGAAGGGAATTGGTGTGAATTCCAGGAAGAAGGGAGGGTCTGAGACTTTTTAAATCAAAATGTGTTGATGTTTGTTATTCTGGATAATTAGGTCATGTGTGTGTGTGTGTGTGTGTGTGTGTCTGTGTGTGTGTGTGTGTGTGAGAGTTGTCATATTCTCTACTTAGACACCAGTTTCTTTTGAAATCTGAACTGAAATTAAAAATATAGCAAATTAATTACATTCTCTATGTGTGTACTAGGTAGTTTATAAGATAATATATCAAATATTTATAGAAATAAATTAATCATCACAATACAAATTGTCCCTCTATAAATTGCCTTACATATTATGTATGTTATAAATTACCTTATATATCATATATATGTATATGTTATAAATTGCTTTCTACAAACTTGCTTCTTCTAAGTATCACTATTTTATTTTTGCAAATGAGTGGGACACTTTTTCTCCCTAGCTGCTTTTATTCTCCGAAGCTTTGTGCTCTGAGTTATTAGAGCAATTAGCCATACAACAAAAGGAGATAAACATGAAAACAGTTCAAGGCTAATGTATTTAATGATTAGCCTCCTGTTTTGAAAGTGTTACGTATCATTACCTGTGAGTCACGAGTCACTCGGTTAATGTAGGCATCCAGGCACCTGCTTGCCCTCTCTTTCCACTCACACTTAACTCCAACTGAGAATGATGACCTACAACTGTTTCTTCCATGACGTTTCTCAGAAGAATGATGTATAACATTTATTGATAGAATTTTCAGAGGTACATTATACGAAAATGCCATCTTATTTTAAGAAAAATACTTTATTTTTCAGAAATCAACCCAAATTTGTGTTTTATTAAAATTTTTCTCCGTAGCAAGAGTTACTAATAACCTAGAAATAAATTGTAGTTTTACTAATGAGATATGAATTGGTGACACAGAATGCTGTTATCTTTATTATATAATTGTGTCTATATATTCAGGTTACTATCATTTAGGTACTTGCTATATATCAGGATAATTCTTCCAGATGTAAAAATACCAGCAAAGGAAAAGACATAAAATGGTAAATTTAGAAAAGCTTTCTGGACAATTCTAAATTGTTTTTCATCCTATTATAGACAGATTTTGACTGGTATTAATTATTCTCAAAATGTGAATAATTTTAATTATTCTGAAAGTGAGTTTAGGTAATTTGTTATGTCAAAAGAAGAAAATTTTGCAGACCACAAACTTTGCCTAGGAAGGACACTGCTTGCTGAAGTCTTACAAATTCTATTAATGGCTTAGTACATTCAGGCTGCTATAGCAACCAATCACAGACGGAACGAATTATAAGAAAAATACAACTACCCTCAGGACTCTGGAGCCAGTCCAAGACCCAGAAGCAGATAGTTCAGGAACTGGGAAAATGGATGTTTTCTGTGTATAGACATCTGTCTTCTCTCCCTGGTGGGGAGGACAGGAGTTCTCTGTGGTCTCTTTAAAGTGCACTAATTCCCCACAGGCGGGTGCCCTCCTTCATGACATAATTACAGCCCAGACCCCTTTCCAATCTCATCACATTGACTCTGAAGATTTCAACACAACAACTTTAAGTAAATCACGTAGGAGCAGGACATCACATCCAATTACACAAAAATTAGATAAATGTTATTATGTTAATTGACCTTCCTGAGGAAGTATGGTCAAGGTTTACCAAACTCAAACCTGGTAATTGCAAACAAAGAACTATATGCCACTTGTTTTCAATGCATTTAGAGTTCATTTAGAAATGATCTGGGAAACACGAAATAAAGGATAAAATATGTAACCTCGCTATCTGGATTCTAGTGGAGTACTTTTTTTTTTTATCTGAATTGTATCAAATGTAGCTTTTCTATTAAATGTCTTTCAGCATTTGGGTCAGGGAAACAGCATAGATTTAGCTTTTACCATCTTGTAGAGATTGAATTCTATTTTTATCTCATGAACCAATGAGCACATCAGAAGTTTTTCCTATGAGAAGAGAGAGAAGGAGAGAGAGAGAGAGAGAGAGAGAGAGAGAGAGAGAGAGAGAGAGAGAGAGAGAGAGAACAGGGAGACAGAGACAGATCTTAAAACAGAAGGCAAAAGAAATCTTTCTTTTAAATGGTAAATTGTGTATCATTTTCCAAGCTTTGCCAGCCTGGAAAGGTAAAGCCAGTACTGAGACTGGAAAGGAGTTTGTCTCCTCCACATACCCTGACTTTGAAGCTGAGGCTTTGTGAGTGTGTTAGAGTAGAATGCGTTGATTTTTCGATATGTCAGCACTTTCTAACATCCACGTATGGAGAGCCTTTAGGCTGCATCCAAATTATTGATGAGTTTACTAAGCTGCTTGTAGCAGAGCTTTTTCTGGGGCAAGCCTTTCTGTGTGCAGATATGCGAGTTCTCTGTCTTTAGAGGCATAGCTTTTTAATTGACCCTGATATTGATCAATAGGCATCTTTTTTCTTTAGAAGACAGAAGAAAAACAAAAGAAAATTACTTCACTTAATGTCTGTGGTTTGAACAACAAAGCCTCCTCTCTAGACAAGAAACAAAGCAGCTTAAACAGTTCTTTTCTTGGTATAAATTTGTAGGAAGAATTACTTGAAAATAATATTATCTACATTAAAAGAAGTGATGAAAGTGTTAATGACAGCCTGGGCAAGGCGACTAATTCCAGTGAGTGACAACCATTAATGCTTTATTAAACATAAGGTCTTAATAAAGAAAACCACGTTAGGCCAGAGACCTAGGTGAAGTATTGGTAATAGTTTGGCATGCAGCCCATTAACCACAGCCATATGACAAATTCAGTTACAGTGGAGTGATGCCTGACAGCTTTTGGAATACACAGCATGCCAACGGATTTTAGGAAGATTGAATCTCGCTAATCCTCAAGTTTTTGAGAACCCAATAAAGAGGGGATGAAAAAGGAAAATACAATCATTGTCTAAATATAGCAGATGTGTTTCTGTACTGCAGCATCCTGCATTGTGAACCTCTGAGGTACTTTGGGGTCTTAGGGCTAACTCAGAAGTAGAAAATTAAATGATTTTTAAAAGAGCCATCAAAGTAAGTTGGATTATTGAAGGCAGTTTCCATGAAATAAAACCATGTTTTCCTACAGTCAATTTTATTCTTTTGTCTCTGAATGAAAAGTCAATTACTTAGAAAGTGTTAGATCTTAGTATTTTCCACAGCAAATGTCACATGCTACAATAACCCTTAAAATAAACAATTTTCTTTCATAGAAATGTTTCTGAAATAATGTTAAAATCTAAAATTTCAGTGTTCTTTTTCATTGATTTTAATAAACATAAAACACTTCTTAGTATCTATTAATTTTGAGTGTAGCATACAATTATCAGGAAAAAGTAGTCCATGAGGTCCCGTGTAATCACTTAACTGTTCAAGATAGTTTATAACTGAAACAAAGGGAAAGTGATCACCCATTCTCAAGACATTATCCAAAGGAAAGACCTCAATGGACCACACACATGTACTATGCGACTTACTACTCATTCAGTGTATCAAAGGTCTGTGTTGGAAGAACTTGATTGTGTTCTTTCAGAACAATGAGACAAAATAATACTGTTATTTATGCTACAAATTTGGGTTTATAAACCATCTGAGGGAAGTGAGTATTCTTGCATAATATGAAGAAAATTTATGCCATTAAAATATTGGTGAAAACTGATCTGTTCAATTAAGCTTTGATTTATAAGCTAAGGCACTACACACATGTCAATTCAAAGCTCACTATATAAACACATATTGTCATTTATTTTATCTTTTTTTTAATTCACAGATTAAGTTGAAAGAATTGTGTATTAAAATTATTGTTTGGCAAGTAGAAAGTTCCCCATTTCTGAGCCAGTATTGTCCCTGAGGGGCTGAAGATTGCATTACATTGTTATCTTCTGATTTGTTTTAACATTTCTCAGGAATACAATTAAACGGTTTGTAATTGCCATTGTTTTCTCCATGGTGTCTCTGGTGATTTGAATGAGAACGGCCCCGTATGCTCATATATTTGCTTGGTCCCAGTTGGGGATCAGTTTTTGAAGGAGTAAGACATGTGGTCTTTTTGGAGAAGTTGTGCCACTTGGGGTGGGCTTTTAGCTGTAAAAAACAGGCACCATTCCCATTTAGCCCTCCCTTTCTGTCCCGCGCCTGTTGATGAGATGTAAGCTCTTAGAAAAAGCTGTAGTTCCAATCCTGCCTGCTGCTGCCATGCCTCTCCTGTGGCGATCTTAACACTTCCGAACTAGGAGCCCTAAGAAATGATTTTATTTTATTTTTTATAAGTTGCCCCGGTCATGGTGTCTCTTACCAGCAATAGACAAGTAACTAATCGGTTTTTTTTTTAATATGTTACAAATTCCCATATTGATTGCTGGAGCGATGGCTTAGAGTTGAAGAGCGCTGGCACGCTTCCACCAGACCTGTATTCAATTCCCGACACCATATGGTAGCTCACATTACAGGTAACTCTAGGCACAGAGGCTTCTATGCCCTCTTCTAACCTACAGAGCACTGCGTACAAGAAGTGTAGCACAGATATGTTGTAGGCAAAACATGCACTACATGAAAAAATAAGCTTAAAAAGATGCTGAATTAACTATGATTAATAGTTACTGTGCTGTCTCAAAAATTATGAGTTCCCACATTAAAGTTTTAAATTACAGAAATGATTCAAATACATATGTTCATGCAGTTCTTTATGCCAATTGATATATGTGATCAATTAAAAAGTTATTTTGTTACTGAGGAGAAATTCAGTAAATAGATCTAATTCTAAAGTTAAAAATAGTATTATCAGTAATACTTCTTGCAGTCTGCCTGTCTGGCAATCACTTCTACATGCTGAGCCCTCCTGCTGGTGATTTTCCTGTCTTGGCAGCTGAGTGTCTCCAAGTGTGTGTGTGTGTGTGTGTGTGTGTGTGTGTGTGTGTGTGTGTGTTGCCTTCCAGCAGTGAACTCTGCTTCTAAATAGAACTAAATTTCACTAGTGTTTGCACAGTGACAAACTGCTATCAGGTGGTCCAAATATCCAGTTTCTAATTTTGTCTGTATTTACTGAACTCTGTTTTCTTTGTTTTCTGTGGTGGGGGATCAAACATTGCTTTGTGCATACTAGTCAGGCAATCTATTACTAAACTCCATCCCCAGCCCAGCTATCACTTTCAAATATCATCACAATAAATATTTAACACTTCAGGAAATTTTTTTTTTATATTTCAGAAATTAAATACTGGCTTGATTTTTGTTTTGCTGAATAACAAATTACATTTAAATCTATTCTCTACTCTTCAAAGTCTATTCAGTGAAATTATTATATGTGATTTTCAATGAAGATAGACCATTACATTACTTGTAGTTCCATTGGCATTTATTAAAGTCCAAAACACAAGAATCGATCATAGATACACTGTTTTTTGACATAAATTAAAAGCATTTTTTTATGTGTGCATAGTCAACGAGCTTTAGGACAGTGAGAGTCCTTGTCTCAAAACGAACAAAAATCAACACACAAGGTGAAAAATTATTGAGTAATGGCTTTTGCGATTGATATTTGACCTACACACACACACACACACACACACACACACACACACACACACACACACACACGAGAGAGAGAGAGAGAGAGAGAGAGAGAGAGAGAGAGAGAGAGAGAGAGAGAATAGGAAAAAAAAGGGTAGCAACTTTGTAAAGGAGGAAACAGCAACACATACTAAGCACATTGTTCTCACCTTGCTTCTTGCTTGTAAGTGACCTGTTTATCAAATCCATGTGATGTTTATTTTATTGATGTCTTTTATGACCACACATCTAAAAATTCTCAGGGTGTTCTTATGTTTCTTTGAAATTTCAGATATATTGTCAAAGTAGATATTATTAACAGAAAATCTATTTGAAGTTCAATGTCACTAATTAAATGTCTGGCTTTTAGGAATCATTTCATTGAATATATATATATATATATTTATTTGGCCGATAGTGTTTGGTTCTACCCTAGGTCTCTGGGCCATCTAGCTTCCAGTTCCTAGTGATATTCTGCTATATTTACATATCATTGCCTAGCCCAATTGTCATCAGAGAGGCTTCTTCCAGCAGCTAATGGCAACTGATAAAGAGTCCCACAGACAGACATTAGGCACAGCTCTGGGAACTGCGGAGAACACAGGGAGGAAGAGTTGTAGGAGCCATACATAGGGTTCCAGGGCACCAGGAGAGCATGGCCCACAGAATCAGCTAAGCAGGGTTCATAGGGGCCCACAGAGACTGAAGCTGCAATCACGGACCTGCATGGGTCTGTGCTAGGTCCTCTGCATAGATGTTATGATTGTTTAAGGATTTTGTGGGACTCCTAAGAGTGAGAGTGAAGCGTGTCTCTGACTCTTTAGCCTCCTCGTGGGACCTATTTCCTCCTACTGGGTTGCTACATCCAGCCCTGACATGAGGTTGTGTGCATGTTGTTATACTGTGATCAGTTGATCTCCCTGGAAGGCCTGCTCTTTTCTGAAGGGGAAGGAGGAGCTGTGGATCTGGGGAGAGGGGAGGAAGGGGGGAATGGGAGGACTAGAGGGAGGGACAACTGCAGTCGGAATATATTGTATTAAAAATAGATTTAAAAGAAGGAAAAAAGAATGAAAAAAGAAAAAAAAAAGAAGTGTAACTTAAAAAGTAGATTTCAAAATTACGTTTATTTCCTGGACAGTAGCTGAGGTTCTTCTCTTTATTCATGTCTCTCCTCTCATGTATATTTAGAGTAAACAAACCTGATACCTGCCAGTACCCTGTCACTGCTTCCTTAACCTTTGGACTGAAAGCCTTTGTTTAAAGAGCTTTCAAGCGGAAAATTTTTACCTGCTCTATAGCAGAGCAAGCCAGAGTTGCTATGACATCCCTGAATCTTTCATAATCATGTGGGACAATAAGAACTACAAAAAGAAAAAAAAAAAAAGAAAAAGAAAGAGGAGCTTTTCATAAGTACAGCTGTTTATCAAATATCAAATATTTTTAAAATAACTGTAACAATCATATCATAATATTAAATCATGATTTTAATTAATTTTATATGCTTAAGAACCTGAAATCTTTTTGTAATTGGTCCACGGTACAGGTTTTATCACCTGTTACCCAGTGATGTAAACATCATCCTGGCAAATCACCGTGGTCTGTGTGTATCCTAGAACTCTGTGAATATATAAAGAAGAAAGTATATCTATACGAAGCAGATACCTAGTTTCATGTTGAAAATACTCTTCCTAGCATAAGAGTTAACATAGGATGGGATGAGTCTGAGAAAACTGAGTGACTACATAACCAGACAGTCCTTGAACCCTTGAAAACAATGCCTATATAACTGTGCTGAGTCAGTTCCAAAAACCACAGGCAAATTACATGTGATTTGGCATTTGTTTCTTGAAAAATATTTACATATCTATATCTGTGTAAAACAATGATTATAAATGTTTGTTTAAAAAGGTAAATAAATAAATATTTATGCTTCTGAAAAAAAGAAAAGAAGAATATTCCTTGTGGATAAATGCTTCTCTTTCAGATCATACATAGGTATTCTAAGGACATTGCTCTTGATGCCTTAATAAGAATGAAGACATCACAGCTAATTCAGAAAAAAAGGGCAACATAACACATGGTTGATGCTAACTGTGATTATGATATTTCTGTGGCAGAACCCAGAGCAATGATAAAGATATCTACCCAGTGGGCTAAACTTGAGTAAAATGCTTTGCTGTTACTGCCACAGGAAGGGAATTTTGACCTCTAGCGTACATATACATGAACTCCTGAGCAATTCAGGTTCCTAGATGCAGCAATATTAGGTAATAAGAAAGAATTTTAGAGAAATAGGTATGGGAATTTCTACAGACTTTATGTACAGTAACATCTACTACAAAATATTAAAAATTAGGGGATGTGAAACTCAGGTAGACACTATAATTTGCTTAGTTTGGGTCAGTCAGAAATTTTTTCCTTCATTACTTTATTATAGAATAAATTTGCTTATGTAGCATGGATACACGAATATGAAAATCTCCTGCAGTCAATTAATTAGTATGACACAGCTAGTATTCTCCTACACTGATTCTATAACTACTTCACATAAATGTAGATGTTATAGCCATGTTGTCATGAATTTCACATAGTCCTGGTTTCATTTCATTGTGGTATGGCAAAAGAAAAGACATTTGCTGGGTTGTCCTCATGCATCTGTGACAATGATAATTGTGAGCCACAGTAGAAACTCCCGACTCACACAGATAGAGTAACTAAGTTCCTAGAAATCCTTTGTGTGTATGTCTAGGTTACCCAAATAGGCTAGTGAAGAGGGCCACCAAAACAAAGGCTGAGAACAAGCAGAGTCAATGGGTGTTGCTGGAGAATTTCTCTCCAGCTCCCGCCATCAAGTCCCGCCAGTCCCAGAGCCCATTTATAAAATAAACACACAGACTCTTACATTATTTAAACTGCTTGGCCATTAGCTCAGGCCTGTTATTGTCTAGCTCTTACTCTTATATTTAGCCCATTTCTATTAAACTTTACTTTGCCACATGGCTCATGGCTTACTGGTACCTTACATCTTCCTTGTCCTGATGGCGGCTGCCAGTGTCCCTCTCTCAGCCTTCCACTTCCCAGAATTCTTTTCCTTGTCCCGCCTATACTTCCTGCCTAGCCAATGGCCAATCAGTGATTTATTTACTGACCAATCAGCAACACACTTGACATACAGACCATCCCACAGCAAATGGGCTGTTTCATCTTGTGCTGGTGCTGATATTTAATGAATGAGTAAAAGCCTGAGGAAAACTTATAGTAACAGGGAGCATTGCTTGCCCATTAACCATTTTGCCATTCTACATTAAGTCTTATTGGATATTATGATAGTCACAAAACTGATTGGGTTTTGTGAAAAATAGAAAACCTCTAGACAAAACAAATGGTTGTGAACAATGCAAGCTTGAGAACTCATTCCTTTTCCTTTATGTAACATATTATCTACTTATCACAAACTCCTAATGGTAATCTTATCTGTCTAGGTGTAAACGGACAGTGATCATTCTCTGGCTGGCAAAATCTATACATACTCATAACTTGTGTAACAGAGACATGAAAGTTACCATTGAAAATTTATTTACACACCTCAGCAACTTGGATGTGTGAGTATCTTAAATTCCAAGGTGCTGTTCTAGATAAATATTTGATAGGGCTATTGAATAGATAGTTTCCCATTTCTTTATTCAGGTAAGTACTGTGGGGTACATTTTTAGTGGTATGTCAGAAGGGTCTGTAGTTTAATTGCCAGTGAAATAAAGGTTAATGTGAGGACAAGGTTATTGGTTTGGAATCAGAAGGATTGACAGGTACACACTGGATGCAATGGCTACATATCTTACATGTTTGTCCACCTGATATTCATTCTTCCAAACCATTTTAGTCCTGATTTTGGAACCACATTAATAATTAGGCCACAAGAAAATAAACGTTCTTGTAGGTTCTGGTTAATTGCATCTCAGACTATTAATTCTGTTAGGTTTATTCCATGGGTCATATGATATAAAGAAGTCAGGAAGGAAAAGTCCTTGAAATAATAATACCATTTTTAATTGCATGATAACATACTGTTCTTCAGAGGAGACATTTTATTAGTCAATTCTACATTTATTAGTTTACGGTCTAAAAAAGAAACACTCATTGATGAACTGGTACTTGCTATTTGTAAATTCTACTGTAGTGAGCAGGACATAATTGCTTGTATAGAGCTTAAATGTTTTCAAAAGTCACTGAAATTACTGTTTCAATACAGAGTAACAGTGAATGATGTGACTTAGAACAAAAGTGTCCAGGAGAATACTAAATTGTAATTGTTTAAGGAAGTGAGAAGCATGGTTTAGAGCCGATGGCCATGTCAGAGGAGCAGCAAGTGGCAAGTGAAGTTTAGGAAAGTTGGTCTACCAGAAAGCAAAGCACTGATGGATGAAACTCAGATAGGTAAGGCCCTGAGGGCTTCAATTCCAGAATGTCTCTTGCTACTGCCATGTCATTACGTTTGCTGCTGCCATTTTTCTCTGGTATGTAGTATGATGTGAATGGATGTGGGAGAATTGCCACTGCCTTTCATGTGCTGTGATTGTCTCATGGAAATATCCCGTTCTACTGGTCACTTTTACCTGTGGATTATTATGATGATGATTTTCTCTTAAGCACTACTGTTTAACTGAAGCAATGATTGTATACAATAATAATGTTAGATTAAATAGAATTTTGATGATTGAGGGTTTTTAATAAATATAGTAAGGGATTATGACAAAGGTTAGTTTAGTGGGAAAACTAGTATAGGTAAAAGCAAGATATGGTGTTGCCCCTATCCTTGATAAGGGGCAACAGAGGATAGAAAATAAGAACAAGGAGGTAAAATTTTTGAGTTTCTCTTGAGGAGCCATCTAGACTGTGACTTAGATAAATGATTAAGTGAAACAACTGAGTCCCAGAAGCCCAACCTGCTCAAGTTATTTTAATCTTAATGTTGGGAGATGTGTTCACAGGTTTCGGTGTGCATCAAAGCTAAAACAAAGCTTTAAATAATGATGTAAGGTTAGGTGAAGATGCTTTTGTTAATGGCTTCAAGGCAAAAAAAAAATCTTGCAAAACAATTTAAAGGCATACTTTTGAAATCTGAGTGAGGAACTCATTGAGGTCAAGGAGCAGAACAATGGTAGCCTGTCTAGTGCTGGCTAACATACCTTTCTTTTTAGGGTGGGTTGATGACCAAAGACAATGATTAATTCCGTGTACCCATTTCTGCCCTTTACTTCTTGATATTAAAAACTGTTGATGAATGGGTATGCACCGTGAGGATTTAAAGTAGAGATGACTGATTGTTTTTCATATATAAAAGTTTAGATTTGTGATTCTTCACAGATTTCTTTTAAGATAATCTTTTGTGATAAGTAATGAAATGATTGGTCCTTTTATTGTAACCGTATAATGCAGCTGGCCAGCAAAAGAACAGGCTGAGAAAAATACCTTGCTTGTTTACACTCTAGTTATCCATAACAAGTTGCTTGGACATGAATGTATGTGGGTTCTTGCGACAACCTGTTTTTCACCTGTGTTCTGTAAAATGTTTAATTATGTAAGGGATATGAAAAACATATTGTTTTTTACTTGTATTTATTATAATCATTCACTTAAAAATAAAATATAACCACATTATAATTTTATGCTGCTTGAAAGAATTTGCTGGGATATAAAAACAGTAAGTGAAAAAAATTAAAGTTTGTTAGAAGGAAAACATCAAGAAACAGACAGAATAGATAGATCGTGATAGAAGAAAAGAAATAAAGAGATGAAGATAGAGAGACCCTAAAGTGTGTGTGTGTGTGTTTGTGTGTGTGTGTGTATGTGTGTGTGTGTTTATGTGGTTTCTCCCTTTCATCAGCTCCAGAGAGTTAAGTTTTGCCCCTTTTGCTGGCCTCAGAGAGTTAAGGTTTACTCCCTTGGATTGAAATTTCAAGTTGAGTGATTAGTTCATCAGCTCCAAGGCTTCCCCATCAATCCCTAAGCTTCTGAATGCTCATCCTCATGGCAGTCCTTATTTGCCATCTCCCTTATCTTAGCAACATCATAAGTAATTTTTGGTAACTCATCTGATGAAATATGTAATTGTTTGAATGTGAATTCTCCCCCTCCTTAGACTCATGTATTTGAATACTTGGTTCTCAGCTGTTGGAACTATTTGGGTGGGATTAAGAGTATAGCTTCACTGGAGGAAGTATGTCACTGGGAGTGAGTTTTGGATTTCGAAAGGCCTTGTCATTTCCAGTTAACTTTCTGCCTCCCAGTTGTGTCTCAAGACTTAAGCTTCAGTGCCTGCTACAATGTTCCCCACTCTGGTGGACTTGGACTCACCCTCTGAAACCATAAGCCACAAATAAACTCTTTCTTCTATAAGTTGCCTTAGTCATGGTCTTTGTCATGGTAATAGAAAAGTAACCAAGACAAAATGTACAGAGGTTTTTTGTTTTTCATTGTGTTTTGTTTAGTTTCCCATTGAAAAAGTCCTCTATGACAAGTAGCTAAAGTAACAATATTAACACACACATACAAAGAGAGAGAGAGAGAGAGAGAGAGAGAGAGAGAGAGAGAGAGAGAGAGAGAGAGAAGCACATGCACTCACTTCAAACGTTTCCCTATATGCTTTGGAAGTAGGTCATTAAAACTACTTCCATTCCTGAATCCATTTGCCATCTTAATTTAGGAGAGTTTCCTTGCCTGGCACTGCTTTGTTCCTCCAAAGCAATGTATCCTTTTTGAAGAAAACCTTGACAATTAGTTTTAACCATTAAGAGGGGAAGGTATATAAAATGCTTTGTTCATAATTATTATGGAGCAAGCAATTCGTGTGAAAAGACTTGTAAGGTATCATTTTGTTTATTTTTTAAAATGTTTGTAGGAGTAATTTTAAAATGAAAGTATGGATGTAACAATGCAATGTCTGATTGGATTCAAGGCCTACTCTGTAAAATGGAACCCATCCTTGACACTTCCTGGTTGTCTAAGAATATAAGATTGTATAGGACAGGAATCTTAGGGGAATATAAATAGAAAAGTTCTGGTAAAGGAACTTAGCAATTAAATGACTCCTAATGACATTCTGTTATACTCATATGTCAGTGCCTTGCTCAGCCATCGTTAGAGAAGTTTCCTTCTGCAGTAGACGGAAACAAATACAAAGATACACAGTTAGACAATAGGCAAAAAGTGAGATACTTTGGAACATTAGTTCTAAATGAGATGTCTGTATCAAATTCCACCCCTAAGGGATCAGAGAACTCTGTGGAAAAGGAAGCAGAAGGAGTGTAAGAGCCAGAGAGTATGGAGGACAGGAAGATAACAAAGCCTCCTAAATGAAGCAGTACTGTGGCACATATGAACTCACAGAGATCATGGCAGCATGCTCAGGGCCTGCACAGGTCTGGAGCAGAAGAGGTCCCAGCATTGAGTGGAGACATGGACACAAGCACCAATCTCTAACCAAGAAGCTATCTCCCATTGAGAACCATTTGCAAATGAAAAAAAAAAAAAAATTCCACAGAGTCTCACTGGAAACACAAACCGTTCTTTAGGGTAGGACTCGTGCTTAGTAGTAGATGGCCAGCACCAAATGGGCTCAGTGCATCATGACAGAATCTTAATATCATAATGTTTTGTTAGGGAATTTTTCTGCAAGCTTACAAGTCCTTTACATATATATTATAGTGTGAGGTTTCGTGTTTGTATGGGGTTACTATGTTTGCAAACAGGTCAAGAAGCATCTATATGTTGAGCTTTTTCTTTAGTTTCTGTTTGACATTTAGTTTTGTTTTCCTTTGGTTTGTCCCTTTGTTTTATCTCATTTTATTATTAATCTCTAGTTGCCTATTGGTTTTTAAAGAAGAGACAGAAATGTATAGATTCAAATGGGAGGGGAGGGAGGAGGACCTCAGAGGATTTGGAGGAGGGGAAACCGTAATCAGAACTCATTGTATAAAAAAGACATTTTTCAGTTAAATAAAATGGGGGAAAAAAAGTATGAATGAAAATTTCATTTCTAGTATTTGGCTCATTATATATTTGGACAGAACATGTTCTGAGTTCATGCTGAGAGTGAGGATTTTTTTCTTGAGTTATATATATCTCCCATGTTTATTATCTATAAATCATGTAACAATTAAGTTTTCAGCTACATGGCAACAAACAAAGTGATTAACATAGGGAGTTTGAACTCCTTCCTTACAACCCCCACATGGCAAGAAAAATAGATTTAAAAATCAGGTTCATAGATGAAGTTTCCTAGGCAACAATTAGAATTCAAAGGCATTCTTATGAATGTGATAGTGTGAAAATCATTTGACACTTTTTTTTCTTTATCAGAGTTTTAAGATTTTATTTTTATTTTTTTTCTCAAGGACTCAAAATTCATTATTTGCTTCAAAATCAATATTTCAATAGAAGGAAGAGTTCCAAAGCACAGGGATTTGCACAATGGTTTTCTTGAATACCTAAAAAACCAGCAAGTTCTCTTAACTGTTGAGCTATCTCTCCAGACTCTGAGACACTAAAATTCAAATCATTGCAATGACACATTTTCAAAATACTTTAAAACAGAAGAGTCATAGAGTGTTTTACATAAAATAATCTAATACTAGAAAACTGAAATGACTATTGCCTAAAGATGCTAATTAAGAGACTGGAATGACCTATGTTAGAACAGCAATAATATAGCAAAGACCTGAGCTGTGGAAACACTGTGTAGATTCAAAGTAAGAGTTGCACACCTCAAATGAAGATTCGTCAATCTTCTGAAGTAAAATCAAAAACAGAAACAGAAACAAAACATTAGTTCAAAATGATTAGCTGTTCTAGAGTTACTTCAGAAACTTTAATTTAGTTACCATGACTGTTGTGGCATTATTAACTGTCCTAGTTAGATTTGTGATAAACACCATGATCAAAACAATTTACCAAAAGAATTGTTTATTTGAGACTTACTGTTCCAGAATGATTCCAGGAGGCATTAGCTCCTATCCATACCCAGACAATGTCAACAATTGGGATTTCAGATTTTTGATTCTGGAGAATCTGGGAAGTGTCTTATTCAAAACACCATGTTCATTGTCTTAGTGATGTTAACTGTCAACCAGGCACACCCTAGAGATCCCTGAGACAGAAATTTCAGTAGTAGAATATCTAGATCATACTGGTCTGTGTGTGATTGTTTTCTTTGTTGTTTATTGTTGCTATATAAGGACCAGCCACTGTGAGCTCCATCATTTCTGCGTTAGTCATTCCTCGGCCTTATATGAAAGGTAGGTGAGCATGATTCTGTGAGCTTCTAAAGAAATAACAATTTAAACAAACACAATATAATAAAAAAACACAATATAATAAACTAACACATTTGAATAGGATGAAACAAGCAGAAAGAAAGAAGTCCAAGAAAAGATACAAAAAACAACTATAGATGCAGAGACGCATTCCTTCACACTTTCAGGAAACCCATAAAAGATTAAATTAGAAGCCATCATATATACACAAAATACCTCTGGATAAAAGAGAGAAAAAGTTAATACATATGTAGATATGTAGCCATGCGAATTATATACATATTAATATGCTTATATTAATATATATATATATATAATAAAAAACTAAGAGAAAAATTTTAAAGCCCTGACGTGAAATTAAGACACAAGAAACCTCCAAAGATGCTGTTGACTTTGTTTTCTGTTAGCTATCTATTTCTGGGCATGCAATCTATCTTTAGAGTAGTCTGTTTCCACAGTTATCGACTCCCTTGGATGAAATTAAATTTCTATTTCCAAGTGGTAATCAGTTGGAGAAAGCATCTGGTTTAGGAGTGGAAACATGTGTCCACTTCTGTAGCTCTTGTCCCTCTCTGGTTCAGATCCATGCAAGCCCGGTGCATGCTGCCTCGTTCTCTCTAAGTTCCTATGCTTTTCGAACCTGTTCACTTAGAGGGCGTTGCTTCCTTGGTGTTGTCTCCTTTAATTGTTCCACTTTTTTCCTCTCCAGAGGGCTCTGTGAGTCTTGAGGGGAGGGATTTGATGGAGACATCCTGTTTACTGCTGAGCATTCCAAGGTCTCCGACCCTCTGCATATGCAGATCTCTGTATTTGTTCACATCTTCTGTAGAAGGAAGCTTCTCTGGTGATGACTGAGTAAGGCACTTATCAACGAGTATATCAGGTTGACATTATGAGATACTTCGTTGCTACATTCTTTTTAGTAGATCAGAAGTATTCCATTTTACTCGGGGTCCCTGGGCTATCTAGTGTCATGTTCTTGGTCACCCAAACAGTGTTGCCTATGGGTTTCCTCTTATGGAGTGGGGCTTAATGTTTGTTACTCCCACAAGCTTGGTGCCACCCTTGCACTAGCATATCTTGCTGGTAGGACACCTTTGCAGACAGAAGGGTTTGTAGCTCGGTAGGTGTTTTGTTTTTCTACTTTGATAGTACGTAGTGTACCTTCCTGGACTAAAGATGCTAGCATATAGGGGTGAAGGATCTATACAGGAATGAACTCGACATCTCTATGTTCAATGAGGTGTATAGGTCTTCAGCAATAGGGTCCTGTGGGTCGTTGGTAGAGATCAGTCTACAGTTTTAGCAATAGTCTTGGTTACCTGGGGGTTCCTGTGGGATCCCTTTGGCCAACAACTCAATAGATATAACCCAATCCAGTAATAGAAGCTTCATCTGGTGACAACAGATAGCCAGTTGGGGTTCTGTTTCCAATTTTATTTGGTGATTTCATTTAGATCAACTTCATTTATACATATATTTTAGGTAGTTTCTATTGGATTAGGTTTCCATATTATGTCTCAAATTATAATTAATTTTATATGACTCTCCCCATATTTCCTCCCTTGTCCAGATCCCCCCACTTCCCCACTTGATCCTAACATTCCCACCCAATCCCTTCTGTCCATACCTAGCTAATCTATTCTATTTCTCTTTCCTAGGGAGATCTATCTGCTCTCTAAATCCCTTGTTCTTTAACTTCTACGGTACTATGGATTGCATTATGGTTATCATTAATTTAGCAGTTACTACTCATATACAAGTGAATACATATCATATGTGTCTTCCTTGATCTGGGTTGTCTCATTTGCGATGATTGTTTTAAGTTCCATTCATTTACCTGTGAATTTTATTATTTATTTTTTTTAAATAGCTGAATAATTCTCCATTGTATAAATATACCACATTTCCTTTATCCATTCATTTTTTTGATAAATATCTTTTCGTTTTTTTTTTTTTTTTTTTTTGAGACAGGGTTTCTCTGTGTAGCTTTGCGCCTCTCCTGGAACTCACTTGGTAGCCCAGGCTGGCCTCGAACTCACAGAGATCCACCTGGCTCTGCCTCCCGAGTGCTGGGATTAAAGGCATGCGCCACCACCGCCCGGCTGGAAAATATTATTTTAAGGTGTGTTACTTTTATTTATATTGCATTTGTTTAACTCTGTGTAGCTGTGTTTCTTTGCATGTCTAAAACACCCGATGGTCTAATAAAGAGCTGAATGGCCAATAGCGAGGCATGAGAAAGGATAGGCAGGGCTGCCAGGCAGAAAAAAAAATAATAGAAGGAGAGATCCATGGGGGGGGGGAGGAAGGAGGAAGAAGAGGAGGAGGAGACTCCACAAATCAGCCAGTCAGTCACACAGCCCGCCACAGAGTAAGAGTGAAAGTAAGATCTACAGAATCAAGAAAAGGAAAAAGCCAGAGGCAAAAGGTAGATGGGATGATTTAAGTTAAGGAAAGCTGGCTAGAAACCAGCCAAGCTAAGGAAGGGCATTTATAATTAAGAATAAACCTCCCTGAGTGATTTATTTGGGAGCTGGGTAGCAGGGTACCCAAAAGAGCAAAACTAGCCAACAACAGAAAGCAATGAACGCAGATGAACAACTCTCTTTGTGGTAAGATGAAGCTGTGTCTTAAGGTAGATTGATTCTCATTTTCCTGATGTACAGCCAGTCTCATTGACATCCATAGTGGCTGTATAAGTTCACAGTTCCACCAGCAATAAATGAGTGTTCCTACCATTCCATATCCTTGCCAGCATTACCTGTCATTTGTTTTAATTATCTTGGCCATTCAGAGGGCTATAAAATGAAATCTCAAATGATGGGGAAGATTTTAGTTTATAAAATGAAATCATGGCATGCCAATCAGTAACAACCTTTACTGTTTGTATGGACTGGTGTTAATAGTCTGCAGCTCATAAATTCTCAGACCCTTAATTTGAATATATATATTCTCAAATTTTAATCTGACACATAATATTTTCTTTCAATGGTTGGAAGAAGCACCACTCACTAGGATTCTCATTATTAATTAGAAATTCTTAACATTTTACGTCTAAGGCATTCAATATGTGAAGCAATTATTGTCACATTTAAACACTCATGAGTTCCTCAAAAGGGATGGGAGACGAATCTGGGCTTCACTTAACAGATAAAAGTAAACAAGGGCAATGTTCTAAAATATCAGGATATCAGACCATCTGGGGCTGGGAATTTCAATGAACTAGACACAGAACAAGTTACCTCAGTGATGATGGTGAGAAAATACCTGGGAGAATTCTTAAGAAGGGGTTTAAATTACAGGTTAGTTCTACATAATAATAGTCAATGATTCTCCGCTTTTGTCATAGAAAATAGGTTAGTTCCCAGATTAGCCAAGGATGTAACAGAGAGCTGCACAGGACAGATGGGATTCCTGAAGGAAAAAAAAAAGAAGAAAGAAAGAAAGAAGAAAGAACAAAACTCCACAGTTTCAGGGACATTTTGGTGAAACCTTTAATAATATGAACAGAGGCTGAGAGACACAATGAGCAGTCTAACTAAGAGAAATTCAAACCATTTCTGTTGTCCAGAAGCAGCAAACTTCCAAGCGATCTTTTACAATAAAAGTGCTATAGTGTATGCAGGGAGAAACCCAGAGTTCTATAACCCTGCTAGCTTGAAAGCTCCTCAATAAGGACATACACACAATTTCCAATTCAACCCATAGCAATATTTTATTTTCTAGACATTGACTTATCCCTTATTATGTAATTTTTATAGAAACAGCACAGAATTTGCTGAGTCTTGCAATGCCACTTTACAACATAAATTTTAATGTAACAGCAGTCATTTAGTTTAATAATATGTTTACGCACATACCATTTAATGTAAAACTATGGGAAAAGATTCTAGGATATATATTTATAGTTCACTTATTCAGCATGTAGTAGCTCACTAGTATCCATTATTTACCAGACATAGAATACAGAGGTTTTAAATATAAAATTCATTCAATTTGTGGCCCATAGACAAAAAATTAATATGTAATAATTTGCAAATATCCCTTGTTCTATTTTTTATACCCCATATGTTTTCCATCTGTGGAAGGCTAATAAACAAGAGTCTACAAGTATTTCACAAATGATGAATGGATGCATCATAATTTATATGATTTATGGAACCTGAAATAATGTTTTAAACTTGAGACTCATTTGACATTTCTTTAAGTTTCTCTATAATCTTTTAGTTTACTGTCTTGTCTCTTACCTTAGTCAAAAGGCTGAGAAGATGTCAGCCTTACGTTGAGTAGTCTCTATGGGATGTGTAAAGTTCCCTATTTAACTATCACTTTGCCCAACGATGATAGAGGGTGATATATGGAGACAAGATAAATGCTCTTATTCAGAATAGGATTTAAGGGTTCATATTCCACAAATTTACAACTAAAGTGTATGGGCAATGACATTCTTGCTAGTTAGACATGGAGACAGGAATGAGTGATGTAGGATATTCTTCACTTCATGGCATCAGGAAGCAAGGAAAAAGGCCTGGTGACCAAGTATAACCTCCAAACTTATGTGCCTTAGAAACTTTTTCCTCCATTTAGGCCCCATCTCCTGTGATTTTCATCATCCCCCAGACCTGTACCACTAACTGGAAGCCAAATAATCAACACATTATCCTACAAATACATTTTATATGTAATGCGACTCATTCTTGTTCTTGGATCCTTTGCAGGTTGTGTTTTTCTGCTGAAGGGTCTATGGAGTTTTCAGGATTTCAGGTTGGTTCCCAAGTAGGAAGGGTTAGTGTGAGCACTAGGGTTCTTTTATTGCTCAAATTTCATCAGGGTTTGTAGTAGAAGAAAAGGTCAAAAGCAAAAGAGTACTGGAATGTCTTTCTTTTGTGTCCTTTTCTGCTATGGAGGAAATGTTTTGTTTTTACTCTTTCTTTGTTTTCTATTTTGTTATAAAGTTTTAGTTTATTTCAACATCATTCAACTTGAAACTTGAATATAAAGACAGAGTCAGTTTGTATGTTGGGTCAAAATAATTGTCCCCTCAAGCAAACAATCCTGATTATCTATATAAGGATGAGCTTGTTAACTACCTCTGATAAAATCTATTCACCCTAGTCATAGTGGGTGTTATAGGAACTGTCATTCACTGCTGGTGGAAATGTAAGTTAGAAATTAGTCCAACCACTATGGAGAACAGGGTGAAATTTCCTCAATTTATTAAACATGGAGATTCCTGATGATCTAGCTCACCCCTCTTGGAAAGCCAAGTTTTCTTCCTACAGAGATACCTCGAAACCCCTGTTCTTGCTGCCCTCTTCACAGTAGTCCAAATATATCTAAGGTACCAATCAACAGATAAGCAGATGAAGGAAAGTTGGGATGTTTTGTCTCAGTTAGGATTTCTATCAATATGATAAAGAGCATGACCAACTAAAAGCCACTTGGGAAGACAGGGTCTAGTCCATCTAATACCTCCAAGTAACAGTTCATCACTGAGGGAAGTCAGGGCAGGAACTCAAGAAGGAACATAGCAGCAGAAACTCAAGCAGAAACCATGGAGGAATGCTGCTTCCTGGCTTGTTGCTGTGGCTTGTTCAGCATGATTTCTTATGGCTCCCAGGAGCACTGGCCGAAGGGTGCTACCATCAGAATGGTAGCATCAATCACTAATTTAAAAATGTCCTGAAAGCTTAACTATATCTGAATCCTACGGAGGTATTTTTCAAGTTGTGTTTAAAAACCCTCTCTTACCCACTTTGCCTTACTCTAATGATTTGACTGTAATAAAACCTTCTTTTTTCTCTTGCTGGTGAAATCTATAGCTTATTGAGATTCGGACAGATCAGAACCTTCGGTACAAACTTGAAATAAAGCAATACTTTTTGGGAAGTGAGATGGAGCTTTAGATGTATATACCCAAGTGCTGGAGAGTGAAAGAAGACAATGCCAGCTTCTGCAGTGAAATGCTCCCACTTTGTCACTTTTTATTTCTTTGAAGTGAGGTGCTTAAAAAGCTTCCCTGCATCTTCAGGCAGTAGGGGCCTGGGGCAACAGGACCTGAAGCTACTGGGCACCAAGACAGACATTGAGACACTGGAATACATTTCTGTAAATGTCAGGCTGGCACCACTCTTTTCAGCTCTCCCAACACTGTACTAGGTTACTTTGCAGTCGAATTAGTGTGAATGCATTTCCTTTACTCCAAGTAAAGCATGAGTGAAACCACCAACATCATAAACGGAAAACAACAGTGACTTTAAACATCTCACACAATAGTACAAAAGGAATGCCTTGTTTTCTGGGTTTCTACATACATATTTATTTGAAATTTAGCTCTTATACCTGAGTTAAAAAGATAGATTTATCACCATCATCTACATTAGTATAATGAGATAAATTTACCCCAGCCTGTAGTTTTTGTCTTGTTTGAATAAGGATTTTAAGATTAGCATAAGAAAATGTCATATTTTCAGGTTTTTCGGACTATATGTCTCATTTAATATAAACTATACAATTATGAGAAAGAGAACACTTTTTTATTTTAATGGAGTATATGTTCTATTCCTGAATTTACACTACTGCCACAAATATAAAATGCCTTAAGGTATTTAATTCTGGTATACTCAACCTATTTATTAAAATATTATGTTTCAAAATGTACATCACTTTGCAGTAACACATTTGTTGTAGTAACATTTGTAGAAATTATATTATACACTAATATAATAGGCACAGAATTCTGCTAATGCTTTGGGAATTGTGTCACATGATAATATTATAACACTGCATTATGCTAAGCATTTTCTCCTCTGGCTCTGTCAAACATGTTACTGGCAGCAACAGTTTGGATTTGTTAACTCACATCTACAATTTTGCTTCAACACTGTATTTTTTACAGATTAACAAAAGGAAAATATTGATTCTAGTAGTTTTTATATTTAGAAAAGCAAATCTCACCACAATATTTTCAGATATCAGAAATATACACTGAGTAATTAAATCATCACATTACCTTTTGTTAACCTAAAATATCTTTAGCCTTTTTTTTTCAACAATATCAATAGCTGATTCTGGGAAGGAAGAATAACAATTTACATGATAAGATTAAAGTGAAATCAATGAGATATTTACAAATATGTCTCACAAAAAATACTACAAACAATAACCATAGCTTTTGTGTTTTTTAGGACTATTATCAAAGCTCAGAATTGTCACCCAGGCTTGGTTGAACTATGAGTCTGTACACGTACTAATTATCTGTTACAAGATTTCTCCAGTCCTTTGGAGGGAATTAAGTAGGCTGAGCATGCAGAAGATAAACACTGACAGATGAAAACATGTGAAAGAAAAGACAACACTAATGGTGCCAGTTAATCTTATCCATTTGACATTTTTCTGTTTGATAGTAACCAGTCCCTGTGGACACATTCCAGAGACTTAATCTCTTATAAAATATTTATCTCTTTTGACTTGCATTTTTAAGTGGTTAATCCACTGTCAGTTAATTCTTTCAATAACTTTCCTCTAGTGTTTCTAAATTCAGTTTTTAAACTTCACTGCAACTCATATTTCCTTGTATTTATTATATACTACAGAATATTGTGCTTTTCTTAAGTTTTCTCCTGATTTGAAAGACATAGGCCATAAGAAATTCTTCAGCAAAATATATAATCAGTGTTCTTGTCAGTGATAAAGTTCAGGAAAAGGAGATTTTCATACAACAAGAATTTGGTCTTGACTAGGGCTTGAGACAGTTTCCTATCTTCATTCATACTCTTTCCTGGAGTGCTAATAACCTGACTTAATTTTCTAGTAACAGTTATATTTAGCAAAAAAAAATCCACATTTGATTCTGTTCTTCCTATAGATGGAGAGAAGTGACTTAACGAATCATTTATGCCATCCATCAATATGGCTCCACTGTTCTTCTTTGTCTTCTACTATAGTGGCTGAACCAAATACTTTTTGATTGATTCCATTTGTTATCATTGCTACAAGCCAAGGATACTGTGTAAGTCAGGGAGAATTAGACCTGAGGGGATATTTTTGATAGAGTCAAGCATGAATCATGCATTTAATTTACTTTACCATCAGTAAAACATTCATTGGTAAATTGTGTAGAATTTATTCACTTTTTTCTAGATATCTTAAAAGGAATTTTATAAATTGTGTATTTCATTGACAAACTAGATAGTCACAACTCAGAGATGAGACATAGAGAATAAATGTTCCACACTACTGAGATTTAACATTTCAAAACATTACTAGAAGTATTTTACTGACCTAGTCTTTTTGTATGTGGATGATGGTATATGAGATTAATTTTCAGATATACTGGCAAAGAAGCTAGAACAGTCTTTGTCTATCATAAAGATGTACTTGAGCTGGTTTCTTTGTCTCAATGCATTTTCTCCTGTTTCTCCATAAGCATTTCAAGGTGTAGATAAATCATTATACTGGTTCATTTTATAATGGAAAAAAGGATAATGTATTTTTTAAAATATTACCTTGAGTCAACTTAGTAAAATTATATTTTATTAATGCTTTAAAAAATATTATATTTACAATAAAGAAACCTTGAAAATTGTTTATGCCTTCAAGTTGGAGATTTTTTCAAATATGATACTTATTTTGCTTCTTTATAAAACTTTCAAAGAGTATGTTATATCATAAAAAATTTATTGAAGTAGCTGCAAAGTGTTATCTCCCCTACAATTGAGAGATCTGGTGACAGATTGAAATTCAAACAAAATTACAGAACTATGTTCCATTTTGCAACTATTCTAAGTAAAATATCTTTCTAAAACACTATATCAAGTATACATTAACTTGAAATAAGAGATTTCTGTCTTCTATAATTCACCACTTGGAGTAATTCAAAATCAAAAAAACTATATAAATTATTAGAACAAAGATAAATTATATCAATTCACAATGAAAAATCATACATATACATGTATATAAATATATATAAACATATATCCATATATAATACACAGTTTTTTTATTTTCCAAAAGGAAGACTGTCAGTACACATATTTCTCTATAACTTACAAATGTGCATAAGATAAAAATCAATGGATTCCCTGGAAATTGGTGGCCACTCCAGTCACAGAATCAAGTAGGTGATCTATACTTTCTCTAATTTCCTCCAAATACAATCCCTATTTTTATCCCCAGTTCTGCAGCAGATCGTCTTGTATAATATCTCTTCCCTCTCTCCTTTCATTCACAGTGGTCTACAAAGATCCTCTATGCCTTTTCCTGTGGACCCCCTCAGCCCCAGTCAAACCCTACTCACCGGTCCTCACTGTTAAGTGTCTGCACTCAATACCTAGAAACACACTTTACTGGGGACCACCAGTGGCCAAACCAGTTAGGATTTCAGAAGTACTTCCCATAGTCAAGCCAAAGCCATGACACACTCCTAAGAAACAGTGAGGGCTGCTATCCATGGGAGTCCTGCCTGTATCTGAAGAGAAACAGCAGAGGAGGATTTGATGGGGCATGGGGGACGGATAGGTAGTTGGTGTGGTGAGAGGAGGGGTTAGGGGAGGAGCTGGGAAGAGAGGAGGGAGGGGAAACTTTAGTTGAGATGTAAAAACAAGAGAGAGAGAGAGAGAGAGAGAGAGAGAGAGAGAGAGAGAGAGAGAGAGAGAGAGGGAGGGAGGGAGGGAGGGAGGGAAGGAGAGAGAGAGAGACATGGAGGGAGGGAAGGAGGGAGGGAGGGAGGGAGGGAGGGAGGGAGGGAGGAAGAAAGGAAGGAAGGAAGAAAGGAAGGAAGGAAGGAAGGAAGGAAGGAAGGAAGGAAGGAAGGAAGGAAATTTCCTAAAGTGTAGCTCTTCACAGTGGATGGCTTCTGGTGGAGGTGGAGATGTGGAAAAGTTCAGTTTTTTTAAGGGGCTGTCCCCCTGGGAGTTTTGCCCATTCTCCAGTGGGTGTATGGGCAAACAAATTGGACTCGTTATTATTTATTCATTCATTTATTTATTTTTCTGTTCTTTTTCTTGGGGAAAGTTACAAGAATGAAGGGTAGAGCCAGGAGGACTCGAAAGTGAATGTGATTGGGATGCATTCTGTGAAATTCTCAAATAACTTATACAAATATTATATTAGAGAAAGGAGAATGGCCAAATTTAATAAAGCAAGTGATATAACAAGTAAGTGAAAATGTGGAGTATGGGGTACATTGATCCATAGTGGTGGTTCCTCAGGAAGATGTGAATCTACCTTAAGATCTAGCTCTATCCACTTTGTAAATATACTCACAGGATGCTTCATCCTACCACAGAAATGCTTTCTCAGCCACGTTCATTGTCAGAAATTGGAAACAATCCAGCAATCCATCAAAGGATGGAAGGATAAAGAAAATGTGGTATATTATGCAATGGACTATTACTCAGTTGTTTAAAATACAATCATGAATCTACCATAAATGGAAGGAGTTAGAAAAAAAATCAAACTGAGTGAGGTCCACCCCCACTCAGCAAAACAAATATGGTTTGTATTTTCTTATATGGGGCTGTTAGCTGTTAAGTCATTGATAAGCAAGTGACAATCTGTATAAACACAGGGTTTAACTATAGAGTAAGTGTCTATGGATGAGGGGTGGCTCTCCCATGCCAGAGGACATAGACTAGATAATTATGAATGGATGGGGTGTGGAGGAACTGGAATGTGATGATCAAATGTAAAGAGAATTGAAGAGGGGGACAGTGTAAGGAATACAGGAAGAGACAACGAAAGCTATGGAGGTATTTGAGGGGTCATATGGATATGTAATACTGTAGAAGCCTCTCTCTCTATACACACACACACACACACACACACACACACATGAATGTAATCTAAATGAAATTTTCAAGTAGTTGGGGAGACAGAGCCCCATCTTGTCTTCTTCCTCAGTAAATAAAGCTTGTTGTACTGGCATTGGTTTACCTTTGATTGGTTCATTGGCTAAAGGGGTCCGATGGGAACCCACTAAACAAACCATGCTATTGCAGAGGCTATTGGTTGCTCTTCACAAATGGATAACAATGCCCTATTGCTGGAAATAAAACCTACACAACTGAGTGAATGTGGAGAAGTCATACTGGTCCTATCTAGAGCCTTCATTCCTAAGGACTAGTATTCATGGTACTGGAAAAGGCCACCAAAGGAGAAGAGTAAATCCTAACCCAGCTACAAATCCTTCGTCTACAATGGTGGCCTGCTTACAAGATCCACTGGTGCAATAGAGGTCAAAAGAATGTAGAAATAACAACCAGCCCGTATCTCGTTTGATATCTATGGCACGTAAGTCATACCCGGCACTGCTCTGATGACCAAGAACCTGAGACTAGGTGGCCCAGTGACTTAGGGGAAACCCAAATATTACTGTTTTACTAAAGGAACTTAGCAATTAAACTACTGTTAATGACATTCTGCTATACTAATAGCTCAGAATCTTCCTCAAGCCTTATCAGAAAAACAAACTTCCTCCTGCAGCAGATGGGGGCAAATACACAGAAATACAGTCTGAAAATGACAGAAGAATGAAGGAACTTGGGACACTCAGCCCTAAATGGGATGTCTCCATTAGATCTCCCACACTCAGGGCTTAGGGAACCCTCAGGAAGAGGAGGCAGAAAGAGTATAAAGCCAGAGTGGATTGAGGACACTAGGGAAACAGGGCCTCCTAAATACATGAGGACTGATGCACATATGAACTTACAAGGACTCTCACAGCATGTATAGAGCCCACATAGCCTACACTGATTGAGTCTAAAGATGAGAGGAGAAATGGACACATTCTTTCATCTTTAACCCAGAAGCTACCTCCAGTTGATAGCCACTTGAAATGAGAAATTAGTTTGCTCCAAGGGAGTCTCACTGGGGAAACAAAACACTTTTTAATGGTAGGCCCCATGCCCAGCAGTTGTAGTCTGCCAATCCAAGATGAACTCAAGAGTATCTTTGATCTTTGGAGGTTCTTTGTCTCATAATGTTGTGTCAAAATTTTTTAATGTCCCAGATAAGTCACATAAATATAATGACTTTCAGTTTTCAGCTTTTGTGGGATTGCTGTATATGTGATTTTTGTCTGCCTCTGAGTGTCTATGTGTTTCTAGTGATTTTTCTTTGGCTCTAATTCTACTGCTGTTTTGTTCTATTCCCAGTTTTTTGTTGTTGTTATTTTGTTTTATCTTACTTTATTTTCATTCTTCTTCCTTAGATGCCTGTTTGTTTTCTAAAGAAAGAGTTTGGATACCAACAGAGAGAAGATTGGAAGGAGTGTAGGGAGGGGAATCCATAATCAAAATATATTGTATGAAAAAAACTATTTTCAAAAAAAGAAAAAAAAAGAAAGAAACTAATTTTTATATAATCATATTTATAAGTATGTCTATGATTTTAATTCATTTCCTTCTAGTCAAGTGGTCAAAAATAGCATCCATGGGATGCTATCAAGAAGTGAGCTATTTAAGAGGTAATTATGTTCCCATGTTTATCTCTCTTGTGAATAAATTTAACTAGAAGAGATTTTTGTTCAGAGTCCCTTTGTCTTGAGTCATGTGAGGATATAGCAGTAAGTGACAATTTTAGAAGCAGAGAGAGAGCCCTTGTCAGGAGCTGAACCTGGCTGCACCTTTGAAAGATTCAAGCTGGGGCTGCAAGACATTATTCTCTGTAAGGTACTTTGTCAAAGCAGTGTAAATAGTACAGCAACAACAACAAAAATCTCTATATCTGAATTAAGTTTTGTTCAGAGCATCTTCCATCATCATCTTTTTACCTTTCCCCATACCAAGCAACCATTCAACACAGGTTTTTGTTTTTGTTTTTTACTTTTCACTTTTTTTTAAATGGAATTTCTACTACCCATAGATAATGTCAACAACATGTCATAAGGTGACTTTACTTCATGATATCAACACACCCATTTTATTTCAGGCTATTTATTTTTCACCAAGGTAAGAAGATATAATAAAATATTCTTATTCTTTTTTAATACATCTATTAAATGTGAGTTCTTAGAAGCACAAACAGAAGTCACAGTTCTATGGTTTTCTGAATGTTCAGGTATGTTAAAATTATGTGTTATATTAATAGTTCCATTTTCTGTCCAATTAGAATATTTTATAACATATTATAATATGTATAACTACAATAATATTTGTAAATTTGTAGATTTAAAATGAAGGTATTGAAGAAAGTTATTTCAGTGTACTAAAAGCCTTACTTTGTTGTACTTGGCAAATTGTTGCTGACCCCATAAAAATTAGGCCTTATCTCTGCACTAGAATTTGACCTAAAAATATGTATTTGGCTCCCATATGACAGAATCCCTCTCTCCATAGGAAATTATTCTTTAATTCAGTTTTCAGGAAAAATCTATGTTTAGCTCAGATAGCACACAGCTAAACAAGCACAATTTCCTGAAATCCAGAAACTAACCACGATGAGACTGATAGCAGAAATTTCATTTTCTGCATGTGATAAGAAGACGAGACCAACATTCGGCACATACTGCATGATGAAACTCTAGCATCTTTTAGAGAGCAAATTGACCAGATGTGTTCTGTTCTGAAGGCAGGGCAAGCAGGACTGGGTTAAAGTCAGTGGCTTCTAATAGCTGTCGTCTGTTGTGCAATGAAATAAACGACTCCAGTTTCGCACTCTCAAGAATAGCTGTAATTAATTCTGTTTGCTTTACACCTTGAATTTCTCCTCCAGTGAAAACTTTTGGTATTGTGATACTAAACAAAACTTGTATGCTTTTTATTCTTTTTTGAATAAATATATTGAGAGAAATGTTAAATATTTTTTCCTATACACCACATTAAATCCATCTTTCATGCAGCACTTGCTATGTGTTGAGATACTGCTATGTTTATACTGGAGAGATGTGGGATCTTCTTTTTTAAGTTGACTCAGTGTCATCTAGTAATAGTTTCTGAGCAGTTAGTCATGTTCTCTTTGTACTCTGTAGAGAGTGTTCACCAAGAACTTATAGCAATTGAAGGACTGAATATTTAATTTTATGCTGTTTTCCTCATTTTAATTTTATGAAGCCCAAGGAAGTAGTGTTATTATAGAATTCAATGTACAGCTTTTACAAGTATTTATTATTTCTTGTATTTTATGTGTGTGTGCCTACATGTATGCATGTATAACATATGTGCACAGGAACGCATGGGGGCATGAAGTGCACACTGGACAACCTGGAGTTCTAGTCATTAGAGTTGCAGGACACCGTGCAGGCGCAGGGAAAGGAGCTCAAGACTTCTGCAGGATAAATAAGGCTTCTTAACTGCTGACCGATCTTAGAAACCCCATATTGAGCATCTTTATTTAGGGAAGTTGTGGAACCTTCAGCAAGTGGGGCATCTTGGGAAGAAGTAGGTCACTGGGAGATTGGAATTGAAGATCCTAGCACAACTATGTTTCGAGCACCAATTTTTCTGCTTCTTGCTCCACAGAAATTTAGCAAACTACGTAACAAATGAGTACCAACTTGGTCAATAAAATGGCTCCATGTCCTGTAGAGCTTGATCCTATAACACTATGTGACAGAGAGAAATACCGTATACGTATTCGGTCAAAGTGTTAAGAAAGAAACATATAATCCTGTATGATCTAGTGAATATGTGTTAAACTAAAAGAACTATTACCTTAATGATTTCAAATTACACCTCTTGAAAAAAATTTCAGCTTAAAGATAAAATACATTCCCAATAGTTATATTTAACATTCCCAATCCACTCTTATAAGGACTTATTCTATCCATTGTTCACTAACACAAGATAAAATATGAAAAGAGTGAATTACAAAAAATTTTAACGGAATAAAATGTGCAGCCTATAAGATAAAGCTGGGAAGCTGTCATATTTTGATTATGATCTTTCATGGGGAGACATATAGTCAGTCTATGATGGCTACAGTAGGTGTGCCATAAGGCAGAGTAAAATCTGTTAAACAATATAAGGCAGAATCCTAGAATGGTCCGAAAATCCTAAAAAATAACCTTCTAGTGCTTTTCAATTGAGGTCCTGTATGGAATCATTTTTTATAGCCAAACACATACATTTCTCCATTAATTTCAGATATTAATTTATATTAATACCTTTACATTATCAAGAGACAAAACAATTTAATCCTCATTCTTTTTGAATCTTTTGCACCTTAGCATTTAATGGTACTTCTGTTTAAAAACACAGATAGAAAACATTTTCAGTGGTGAAGGCCAGTGAGATTCCAATACAAATATCAAAGCTTCTGCTAATACAAATCAAGCACAGACATTGTAACAAAAACAAAGTCACAGCTGTGTTTAATCATGTCTTATATATATAAAATATAAACTTCCTTTATAAAAATTAACATGTAGATTTTGCCAATGACTGGTATTTTGTCTACATTTACTCCAGGCTCTTATCAAATGATTTTCCTTGAGAATACAAAAATATCACCCACTGGTTTCATTGTTTCTGGATTTGATTTACAATAATCTCCTCTCTTCAAATACAAGAAACATAAATCATCTCTAGACCATCTAATTATGCAATTCACTTTCTCCAACTGTAGTGACTTTCTTACTTTCTTAATTGGGGGCATGTTTAGACATATGAATTTACTTTAAGACCTCCAGTAGAAAGTGAAAAATGAGAACTAGCTTTGAAATATTCAGCTCATTTCTCACAACCAACAACAACAATAACAAAGAATTTCATGAAATTTTGCATCATTTAGCAATGGGCCTGGAGAAGAAATGAGACACACACACACACACACACACACACACACACACACACACATATATATATATATATATATATATATATATATATATATTACAGTTGTTAAAGTTAAAATTCTAACATACTTTTAAAAGATTTAGTTCTGAGTTTTGAATTTAATTATATGGAGTGTTGCAAAGATAAAAATTACACTTACTTATGCTTTCAGTAGGTGATATTTATTGAAAGTTCAGACTCATATTAAATTGAGTATGACCCCCTTTAGTTATCGCTTTTATGGAATGACTTGGAGCTCTGGGAATAATAACCAGAAGATTATGGATTTCAATAAATACCTTCAACTTTATTGACCCAAATTCAGTGGCAGAAATGTTTAGCCATTTCATGTGCACTGAAAAAATTTTCTCTGTGAAACAAAGGTGATTCTTAATATAGATGTGTCTGTTACATCTAATACAAGCTGAACTTAGGTTTTACTTATCAATTTTGAAAGATTTAGAGAAAGAGGCTATTTGAAAAAGAATTACAAATTCCACAATTTATTAATTTTTAAATATAGGCATCAAAATTCTCTGTATTTTTAGATTGCATGGCTCAGTTGAGTCTTAATAGATAAAATCAATTTGAATTTTATTAAAAGTATCCAATAAAAACTTTGTTAATTTCGTTTAAAAATTATTTGACGTGGGCTTAATGTCCCTATACAAGGTCTTTGTAGTGTACATAACATTACTTATATTGCCTTATTAAACACTGATAACTTGGAAGCTCGATATAATACATCAATATACATATGAGTACAAAAATGAACAGAATCATACACACATACCTTTCTATTTCCTTATGAAATTATTGCCTAATGCAGGAAGGGTGCATTGGGTTCAATTGTTCTCTGTCTTAACAGAGAAACAGTGAAATAACCACATATTAGGCAACTTTCAACCATCGATGACACAAAAGAGTGTGATCAGTCTTTCGTAATAAAGATAAATCTAACAATTATGTTTATGAAAGTTTTCCCTACAATGTAATTTTATTTAGTGACAATTTAAAGTCACTTTTACAAATGATCTTTCAGTGCTATTTGACTCTAAGTTGCAAATAAATTTATAAAGTAATTTATTTGTTTACTTTTCTACAGACTCAATTGTCTTACATTACCAAAAATATTAAATCTGTCATCACTTGTGTTACAGTTGGTTTTAAAACATGAAATGAGATCTTGGTTATTTGGAAAATTCCCACAGTATCTGACCTTGAAATACAATTATTGTTAACTCTTTTAATTCTAAAATATATTTCCCAGTTCAAAATATGACCAACAATAAAGTATTACTGAAAATTAATATAAATTACATCATAGCATACTGTTCTTAGTCCTAATGCTTTACATCACTACAAAGGAGAAGAATGAAGCAAGCTTTAGGAAAAGCCAGAGTGAAAATCAGTCTAAAGAAACTTATGTTTCCTCTCATGATTTGATTTTGTCTTGCCCCCTCAACCACAAGTGGGTCCACATTCATTCAATCCCTTTCTAGCAGCTATGTGGATATTAATTACTATTCCAATCTATAATTTATTCATCTTGTTTGCTTTGAAATTTTATGCATTTTATGTATTAATTGTATATTCTTGATTCTCTGTCTCTGTCTCTCTCTCTCATTTCCTTTCTTTCTCTGCCAATGATTGTGATAAGAATAGAGAATCTTTTTGCACTAGTATCATCTTGTTAAATACATCAACACCAAAAAAAGAAAAAACCTGCCTTACAGGTTTCTTAGCAACCCATGATAATCCTTACTATGACGTTAGTTTACTTATCATTTCTCATTAAAGGAATTTTTTTTTCAGTTGAAGTATTTCTGAATTTTCTTAGTTTTTCATTTTTTATGTTTAACGACTAATAAATCATAGTTATAGTTTTTGTTAATAAGAATTATATTTCAAAAAGTATATAAATATATAAAATATATTCAATACTAAAAGTTTAAAATTTAGTGTGACTCTATACAACCTTTGTTCTAAGTGATTATTGTATAGAAGTTCATTAATAGGTACAGACTTTGTATCTGTTTAATTTGGATGTGTGATGTTTTTATTAGTATATTTTTAATAATAAGGTATAGGCATTTCAAAATAAAAATACAATTAAAATAATTATTAATTAAATTTGTTCTTTGATGTTATCATACATGTATAAAAAACATAATTGCTTTCACTTCCCATCTTTGTTAAAACCCACTCTTCAAAAATGTCTTCCCACATTTATGTGATTTTTGGTGTGTTTTGTGATCCACCGAGTTTAAACAAGCCGTCTGTGTGATCATTATTGGTACCATGCACTGGAGCTGAATGGACTCACCCATTTTACTTGACTAATGAAGATGACTCAGGGAGAAGCCAGAGTTCATTGTGGAGAGACAGGTCCCACTAGCTGTGTCTCCATCCATAGCTGATTGGGGACATGGAGTACCTGCAGTTTCTGTGAGTCCAAGACTGTATTCACTGTGCCATGCTAAGAAGAGGGCATTGTGCGGCCCTTCTCTCTATTTTGACTCTCTGTTCTTTCAGCCTCATCTTCCATGATGTTCCCTGAGCTGCACAGGAGGGTGATATAAATGTCTTGACCCCACAATCTTTGGCATCACTTCACAGTCTGGAACATGCTGAACTTGATTATATTCACTTCTACATTAAGCAAAATCAAAAGTCAACCTCACTGTCATTTAGCTTAGTAAACATTGTTTCTTGTTATAACCAAACCTGAATGATTATTCTTTTTACATTTTTTTTCAAATTTAAAGGCAAAATGATGATACTAATTAATTGTAATTGAGATATATTCAACATATTATTTTATATACATACTGTGATATTTAGTTTAAAACAAACATATTCTTCAAATATTTCTCTAATTAGCATTTCTTTGTACATGTACATAATGTTAATGTTAGGCATTATTCAAAACATACATTATATTAAGAGATATCAAATCTCTGTTGGAAATAAAACTAAGGAAGTTTTGCTAATGGCTTTAGTATTGAGAAGTACAACAAAACAAAGAACAAATACTCAGGGAAGAATGAGTGTAAAGTAGGTCTGTCTTGTGCTGATGAATGTAGGTTGTCCTCATAACTTTCCTTAACCTGGTGGTTAAGCCCCACAGTCCCTGATGTGGTAGATACACACTCACCTGGCTCTCCTGGAACAGGAGAAGCCCCAGGAACATCCGCTCACATCATCTGGAGGACTGCATTAGATCTTAACCTGGTACATCTTAACAGGGAACTCCGTGGAACAAGATTCATTTTATTACATGGGGCAGATAGGATTAATGGAATTATTTCAATTTTTCTAAATACATTAAAGTTTGTTTGTGTATCAAATTTTAGGGAAGCTTTCTTGAGTTTCTTCAGAAGAGTAAATCAAGAACAGGCTAATTAGTTGCGGTATTTGCAAAAATAAAGTGAGAATAAGATGAATTAGTTGCGTGAGAAGTGCACACAAGCAATGAACCTGAAGGATATATGAGGATGCCACAGGTCTGCAAGAGCTTAGGAGAGTTAGGAGGAGGCACCACAGTTACCACCTCCGTTCAGGATCCTTGTTATTGTAGCACTGGTTCTGAGGAATATGTACCTTCCCAATATCCATATGTTGACATCTAATCTGCAAAAAAAGTGTAGATAATGGGATCATGGGGATGCTTTAATGTGAGGGTGATGTCATTTGTGAATAGTATAGGTGCTTTGCTGTTTCTCATGCAATATAAGGATACAGAGATAAGTAAAATCAGTCTTGCCATATCAAAAGATTGTAGGATCATAAGACAAAAAGTTTTTCTTGTTTCCAAATCACCTGGTTTGTAATAATCCATTACATCAACTCAGGTCAACTATGACACCTACTGATGAAAATAAGGCAGGTCCAGGAAAGCCCCACAGTCCCTGATGTGGTAGATACACACCCACCTGGCTGTCCTGGAACAGGAGAAGCCCCAACAACATCCGCTCACATCATCTGGAGGACTGCATTAGATCTTTTCCTGGTACATCTTAACAGGGAACTCCGTGGATCAAGATTCATTTTATTACATGGGGCAGATAAGATTGATGGAATTATTTCAATTTTTCTAAATACATTAAAGTTTGTTTGTGTATCAAATTTTAGGGAAGCTTTCATGAGCTGCAGAACAGAATGTGTATTATATGGTTTTTGGTTTAATATTCTTCAGTTAAATATTAATCTCACTTGATGTATGATGTCACTTAAAAAATCTCCACTAAAAGTAGAAGTAAAGGTTGGAAGCATTGTCACAAATCATATCATCTCTTTATAAGCCCTTCTCTAGTCTTCAGCATAAATCAGTGTACCAAAATTTGATTTCTTTAATTTTTCATAAAAATTTCTTCTCTGTAGATTTATATGAATAACAGCAGTGACGAGGTTCTATGGATTTTTAAAGTTTTATTTTATCTTTCTGTTTTTATCATTAGTTTCTTTAAAAAAAAAAGAACTAATATAGTAAGTGGGACTCCTGGCAGAGGGAGCAGGGGCTGTCTTGGGCTTTGTTGCCTGTCCTTGGGACCCTTTCCTCTTGCTGAGTTCCTCCGAAGGTGCCTAGTCTTGGTGCAATGTGATAGCCCATGACTGGCTAATGTACATGGAAGGCCTGGGCTTTTCCAAAGAGTAGGGAAAGGGAGGGGATGGGGAGAAAGGCCTAGGAAGAGAAGAGGGAGGAAGGGGAATCTGTGATTAGACTGAGAACAAAATAATTAATTGGTTAATTAATCAAAAATATATAACTAAAAGCAGAAGATTTTTAATTGTTTATATTTACATCTAGGATATGTGCAGTTATAGGTTAGTTCATTATACAGTAAGATAAAAATATTTAAATTATAAATAAATATGTTTCTTTTCTCTACAATTTAACTTTAATGGAAAATTAATATGTAAGTATGTTCAGTATATTAAAATTTCTTCTTTTGCACTTGTTTCAATGAGATTAAAAGAACATTTCTTTTCCTTGTATTTTTTATGTTCTAGCCTTCTGCATTCTTTAACATTTAATATTATGGATGTCTCAAAATGAGGCTTAAATTTATTATGTTGACAAAAGAGAGAATGTAGATAATTTTTATTAAGAAATTTTTTATTCATTTTACATATCAATTACAAATCCCAATTTGTATACATTTTAAGTCTATTCTGATCTTCAGGACAATGTAGGCAACTTTTATTTACAGGTCTGTAGCCACTCAAATGGCTACTATCTAACTGCAAGAAAGAAGAGGTTAAACATGTGCTGAACAACGTCTGTCACAATTATACTTTTTTCTTAATTTTTTTCATGCCAGGAATGTATCTTGAGTAGTTTAGAATGTGACATCATTGAGTGAACTATCCAGAAAGTTACATAATATACTGCAACATTCATTTGAAATCTGAAAATCACATATAAATCACTTGAAAATATTTCAATATAGAGTTGGATTTGCAAGAAGGGAATCCATGTGTTTGCTTAAATTCATAACATATTCTCAAAACTCACTTGTCCATGAGTATTTCTTTAATATGGAACATAAAAGGGCAGAGAAATAAGAAAAGATCAATTACTAAACTATGAAAAGAGCTGAAGAAAATCAAATCAGAACTACAGCTAAAGAAAAGTTTATTTTAAAAGAAAAATACTGTGTTATTGTCTTATTTACTAAGTGTGATTAATAATTTCTGTTTAATTTTATTATTTCTGTCATCTCTAGGTTATTTTTTTTTACTACATTTGACAGCATCATCTTGGAAGGAAGTAGTGAGTAAAACAATATTTTTAAGACTGTAAAAAGCTAAAATTTGTGTGTTTCAATGACATTGTGGCCCCAAAATACTTAATAGTCTCAGTCCACGGTATCATATTAGTGAGATATCTTTTATAAATTTGATTAATTTCTCTAAGAATATAACATAATTATTGTAAAACAACTAGGCACATTATGTTTGAAAATATGAGAAAGATATCAGATATCACTTGATTATGGCAATAATCTGTCAGTAGGTGAGTCTGTAGCATTTAATTTTATTGAGGTTTCAAAAGCAAAGCTCTTCCTTCCTATCTTTATGCATTGCATTTGGAATTTTAAGTGATATGTTTCAATTTCCCATCCTGCTATTTCTTTATGTACACTACTTTTTAAGCTGTCTGTTGACAATGCATCATAAATCTCTTTCCCAGCTTGCTTAAAACAGCAGAAGAATAATTAGTTGTCTAAATCTACCATACCCTTGACACTAATTTTTACTATCTAAATTATGTTTGATTTTGACAAAACATATATTAGATGGAATAATTATAAACAATAGCATTTTTCCAGACCCTAGTTAACTATTCTAGAAATTCTAATATGGAAGTGTTAGCTCTTTGCTTATATGTTTCTACATATAATGAAAAGGACAGACCTGTCCTTCAGAACTCTTGTAATTACATATATCTCATTTGTGATGGTAGTACTTCCATGACAGATTGCATTTCCACACTATGCATTTGATAGCATTATTTCAGAGTTTAATATTAAATAATAAAATTGACATAGACACATTCAAGATAGAGAATTCTGCTAACGTAATTCCCAAACATATGTATGTTCTGTTCACATGAATTATAGATGGAATCAGTCTTAATAGCCCTCAAGTATTAATTCCTTCCAAGATCAACTAGAATCTAGGTATTCATCAAATATCATCTAGCTCAGACATTTGTGTGATTAAAAGAACAGTTCAACTACAGAAGTTACTCTGCAGTGATATTTTATTTGTGCTGAAATGTGGTGATATTTTTGTAGCTAGAGTTTTCCTGCCTGGCCCACAGTCAAGACAAATCTCTCTCACCTGCCAGTCCCACAGCCGCTCAGACCCGACCAAGTAAACACAGAGACTTATATTGCTTACAAACTGTATGGCCGTACCAGGCTTCTTGCTAACTGTTCTTACAGCTTAAATTAATCCATTTCTATAAATCTATACCTTGCCATGTGGCTCGTGGCTTACCGGCATCTTCACATGCTGTTTCTCATCGTGGCGGCTGGCAGTGTCTCTGACTCAGCCTTCTACTTCCCAGCTTTATTCTCCTCCTTCTCCGGCCTATACTTCCTGCCTGGCCACAGGACAATCAGTGATTTATTTAATGACCAATCAGCAACACACTTGACATACACACCATTCCACAGCGTATTTTATTTGTGCTTTAATAAATAAAGCTTCCCTGAAGATCAGAGGAAATAGCAAGCCATTTTAAGAAAACAAAGAAGATGGGCAACTGCAGCACATGCCCTTAATCTTATCACTGGGCAGGCAGGATCTCTGTGTGTTCAAGGCCACACTGGAAAAAGCCAGGTGTGGTGGCACATGCCTTAAATTCCAAAACTAGTTAACCATGGAGGTCTGGAGTCTGTACAGAGAGACAGGAAGTGACAGAGCTGGGCAGGAAGTAGAAGTGATGTAGCTGAACAGAGAGAACAAATCAGATGGCAGAACAGCAAGGCATATAGGCGTGGGTAAACAGGAAGTCACAGCTTTTGAAAGCTGCAGAGCTAGTGAGGTAAGGTTGGCTGGTGGCTTTCCCTGTTTTCCTAATCTCTCTAAGGCTCTCACCTCTATATTTGGCTCCATGTTTTTTATTTAATAAGACCATTTAGAAATTCATCTGTATTACCCTATAACTGCATACCTTTGAAACTAAAAATATATATATATATTCTTCAAAATACAACTGTGAGAAACATCTAGGATAGAAATTATCACTCAAAATGGGGGAAGGGAACAGTGGGAGGAAATGAATAATAGCCAGCAAATAAGTCCAAAACACCTAAAAGGTCAACATTAAATTTTAGGGCTTGAGAATAATCTTTTATTCTCTGCTGCAGTTATGTTGGAATGGAGCCCAGTATACTCAGCAGCTCATACATCAGGTTTCAGGAACTTGCCTAAAGGCTGAATGCCTGTGATTATCCCAGGATATAATTAAACCATGGTGATTCTATTGATCTGAAGTCTCAGGACCAACCTCTCCTTAGAGCTACTCTGGCTTTTTGCAACAGTGAGGACCCTCTGTCATGGTTCCATAGTCAAGCCTCCACTAAAGGACATTCCACTGAGTCATCTCTGTTGGGGCCATCCCCACGTGAGTGAAGGTGAGTCTCCATAATTTAAACCCCTGACTCACATGTCAATCTCTTGAAAATGCCCTCACAGAGATGAACTGAAATAACTTTGTCTGGGTTTCCTCTTATTCACTGACAACCAAATTTAATGATCATGCTCTTGGCTTATGTTATACATCAAATATCATGAAATTTATATCCTAAACCTGACTTTTACAGATAAACTAAATAGTAAGAGTGTTTAGAAGCACATGATAATGTAGAAATTGACAGTTTTCTGCTAATGGTGAAGGTTTGATCTTGGGTCCAATTTGTGGCATATTCAGAAACAAAAACTTTTTCACTGTCTATCATTAGATTATAGTCTTAAATGTAAGAGAAAAATTTTGTGACCATTTTTGAAATATACTCTGATATTCTGTTGTTGGAATTCACACAATCGCCAGTACCAGGACATTTTCCAAGGTCTATTAGAATGTTTCCTTTTCCTTTAATATTTCAATTAATTTATTTTTATATTATATTACTTTTATTATTTCACATTTGAGCTTTGTGTTGTTGGAGAATTTAAATTGTTCAATTTGAAATGCTTTTTTTCTTTCTCTTTCTTTTCTTTTTTCTTTCTTTTGGACAGTGTCTTCAAAGGGAGATGGATCTATATAGATATAATAGGATGAAAGGGTAGATTAATGAACCTACTTTTAAAGAGCAACAACTTGTTTCAAAATGTTTTACGTTGCTATGAATTTTAGTTTATTGATACAAATTTAACCTTAATTTTGTTATTCTGTATATTTATTTCTACTCTCATTTGAGGTATTGTGTTTATGTAACTCATTTAGATTGCAATAGATAATTAAACAATACAGATTAATAATTAGTCTTCTATGATAGTCAAACTTACAGTCATGTTAAGTTTTCTAGGTATACATAGATATAAATCAATTAAGTAGGTAATCTTCAAACATTTCAAAGACCTGCAGAATATGGCATTTAAAAATTTTAAAAATTTAGACTTTCTGGACAGTGAGACAAGTCTACTCCTGGCAGCACCAGATTTACTTCAAAGAGGAGGATGGGCATTGAAGACACTCTATATGCAGTTTATCGTCTTCTTGGCAGAAATAGCCATTTGGGCAACTGTTCTTGCCTGGACTGCTTGATCAACTGGACATGCAGGACCCATAGGAAGGTGACCATTGACGTTTGCTTGGCAAAATGGTCCTTTAGGTTCCTGCTTCTCAGAGGAAACTTCCAGACATTCTACAGGACACAGAGAGCAGTAACTGAGAGACTCTAGGCCTGTGGGCTAAAGACATATGCCCCAGCTTTACAGAGGAACTTTGGATGACTGTCCAGACTGACAGCTGTCTCTGTCTACTCTCGCAAGACTCCTGAAAGTTGCTTGTGTCCTTTTCCCATTTCTCAGGTAATATTATATCCTTCTGAGGTCTTTGATGTAGTTGAAGACTAGATAGTTTTAATTTTCTTAGTTATGATAAAAGATAAGTTAGATATGAATCCTTAGAGTCACAAATATAAGATACTTAGGATATCTTCTTTAATTTTGCCAACTACAAATAGACTAGATATTATACATAGACTAGATATTGTAACTATAATTCTTACTTGATAATTGTTTTGCTATGTGTAATTTTACTATGTTAAAGTTAAAACCTTCCTTTTGTTTAGACAGAAAATGGGAAGTGATGGGGGAATGTCTTTTTGTATGCTGTGAATATGTGTTGCTCTTATTGGTTGATAAATAAAGCTGTTTGGCCTATGGCAAGGCAGCTTAGAGGCAGGTGGGAAATTCAAAGAGAGAGACAGGAAGAAGGACAGTAGAAACCAGCCCACAGTCCAGGGAATAGCATGTAATGGCACACAGGTAAAGCCATGGAACACATGACAATACATAAGTAAATAGTTATGGGCTAATTTAAGATATAAGAGCTAGATAGCAAAAGGCTTGTGCCACAGCCATACAGTTTATAAGTGATATAAGCCACTGTGTGTTTACTTGGATCTGAGTGGTTGTGGACCAGGTGGGACACAGGAAAATTTCAGCTACAGATCTAGATAATGAAAGGAGGGGGAACTGAGATGTTGGACTTGGTGAGAAATGTGCTGGAAGATAAATCTCTGGGGAAGGCAGGGGAATTGGATGCATGAGTCATGAGGACATGTTGACCTTGCAGGGTCGCATGTATCCAAGACAGGGAAGTAGAGCCATAGGAATCCCAGACACAACTATATTCAACATTTAAATGTGGAAAACACTTTGTGTTCCAAAATACATTTTTTTTTATTTTTAAACTTTTTTATTTATTCTTTGTGCCATTCACATCATTCATCTCTACCCAATTCATTTCCCTGTGAATCCACGCTCTGCCCTTGCAACACCTCCCCCAGCTAAAATTTAAAAGAAAAAAGAAAGGAAAAAAAAAAGGAGGGGGGAATCTTGTTACGGAAGCTATAGTATAGCATAGTGAGCGATGCAATAAATCCTTTTGTCCATATATCTTTACTTTCACATGTTCATTTCAAAGAGTACAGTTTGAGGCCTCTGGTTTCTGCTACACTTTAGATGCTGGGCCCTCACTCCTCTTAGTTATCCTGCTGTTGTTGCCCTGTGTCATGGTCCAGGAGATCACAGATGGGGTGGGACAACCCATAACCATGGTTCTGGGCCTGGGTAGTTGAAGAGTTGGTTAACCTGCCTGCTCTCCCTTGTCCTCCCCAACAGGGTGAGATCTCTTCTGTTGCCCTAGTGAGTTCACCTCTTGCAGCAATGAGCAGTGGGCAGACCCTCCTGTCCTCAAGGTCCTATGTCCCACACCTACACCTTCAAGACCAGCTCTACTGTGTTGTCCAGGCGTGGTGCATGGGCCTGCTCTTACCCCAGAGCTGCAGCAGTCAAGGGGCAGGGCCAGTTCTCCCACTCTTATGAAGTTGGGGCCAGCTCTTCCACCTGCCTCAGGCACTAATGGTGTGCTGGAGGCAATAGGTGTAAGGGGGAGCCAAAATACTTTTTAAAAACAATATATAATTGAGCTGGGCAGTGGTAGTGCATGCCTTTAACCACAGCACTTGGGAGGCAGAGGCAGGCGGATCTTTGTGAGTTTGAGGCCAGCCTAGTCTACAGAGCGAGATCCAGCAAAGGCGCAAAGCTACACCGAGAGACCCTGTCTCGAAAAATCAAAAAAAAAAAAAACAAACAAAAAAACAAAACAAAACAAAACAAAAAAAAAACAACAACAACAACAACAACAAAAAAACAATATAATTGGAGGTCAAAATGCAGAGTGAATATAAAACAGACTATGTAGACTTAACAGTCTTTTATTCTCTTTTATAATGACTGATCAAAAGAAAAGAATATATTTAAAAGAAATATGTATTGCTCATAAACTTCTTGCTAAATATATCACGTAACTTTTATTTAATTCTGTTCAGTTAAGATCATTTTGCACCTGACACATTTCTATGAGCAAAAGAGATAACTTTTTTGAAAAGGAAGTATAGTTCATTTTCCAAAGAAATTTAGAATTATATTTCTTACCCTATCAGATGTCTTTCATTTACTCTTCTCACAAGAATTTAGATTTTAAAATAATCCTTACCTTTAGATATGAAATTGGTCTTTACTAAAAGTATGGCTCACCATATCTTGATTTTTGCCATTTCCATTTTAATTTATTTGCTTCTGAATTACTCTGGATGAAACTTTTATTTTGCCATCTGAGCACTCATATGGACCACAAATAAGCAAAATTGATTATATTAGAATCTTTTAGACTAAAAAAATCAAGACACAGCTTGATTTTGTCAGGTCACAAAGCATATGAAAACAGAAAGCAAAAACAGGGTGTGTCTTCTAACCCAGGTAATACTTCAGAGAAGTCACAGATAGCATTTCAATCCAAAACAGCTCTCTTTCAGGGCATAGCCACATTTACAGGCATCTAGCCCAGTGATCTCTCTTCTTGATGCCTGACAGATAGAGCAGAACACACTGTTCCCAGTCCAGCTACCTTCTTGGTTGCCATAGTGACTCAGAAGTCCTTTGTCCTTGCTTCTGCGATTCTACTTCTCATGCAGTCACTGGCTCTATGCCTCCTGCCTCCGTCCCTTCTTGAGTGCATCATTTATTTCGCTGCAGCCTAGCATCTCTTGCTTTTATATCTCATAGCCTCGGCATCCCAGTCTCTCTGATCATTCCCAGATCCATGTTGTCAGGATGCTAAAGTGCTGTTCAATAGAGCTATTTATCCTCCATGCCTTTAGGAAGTAGCTCTGCTGACAAATGTCTATTTATGATTTGTTTCTGGTTGGGTCAGATTTGGTTTATGGTATAATTGTCTACAAGACTACTGAAAAATTACATGTCCTTCAGGCTTCATGCTGTGCATGGGAAAATTTTGAATTAAAAAAAAATCTTTAAGTTCCAATAACTACACTGAACTAAAATCAAGGAGAAAAACATGTTTGTTTTCAATTTCTTTTACTTAAAAAATGCTAGTTGTATTATTTTATAGCATAATGTATACTACAGTATTTTATTCTAATATTTTAATTTTATTTATCTTAATGAAACTTTTTACCCTGTAAGCTAATTAACAAACAAAAATGAGAAATTCCAAGGTGCAGAACTTGTTGATAGAAAGATCAGAAGTAGGAAGAGAGAGGAGAGTATAAAGAGGGCTAAATATAAACAATGTTTATGGTACGCATGCATGAAATTGTCATGCTAGAGTATATAATCATATTTACATATATGAACGGTAATAATTTGTGAAATACATATTTAGAAATATATTTAATTTTATGTATGTGTGTCTGTATTTACACATTTGCACATGTATGTGTATGCCTGCAGGTGTGCTCATAAGTTGGTCAGTAAAGTACATTGGCTCCTATGTACCTGGAGTTACAGGAATTTTATGCTGCCAAGTGTGGGTGCTGGGAACCAATTTCAAACCCTCTGCAAGAAGAGCAAGTGCCTTTAACAAGCGAACCATATCTCCAGCCCTTAAATAATTCATATATACAAATAAGATCTTACGGGATGAACAGGTTGTACTTAGGAATGTATGTATGTGTTTGTGTAAGTGTGTGTGTGTGAGTGTGTGTGTGTGTGTGTGTGTGTGTGTGTGTGTGTGTGTGTGTGTATGTGTATGCAATAGCAACTGGTAAAATGTCATGAATTTGAAAGAGTACAAGTTGAGGATATGGCAGAATTTGGAGGGAGGAAATGGAAGAAAGAATTTATATAACTATATTTTAATCTCAAAAATGAAATAAGTAATTAAAAATAGTATTTTAAAAGCCTGATTCTTCTGTAAAATAATAAGCTAAGTTTTGTTATTATTGTAGTGAAATAAATATTCCTGTTTGAAGAATGCTAAGAAATTTTAATATATTTATTTCTATAGAATATTTAATTAACTAAGAGAAGATGATGAAACAGAAACATATCCAAGACACATGGAAAATTTAAATTTAGCTAAAGTAACATCCTATATTATACATCACCTTGAGTCTTACTATGAATATTTAATTTTACAAATACATTTATTTCCACATTTATACAATCATTGTTTATTTGTAGAAGTTGACATATTGTGCAGCTACATTGTTCTTTATTGTACGTGACAGTCATACTTCACAAATGCATTATATACATTTAATCACTTGTAGACTGCATGCTTGCAAGTCCCTACCCTATTCTTAGAAGAGATACAGCAATCTGTAGTCTCCTTCATTAGAAATGACTTGGGGAGTACAGACAATTTACTTAGTATCCTATCTTTATGGCTCCTTAAAAATGTATCTGTGGTATTTAACAACTTTCTTTTCTCAAAACAAACATTTGAAGTTTTTTTTTCCTTGTCTTTCTTTTTCTTCTTCAAGGTTTTAAATGTCAACAGTCTCTTGTTTCTCTGGAGTTATGAACTAATTTATTCTGTTTCATCTCCTGTTTAAATCTCAAGAATCTTGAATAGTATCACCAGGTCCACCTCTTCTTACACTGTGTGTTGTGCAGCATGTCTACATATGCATTGGTCTGTTTACACAACAGCACACCCTGTCAATCCCTGCTCTCAGCTCTCTCCCCTGCAACCACAAGCTCTGGTCTGGAACTGCTTGATTTCTCTTAAATTCCTTGCATTTCTCATTTTCCCCTACAAGGCTAAAAGTATCCCATTAAGAACCCATACCACCTGAATATTTATTTTTAATTCAAGTAAATCACTTAATGGGTGAAAATAACAATCTGAAATTATCAGATTTTTAGCAATTATCCTACTAATATCAATAAATTCATAGTTATATAAACTTTTATATTTATACTTGTTCAAATATATTGATGAATACTGTAGTTAACTTAGGAAATAACTATGAATGTATCAGCATCTAGTATTGCAAGTAGTTAAAATTTTGCTTAATCATAATTAATAATCTTGATTCAAAGGAAACTGGTAATTTAATTCATCTAATATCTAATTGATGATTTAAACATTTAATTTATAGACCTCAGATATAAAGAAAGTTAAAAATAATATTAAATGCCACTCCCACTTAGTTAACAATTCTATATTTATCTAATTGGTTATGTCAGAAAGAAAACAATTAGAAGCTTAAGGAGATATTGTTTCTTCACAAAAAAGGAGAAAAATGGTCTCAGATACATACAATATACACTTGCAAATGAGAAGAAGAGGGAAAATATTTAAAATATAAAATTATAAATTGTATATTGTATATATATTCCTCTGAATATTCATAGAAAACTTCAGGGATTATTTATTTTATGATTTCATCATCCACATCTCAGAACAGAACTCTGAATGTTTGTCAGGTAACATCTTCAGAGAAATCAACTGAATGCAGATGAGAGCATTTTCTGTGTGTTTCAAGATATATCTGTGTGTAGTGGGTAGCTGTTCCAGCTTTGACCTTGAAGCACCACCGTAAAGAGGCAGCCTGTAACTGCCATGCCTACCTATGACCTGTTCCTGGGGAGTGGCCTAGACAGGAGCCCTTAAAATCCAAGATCCCTCCCTGCAGACCCTCTTGGCTCCTGGTGATCCTGGATGCTGGATGGCAGACCAAGTCAGAGTTCTCCAGAGAACCCCGCTGGACTGCACCTCACCTGTCTGGATCCTGTAACCAACCCCTCTACTGGCTGTAAGTTACACCCAAATAAACCTCCTTTTAACTATGTGGAGTTGCCTTGTTAAATCCCCACATTACCTGTGTTATTTTTTAATTGTTTCACATTAAAAGTAAAAAGAAAATAAAACATGCTCCAAGAGAAACTGTGTTGTGTGGAAGTGGATTTACAGCAAAAAATATAGAGATTTCTCTCAGTAGCTACACCATTCATACATACATACATACATATGTGTGTATGTGTGTGTGTGTATTTTTTCTATGTGACATCAAACATATTAGTACAAACTCAGCAAAGAGTGTTCTTTCCCACTTTTGTCATGAGATGGATCAGATACATCAAAGTATATCATGTTTGTGCAGACAATGGCAGGGGAAATGAGCAATAATATCTAGTAAAAGGGAAGGGAGACAGATGTTCAATGGGACAAAATGGAGGCTGAGGCAGCATAATCATTGAATTGTGTTCTGTGACATGTTTGGATGTTGAAATCATAACAAGTCTGTGATGCATCACTAACTTACAGACATTCTTGTATATAATAAAAAATATCATTGATACTACAGATGCTCAACTGAAACCCACAAGATGGAGGTTGAAAGAGTTGAAAACAACTTTGTCACTACTGGCAGAGCAATCAGGATATTTCAAACAATCTTAGAGTAGGTATTGATTAGTTTTCTGTTGCTATGGTGACAGATTTTCACAAACATTTCAACCAATTGAAACACCGTTTCTTTTCTTAGTTCTGGATGCCAATTGTAAAGTGGGTGGGCAAGACTCCACTGTTTTTGTGTTCTGAACTCTGATCCATGCCATGGCTTATGACCCTCTGCCACCCAACCCATGCCCCTATTCTTCTTTCTCCTTACACTGTTACTTTCTAGACTTTCTCCTTTCCTTAGAAGACCCTTGTGATACACTGACCCTCTGCACAATCTACAAGAATTTAAAGTTTTGTCCTCACCTTCTTAACCATCATTTCTTTCTTCCTACCATCCTTTTTCCATCATCACATTTACAGGGACTCTTCTGTCATGAAAAGAAAAGTATCCACAAGTATTTTTCATCAGGTCACGGATATCACTATATTATTATTTTTTTTCATGCTAGAAGGTTAAACATTTCATAACTAAGAGGTTCAATTTCTTTATTAATGAAGGTGGGAAACATTTATGTAGGATTTTCCATTCTCAGGGGAAATGCATATTTTAATATTAAAACAAGAAACATTATCTAAAAATCTGGCCGTATACTATTTAGTATATATTTTACAAATGAGTGTTTATCAATTCAGTATATATCTTTACAATTATATGAGCTTCCTCAAAACAGTTAAATAAAAAATTTATTATGGCCCTTTTAAAACTACTCTGATTAAATAGTTTATACCTTTTTAAAATTATTTAATTTTGTGTAAGAGTGTGTGCCTTGTGTGGGCATGTGTCTGCGAATTCAAATGTCCAAGGAGCCCAGGATAGGGCACAGAAACCCCTGGAGCTAGAGTTACAGGTGGTGGTGAGCTCCCTAATGCAAGTGTCTGATATGTTGATGATTGTTGGCCATTATTCTTGTGCAGCTGGGATCCTCTTCATAAAGTCTGTATATGAGCCTGAAACACACCCCTAACTCTTTGTTCTAGAAGTCTCAAAGCTTCAGTGCTTTCTCATTGATAGCTCATGTGCACAGAATCAGAAGGTATGATGTAGGTTACTGTGGAGAAAAAAAAAACCTTACCCAGCACTAAATTCTGTAAGTTACAACAGTGACCTGTCCAACAAAATATACCCAAATTACAGTAGTGGCAAGGATGCTACGGGGGAAACCAACCACTTTCGGGTTGAATTTAAGGCCTGCTTCATAGGGGGAAATTTATGCCTGGTCCTGTTTGTGTTCAAGAACCCATGGCTGCAGAGCTGAGAAACTCTAAGGGTGAATATCTAAGGAGGTATTGACAGTTGATGGCTGCTAGGGGAGGGATCACCAGTTTTCATCACAGGCAATGGTTCCTTTAAGTTGGTTGCTCCAATAGAGTCCTCTCATTTATATGTGTATATGGGTACTGTGATGGCTATTCTTGGTTGTCAATTTACTATATCTGGAATGAACTGTAATCCAGAAATAGAGTGCATACTTGTGATCAGATCTTAAGGCAAGGATACAGGATGTCCTTTATTTAGAATACACATGCATTTTTAATCCAGATCTTGACCTGAGAGGACACACTTCTAATCTGGCCCACACTTCTCTGCTGGAAGCCTTTTAAGGACAGTGGGAGAAGGAAGGATTCTTCACCTGCTTGCCCTCGCCTTCTCAGCACATTCATTCCTTCACTGGCATGGAGCCTACTTCTTCCGGATTCCAGCACATATAGAAGACCAGCTGATACATCCAGCCTCGTGGGACTGAGCAACTGCTAGATTCTTGGACTTTCCATTCAGAGCTAGCCATTGTCGGACTGCAGCCTGTAAGTCATTCTAAGAAATTCCCATTCACATAAACTCACACATGCACACACAAATCACACACACTCACCCCCACCCCCATATATATATATATATATATATATATATATATATATATATATATTCATTCCATAAGTTCTGTGACTCTAGAGCACCCTGACTAATACAGATAAATTATTGGACTCAATTGGTTATAAAACGAGTAAATAATAGGTAAATAGTTGGGAGAGAACCAAGGTGAATGCTATCCAGGTGAGCTTTGGTGTAGTGGGAGGAGTGGTATATAATCTTGATATATTTTATGAATTTATGAATTTCTCAAAGAATAAAAAGAAGCATATTAAAATAAGAAGGGATACCTTATTATTGAAACCAGTCTGTGAAGTAGAAACAATTATGTGAAAACCATCACTGATGTCTGCTCTTAAACCCTGCCAAGGGGTTCACAGTGTGTTATAGCACCCACCTCATTTCTTCATTTCTGGAGAGTCACTTTGGAAATACAAGTTTGTAAGCATGTGTATATGAATAACGGAGCTTTAATAAAACACCTGAGTTTGAGAAAAATTTCCTTGCACTAACTTGCTTTGCAAAAGCAAGTATATTTTTAAGCCAGAGAATATAATGGATATATAAACAATAGTGCTGAAATTTATGTTAAATCAAAACATCAACCAAGAAACTGAGCACAGTTTCTTGGATGCAGCTTATTCCAATATCGTTTAACATGTATCTTCTCATGTAGAAAATAATTATATTTGAATCAGTTCCTTTATGCTAAAGTTTTTATGTATTTTATTTTAATATATATATAAGAAACAGTTCTCCTCTCTCTCTTTCTCCTCCCCCCCCCCTGTGTGTTCTGTAGTGTCACATACAATAAAACTATCCAGTAACAGCTACTCCATTACAGACTTGGTTTTTACTTGTGATACATTTTAAGAATGGAGAAGGTATGTGTATCAAAAAATTTCATGGACCACTTCAAAAATCCTGTGCTCAATCTCTCTCCAGCAGCAGTAACAACAACAAAATCAACACCATTTCCATGTGCCCTTTACAGCTAAAAATCAAACAGCACTTCTGTAGAGGACACCACTGCCTGGAGGTCTCTCTGATCTTGAGACTGGATAGCACAAGGACTTTTCTGGAATAGTTCTTCTGAAACTTGCAAATGACCCAGAAACTATCTTTGAAAATCCATTGTTCAAAAGACAAAGAGTAACAAATGCTAAATGTTTTCCCCTGTAGCCATCCAATTCAAGGGTATGCTATATAAATCCCTTAGATTCTGTCATGATCCAGCCTCAGTCACTCACTTTAATGGTCAAATAAAGGCCACATATTTATACAGACAGTCTCCCATTTTCTACTCTAGATCCTTACTATAGTCTCTGAGTTTGTTTCTTAAATACTGTGGTCTTTTTGAAAGCATTTGTGTTATTCTCTGATTCATGGAACAAAGGCTAATATATAATTTTTCGTAGTTTTTGCTAGAATGGACTATATTAAAATATGCAGGGATATATATATATATACCTTTTAGTAGTAAGAATTATGTAGTCTTTAATTGTCTGTACCTTGCCTACATTGGTTCAATGTATTAAATAGAAGCTTTTCAGATGAGGGTTGGAAATATATTGATCTGTGGTTATGATAATAAGTCATTAGAAGCTGCTTTAATACCATGTTGCTTTACATCATTTAGAAAAATAGCAATAGGCTCTCCTTTTAGTCTCATGGCCTGTCTAGCAGCAGGTTTTTAACATTGCTGTGATATCAGGTGTGGGTTCATCTTGTAGGTCTATGACTTAAATCTATTCAGAAAGTAGTTGATTACTCCCATAATGTTGATGCTATTATTGCATCAGTGGGCACCCTTTGCCAAGCCAATCATTATTGTCACTCACAGGACTCATAGCTGGGCATAATTGATAACTATTTTTCTCCTCCAGTAGCTTGCATAGCACCTTCCTTGCACTCCAGAAGCTAGCTAGTAAATATAAAATTTTTATTCAGGTCTATTCCAGCTTGATTCATTCATGTTCAGATTCAAGCATGTAGTGTCTTTAAAAATAGACTGATCTAGTCAACTTATGAAGAGGAAAAAGAACAAAATGATTATTACCCTGTAATGTTGGGGGTCTATGAAATCTCAGTGGTCAACCATACCAATATCCAAAGAAGTAATCCGTTATTGACACTAGGCTTCTTATTAGTTCGACTCTGGTGTGTAGTAGGAGCACTGTTGTCCTGTTATTGATTAGCTCCATTGTAACTGTGGGGAGGAGTGGGGAGGGTGGGATGTAGGGAGAGAGAGAGAGAGAGAGACAGAGAGAGAGAGAGAGAGAGAGACAGAGAGAGAGACAGAGAGAGAGACAGAGAGAGAGACAGAGAGAGAGAGAGCACTTCTAAAGTTAGTTTCCAATTGTTTTTTTTCCTTTAGTGCTATTTAATCCCTCTCAGAATGCACTGATACAATGGAATAAAAGAAAATAATGGAAAAGAAATAAGAGGTTAAACTGGGATGGGGAGGGGTGATCAAAGGAGAGGGAAAAGTACATAAAGATTTTGATGATGGTTAAGATGTGCTTTCCACCTCCATGAAACACACTATGTAGATAATGTCAACCAGGAGGTCTATGAATGTCCAAACTTCTATTTCAACTAAATAATCCCATGAAAAATAAAGTGTATGAACTAGCTGTCTTGTCCAATCTTTTTATACACTGTGACAAGATGTTTTATACAAAGTTAAAACTTTTATACATACTTAAAAACTGTATGATCACATGCCAAAAATATCTCAAAATGTTTTAAGCAATTTTTAGGATTTATAACCATCTTTAGCTACATGCAATGTAAGAGCTGCAGATTGGATTGACACACTGGAAGTTGGAAAGTAGCTAGAAAGTCCAAAACATCCTCTTACACTCTGACAAATCCATGGATTTCACATCTCATATCTTACACAAAAGAGCTAATAAATGGTGGGTATGGACATAGTCAAAATTCAAAATAGCAGTGCCCATCAGCTCTTTAAGATTTTATTCACTCTTATACTATAAAACATGTCACCTTCTGTCACATTCAGGTTGTGTGACATTTATGGTGATGGACAAATTCTATAACACATTGCCTAAATCCAAATTTATAAATGAGTATCTTTCTCCCAAGAGAAGAAAACAGCTGTCACAAACAACCCCTGTGCTGACAGTTTTCTGTTGGTGTTGCATCTGGAAAAAAGAAACCACCTCACTCAAAACCGTGCTTCCTTTAGGGTGATTTGTAGCTAACTATTACAAGTTTTAGTGGCACCTACAAGCAGCTTTCCTATAGAAAGACAACAATAACAGATGTGGGAGTAAGAGCTGAAGGACTTGCACTAGTCATTTTGTTTAGATTTTTATAGATGTGCCCACATATGGAGCCTAAATACAACTCTAAGAATCAAATACTTTCTTTATTGGACTTTGTGAAGATGATAGGTAGTGCCAAGGTTTTAAGTGATTATTTATTTATGCTTATTCATTAATTTGTTCACACACACATACACACACACACACACACACACACACACACTCAAACAAACAAAGCAACAAACAAAAAATCTAGGGTGGTCTATTTTCTGCACAACTTATTTGGGGACCCTTACAAACATAATATGTATTAGCTCATACAATCATTAAAATAAACATGTAATACAAATGTAAGTATCTCTAATATAGAGATAAGGTTAAATCCATTTGTTTCATCTTATAGTGTAAGTGGGAAAGCCTGACTTCAAATTCAGCTTTTCCAAGCACTGTGTCCATGTCCTTAGCTACTAGAACCACCTATAAATCAATTTTATATAATGCAATGTGGAGGAGTCTCTGCAAATCTGGTCCAAAAAGACTCATTAGCCAGTATTGGTTCGAACTTCCAATGTCTGAATCCACACAGCTTATTTTATACATATTTAAGTACAGTGCAACTTGGAAAAATAAGTTTCCTGGTGTAACATAATCCTTTGTGTACATGGAGGCATAATTACATTGAAACTCTTTTCAAAAGTACATGTTACTACTTCCATGAGGATATGCTACATTCCTTCCTAAAGATAGGCTACTTGTGTTATCTTAATGGTCTATGGGAAGGATCTGGTGAGGTCTTGATCATACAGATAGTGTAGAAGTAACCTAGACTATTAGCTATCTCTTGTTGTGCTTGAAGGAGCCTTGGAGAGAATCTGACCACACAGATAGGGCAGATATCTTCCAGACTATTGGCCACCTCTTGTCTTGCTTGTGAGAGTTGGGTGAGCTAGGTATGGCCAGGCCCTACACAACACAGAGGTCACCTAAGCAATTAGCCACCTCCTGGAAAACAGGTTGTACATCTCTTTTGATGAAGAGATAATCCTTTGTGCTTAACATTCCTGACTTCCCTAGTACTTATCTGTGAGATCAAGAAACTTTGTGTTCCCAATAGTGCAATATATTATTGTCATATAATTAACTAATTCTGTATATTAACACTGATCAAAAATGTAACTGGTTCTGTATTGAATTTTGTTTTAATTTTTATTACTATTCTATAACCTAAGCACACTGTTTCCAACCTTCTGTATTCTTCAGCATGTAATGATGCTATTTTAGCTATAATCAGAATTTTAATACTTCAAAACTGATACTCTTTGTTTTAAAAATAAATTGTATTTATTTAGAATAAATACATAACAGCATAATTCATTAATGGATTCTTTAAAAATTACTAAAATTATCATCTTGTGCAATGTTAAAATATTTCAAATTATCACTTTATATTGATATACATGTAAAGTACATATGGCCAAAATTGTATTTCTAATATATTATAGGAATTCCATAATATTTCAAGAAGTAAATTAAATGTAGTGAGAAAAATGAGGCACAAGTTTTAAGTTGCTGTGTGAAAGAGCAATTTGAAATAATACATATACATTTGTGTGCATGTATATTGTACTCCAATTTATCATGAAAAACCTTTGAGATAATTTGAAGCAAAAGTGCATTCATCTGGATAGTAAAGTATAACTAGAAGCAGCAAATCAGGAGAAACGGAAAAGTTACTGTGTCATAGTTCACATTTGTCTTTGGTCTTAGTGGAAAGAGGAACTTATATGAACTCTTACTACTTATAGGATTCATTTGATAATGAAGGAGAAAGTAAACCAGGCTTTACAGAATACAACGCTATTTTGAAAAACTGCAAAATGCTGTAAAGTAAAGCCACAAAGTTTGTTTAAGAGAACACTCAATAAAGTAATATACAACATCCTCAAAAACAGCTTTACAATAACTGGTGGATATTGAATTATTGTGCATAAAATCTGTCTTTTCAAAAGAGCAGCAGGAAAATACACCTTATGAAGCCAGGAGGAATCAAATGAATATGGCCAGACTTGATTTAATCATACAATGTAATAGTGTAAACCTCTTAGGCAATCTTTAGTATCACAATAGTCATTCAGGTTTAGTTAGGGACAACTAGCAATTCCAGTCAATGCCTGTGGTGCTGGCTTTTCGTGTTGCTGATACTGGAACTCACATGCTATGGAAATTCAGTGACCAAAGCAATGTTGGCTTTGGAAGCCTACCAGTATTCTCAGCTGAATAGAAAATTACTTCCCTCTTCCCAGACCTTTAGATAGAAAAAAGAAAAGAAAATATATGCCAGGGAGCAGCGTTCAATATGCTTCAACAGGAAAACATGTATAATCCTTTTAACTCTGTAAACTGTGGTGAGAAAGAAATAGTTTTGTCCCCAAGGTTTCAGGAAAGGTCATTCAGTTATTCAACAGATGCATTGTCCATTATACAATCCACTGAGATCAGAGCTTAGAAGCTTGGGGTTCAGAGGAAATAAGGAAATACCCAGAGAGTGGTGAGACAGTAGAGAAAAGGCAAGTAAATTCAATGTCTCCAGAAGACTTTGAAGTATTTCCACGATTCACCTCTTCACTAATGTGTTATACATTTGTGCACTTGTTCCCTGCTCATAAAATGTAATGTGAACTCAGAAAACAGAGTTGGTCTAGTCCATCACATTGTTACCGTTTCAGCAAAGACTCATTTAGGAAAAAATATTTCTTTCTGGTACAGAGTATGGAATCTGTTCTAATGGAGATCTGACATTCCTTTTGGGCAGGTTGATATATTGTCTAAGGGACCAGTGCTCAGGAAGGTGGGTACAACTTAAGCCATACAAAAAAGGGATGGGAGGAATAATTATCACTTTAATAAGACAATAACATTTCTCTCAATAATTCCTACCCTCTGGGAAGTCACTATGGAGCAATTGTGAGGCTCTATTAGAAAGTTTCCCTTCTGAATTGCGACCGACTCACGACTCAGAAAGGTTTAACTTTCCTTTTTCTTCTTTTTCCTTCCAGATGCTGGCCAGAACCTGATCATGCTTTTTTATGGTTTCCAGCCTCTCTTTTTATGTTGTTGCTTACAAGCAACATGGTTTTCTATCTTCTTCTTCATTTCCCTTCTCCTCTGAGCTTTATAGACTATATATCCATAGTCTAATAAAATTGTTTTTGAATTTCCATTTTTTTGAGACAATCTCACTATTTATCCCTGGCCTGGAACTACTATCTACAACAGAGTGTCCTTGAACTCTTTGAACTCACAGAGATCTGCCTGCAGCTGCTTCCTTTGTGTTGGGACAAAAAGTGTGCATCATCATGCCTGCTGCTGAAGCTATCCTTTTTTGAGACAATTCTTAAAATCTATTATAGTGACTAAGAACCCCAAGATAGAGCCCAATTTCCCAGTTAATATGCACATACTCTAAAGGAGCTCACCAAAATTTCTGGTATGAAAGAAGTTGAAAAAGTAGTTTGTTTTTATGACTTGCTCAGTAAGCATTTACTTAATGGATAGAATAAGACCCTATTTTTTTTTTTGTGTGTGTGTGTGTGTGGTGCCTAAGATAAAATTTAAAATTTACACCCGGACAAATGCTGTACCATTGAGTCACACTGTAGATGTAACAGTCTTATTAAATAAGAAACACAGAGCCAAATGCAGAGTTAAAAGCCCAAGGGGTCAGAGCAGTATCTAAGAGCTGAGACTAAAACCGCCTTCTTACCACCCGCTGCTGTCCTCCCCTTCCCAAAGAGACCTACTTCCTGTGTATCTGTCATTTTATTGACTTTCTGTTCTGCCTTCTCATTGGTTGTAAACCCAACCACATGACCTCCTCATCACTGCCTATCTATACAGACCTCCAGGTCTTCTATGGTTGATATTGAGAGTAAAGGCGTGTGTCTCCATGATGGTGGTGTCCTTGAACACACAGAGATCTGCCTGTCATGTGATTGGGATTAAGGGCATGTGCTACCACTGCCAGACTTCTGCTATGGCTTGTTATTAGCTCTGACCCCCAAGTAACTTTATTTATTAACATACAAATAAAATCACATTTCAGCACAAATAAAATATCACCATATCACACAATTAGTTATTTCCTACATTTCTTACCTTCTAAGGAGCTAAACATTGTTTTCGAGAAAGTGAACAATATCCACCATAAAAATAAGAATTTATTGTGTACAATCAAAGGTGAATTTGTCACAATTAATTTACTATATACATTAAAACATGACTGGCAAAAAAAAAGGTAATGAAATGATTCCTAAAGATATTCTGCTATACTCATAGATTGTTGCCTAGCACAATTGTCATCAGAGAGGCTTCATCCAGAAAATGATGGCAGCCTCTGCAGAGACTCACAGCTAAACATTAGACAGGGCTCAGGGAATCCTGTGACAAAGGGTGAAGAAGCATTATGGAGCCAGAGGGGCCAAGGACACCTCAAGTAACCCATGGAATCAAGAAAACTTGGCTCATAGAGAATGAATCACCAACCAGAGAGCTTCCATGGGACTGACCTAGGCCCTCTGTACATGTTACAGTTGTGTAACTTGGTTTTCTTGTGGGACTCCTAACAGTGGGAGCAGGGGCTGTCTCTGACTCTGTCACCTGCTTTTGAGACCCTTTCTTCCTAATGGATTGCCTCATCCAGTGTCCAGCCTTAATAAGAAAGGAGGTGTCTAATTTTACTACAACTTGATATGTCATGACTGGCTGATGTACATGCCAGATTGCCCTTTTCTAAAGAGAAAGGAGAAGGAGTGGATAGGCCTGGGAGGAGAGGCTTGATGCTGGGAGGGACTGGGAAGATAGGAGGGAGGGAGGAGAAACTGCGATCAGGCTGGAAGAAAACTGATTAATTAATAAAAAAAATTTAGAGACTTGAAAGGAGGGAGGAGAAACTGTGATCAGGCTGGAGGAAAATTTATTCATTAATAAAAATTTTAAATCACAAAGAAGAACTACCGTATGTAAATTTTACTAGGTTTATTAATACTCTCTTTTTATGAAAATATGATAATAAAGTATACTGTAAAATGGAAAGGAGTTCCTCTTTTATCAAACACTGTTTATAATGAGAAATGACCAGATAAAGCCAGAAACTTTTTTAGATGGAGATTTAAGTAAGAACCTTAATAGATGTTATTTACTGAAGAAGTAGATGAGATACAGTTCTGATAGTTGTTAAGAACCACATAAAAAAGTCAGACAACATTGCTGTTTCAAAACAGTTAATTTATTTACACTCAGTGTATCTCTTTTAAATTATACATATATATATATAATTTAATTATATACTTATAATAATCATATTTATTTAAGTAAATTTATTTATATAGTGATATTTTATTTGTGCTTTAACAAATAAAACTTGCTTGAAGATCAGAGAACAGAACAGCCACTAGATTAAGCCTAATAGAGGTCAGGCAGTGTGGCACAACCCTTTAATCCTATCACTAGGGAGACAGAGATCCATCTGGATCTCGAAGTTCAAGGCCACATGAGGAACAGAGCCATTAGTGGCGGCATACACCTTTAATCCCAGCACTTGAGATCTCATGTCTTTACTTGGAAAGGACACACACCTTTAATCCCAGGAAGTGATGGCAGGAAGCAGAAAGGTATATAAGGCATGAGGACCAGGAACCAGAGGCTTTTAAGCAGTTCAGCTGAGGTCCATTCGGGTGAGAACTCAGAGACTTTTATTCTAAGGATTCATGGAAACAGGATCAGATGAAGAGTTATCGAGGTGAGGTTGGCTGTGGCTTGTACTGCTTCTCTAATCTTTCAGAATTCACCCCAATATCTGGCCCTGGGTTTTTTATTAATAAGATCATTTACCATATACATTACTGCATAAAATGATCTGTAATATATGAGATACACTACCGTCAAGGTCTATTTAGAGTGCATAGACCAGTAGTCAATGAACATTTGAAAATTATAATGACATGTATACTATACATGATTATGTTCAGAATGAAGAACATAGTTGGTGAATGGGGAATAAGCCCTCATAACTACAAATGATTCTGAGCAATTGCAATCGATGGTCAATTTGCTGCTTGTATGTTAGAGAGAATGAGGAATCTGCACTGACATTAGCAGTTCTTTATGGCTAGCAGTGAATATTTTGAGGCTACCAAAATGAATACAAATTTAATAGAATAATAACTGCATTACAGAAGATAATTATTTTCATCTTATATATATTAGGATTAAAGTGGTTTTTAATTAGGTCTATTTACTGGCATGACATTTAAATTGCTTATTTAAACTGAGTAAAGTAAAAATTCAGAGAATGACATGCCCTCCTGAAACTCTCATGTTTCACAATGAAACAGTCATTTATGGCCACATTATATCACATTCATGGAGTTGAAATGAGGAGGACAGATGTTAAATTGAGTCATGACTTTTGATACTACATCATTGCTATTCAAGTTTATGCAAATGATACCAAATGACTAATAGATAATTCTAACACAATTCTTTGGGAGGCCAGAAACAAACCCTACTAGTATTCTCAATTTCAAATGAAAAAATATCACATTCAGGAAAGTATTATTTTTTTCTAATAATACATCTTCTATGTCTCCAATAATATATGATTTTTGTTATTGAATACTATGATATCATAAAATTTTATCATAAGATGAATATTTTTAAAAGTGTACCTCAAGGACCTGTTGAGAATATGTGTTGGTCAGGGATCACAGAATACAGCAATGGGGAACAAGAGGGTTCCAAGTGCATGAAGAGAATATTTGTGTTCTCTTTTAGACGGAGAAAGAAGCCACCTTTTAATTCTTTTTCTTAAACTAGACATTTAGAAGATTTATCTGAATTCATATATCTGATTTTAGTGTAGGTAATTCTTTTATTTACTACAAAATATAAATCAAAGAAATGGCCAATAATTTTAAAGAATCCAATTAAATTTGAATTATTGAAAAACACATCACTATTACACAAAAAAAAAAAAATGAAATGAATTTAGTTCATCCGAAAGATGTCTCATTAATCCACATTTTAACTAAGCACTGTAGGGCCTTTGTCTCTGCTGCTCTGGTGGTAAAAGGCATGGTCAATATGATGAAGTATCTCGGGCTCAGTGAGCTGTCTGGTTACTGTTCCTGGATACTGCTTGTGTTGTTCCTGTGCTGGATTCAGCCAGATCTGCGCATCTCTCCATATGCATGCCATTTTTCAATAAAATTATTTCTAGACAAAACACAGAATTGTCACTTTAATGTCTTCTCTCCACATATTAATGATAGAACAGTCTGACAAATGAAGACATTTGTGGGGAACAATGAACAATAAATATGAAATTTCCATCCTTCAGCAGACATAAATCCCTGGGTTTCCCTAAAGAAGTCGGCTTCAAAGTCCTGAGGACTGAGGAACAGTTTTCACATAATTTGATGCTGTGTTATATCAACTTTCCCTGGTGACAAACACAATCTGTATTATACAATAAAATATCTAGCTAATACATTTAATCGTGTGACTCAGCTGTTAAGATTAAAGATTTTACTGCATGTCATCCAATCCCCTTATACTCAGAAAAAAATAACTTCTTTCATCAGAAAGTGAGTATTTGAATTAGAAATGCCTTCACAACCACTATACAGGCTTGCTCCGCTTTTACTTCAGTATTTCTATTTTTGAAAGGTGAAAAATTCCGCTTTTGAAATAATATTTACAACAGCAAACTTTTAAATTTCCATTTATGTTAGATGATTTTAAAACCTGGAAAATTAGTCAGCATTCAAACACAAATTTGAAATTGTGCTAAAATCATTTATCTGGTTTTGGAAGCACAATTTCTTTGTTTTGATTCTTCCATGATTAGTTTTAGAAAGCAAGTAAAGGGAAGCATAAACCTGTTAAGATCCTCTGTACTGAATCATGGTGGGACAGTGAAACACAGGATATGGACGGATGCTGCTAGTCTCAGAATTAACCGATCTAGAGTACTGATTCCGCAGATTGTTGTCACTGCTGAACAGAGCGTGGTGTGTTGTTTGGGTAACAGAGTGCGTGGCCCTTAGTCTACTAAGTCTTTGAACTTCCTTCTTTGTGTATTCTCTGGCTTTTCTCCATGCCCATGAGCAGAAAAGTAAAATGAACTCCAGAGTTTGGAATCAAACAGAAGACAACTTCAAGTCGGAGGGCATGCCCAGGAGAAGCAGAAATCATCTGTGTCACGTAATGTAAGCCAGGTATTGAAGTGTTACATATTTTTCTTATCTCAGAAAGCTATCCTACCATAGCATGTGGCTAGGTAGAAAAATCCAAACACAGTTGGACTAAACATCAATCACTGCAATGCTATTTAAAGAATATATAAACTCTCGTTTTAAACTAGGGGTCAGTGAAATGAGAAAGAATTCAAAGTAAGAACAACGAGGCACATTCTGGAAGTGCCTAGTCTGCTAAACAAAGAATATATGATGTACGTTTTAAAAAAATGATAAGGAAAAGAACAAGGCACAAGAAGAGGAAGAGGAGGGAAGTGGGGGGAATAGAGGAAGGAGGAAGAGGATATTTTTAGTTACTGCTACAGTGACTTCATATTTTTAGTGTTGTACTTGAACCAGGGGTCACATGCAATCTATGAAAGTGCTTTACACCTTCAGATGGAAGGTCATATGGTCATTATTGTTTATGGGGGAAGAATAATTGTGCATGTTGAACTGAATATTTAAAATCAGGTTGATACTCTTTTCTTTTTTTCATTTTGTTTTAAGGCAAATTAAGTTGGACAAATTGTAAATACAACTGGGATTATGCTACTCAAAGCTTAATATACAGCTGATCAATTTAACAGAAACATAAATTTAGGCTATCTCAATAATATTTGTCATAGAGTGTTCATTTTTTTCCTCTGTCCTATTGCTGTGAAGAGACACCATGACCAAGGGAACTGTTATGGACAAAAGCATTTAGTTGGGGGCTTGTTTACAGTTTCAGAAGTTTATCACCATGGTGAAGAGCAGGGTAGCTCATATGAAATAACAGGAGCAGTAGATGAGAGCTAAATTATGGTCTTTAGACAGAGAGAGAGAGAGAGAGAGAGAGAGAGAGAGAGAGAGAGAGAGAGAGAGAGAGAGAGAGAGAGAGAGAGAGAGAGAAAATGAGCCTTGGCCTGGCTTAGGCTTTGAAACCTCCAAGAGTCTCCTGTCCCCCAGTGATACACTTCCTCCAGCAAGTTACATCCTATCCTTCTCAAGTAGTCTCACTCTCTGATGATTAGCATTCAAAAATATGAATCTATGTGGGCCATTATTATTCAAATTACCAGAGTAACCAAAAATGGTGTTGTATAATTATTTAGAACTTTAAAATTATTATCTTCATGAATGTGAAAGCTACACTTATCTTGTAAATAATGCTATATATTTATGGTTCTCTTCAAATGCACAGGAACAATTGTAAATGTCCTACTTAATGACATTGATATATGATGGGTATATTATATGATGATTTTGATAGTTTAAAGAATATTCCCTGTGATTTAGAATCTGTATATTTTGCAAACTATATTTTTACTGTTCTTAAATGGAAGCAGGATATTAATTCAGTTCCTTCCTCGAGCTATATATACTTTTAATTTACTTCTACTGTAGAAAAATTGTATTTTGTTTTGAGTGAGTAGTGTTACCAGGAATGACCTCAGTGTTTGGAGCAAGCTAAGCACATCTTACCATTGAGCTACACTTCTACATCCATTGTTATAATAAAATAACTTTAAAGGAAGGACACAAAAATCAACTACTTATGTAAATACCTTATTTATTTGAATTATTAAGTGATTAGTCAGTGAAGCTTTAACTTCATAAGCAATCCCAATTGATTTTTATTCTCATATATTTATATAAGTTTTTGCAAAAAAAATATTTTTTGAATAAAGGAATTGTATCCATGATGAAACAATAAACTTCATATGACCTCAAATTTTATTTGCTTGACTGTGGTTGAAGATTTTAAAATGATTAATGCCAGGTGCAATCAAGTGGCCCAAAGCAAAAGCTCTCATGACCTTGATCTATTCTAGTTGTATAAGTTTAGTCTGTTTTATTTTATTCATATACAGTTTCCAAGCCTTATATTATAAGTGTCTGTAGAAAAGATAAGCTTATAAAGAGTATAGAAATAGAAATCTCATTCATAAAGCACATGTTCTAAATAGGCACAGTGTATCCAGAAGTCAAGGAAACCATATGTTTTCCTTTTACTATCACATAAAAGGCTCTTTGTACATACAAAAGCTTATTTAATTTAAAGCTAGGTTTTTGGACTGGGGTAATGTTTTTAGATCACACATAACTCCCATAAGTAGTACTTATATATAATATTAATGTGAACGCATTTATTTTTTTGTAAATGTACACAAGACACAAAGAGCTACATGGACACAAACGCAAATAAACAGAAGAGACAAGGGGCTGATGGTATTTTCTCTGCTTGTATCTGCCCATGACTAGGAAAAACATCATTATTTTCATTATTTCAATGCTTATATTTTTTTTTCTGTACACATGAACTTGAATCCTTATAAAACGAATAAAAACTCAGTTACTCTGGATTTTTTTAAACTTTATTTTTATTTTATACGCATTGGTGTTTTCCCTGCATATCTGTGTGAGGATGCCAGATCCCCTGGAACTGGAGTTCCAGACAGGTGTGGGCTATCATGTGGGTGCTGGAAGTTGAACCTGGGTCTTCTGTAATACAGTCAGTGCTCTTAGCCACAAAGCCATCTCTCCAGCCCCCAGTTACTACAATTTGAATAAGTAGATTATTTTTTGACAAATTTCTCAGATCAATTTGAATTTAAAACAAGTCCCAATTACACATCCACAAACAGTTGCCAATAGGCAGAAATTGAACGTATTATGTTCAATGTCAGAATATACTGGATCTTCCAATATGCCAGGCTTAATACTTACTTCCCCAAGATTCCATCAGTATAATATACCATGGGCTTACGTATAACTAAGAAATGTGAACTGAAATGATGTCACTTTATAGTAAGTTTAATAGGCAAGGCATCTTCTGCACTTTATTTATCTCTTCTGTTATCTGAACAAAGAGAGATCAGGATTTCTAAAGATGTCAGGGCTACCCAGGGAAAGTATATTAGCCTGGACATTACAATTAAAAGTTTCACAGTGAGTATCTGAGTGAAGAGGAGAAAGGAAAGATAGATTGATGGATGGAAGTGGATTCAACTCTGTTAATGGGCACTTACTTTCCATTTGGTTGAACTTTGTATGCCCTTTCAAATACTGATTAATTGATAATCATGTTATGCTTAGGTTTCTGCTTTCTGTCTTCGAATTTTCTCTTGAACTTGCACCTCTCAACTTCATCGGTACAACAGAAATTATTTTTATAAAACGCACCAATGTATTTTAACATATAGCATGTAGCAGCAGTTGGCTGAGCTCACTAGTCCTCCCCCTTTAAGCCATTTCTTATCTCAGCTAACAACCTGTTTGACATTTCTCTTGCTTAGTTCTTCCAAGTTTCTCCTCATCTCTTTCAATTCTCTTTTTCCATATTTATATTAATACCTTCCAATGATGTTTTTCGTATGTTCCTCATAAAATACCACTGTTGTAGTTCAGCCACTATGTGACCATTCCCCCAGACAACATTCCTCACATATAGCAAAACTGCCAAAATTTGCTTAATCACTTTAGCGGATCAATAGCCAATTTAGCTTTTTTACTATTTATTTATTAAGTGGTAGTGTGGATTAACCCAGGGCTATGGCCATCTTTTATCACTGAATTACATTCTCAAACGTATTATTACTTAATTTGTGATTATTTGTAATTAGTTGTGTATGTTAATGGGATTCTGTATGATGGTGCATCACTATAAAGTTCTCTTGTACCTTTTCCCGAACTCTTACTGTTTGTCTTAGTGCTCTGTTGCTATGAAGAGACACCATGGACAAGGCAAATTTCATGAAAGAAACTATTTAATTGCTTACAGTTTTAGAAGGTCAGTTCATTACCATCATAGTGGAATGCATGGTGGCCCACACTCAGAAACTGTGCTGGAGAGTTGCTGAAGGCTACATTCTGATCTGCAGCCAGAGAGAGGGAAGTGTGGACTCTGGATTTGGCACTGCCTTTTGAAACCCAAAGCCCACCACTAGTGACACACTTCCTCCACCAAGGCCATGCCTCCTAATCCTGTCAAATAGTGCCACTCCTTGGTGATCAAGCATTTAAATATGTGAGCCTCAGGAGGCCATTTTTTATTTAAACCACAACGCTATTTTTCTCTGGCCCTTGTTGATGAGTTTCTACAACCATTGTTTTTATTATCAACCTGCTCACATCTTGCACTGCAGGATTTTCCCTTGCACATTCTCCATATGTAAAGAATGTACTCAGAGGTCTCACTTCTTTCCTTTCCATAAGTATTTAACTACAGATATTTTGATTTTTTTTTAGTGGCTACATTATTTGTAAGTTGTTTCATTCCTGGGTGTTTATTATCTCTCTATTTCCCTCACATATTTATGACCTTGTATGAGACTGTGATTTATATACTTACTCATTATAGTTTAGGTTGTGAGGTATCCACCAGAGAAGACTACTCAGAAACAGGTTCAAGCCAATAGAAAGTCTTTCTTAGCCAGCTGGAAACTACACAGGGTGTTTAGGACCCCAGAATAGTCCTGAGCCTTCGTTAGGTTGAGCTTTCAAGCAGAAACTCCACATCCTTGGTTGACACACTCAGTCAGTGAGAACAGTTAGTTAGAAGTATAACTACAGAAGTCAAAAAGCAAGTTGGTATATTAAGTGACATTCCCAGAACCTTGGACTTTGATAGATTGGGTCTTTATTCTTATTTTGTCAGGTGGTGGCTGGCTGCATGCTGAGTTTCATGACCTGAATGATATTTGCATCATGGCATCAGTTGTGCCAAGTTCTGGGGCCTTTTACATATGGTTATAGTCCTAAGAACGTGAACAGAAAAGCATAAAATGTAAGAAATCTAAGACATTCAGACACAGAGAATATTTAGTACAATTAATAGGACTCTATCAAGGCAGAAGGCAGGAAAGAAGAAAACAACACTCCGAAAGCTCATTAGGATGATTTTCTTCAAGCTGATTAGTTCCTGCTGTCATTTCTCCATAGGTGTCTTGAAAATCTTAGGATGATTAATCTCATTTTGTACAGGTGATCTTAAGCTTCTACTCAGGTGCAATGCCTAATGAACAAGAGAATTTGTCCCTGACTATTAATATTCTAATCTATCAAATTTAAATTTTTCCCTGGTGGTAAGCAGGCTTCTTCAGAATTCAACTTAATTTCAACAGATGCTTTCAGTATTTTTTTTATCAAAATAAGAATTATTTCCACATTCATTTCTTCTGTTCACAATTCTTCCAACCAGTCCAAAATAATGTGTTCAAACCATTGCTTTAGTATTTTATATACCACATTATCATAAATAAAATTATTAGTATATTATGTTTGTTAAAACAAAATATAAAGAATATTATTTGAATGAGAAATCATACATATATTTTAAATTATATATTATTCTGCATACAAAGAAAGTCAATTACATATATATAGATAGATAGATAGATATTTCCTGTCAATTACATGTAATTATGATATGAATAGGCTAATTAATTTGATAAAGTAATTACACATTGTTCAGTAATCTAGTAGTCTAATCTAAAACACCAACTAGATGAAGCATTCGTGAAAGCTATGTCAAATAGTCAACACAACATTTGTATAGCCTAAGGCTGAATAATAGTGTAGGGCTAAGGATTTCTGCTAAAGAACATGAATTGGTTACAATAAAAAAATAGGTTTGTGAGTAAAACAAGAACCATTAATTTAACCCCCAAATCAGTAGGATTTCAGGCACAAAGCATTTTGATTTGAGCTAAATCCTCTTGTTGTCTGTCTAGCATGCAGCATCTCTGAGCAAGAATGTGATGTAATAAGAAAAGCATTTTCAACAGCCTGTGGGCTTATGGGGACAATATTGAAGTGCATGCTCAGAAAGGCAGTGACTGAGGGAAGAGACAAAAGAGTAAACACAGTACTCTGCACTATTTATCAACTTGAGAATCATGATGTTATTTAATCATCTCAAGTTAAATTTTATTGATAGTCTTAACCAATAGCTCATGAAGAAACATCTAGGTAGATTAGGTCGCCATGAGACGAAAATATGTAACTGAAGAGAGTCCTACAATTTGCTTCAAAATTATAAAATCATCAAAACTAAGGAAAATCTGAGAAACTAAGTTATGACCAAGAGTACCATACAGTGAAATATGTATAGTGAATTTAATGTGGAAAATGGAGCAAAAAATACATTAAAGAAAAACAGAAATATGAATCTAGTAGGGACTTAAGAGATTAAAAATGAACATTTTTCAGGTGAATTCAAACAAAAATAAAAGTTAGTGTTCATATCTATAAAGAGATTCCAAAGAGATCAGCACTGTGGCATGCCTGTCTCCCCACACTGTTGATCTGAGCCTGGTTGGCTTCGCATATTACATTCCAGCATCAGTGAAGACAGGAAAGTGTCTGAACTGCAGAGTGTCTAATGGAAAAGAAAGCCTGTTGTGTGTCCTTTGGTTTTGCTTTTCATTTATTTATTTAGTTAGTTAGTTAGTTAGGGATTAAGATAGGAATTATTAGTAAGGCCTGGTCACATGTATAAAAAGATTTTACATCAATAAAATCAACATAAAGTCTCCCAAAATACACTGTAGGTAACTAACAGAAGTACTGCATTTACACTGAAAGACAGAAAGAAAGAAAGAAAGAAAGAAAGAAAGAAAGAAAGAAAGAAAGAAAGAAAGAAAAAAAGAAAGAGAGAGAAAGAGAGAGAGAGAGAGAGAGAGAGAGAGAGAGAGAGAGAGAGAGAGAGAGAGAGAGAGAGAGAGAGAGAGGAAGGAAGGATGGAAGGAAGGAAGGAAGGAAGGAAGGAAGGAAGGAAGGAAGGAAGGAAGGAAGGGAGAGAGAAAGACTCACACAGAATGAGATGTGTCTTCCTGCAGGTTTCCATTGATTGTGAGAAAAAGATGAATGAAGCAAAGATTGACTTGCACTGGAAAGACTACAAATTAGCTTACATGAGTTTGCCTTTGCAGGAAATTAGAATGAACTTCACTAATCAGGTAAATGTAAGGGAAGAACAAGGCAGTAAATTGTAATTAATATTAAATATAGGTTGAGGTGAAGAAATACATGAAAGAGGGCATAAGTTACTTTTTTGTTGCTTTGATAAGACACCATGTCCAAAGCAACTTACAGAAGGGCAGGTCTATTTTGCTAAGAGTTCCAGAGGACTGAGCATCCATCATTGTTGGGAGCGTAACAGCAAACCCTAGGCATGGTAAAAGGAACTAGGTGATGAGAGCTCACATCTTGAACTGTCAATATTTGGGAGATTTTAATTTAAAATAGTGTGTTGTATTAATATTACTATATTATTTAACCAATGGCATATTCTTTCTCTGAAAAATATATATCTGTATAGTGTTATACGAAAATGTTTATACTATTGTCATGGTTTCTTCAAATTTTAGATGCTCAGGAAATAACAGTACTCTTAGGAGTTCTTTTAATCATACTTTTAAGTAAGAAACTGAATATTGAAAACAATTCAGGGGAGGGGCTTGGACCTACCTCAACTGAATGTATTTGCTCTGCTGCCTCCCCATAGGAGGCCTTACCTTGTTGGAGGAGGGAATGGGGGATGGGTTGGAGGGGAAGGCTAGGAGGTGTGAAGAGGGAAGAGAGATCTGTGGTTGGTATGTAAAATGAATAAAATTTACTTAATAAAATATAAAAAATGTTAAACCACTTTTCAATATTAAATGTTGATTGAAATAAATAGAAAAAATTACATAAAATCCTTAGTATGCAAATCTGTTTTGTATTTGATATTTTCAAGATTTATTCATTTTTATCAAAATATTATTTGAAAAAAATATATACCAATCACTAAGTAGCAAAAATTAAAAGTTACAAATGTCATCTGATAGAAATTTGTATTGATATATTCTATGCAGACAGTACATGTTTGTACTATATATAATCAACAAAACAAAGTCAGCAGGGTTAACAATCTGTAATTTTTTTATTTTTATTTTTCGAGGCAGGGTTTCTCTGTGTAGCTTTGGGGCCTGTCCTGGATCTTGCTCACAGAGATCCAACTGGCTCTGCCTCCCAAATGCTGGGATTAAAGGTGTGTGCTACCACCGCCCAGCGTAACAATCTATAAACTTTTTAATTCAATGTTTTTTCTATTTACTTTAGCCATTGAATTAAATATTGTTACTAGCCCTAAATACTTATTTTTTCATAAGATAACTGATGGAAAATTTGGTAAGGAACCATGCAGTAGGTTCTATTCATTATCAGCTAGAATTTAATGCACTAATAGAATGTCTTATGTGAGAGTGTGGACCCAAGGCACATGAAGGGAAAAAGGAGTCACAAATATACTTTGGAATCTTGTGTTTTCACACAAAGAAAATTGTAGCTATTGTTCATAGCAAGATATAAAAGAAAATATCAAAAGGCAATAGCTTTCTGTACCATCATAGACTGTACTGTGAGAAAACTTTTTTCAATAGAACAAGAATGCATAGAATGTTGGTTATAGAATACAGAAAGCATGTGTGAGATGAATGGGGGGAAATTAAGTATTGAAAAGCTTTCCACATACAAGAAAACTTTTAAGAAGCCACATGGCTTGTAGGAAATTGGAAATGTAGTAATCTAATTCAAAAGCAATTTATAAGTTAGATTATCATTAATTTCTATTAGAATGCTTGGAATTCTTTTAATAATATAGAAATGATATCATAGCCTAGTCAAATACATTTAAAATTGTTAAGAACACAGTAAATCCATAAAAACATAGATGAAGGTAAGATTTTTTCCCCTGTTGCAAAAGTAATACAAAATATTATTTAGCACACACTATAACCCTCATTTTCCAGTTAATTTATACTGATATATTTATTATTTGTACAATAACAATATATATTGTGCTAGTTAATGTCAGTTTAAAAAAATTAGGACATTTTAAAATACCATAACCCAAATTGTAAGGTTGGTCTTTCTGTGACCTGTGAAAAGGAACCCAATTTTAACTGTACAATGTTTTCCTGAACAAAGAATATTCACATGTTTATATGTCCTGTTTGATACTCTGGTATTTACTCTTGCTTCAAGAACAGCATTATAGTATTTTTTATTCACTAGCCATCTAGACTGTAGCATAAACATGACACTTATAGATGGAAACTTTGTATTTATATAACTGACACACAGGGCTCATATTCACAATAACCCAGCAATAACAGCATCCTTCTGCTGGTTGCAGTACATATAAAAAGGCAGATGCACTTTTAAGCCAAGAAATCCACAGGGACCTTTTAGATGTTCAATTGCTTTGAGATATATCTACTGAGCACATTTTATACCACTCACTTTATTTATTTTCTTGATTTAACAAATTTATAAGGAATAATTAATTTTAAAATTATTGTTATTCATTTCTTTTTAGAATCTCTGAAAATGTGCTTGAAATATTGAGCATTCTCCTCCCATCTCCTCCCAGATATCCTTTTCAACCTCCCTACATATGCAACATATGCAACTGTGTGTTCTAATGCTTTCTCAGAATTATATACATAAGTACTCTATCTACATTATATACACCCCTCTTCCTCCTTCCATGTTACATGTTACCCCCATGCCCTCCCAAATCCATGAACTCTTTGCTAACTGCATATTTTTATTTTATGTATTTATTAAAATCTACACAGACATACACAAAAGCATGCACGCACATGCATATCCCGCTGAGTCCAGTTGCTGTAGTTCTTATGTGTACATTTTCAGAGCTGACCATTTGGGATTGGATAAACTCTCAAGGGCTTTTCCCTGGAGAAGACTGATTTTCCCTCCCTCAGCAGCCATTAGCAGCCTGTAGTTCTTCATCTAAAGATGAAGCCATGTGAGATTCTGTTTCCATACACATTGGTATGCCAACTAGTGGTGTTATTATTCAGCTATATTTTAAGTGACCATGATCTTGAGATTTTACACGTGCAGTTTTCCTGTCTTATATAGAAGATACCACCAGATGTCCAGATCCTCTAGATCTTAGAATCTTTTTTATTGGTGAAAGTATTAAAGCCACTCCACATAGTTAAAAGGGAGGTTTATTTTGTGGGGTAACTTACAAGTGAAGGGATAGGGAATAGGGTCTGGGAAAGGTATGGTGCAGTCCGGTGGTGTTCTCTGAAGAACTCTGCTTGGTCTACCTCCAGCATCTGGGGGCCAGGAACCAAGAGAGCCCACACATCTGGATCTTGGGTCTTCAGCATCCTCTCTCGGCCCCATCTTATAGGCGTGACAGTTACCGAAGCCTCAATGGGGGTTGGAACTTCCAGATCAAAGCTAGAATGGCTACCCACTACATCTCCCCCGTTTGTCTAAATAAAAAGGTTCTAACCTAATACAAGACTATATACAAAGGAATGGTTATCAAATATTGTCCTGGAGTAATGAAGGATAATGACCAGATAAGATGGAACTACAACCAATGCAAACAATATCAAGCAAGAAACACATACTAAAATCCAGAGAAGTCTAGAGTATAGGTAAATGGCATGTTACAAAGATCATTCCAAAAGGTGTCCTATCCTAAAGAACCTTAATCTAATACTTAATATGTTCTATCTAAGATTATATATATATATATACATATGTATATATATACTAAGTTGTAACTATAACTGCTAGTCTTCAATCCCATCAAAAGACCTGAGAAGGCATATAATTGTACCTGAGAAATGGAAGATGGATGCAAGCAACTTTCAGGAATCTTGCAAGAGTAGACAGAGACAGCTGGCAGCCTGGACAGTCACCTAATGTTTCTCAGCATTCTTGGTGCATTTAAATTGGCTACAGGCCTAGAGTATCTGACAGATCATTTTCAGAAGCAGGAATTCTGAAAGACCATCTTACCCTGTCTTGGCAGAGTTCAGAAGTCACTTTTCCTTGTGTCCCACTTGTCCAAAAGGACAGCACTTGTATTGTCAGCAGTTGAGACAAGGGCAGTTCTTTGCTCAATAGGCCATTTTGTGCCAAGAAGACAAATTTCCAAATGGAAATGTCTTAGAAGCCCAATGTTCTCTCGGGATCATACTGGTGCTACCAGGAGCAATTGTGTCTCACATTAACAGAATTCTAAGTTATTTAAATACCACATTCTCTAGGTCTATGAAGTGTTTGAAGATTACCTGTCTATCCGACCTATGTATCTGTAAATCTGGATAACCTAACTAACATAACTATAGAGATGAAAAGCATAGGTGACAATAAATCTATAAGTCTTATCTACCTAAATAACCTAAGGACTAAGGCTTCATGTAAACAAGGTAAACAGTCTATAAGCAAATGTAAGGTAAAGGATGATGATTTTAAAATTGTGACAATACACAAGATATTTATAACAGGTAGGAATGTATAGTGCAATATGCAATATGACAATAATCTTTATATATATCAGTATACAGAATATCTTAAACAGAAGTAGAACATACATACAGTATGACAGACATAAATTTACATTTGTGTCAATATACAAATATTTCAAATAAGAGTAAAAATAGGTGTACATTATAACAAATACAGTTCTGTATTTGTATCAATATACAAATTATCTTAAACAGGAATATAAAAATAGTTTACATTTATATCAACATATAAGAATTCATAACAGTGCAAATTACAATACAAATTATCTAAGGCTGCTATTTTACTAAATTTGTTTACTAGTATATACAATAATCTACCATAATATCTTATACCTATCCATTCCATTTCTTCTTTTCCCTTTGTGTCCTTCTCCCATTTCTCAGATAATATTATATCCTTCTGAGGTCTTTAATGTAGTTGAAGACTAGATAGTTATAATTTCCTTAGTTCTGATAAGAGATAAGTTAGATATGAAACCTTAGACTCACAAATATAAGATAGATAAAATATTTTCTTTAATTTTGCCAAATATAAATAGACTAGATATTATAAATAGACTAGACATTGTAACTGTAATTCTTGCTTGATAATTATTTTGTTATATGTAATTTTACTACGTGAAAGTTAAAACCTGCCTTTTAAAAAAAGAAAAGAAAAGGGGAAGTGCTGTGGATATCTCTCTGTATAAATAAAATGTTGATTGGTCAGTAGCCAGGCAGGAATTATAGGCAGGACAAGCAAAGAAGAGAATTCTGGGAAATAGAAGGCTGAGGCAGAGAGACTCTGCCAGCCTCCACCATGAAAAGATGTTAAGATACCGGTAAGCAACGAACCATGTGGCAACTTATAGATTAATAAAAATGGAAAACTATAGCTACACATTTTTCTTTTCTTCCATGATGGTACTTGAGCCTTGGAAGGAGTGGTGTAAATAGATGGCTCAATTAGCATTAAGCATCATTCCATAATCTCTTATTCTCTACATCATGACCTGCTGTAAGTCCTTGTGTTAGTTACTAGTTATTACAGAAAAAAAAATGTTTCTCTGAGAGGATTAAAGGACAGACTGACCTATGGGTATGATAACTCATTTGGAGTTCACTTAAAACTACGTCCATTTATCAGAATGGTAGCCATATTTTTTTCCGTAGGGCCTATGACTTTTCTAGCCACAATATCTCACTGTTGATTAATGTACAAGGCACGAGTTCTATCTCATGGAGAGGCCTTTAAGTTCCCTCTGAAATTTATTGGTTACTTCCAACAGACACCGCTGACTAACAAACATACATACAAGTGTCAGGAGTGAGCGACCTCTTTTGTAGTTAGTATCCAGTGAGCTTCCATAGATCCCCAAACATTAAAAGTTATTGCCATTACTCTTTGTTACCTTTTAGAACTTGGTAGTAAAGCCTTACTGCTGGTAATAGCACACAGTTGAATGACAGAATGTGAAAAATTCAACTGTCAGTCATGGACATTTATCTCTACCCGCTAACTCACATAGTTCTGGAAGGTGACACTACTAGAAATAAAGTAAACATCAACAATTGACTTTTTAAATTATTGCCTGTCCTTCTGGTTCATAGGAAGCTTCAAGAGCACAATATCATGAAGAAATAATAGGGATGGGTATTAAAAAAAAAAGAGACAGTATGAAATAAAGGCAATTCCTCTAGGAAAATGATAAAGATTCAGTGTTGCAAGTCTAGAGCATGTCATGTATAGGCTTTTACAATATCAATGCTGCGCCCTTTGTAATGTTTCTCTGTATCATATTAAGATACTACTTAATAGAAAGAAATGAGGAAATCTTTAGAGACATGACATTTATGGATTCCAATTAGGGAATACCGATGAGACATATATGACCACTAAATTCGCTGTCTTTTTGCTAGTTTATTATGCTGTTAAATATCATATTATCATGATGGTTATTATTCCGCACAGCACCACTCATTGTATTGAAAATGTTTTATTTTTTGCAGAATATTGTTAAATATAGCATTTTAAACAACACTACTGAACATGGCATGGACTTGTAGTACTGTTGATTCCTGACAGTGATATTTATTTCTGACCACTCTGTAAAACCAGGAATAATAGAAATACATATTACACGTCAATATTTTAGCATCAAACATATAAATACACAAATTCCTCAGAATATACACTGGGTCATTTTAATTACTCAATTATTCATATTGACTTAATATCAAGATTCCTATATGCATAAATATTTATCAAGTGTGGGAGAACTTGACTTAAATGATTATAAAACAAATTGCCAAATGTTAGTGTGAGCTAAATGTGTTCATCAATTCTTTGTCACAAATAAGCACCATGGAAAAAAGACTGGTTGATTACAAACATAAAAGGAACAATAATGATATTCATGGTTTTAGTGTGCATATTTACTTATATAAGAAATTCTAGTGAAATTATGATTTTTTCAGACCCTACTTTTCAAGGGTGCCTAGAATGTGTGTAGAGACTTATGCTAGTCCAATGCACCTAGAAAACACTTATCTATTTGGAATTCAGGACTCATTAAAGGCAATGATGTTATTGTAGCTAGTTGATACTGAAATTTAGTAAATATGAAAGGAAAAGAAAATTAGTAAAGAAAGCTTCAATGGCATATTTACTGCTGGGTAGGGCATGGAAGCTTAGACTCAGGAGATTTTTCTGTGAGGCAATAAGCAAATTTCATGCTGCCCACATAGGAGGTGAAGGATCTGATGAGTATGTCATCAATGACTCTTAGTATTTGGCCATTTTCAAATTCCTTCTCCTTGCCTGTGAAAGGTCAGATCTCTACAGTGGGACACTATCCATAGGGACAATCTTCTCCTTATTCTGCAATAAGGATTACGTACCTAGGGTCCTTGCATCCTATGAGAAGAACTTCTGAATTGGTTCCACATTTGAGAGACAACTGAAAACTCAAAATTCCCTAATCTATTCCAGTATATTTTTTTTCTTGTAAGCTCATCTATACATATATGAGTTTGATGAGTAAGAATTATATGAATCTCACTGTAGGGCTGTGTGTGTGTGTGTGTGTGCATGTGTGTGTTAAACTGAGCCTTCACTGAGGGAATAATAGGCTGAAATTATAGTAGTGAAAGCTAGGGAAACCAAAGAAAGACAATGAATGATTTCTTTCCTTGAACAGTTCAAAGGAAATCAACAACTGAGTATGTGCAATGAGAAAGAATTACCATCATCTCAAGAATGCATTTGGGACAAGCGAAGAGATTAGTAAGGGAAAATGTGGTACTATGACTTGCAAATTAAACATAAAAAGAAATGAGTTCCTATTTGGGCCAGATACATCTTGAGAAGAATTCTTTTTGGCTTGGGAATATAGATCCCCCTCCCCCCATAACTGAGAAGTTTTAGAATATAGTGTTGAATTTAATTAGAATTATCTAAGCCAAAAAATAATTGAGTTTTCTTTTTTAAAGGAATTATCATGTGAGAAAAGAAGGACATAGAAGCTAAGTTTTCTTCTTTTTTCTCTTTTTTTGTGATTTTGGGTGGGTGGTCCAAAGAAGTTAATATTTGGAAGTCAAATGATACTTTTAAAAATAGTTCCAGGAATAAAATTAATTTAATCTATGTGGATTTGAAATAATCTTTGAAAAGTTTCACTGATTTAAATCACAGTATATATTAGACAGTTGGGACTGGCTAAGATATTGTGGAGACTCTCCAACTAGAATGTAAATTTGGAACAAGAGATAGGATGGAGTATAGTGAGAATTGTTAAAGTTGCTGAAGTTGGAAGGGTTGAGATGGTGGGAACAGGGCTTAGAGCCAGGAAGAATGCAAGACACAAGGCAGAGCCAGAAGAAGGATGGGATTTGAGCCAAGGCTATTGTGAAAACAGTAGAATGGAAGTTTAGAGATATGGAAAAAGGAGATGGGACTCAATAAGAAAGTACATAGATGTGATGCAGAGGACCCAGGTGCAATTACCCAATGTCTATGAGCTTCATTCTTTCAGTAAATAGATCTTAAAGACAAACATTATGAACATTTAAAAATATTAGACCTAGAGCTGACTATTTTTTTTTTTATCACAGAAGAGTATTATAGAAAATTGGAGAAAAAGACACTCATTGCTCACAGATTCATTCTTAGAGTTAAGGGTCTATGTCCAGTTTTTCATTGTTTTATAATTTAGGTAGCTATCATTTTTCTTTATCACCTTAAATAATTATTAAATTAGTTTAGGTCACTACAATTACAAAAATTGGAGAAGCAGAACAATATACTCAATTATTATAATGGATAATCAATATTGGGGAAAGCAATCTAGTAATTCTTCTTGGTAATTGCTGTTATCCTAAGATTCAACTTTGATGACACATTAAAAAATCAAGTAAGCAAAAATCAAGTATTAGCCTTAGGTTGTACTCAAATTTTGCATTTCTATGTAATAAAATATAGCATGAGATATTGTAAACTCAGATCAATATTTAATTTCAGTCTGTTTCTGTAAGAAATAGTTGCTTCAGTCATTTACAAAAAGTCAATCAATCACAAATTTCTCATTGGATAAAACTATGAGCAAATGAAAATTCTCTTCTTGCCATGCCCAAGTATAACATTTTTAGCTATAGCAGATCGGGTTCTCTTCGTGAATTCTTTTTAAGCTCCATTGCATATGCTGCTGAGTGGATGTTTCTGAACTAATTTTGGTTTGGGAAATTTCCATGTTTATTAATTACTTTTACCTCTAATAAAGCCTGCAAAATATAACTTGTTTAAATTATTTTTTTAATTTCCTTTCTTTGGAATTCCTTGCCAAGTAATAAGACCCTGAAAAAAGTCCAATAGTCAGTCCAAATATCAACTTATAAATAGCTATGCAAATACTTAAATGTACCCATTTGGAGAACTTTGGAAAACTTACTGATTAGAGTAGCTCCAGGTGTCCAGGACACCTTCAGGACAGAGCTCTTGTTCTACATAGCTCGAGGTGAGCAGGATACCTCGCCCTCCAGGGTTGAACTGTCTCCAGTTCAGCCATCAGAGTTGTGCTACAGGGATATCTCACCCTCCAGGGCTGAACTGTCTCCTTGCAGTTTCAGCCATCAATTTACTAACATTTTGGCGTGGAAACCCAGGACACCAAACCCACAGAGTTGCAAAACATGCAATTTACTAACATTTTGGTGATGAAACCTGGGACACCAAACCCAGAGTTTTTGCAATTTACTAACAATGACAATGGGCATGACCAAGTGAATGGGGAAAAAATCAGAAGGCCTCAAGCTTAACCAAAAAAACTACAGGAAACTGAGGAAAGTTGGGAGCAAGGGAAACGAGCTTTCTAGGGAAGAGCACAGCAGCTGTTTGATCAGTATGGGTTGGTCAGCCCTGAACCAGGTAATATTACATGGCATGAACAAGTTATACTTTGAGATATAGATGCATACAGATAGGCAATCAATAGCAACTGATGAAAAAAAAGAGGCCCTGGATTTGAAGGGGTTAGGGAAGGGTACATGGAAGGGTTTGAAGTGAGGGAAAGGAGAGAAGAAATGCAATTATATTAGAAATTCAAAATAAATAAAATAAAACATGTAAGGGTAATGTGGGGACTTAACAAGGCAACTCCATGTAGTTAAAAGGAGGTTTATTTTGGGGTAACTTACAGCCAGTAAAGGGGTTGGTTACAGGATCTAGGAGAGGTGAGGTGCAGTCCAGGGAGGTTCTCTGGAGACCTCTGACTTGGTCTGCCATCCAGCATCCAGGATCACAAGGAACCAAGATCTCCAGTCTTAAGGGCTCCTGTCCCAGCCATGCCCCAGGGGCAGATCTTAGGTAGGTGTGGCAGTTACCAGCTGCCTCACTGGGGTGGTACTTCAAGGTCAAAGCTGGAACAGCTACCCACTACATAGGGGAGTGATCTCAGAAATGTCGAATTATCTGATATTTCAGAAGCAAAACAACAAAGGTAGAGAGGTAGAAAGGCAGGGAGGGAGGGAAGGATAAAGAGAGAGAGAGAATGAGGATTGTTATGGTAGCTAAGGAAACAGTTTTGAATTTATGTTGTATCAGCAAAAATGAGCAATTTGTTAAGGTAAGAAGGCAAATGGGCCAGATAGAAGAAAGCATAATACAGACTTAAAATCCGTCAACATGATTTTCATTTCATTCATGTATTTATTTATTTAAAAATATGTATGACTCTCTGTTCTCCCAGATCCAATCCCCCTGTCTTACACCCAGTTCTGCAAAAGAACATCTCTGGAGGCCTTCTCTATCCCACTGTGCCCATCTCCTATGCATGCCACAGACCTTCCCCATCTAACCTCCTCATTCCACTCACTGCTTTGTCCCAGCCCCGACCCCATCAGACACCCCGTGCTAACCCAAAGGCTACTTCTCCCTGAGCAACAAGTGTGCTGAAGGCAGATCCACAACCTCCTTTTGCCACTTTGCTTCCAATCTGACAAGTCTCATGCACAGCTCTGTAGAAGTAAGTAAATGTGTTGCAAACATCTTCACCCACTTCCTTCCATTACCTAACTCATCCCATCATCTCAGCTTCTAAAACCAGCAGGCATTCACTGGGGACACATCAGCTGAGAAGGACCGGGAAACAGCCACGCCAACTAAAGAACTTTACCACTCCCATCTCCTCCACAAATCTAATCCCCAGTCTCATGCCTTGCACTCCAACAAAACAGGAGCTACACCCTTCCTTCCTCTCTTCCCACATCTCCTGTTGATCCCATAGGTCAACTTCTCCTTACCTCCATCCTCCCACTCTTCTCTTTATTGCAGCCTCCAAATCTAGCAGGCACCCCAGCCAAGCCTACCTGCCTGAAAACCAGGTATCCTGTCTGCAGATTTTCTTTTTCTTCTGTTCTCTCCTGTCCAGTTGTGCAGTTTTTTCTCTAGCTCTGCAGCAGAACACCTGTAGCAGCCTCCCCTGCTCCCCTAATCACATCTCCCGTGGAACCAGTTGATCTTCCCACTCTGATATCACCACCCCCATTCATTGCTTTATCTCAGTCAATCTAACAGGCAAAACCTGCTAACCCAATGCCTCACCTGCCAGAAAATCAGGTAGAGTGCCTGTAGATACATTTTTTCTCCTATGTTCCCCCAGATCCAACCCCAACTCTCATCCATTGCTCTGTATCAGAATACCTGTGGCAACCATGGTACATTTAAGGACCACTGTAGCTAGAGTTTTCCTGCCTGGCCCACAGTCAGGACAAATCTCTCTCACCTGCCAGTCCCACAGCCACTCAGACCCGACTAAGTAAACACAGAGACTTACATTGGTTACAAACTGTATGGCCGTGGCAGGCTTCTTGCTAACTGTTCTTACAGCTTAAATTAATCCATTTCTATAAATCTATACCTTGCCACATGACTCGTGGCTTACCGGCATCTTCACATGCTGTTTCTCATCATGGCGGCTGGCAGTGTCTCTCTCACTCAGCCTTCCACTGCCCAGCTTTATTCTCCTTTTTGTCCCGCCTATACTTTCTGCCTGGCCACTGGCCAATCAGTGATTTATTTATTGACCAATCAGCAACACACTTGACATACAGACCATCCCACAGCACTTCCTCCCCCTTTTTTTTTTTCAAAAAGGAAGGTTTTAACCTTAACAAAGTAAAATTACATATGACTTGGGAATTTGGGCGTAGCTTCTCTTACTACTTCCTGCTGGAGGGGGGCGCTGTATCTTATGGGGACACAAAGAAAATTTTAGGATTAAGGAATAGTCCATGAGGGTGTATCGTCTGAGCCAGTTGCCTTCAAACCATTCTGGATGTTGGATCATCTGGGCCATGGTGTCATCGGAGACATTTCAGGGGGTCTTGGCTGGTCAAACCTTATGTATCTTAATCTGGAACAAATCCATAGCCTCTTGCTTTCTGTGGGAACAAAAGCAGAGTCTCCTTTCCAAAGCAACATATCCTTATATCCAAATTTTGATGTCAAGGTACCTTTAAAATATACATTTTGGCTTAACTCAACAGCTTTTACAATCAAATGTTTTTCTGCAGTTAAAAATCCCAAAGACAACATAATAGATTCTCTGTGTAGTATTCATCTTCACTTGGCTTATTTTTTATATTAACTTTACTGTCTCTTTAAAGGCTTTATTTTTTTAAAACTATGTATTTGTTTATATAACTGTATATGTCACCTTTTTTGTCTCTTTCAAGCCTACATATATTTTACGCACATTGTAAACTATTACATCTGAATCTGTCTTATTGTGAATCTATTGCTTTAAACTGCAGCAGCTGTGGCTGCTGGCTCCGCCCACCTCAGCTTCCCAACATGGCTATGGTACTTTACCACCAGCTCTGGGTTTTTATTATAAGACCTTTCAAGATTTGTCTTACACAACACCCCTTCATGATAAAGTACTGGAGAGATTAAGGAGACAAGGAACATGCCTCAGTTATAATAAAGACAGTTGACAGCAAATTAATAGTCAACATCAACTTAATAGAAAGAAATGCAAACCAGTTCCAGTAAAATAAGGAACAATATAAAGTTGTCTACTTTCCATACCTATTCAGTGTATTAATTGTAGTCTTACCTAAAACTGTAAGACAACTGAATGAGATCAAGAGGATACAAATTGGAAAGGAAAAAGTCAAAATATCTTTATTTACAGATGATTTGATAGTATATACATGCTCCCAAAAATTTCACTGGAAACTTCTACAATTGATAAACACTTTCAGCATCAAACCTGAATATAAAATTAACTCACAAAAATCAGTAGCCCCCGTTTATACAAATGACACATTGTATGAATAAGAAATCAGGGAAACAACACCTTTGACAATAGCCTCAATTAATATAAAAGATTTTAAGATAATTCTAACCAAGCAAGTAACATACTTATATGATAAAAACTTTAAGACATTGAAGACATTGAAGTCAAGATATTAGAAGACTGAAAGATCTCTTAGTCAGAACACCTGTGGACATTTGATTTTTTTTTTTTTACAAAGAAGCCAGAAATACAAACTGGAAAAAGACAGAATCTACAACAAAAGGTGTTAGTCAAATTTGATGTTGGCATGCAAAAGAATACAAATGATTCTATACTTATTACTCTACACAAAACTGAAAACCTTGAGTGAAGTAACACAGACCCAGAAAGTCAAATGTGATATGTATTCACTCATATGACAATATTAGATGTTAAATCAATGAAAACCAAGCTATAATTTATAGTACCACATAGGTTAGATACACAGGAAGAGCCTAACACCAACCCAGCCATGAACCCTTTGATCGACATGGTGTTCTGCCTGCAAAATGTGATAGTGCAATGGTGGTGCAGAGTTTGTGGGCATAACAAACCAGTTTCTAGTTTGACTTAAGCCCCACTCCATGAGATGAAACCCAACCTTCACACTACTTCATGACCAAGAACCTGAGACAAGATAGCCCAGTGGCCTAGGAAAAGACTAAACACTGTCGTTCTTATAAACAAAGCTAAATTAAACAAAAGCAAATAACTAAACTTTGCAAATAAATAACTCCTAATGACTTTCTGCTATACTAATAGATCAGTATAGATCAGTTCAGCCATCATCAGAGAAGCTTCTTCTTCCAGCAGATGGGAATACTTATCAAGATCCATTGTCAGACATTGTTACACAGAGCATATGAGACCTTGGAATACTCACCCTTAAAATGAATGTCTCCATCAAATCCTTCCCCTTAGGGCTCAGAAAACCCTTAGGTAGAGTAGGTACAAAGAGTGTAAGAGCCAGAGCAGATGGAAGACATCAAGAGACCACAGCTCTGTAAATAAGCATGACAGTTACTCACATGAAATCAAAGAGACCAAGGCAGCAAGAACAGGCCCGGCACAGGTCTGGATGGAGTCCTAGAGTCGTAGGATAAGTGAACACATTGCCCCATTCCTAACACAGAAGCAATCTCTAGTTGATAACCACTTGCAAAATAAAAATAGTTTTCTCCAAAGAAGACTCACGGGGAAAACAAACTATTCTCTCTGTTTTTTTCCTTCTCTCATATATTACACCCTGACTGCAGTTTTCCTTCACTGTCCTTCCCTCTCATGTTCCCTCTCCCCAGATCCACTCCTTATCCATCTCCATCATGAAAAAGGCATGTTTTCCATGGATATTAACCAAACATGGCATATAATTTTGCAGGGATGGTTCAACATAAGAAAATCTATCTATATATTCTACCATATAAATATACTGAAAGAAAAAAGAAAAAGAAACACATGATCATCTCATTAGATACCTAAAAAGCCTTTGACAAATATAACACCTTTTCATGATAAAAGTATTGGAAAGATCAGGGATACTGGGACATACCTACACATAATAATGCCTATAGTCAACATCAAAGTAAATGAAGAAAAACAAAGCAATTTCACTAAAATCAGGGACAAACAAGACTGTCCACTATCTCCACATCTATTTGATATAGCAAATAAATTTCTAGCTAAAGCAATGAGACAATTAAAGGAGATCAGGGGAATAGAAATTGGAAAGGAGGAAGTCAAATTATCACTATTTGAAAGCTATATAATAATATACATAAGTGACTCCTAAAACTACTACAGCTGATAAACACTTTCAGCAACATGGCTGGATACAAGATTAACTCAAACAATTAGAAGTCTTCCTATATACAAATGACAAATGGGCTGAGATTTGACAAATCAGGAAAACAGCACCATTCACAAGAGCCACAAGTATATATCATGGGGTTATTCCAACCAAGCAAGCAAAAGACCTGTATGACAATAACTTCAAATCTTTGAAGAATGAAATTGAGTCAGACAGTGGTGGTGCAAGCCTTTAATCCAGTACTTGAGAGGCAGAGGCAGGAAGATCTCTGTGAGTTCAAGGCTTCTTGGTCTACAAAGTGAGTTCCAGGACAGCCAGAATTGTAACAAAGAGAAACCCTGTTTTGAAAAACCAAAAAAAAAAAAAAAAAAAAAAAAAGAAGGAGGAGGAGGAGGAGGAGGAGGAGGAGGAGGAGGAGGAGAAGAAGAAGAAGAAGAAGAAGAAGAAGAAGAAGAAGAAGAAGAAGAAGAAGAAGAAGAAGAAGAAGAAAGAAGAAAGAAGAAAGAAAAAGAAATTAAAGAAGATATCAGAAGATGGAAAGATTTCCCATGCTAATGGATTGTAGGACTATCAGTTAAAATGGCCATTATATGAAAAGCAATCTACAGATTCAATGCAATTCTAATTTTCAACATAGTTTTTTATAAACCTTGAAAGAAAATAGTCAACTTCAGGTAGAAAAACAAAAATCCAGGATAGTTAAAACATTCCAATATAATAAAAGAACTTCCAGAGGTATCACCATCTCTGATTTCAAACACTCCACTCTTAAGGATAGTCTTCATGATCCACAGTAGGTGGCCATCACAAAATGATCACAATAGAATCTTTGGATGTTCCTTGTCTCATAATATCATGTTATGGATTTTCCTTTTTAAAAATTTTTATCCTAGTTATTTTTATTTTATTTATATATTTTTCTTCTCTCTTTTTACTCTACAGTTTCCTTGTGTATATCTATATGGTATAGATATATATTATGACTTTCAGCTTAATGCTTTTATAGAATTCCTCAGTGTGTGGACAAGTGAGTCTCTGAGTCTATATCTCTGTCTTACACCTCCTCTTTGGCCCCTTTTATTCCATTTCTGATTTTATGCTATTCTGATGTCTTAGTTTTTTGTTTTAGTTTATTGTATTTTATTTTATTATCCCTTATCAGCCTGTATCCTTTCTAATGAGAGAAAGAGAGGGAATGGATAAGGATGGGAGGCGAAGTGGGAAGGAACTGTGATGAGTAGAGAGTGGAGAAACAATAACCAGGAGATATTATCTGACAAAATAATTCTATTAGCAATATAAGTGGAAAATGTGATACAATAAAAACAGTAACAGAAAAACAAAACCTCACTAACTAGTTGCTGAGAAGCACATAGGAATGCTTTAATTTGTGATCAACAACGTCAAATCTCCTGACTGTATTGGAAACTTAACTCAGTGCTTTATCCTTTATGTTCTCTAGCTCTGTTTTTAACCCAAACAGTACACTAAGCACTTTCTTGTACCATAGATGGTGATACTTGATTTCCTGCATGACCTCCCACTGAAACATGTACTTTATAAATGTCAATATCCTAGATTCAAACAAGCATGAAGTTAAATTTGATAGGTTTGGGGAAATTGCTGAGTCCACTGCACATATGTAACACTGAAGAGTTGAATAAAGATAGATTTCTGAAGCACATTGTACATTCATTCTATTTTTATCTATATTTTAATTATAGCGTCTCTCCCTTCTCTTTCGTCCTTCTGAAGCTTCCTACAAACCGTTCTTTACTCTCCTTCAAATCGATGGTCTCTTTTTTCATAAACTGTTATTTGTGGTAAATATGTAACTTTACATATATATATATATATATATATATATATATATATATATATATATTTCAGAGAATTACCTATTGAGTCCATATAATGTATGATTTGAGTGCTGATGATTTGCCACAGTACAACTTATTGGTATGATCTTCCATGGAGAGGACTAACTCTCTTGCTTCCAGCTCTACTCCATCGTCTGTAGGTGTTTGTGTAGGGTTGAGGCCTCATGAGCTTTCCTCTGTGCAGCTGCGAATTCTTGTTGTGGTTCAGCTCACATTTGGGCAGGTTGACAGTGAGATTTTACAGATATAGCTAATCTCCTTTGAGTTGTTGACCAGGACTGTCTAAGAGACTTCTCAAACATACAGTCTGTTACTTTTGTCTTTAGTTATCCCCTCAGAGGGGGACAGTAAATCCCTATTTCTGAAGACAACGTATACTTCAGATGCCCTCATCATGATGACTAACTTTCATTTTATCAGATGGCACTATGAAAGCTTCCAAAGAAAAAGGAAAGCAACTATTCCACCTAGCTATGATGCCTGTGAACCACAGCAAAAATGAGCATGGCATGAAACCCTAAAGGTACAGTAGTGGAACCCATAACTTTGTGGCAACCAAATCTCTCTAAATGGACTTAAGAATGGTTCAACAAGGTTAATATCCCAACTACAACTGAAAACCTAGTAAGTTAATAACTTCTAGTGAAATCATGGTTACTGGTAGAAAAAGCTATGACCACCTATTTATGAAGCCAGAATAATCCCTAACAGCAATCTGTAGCACACGCCTTTAATCGGATCACATGGCAGCTGGGCTTAGAGCCAATGAGAAGGCAGAACAGGAAGGCAAGGATGTCATATATATATATGTGTGTGTGTTTATGTATATGTATGCATACATATATATGCATATAAACATATATACATGAAAACACGCCCACATACTCATATTTCATTAATTGGACATATTTATCATGTGTAATATTTTTGAGAAATATAATCATTGTAGAATAGATGAATTGAGACAGTTAATGTGTATTAACATATATTTATCAAAGTGATCAAATCCCTACAAACCTATATTCAGTGATTTTCAAGGACATTGTCATTATATAGATTCACTACATGGTACCATAGATTGCTTGAACTTATCCCATTTTTTTTATTGAACTCTACTATCTGAACATCATTTCTAACTCTATATTCTACTCAGCTTCTCACCACAATTCAAACGTGTCTTCCTATGAAATATAAGCAATGTCATAGGGAGTTTGTCTTGCTCTGTGTGGCTTCCTTTATTTCAGAATGTCCTCAAGGCTCTTCTGAAATTATTAAACATAATTGAGCCAAAATTAATAATATAAAAAGGCTCACATGTAAAGCTGACCCCTTGGTTTAATCTTCAAATTAATGAACACATTACTAAAGCATTGTAAGATGGTAAACAGTACATTCTTTGCTGATTATTATTTTGGAAAATTTTGCTAGTTGTGTGAATATGTAAAAAATGAGGAGCATCAACAATTTTATCTAAATTTGTTGATAAACATAGACTACAAGAAGGTAAAAAGAGAAACAACTTACAAACTGTTCAAATTTTGGTAGGCAAAATGTTAATAATAATCTTGAATTGAGTGATTACAGAAGAGAAAGAAAGATTGATTCAAAGTAGTGTGGGTTCATGTTGGGTGATAAAATGATATAAAGCTAGAATCATGTTTGTTCTAGATATAGAAATCAAGTACCCTAAGTTATGTAAGAACTGACTGATGTCACCAAAATGGATGAATGAGAATATTTCATAAAAAGCTGAACAGAATTCAGATTTTACTCAATTTACTCTGAGATGTACATAAGTAAGGACTTGAACCAATATATACTCTAGAGTTTATGGATGGAAAGTCATACTTTTGTGGACTGAGGAGTAAATATGACTATATTTTAGCAAATGAAGCCATGAGTCCCTTCTCAGTAATTAGTAGACATATATAGCATACATTTATTTCATAGTTGCATGGCTTACCTTGAAAAATTATTTTCAATACAATGCAATGATAGGAAACAAATGATTTCTGAACAAAATTGTAATCAGATCATTATTCTGCTGTAGTCAAGAATTTGGCTTTTTATTCCACTCTTAGGTATTTTGCATTAGGGAAGTTATTGCATTCTAATGCGTGCTTTCTTGTGCCAAAAATAGAAATCATATCTGTGAGTAGGTCATACTTTATTGTAAAATTGTAAATGGCATGGGATTTTGCACATGACCATGGTTCTGTCTAAGGCCTCGTGAATTCTATACAGCATTTGTGGATGTCAGTGTCTGTGCTTCTTAATAATATGGCCAATGCTATACTGAAGGATCAAATCAGTTTTGTTTCTTTATTTCTTTATTCCAAGATGGCTTGTGGAGGAATAATTTCTAGAAACCACACTATGAAAGTAATTTCTCAGTGTTTCTGTAAATTTTTTCTATAGGTTCACTCTATAATATATTACTTAATTCCTTACAATATAATTACTCACTTTTCTACTACATATTTTAGAATCTATATTCATATTTTATATTATATTACACTTAAATTTACTTTCTTTTATTCATTATTCCTGCACTTAAAGCTAATTTTCCCTACTTGGATAATTCCTTTATTTTGCTACCTGTTAGCATTCTCCTTGGGTGTATACACACACACACACACACACACACACACACACACACACACACACACACACCATAAAAAACATTAATTGAAGTCAGGTGGTTGTGGTGACATTTTATTTGTGCTGAAATGTGATATTTTATTTGTACGTTAATAATAAAAGTTTGCCTGGAGATCAGAGGTCATAGTCAGCCATAAACAGAAGTCAGGCAGTGGTAGCACATGCCTTTAATTGGATCACATGGCAGGCAGAGTCTCTGTGTGTTCAAGGACACAGTCAAGTGTGATGACGCACACCTTTAATCCCAGTACCAACCATAGAGACCTGGAGGTCTGTATAGACAGGTAGTGATGAGAAAGTGATGTAGCTGGGCTTAGAGCCAATGAGAAGGCAGAACAGGAAGGCAATAAAGGTGCAGGTTAGACAGGAAGAGGCTCTCTTGGGAAGTTAGAGTGGGAGTGGTGAGCTAAGGTTAGTTGGCAGCTGTTGCTCTGATCTCTATGGTTTGCATCCCTTTATTTGGCTCTGTGTTTATTATTTAGAAACACTGTTTAGAAATTTGTCTGCAGGCAGTGTTGGTGCACACCTTTAATCCCAGCACTCAGGAGGCAGAGCCAGGTGGATCTCTGTGAGTTCAAGGACAGCCTGATCTACAGAGTGAGATCCAGGACAGGCACCTAAACTACACATAGAAATCCTGTCTTGAAAAAACAAAATACACAAAACAAAACAAAACAAACAAACAAACAAAACATAAAAAATTAATCCAAGTTAATGTCATAAACACTTTTTTTGGGGGGGTGGGGGTTGGTCTAATTACTTTCTAATCTAAGAAATAAATGCTCAGAATTGGTCTACTAGCTATATAGCCAATTTGTATGTTTCCATCCTAAGAAACAGGAACCAATATAGGTGGAAATATTTAGCCCTATGTGTTTATGGTACAGTTTCAGAATCTAGATCACCAGCTTTCAAATAATAGGGTACTCAAAAAATATTTATTTATTAAACAAATTACTTTTATCTTTCCTGCCTGCTAATGAACCCACATCTCACTAAGAGTGAATCACCTCGTGATTTTCATTTCCAAAATGTCCCCAAAATATTTATTTATAAGAACAAATAACATACAGTTTTCCCATTAAAACCTGCTAATGAACTCACATCTCAGCAAGAATGAAACACCTGGTGGTTTTCATCTCTAAAATGTCCAATTTGGTGGGTGCACTGCTTTGCGACCTCTGACCTCATGTCTATACTGCTGTGTGTGCTACAGCATCATGGCCTTCACTTGTAATTAGATAAATCAAAAGAATTGGGCTTTTGTAATTAGTATATTAATGGAGGTTATGCCTTCTCAATTTTCCCTGCCTTCTCAGCTTTCAATATTTTGTTTTTCCTAGACGACATTAAGTTACTATATGCCTTTATATCTATAAGGAGCAATCGAGTGAGAAGTATTCTGATTTTGAAAAAGGTATCATAACTGAAAGCAAACGCATATTGCATACTATTATCCTCCTACATAAGCATATGGATCTCCTCAGAAAGGCTTGGAACCAGTGTCTAGGGCAATATTTTCTTTGAAAATTCAGACAATATATCAAATATACTTTTGCTTTGTGAAATGCCAAAGGAAGAACTGAGCCATTTGATAATGCCAGAACCTTTCTCTGAAATCTTACCAGGGCCATGAGTCATTGTTTAGGTGACAAAGTGTCAGGATGTGACAAGATATCCCTGTTATATAATGTGACAAGGAACTTAACTCAGTTCCAATGCTGAAAAATTCAAGCCAAAGTAAAAATAAAAATAAAATAGGTCTTCCCTACTGTAGTTGATGAAAAGATATCAAAGAACTTTATAAAGTGCTTCTGTTTTTCAAAATGTAAGAACTCAAAATCTGAGCCAAGGTGTAGGAGTCTTTAGAAAGGAAGACTCAAATGTTCCAATCGTACTATATACACCATCTTCTAAAGTCCTGGAAAAAGAGCACAGGTCTGTCAGAGTGCCATATAAAGCTTGAGGAAAGCAGTTTTATTAAAAACAGAAGTACTTTATTAAATAAGAATTAAAATGTTGAGGAATATCATTCTTTTGTAGATTTAATGCAACTCTTTACTTAAGATTGTGTGGCTTTAGGTATATTATGTACTCATGAGGAAAATAAGGCTTTTTATAGAAGTTGAAATATATAGAATGAAAAATAAACATTTGTACATTTAAAACAAAATGGAACATCATATAAATGCAGATGGATCTAGTAATTAGTTAAACAAACTGGGTCGTTTATAAAAGTTGATGAAATTAATTTATTAATTCATTTTAAAAAAGAAAAGAAATGCGAGAGATGCTATTGACTGAAATTTTCAGGAATATGAAAAGCATACAATTTATTCAGTTGAAAGGTACTATCTGGCCATAACCTTGATTATTCTGTGTAACTGTCACAATTGTCTAATAAGGTAATTGAATGTATAATACAATTTTTGGTTATTATACTACAACTATGTAAAAGACAACTTGGGGACTTCAGTTCAGTTCTCTCCTTTCAACAAATGAGTTCCAGGGTTGAAAATCTGTTCCTTAGCCTTCTAAGTAAGTGTCCTCTTCTGCTAAGCCATCACCTGACCCTAAATTGTTAAATTTTGAATTCAATCAGAATTTAGAAATTTAGTCATGGATTATTTATGAAACAAATAAGTGGCTTTGAACTAACTGGTGTTAATGTTATTTATGACATCCTTATAATATATTAAGGTACCACAAGTAAGTAAATTTGAGCATTTACTAGCTCTGAATATTCATTAAAGGCTAAAAATCAATAGTGGTAGTACATTCCTCTTAATGTTTCTTTCAGAGGACTTCTTCAAATAAATTTATTTATTCAGTTAGTTATTTATTTAACTTTATTAAGCAATGCTCATATCATAACTGAAAATGGATTTTTCCATGATTCTGTTTTTTTTCAGTTTTTACAACTGATTCTTTTTCTATCTTTATAATTGTTAATATTGTAGATCTAAATCTTTTAAAAACACTTTTTACATTGTGAGTCTATGCTATTCAATCTTTATAATTGTTAATATTATAGATCTAAATCTTTTAAAAACACTTTTTATATTGTGAGTCTATGCTATTCATTTTGAAGATTTTGTCATTTCTGTTTCAGATTTAACATTACTCCTGTGTGCGCACATATGCATGCATATGTGTGTGTGTGTGTGTGTGTGTGTGTGTGTGTGTGTGTGTGTGTTGCACTAGAGTGGATGTGTGCTATTATATATGTGGGTGGTCCTGCCTGTCTGTCCATGTATGCAGACCAGAGGCCACTATTGGGTGTCACCTTTCAATTGCTATTCTTTTTCATTTTTTGAGACAGGGCCCCTCACTTAAGAAATTCCCCTACATACTATTGGAATGACTGGATATATCAGTTAGTTGTGGGTTTTGTAGTGACATACATCTGTGAAAAGAAAAGTTTCTTTGATAAGTATTAGGAGTACACTTATCTATAGATATAAGAACAACTTTATAGATTGCTGTCCTGCCTGTCTGTCCAATATGCAGACCAGAGTCCACTGTTGGGTGTTACCCTTCAATTGCTATTTTCTTTCATTTTTTGAGACAGAATCCCTCACTTAAGAGATTCACTTAGATAGCATTAGAATGAATGGATTTATTTTTAGTTGTGGGCCTTTGTAGTGATATCATTCTGTGAAAAAAGTTTGAGGAGGGTGAAGACTACGCTTAGCTATGGGTGTAAGAACAACATTACAGATTGCTGTTAGGGATTATTCTGGCTTCATAAATAGGTGGTCATAGCTTTTTCTACCAGTAACCATGATTTCACTAGAAGTTATTAACTTACTAGGTTTTCAGTTGTAGTTGGGATATTAACCTTGTTGAACCATTCTTAAGTCCATTTAGAGAGATTTAGTTACCACAAAGTTATGGGTTCCACTACTGTACCTTTAGGGTTTCATGCCATGCTCACTTTTGCTGTGGTTCACAGGCATCATAGCTAGGTGGAATAGTTGCTTTTCTTTTTCTTTTCTTTTCTTTCTTTTTTTTTTTTTTTTTTTTTGAGACAGGGTTTCTCTGTGTAGCTTTGCGCCTTTTTCCTGGAACTCACTTGGTAGGCCAGGCTGGCCTCGAACTCACAGAGATCCACCTGGCTCTGCTTCCCGAGTGCTGGGATTAAAGGCGTGTGCCACCACCGCCCAGCGCTTTCCTTTTTCTTTGGAAGCCAAAGTTAGTGAATTTTTTTGTTGTAATAAAATATTGTTATCAAAGTATCTTACAGAAAAGTATTTTGAACCTATGGTTCCAGAGGGTTGAGTACATCATTCAAGGGAGGTATGAGAGCAAGCCACCTGCATGGCAGTAAGAACAGAAAGCTGAGAAATCACATTTCTTGTAAAAGCTGGAAGCAGAGAGAGAGAGAGAGACAGTGACAGAGACACAGAGAAAGAGATAGAGACAGAGACAGAGACAGAGAAAGTAAATACACAGGAAGTGGAAAGGGCTATGTAATCTCAAACTCAGCTCTCAGTGGTGAACCTTCTCCATGGACGCTTCACTAACCTCCCCAGAAACCATTACCAACTGAAGATTAAATTACTGAGCTTGTTGGGAACATTTCTCATTCAGAGCACCACACAAGACCCTGTCACAAAAAGAAAGAAAAGAATGAACAGTAACGACAACAACAACAACATGTCTGTGAATAGTCTTGACAGGAGGAAGGCAGAGGTCAGAGATGTATTGTAAGAAAATGACGATTGGAGAGAGGGAGCCCTAACTTCAGTGAATTAGAAATGATATTAACATACCAAATCTGCCAAAAAAGAGAGAGAGAAAAAGTGTACAAAAGGCACATATATCATTATACTAAACTTCAATATATTGAAGTAGCAGTTTAAAATCTTTTCCCAAAGTAAATACTGGAACTACATGGTTTTTCTTAACAAGTTCTATGTAACTGTCAAAAATCATCTTTTCTTTCTTATGGAATTTGTTCCAGAGATGGTTTTCAGAAACAATTTTTATGGAAAAATAAAGATTATTGCCTAACTCAGGCAATAAGATCATGTAACTGTGTTTAAGACAGACAAGGGTAATATGAGAAAGGAGAAATCAAAATGAAATTACAAATTTCTGACTAACATAAATATGCAAAACATAATTTTCAAATTCAGTGTTTAAAAGCCAACTATGCTTGGCTTTCATCTTTCTTTAAGATGATTTTTCATTAATTAATTTATTATATCTTGACCACAATCCCCTCTCTCCTCTCCTTCCACTTCCTCCCCCAAATCCTCTCTACCCCCTCCCCCATCCACCCTTTCTCTGTATTTGCCCAGGAAAAGTCAGGCCTCCCATGGGTATCAGCAAAGCATGGCATATCAAACTTTCCTAAGACAAGACACCTCCCCCTGTATTCAGGTTTGGTAAAGCAGTCAAGAATGAGGGATAGGTTCCCAAGCGCCAGCCAAAACACCAGGGACAGCCCTGTTCCCATTGCCAGGAGTCCCACAAATAGACCAAGCTACAGAACTGTTATATAAAAGCTGAGGGCCTAGGTCTACTTGGTTGTTGGTTCAGACTCTGTGAGTTCCCATGAGCAAAGCTAGCTGTTTCTGTGGATTTTCCTTAGATGTCCCTGACCCACACCCACATCCCTGACTCCTATAATTTTAAGGTGATTATTAGTACCATATTTTTCCTGTCATTAATGTAAAATAAATTAAAACACAATATATTAACATAGCAATAGCAAGTTCTACTCTAAGATCTACAACCTCCCTAGCCATGATATTTTAACATGATTTATAGCACCAGGAATAAAGTCTCAGTCAACATTTTGATCATTTAAGCACATTTCTATGGACTAATATCTACTGCAAATGGAGTCCTGAAGCCTAGGAAGTTCATTTGCTTCTCACTATATTGTTTTCAAGTTATTTGAGGTTGTCTGACTCTCCCTTTCATGTATCAAAATCATTAAGGATTTAGTTATTGCCTGTTCTTTGTCTCTCTAAAAATATTCATTATAAAATTCATTATGTACAACCTGTGTGCAGGCTATGAATTTAATAGAGAAGGAGTTGATTCATTAACATAAATTAATGTTAAATACAACTAGGAATTTTAACATTATTTTAACTGAAGATTCCACTTTGTTTTGATTTGGACAATTTTAATTTTTACTAAAACTTTTGGTGTATTATATTTACTGAAAGTCTCAGAATAGTATGAAATCCATATGGAGTTGGTTTAGATTTGGATATCTTGTTACAACATCTTTTTCTAATTTTAATCTGGCATGTAGTTATCATAACTTTCAAACCTTACATTAGATTTAGTTTCATGATATCCCTAGGATTTTGGACTCTTGGTTTATTTACATTTTAGTCTGAAAGTTTATAGGTAAAGCTTTCTAATAACCTGTCATATATATTTGAGATTTCTAATTCACATTTTCCTAATTATTTCCTAAAATATTATATATTATCTAACTTAAATTATTTTATTTCTTTTTAGTCAAAAAAAATATACAACATTAATATACATATATATATGAATAAAGTTTAAAAAGACCTTTGTCTAGACAACTTACTCAGGAATTTTCATACATATCAAATTACAGCATTGTATAAAGAAAAGAATGAATCCAGCAATAAATAACTTATTAATAGGTGGAAATCAAATTTTTGCAATAAACAGTCAATGTCTTCACAATGTTCAACTGGGAAATGAGTCAGTAAAGATTCATACTTACATACTTAAGTATGTATGTGTGTATATATATACTAAACTCACTAATCAAGGAGTGTGTCAAAAGCTCTGATGAAATAAGAAAAACAATGACATCATGAGGTTTGCAGGCAAATGAATGGAACTAGAAAATATCATCCTGAGTGAGGTAACCCAGACTCAGAAGGACAAACATGGTATGTACTCACTCATAAGTGGATACTAGATATAAAGCAAAGGAAAACAAGACTGCAACCTAAAGCTCCAGGGAGGCTATCTAGTAAGGAGAACCCTAGGAAGGATGCATGGAACGCCCAGCAAAGGAGAAATACATGAAATCCACATGAGCAAACTGGGGGTGTAGAGGGAGTAATGGAGGGCAAGGGATGGGGGATGAGAGCTTAGATGAGCAGGAGGTTTGAGCTGGAATTGGAACAGAGTGGGAGAGCAAGGAAAGAGATATCACGATAAATGAAGACACCATGGGAATAGGGAGAAACAGAGTGCTAGGGAAGTTCTAAGGAATGCACAAGGATGACTCAATCCACCATAGACTACTGGCAATAGTCAAGAGGGTTCCTGAGCTGGCCTACTCAAATGATTGGATGGCCAAACACCCTAACTGTTATGATAGAACCCTCATCCAGTGACTGATGGAAGCAGATGTGGAGATCCATGGCCAGGTCTCAGGCAGAGCTCCAGGAGTCCAATCCATGAGAGAGAGGAGGGATTCTATGAGCAAGAGATATCCAGACCATGACTGGAAAAAGTACAGAGACGACTAACCAAACTAGTGGAAACACATGGACCAATAATAACTAAGGAGCCCCCATGGTACTGGACTAGGCCCTCTGGATAAGAGAGACACTTGTTTAGCTTGAACTGTTTAGGGGACCCCAGGCAGTGGGATCAGGACCTGTCCCTAGTGCATAAGCTGGCTTTTTGGAGCCTAGTGCCTATGGTGAGACACTTTGTGCAGCTTTGGTGCAGGGAGGAGGGGCTTTGACCTGCCTCAACTGAATGTACCAGGATCTGCTGACTCCCCATGGGAGACGTTGCCTTGGAGGAGGTGGGAATGGGAGGTTGGTTGTGGGGGAAGGCTTGGGGGCTGGATGAGGGAGGACAGGGAAATCTGTGGTTGGTATGTAAAATGAATAGAAAATCTCTTTATATATATATATATATATATATATATATATATATATATATATATATATATATGAAAAAAAGAAAGTACAGATGCAATAATACAATGGTGTTAATTATATTAACTATATCATGTCTCCCAAGTCTTAGATGTATCAATACAAAAAGACTTTGTAACAATAATGCATTATTTTTGCAGAGCTATTGTTTGACTGAATGTTTCACACATGGTATTTAGTTCACTAATCAGGGAGTTTTTCCCAAATCTAAGTGATGAAATAAGAAATTACAGATGCAACAATACAATGGTCTTGATTATATTAATTATATCCTGTCTCCCAAGACTTAGATGTGTCAAGATGAAAAGACTTTATAGTTATAATGCAGGTTTTTTTTTTTTTCAGAGCTTTGTTTGACTGAATGTTTCATACATGCTTGGCAAGCACTTTCCATAAGCCACAATTCCAGCCATTAGCAAGGTATTATATAATGATATTGAATGGTTATTTTATGTATGAAATTCTAGTACTAGACCAAACTATCTACTCATTTTCTACATTCATGTAATTAAAGTCTACAAAGTGTAGATTCACATAATCCAAAGTATGAGAAAAACAAAATCCCAGGATACCAAAGAGTTAATTTATGTCAAAAGAATCCAAAGACATTAAACACGTAGTCATGATGGATATCAACTCTAAACTTACCTGATTAAAAATCTTATCAAGCTGTGCTTTTGAGTTATTGTTCAATGAGAGAAAGCATGTAAATTCACTATGGGTATGATATTGTATTTCATTATTATATACCAAAGCACTAATACATTACTGGACTAGAATAGATACTAAAAAAATATTGCTAACAACAAGACAAAGAAATAGACATTTGATAGTTGATGTATCAAAAAATATAAAAATTTTTATTGAAAGAAGAAAAATAGTCACACCTGATTATGAATCTATTGATGTGTGTGCATCCTGCTTAAATTTTATGGGTAGAGATCATGACTTTTAATTCAAACCTTTGGATATTCTCTGTTTGTGTTCTTCATGCCTCTTATTTGGAGATTGTTGAATTGAAAAGAGTGAAATTTAAAGAAATATAATATGAACTGAAAACAAATGAGTATGTAGATTATTCTAGCACTGTCCTTTTATACTTATCCAATGGACAAATAATTTCTCTCCTATCTACTTTAAGGCAGATAGTTGCAATAAAAATTAGATACGTACTATCATTTGTTGACTCATGATTTTTACATTGAATCAAATATGCACCATTTTTAGAGAGAAAGTTAGTCTTTACCTGTAGGGCTGAGTTATATTTGTAATTATATGAAGACTAGATTGCAGTTTAAATTCACATGATTTAAAAATAAATAGAAGATATTTTGCAAAATCACATAAATTTTAGCACAATCTGTTGGAGAGTTAACTTTAGTTCTTTCTTTCCTTGTAAATAATTTGAAATGTAATCAGCAGTAAGAACTATATAGACGCTGAGTTCTTGGTGTGATGATGGTGACATTTTTGGAAACTATATTCCAATGAGGCTGTATAAAAGAAAGCAGATTCAGTTAGAAATGAGATTGTATGTCTCTGCTTGTATGTTCTTTTCCTCCAGGAAATAAAACAAAATGACTATTCATATCAAATTGGTTCTGTTTTCATAGAGTAATAAGGCTATTACATTGTTCTTCTTTTTCATATGGATAGTTTCACTGATTCCCCTCTTACATATTTGTGAATACACATCATTTTACACAGAGGAAATTTGGTCATAGCTAATTTCATATAAACTCAATTTTACAAACTCATATTCAACAGTCACCGTAACATGTTAGTTGGGAACTAAGCAGATTACTTCCAGACTGCTAGGAACTGAAAACCATTTAACTTAACACAGAGACATGTATAACCTTTCTACTACTGTTTCTATTGAATTCCTGGAAAATACACTGCTAACATTACCAAGAATTATAGATAAATTATGATAATATGAATTTAAAAGCTCATCATATTTGTGTGGGATCAGGTTTATGATACATAAACTGGATTTTTGATGATTATATTGTTCAAAATAGACTTTTTAAACTCTCAGAAATTAGTTTAAATTTAGAATGCCCATTATCACTAAGGGACAGGTTTGAAGAGAACTCCAGCTTCAAGTTTAGCCTTCACAACTTCTGTTAAGAACAATGTGCCCAGTTGGACTTCTTAGTAACATTTATCTTAGAATGAAATTAGAGAGGATGCTTCAACTTTTAGTTAAAATTCTATGGAACAAAATTGGCTTTATAAAGAATAATAACATCTTTGAATAAATAAATTTTGTGAATCTCCCTGTGTATTGAAATTTTTGTTGTTAATGATAAAAATCATAATTTTCTTTTAAAATCAATAACTTACAGACATTAAAAAATTTAACAGAATTTCCCAATTCAAGTATATCTAAACATATATATATATATATATATATATATATATAATTGTTTAATAGAAAACTATAATGTTCAGTAGCAAGAAATCTTTGTATCTTTCATTTTCTTGAATACAGCAAAGTAAAAAAAAAAAATCATGGTTTTACGAGATCTTAAAGAAAGGAGAGAATATCCTAGAAGGGTTTCTTTCTTTCTTTCTTTTTTTTTTATTACGATTCGTTTTACATACCAACCACAGATTCCCCTGTCCTCCCTCATCCAGCCCCTCAGCCTTTCCCCCAAACCCTCCCCGCCCCCCTTCTCACCTCCTCCAAGGTAAGGTCTCCCATGGGGAGTCAGCAGATCCTGGTACATCCAGTTGAGGCAGGTCGGAGCCCCTCCTCCCTGCACCAAGGCTGCACAAAGTGTCTCACCATAGGCACCGGGCTCCAAAAAGCCAGCTCATGCACTAGGGACAGGTCCTGATCCCACTGCCTGGGGTCCCCTAAACAGTTCAAGCTAAACAAGTGTCTCTCTTATCCAGAGGGCCTAGTCCAGTACCATGGGGGCTCCTTAGCTATTATTGGTCCATGTGTTTCCACTAGTTTGGTTAGTTGTCTCTGTACTTTTTCCAGTCATGGTCTGGATATCTCTTGCTCATATGATCCCTCTCTCTCTCTCATTGATTGGACTCCTGGAGCACTGCCTGGGGCTTGACCATGGATCTCCACATCTGCTTCCATCAATCACTGGATAAGGGTTCTATGATGACAGTTATGGTATTCAGCCATTTGATCACCAGAGTAGGCCAGTTCAGGTACCCTCTTGACTATTGCGGTAGTCTATGGTGGAGTCATTCTTGTGCATTCCTTAGAACTTCCCTAGCACTCTGCTTTTCTCTATTCCCATGGAGTCTTCATTTATCATGGTATCTCTATCCTTGATCTCCCACTCTGTCCCTGTTCCAGCTCGAACCTCCCATTCCCCTAAGTTCTTATGCCTCTTCCCCTTGCCCTCTATTACCCCCCTCACCTAATGTAGATTTCATCTATTTCTCCTTTGCTGGGCGATCCATGAATCCTTCCTAGGGTCCTCCTTACTAGCTAGCCTCCATGGAGCTGTGGGTTGCAGTCTGGTTATCCTTTGCTTTATGTCTAGTATCTACTTTTGAGTGAGTACATATCATGTTTGTCCTTCTGAGTCTGGGTTACCTCATTCAGGATGATATTTTCTAGTTCCATCCATTTGCCTGCAAACTTCATGATGTTATTGTTTTTCTCTGCTGAGTAGTACTCCATTGTGTATATATACCACATTTTCTTTATTTATTCTTCAGTTGAGGGGCATCTAGATTGTTTCCAGGTTCTGGCTATTACAAATAATGCTGCTATGGACATAGTTGAGCATGTGTCCTTGTGGTATGATTGAGCATTCCTTGGGTATATGCCCAAGAGTGGTATAGCTGGGTCTTTAGGGAGATTGATTCCCAATTTTCTGAGAAACTGTCATACTGATTTCCAAAGTGGCTGCAAAGTTTTCCTTTCCCATCAACAATGTAGGAGTGTTACCCTTGCTCCACATCCTCTCCAACAAGAGCTGTCTTCCCTGTTTTTGATTTTAGCCATTCTGACAGGTGTAAGATGGTATCTCAGAGTCGTTTTGATTTGCATTTTCCTGATGACTGAGGATGTTGAGCAATTCTTTAAATGTCTTTCAGCCATTTGAGATTCTTTAGAAGGGTTTCTTGAGGAAGGAATATGATCCCCAGAGTGGCAGCACCTTCTTTTATTGGCCCAGGTAAAAAGAGATCTCAGGGAGAAGCAGAGTTCTTTTGGCCTGTCTGCCTTCACTCCCTACTGATGAGTGCACAGACTGTGTCTGATTCCACAACTGCTGCTGCTGTTCTTCTTTGACATGCACCCACTTTCTCTGGCCTTCTAATGTTGTAGTAAAGGCCATCCATTCTCCAATAATTCTCCAGAATTTTAGGGCCTGATTGGACTTCATAAGAATCCAATATTGTAGACTTGGCAGTTACTGGCTTTTTAGCTGCTCTGGTGTGCATGCAGACATTTTTTTTAAAATACTCAGCCCATTAAATGCAAGTCAGTCTAATAAACCTGCTAGTTCTGTCAGTTCTATTCTTTTAGTGATGAAAATACATCCATCAGACACTGGGTGTTGAGAACCTAACTTTGTTCCTCTAGAATAGTAGAAAGCCCCTTTAGCCTCTGAGACACCTATTAAGCTCCATGGCTCTATTTTTAGTGGGAAATCTCACAAGAATCTTTGCTGTATATTCTCTCATGCTATTTGAAAGGATGATATATCTCTCAGTAATGCCAAAATAGGCAAATTCATATCATGTAGCCACAGTTCTTTTTACACAGCTGAAACTAAAATTTCACCATTAGTCTGTACATTTTTGTTTGTCATTTCTGTGATATCTCAGTGGAGTCTTTTATGTGCATATTTTAATACTTACTTTGTATAATATGGATTTGAATACCACATTTGCAAGTAGAGAACAATTTATTGTATGCTATTAAGAATGTGTTTTTAAAATGGTTTTTCAATTATACAAATTGAAGAATTGATTTTTCACTTCTCCACAGGGAATATAAGGCAATGTCTACATGCAGAATAATATCAACGTTTACAACAATGCACATTTTAAATCTTATTTTCAGGACAAAAGAGTAAAAGAAATAAAAATAAGAATATGTGAAAACATATGACAAACTTATACATAAGTATATGATACATCACAGGTAGAAGTATAAACTGGCAAACCACTGTAGCAATCAGTTTATTGGTTCCCAAGAAAACTACAAATAGAACAATTTGGTCTACAGACAGAACTACAGATACAAACCTAATGAACCACTCCTACAGACTTACATCAAGGACTCTACTTACTCCACAGAGATAATTGTGTGTCCATACTTTTTGCTGTTCTAGTCACAGTAGCTAAGATTTGGAAACAGTCTACTTATCCTTCAACACATAAAAGATATTGCCCTGTTGGAACAATTGAAAGGTAAACAAAAAAGGAAAATACACACTCTTAGATTAACAATCCAAAATTTATAGTTGAAATGTAATTTTCCCTTTTTTACTAACTTCTCCTGTTCTGTATTTTCAAGAAAAAATAAGGTGTAAATGGACAGACACCATTTTTTTGTGGCCCTGTATAGCATTTTAGACTTCCTACTTACAGGAAGAAATATTCAATATGCATATGGAAAGCGTACAAATTTCAAAATTTCTGAAATCTTAAACATTTTTGTTTCTAGAATTTTATATAAGAGAGAAGGATAGAGACAACTACTTAGATTTCTCCACTAACTTACATAAACATACCTACACACACACACACACACACACACACACACACCTTAATCTATGAACGAATAAATACTCATAATGTTAAAGAATAGAAAAAGGAATTTTGGATATAAGACTCTAACAGTACCTGAGAAGATAATCAGTCTCTTCCTGCTAAAACTTATTATACCTGCTATGGTATGGAGTCTGTCTGTCCATTCCTTTGCCCCTATTTCAAAATATAAACTAAAAGCAATGCATTTTATTCATCTGAAAAGGATACATATTACATATATGCTTATGTAATTATGTAACATATATTGCAATGATACAAAGATAATTTTCAATGGTACCTGATCAAATTAAAAAAAGTGTTTTGGAGTGTATGCATGAGATAATTTGCCTATAAACATAGATGATATTTGATTTTGTAGTATCTGAAAAAATTGAAAATATTAAATGATTAATAGACTGTATTGTGAAATGATGATAAAAACTGCAGACTTAAGTGGAGAGTCTGCAATGGCCAACAAAAAAGTGGACAGAATGCTGTTTCAATAGTCTTCATTCAGAAGGCATCCTAATGTGTTGATGTAATGGCCTGATAATGAAGTGACCAGCCTGCCTCTATGTACAAAGAATTCTTTGACTCTTTGAAGTGGAATTCTTCGGAGATCACATAAACATGGCACAACATGAGAAATTGTATCTTTAAGTGTTTTATATTTTCTTCATGAATAGTAACTCAAATAAATTGGCTGCTAAGGTTAATGTACTTCCTATTATTTAAAATATTATGATTTAAAATTATTTAATATCATTTGCTCCCTTTGCATTTAAATAAAATTATTATTTTTGAGAAACCATTTGGAGAAAAAAAACCAGTAAGTCAAAACTGAGTATGCTGTCTAGACTCAAGTAAATACATTGTCACCCAATTTTATGAATAAATAATAGAGTACTTGTTCAAAGCATGTGATTCACTCATCAGAATCAATCCATGCCAGAATTCAAATTGTTGCCTTGAATCCTTATAGATATTAGAAAAGTGAGAAAAGGAAGAAAATAAAAAATAATAGATATGCAAATACCAAAATGAGTGGTATTAAATGTATTACCCATAATTTACAATGTATGCTATCCTTAGACTCTCTCAGTATAGAAAGTGATCCATATTGGTATCTATAATCAGTTATCAGATAAAACCAACTGAAGATTTGCCATTACATTTGTTCCTGAAAGCATGCATTTGTGTAACAAGTCCTAGTAATTTATTGTTGACTATGTCAGGCCTTGAAACGGCGGACTCAGGATAAACAGGAACAGAACAACCCCTGTGCCTGTGTAGTGTGCAGTTCTACAGCAGACATGGAGGAGAAAAGATGAGAGCTTACAATGAACATATTTCAAAGAATGCCAAATTCCATAAAGAAAATAAAAGTATAAAAAAACAAATGGATGATGATAGGTGGTCATTGGTTTATTATCTAATTGTTCTTGCTTTAAATGAGAATCACTGACACACTGTGTCAATTGTGGTCAAATGGATCTACAGAAAAAGAGGGGTCTGGAGAAGTGGTCTCCTGGTGCCTCAGCTCAGACGCATCAAAATGAGGAGTAAGAACTCTTTGTTTTACACTCTTGTTTTCAATTTAGCCTAACTGCTTTAACTTGCAACTTTTACTAATAATTCTGGACACTAAGATGCCCATGATCAAGAGTTGATGAATTCAACTCTGGTTTTTCCCAGCAGTCTTTCATGGATAAGAGAGACAATGAACTTACCATTTTTTTTCTTCTCACCTGAACTATGATATCAGCTCTCCACCCTGGTAATCTCTTTTTTTATCCGTATCAACTATCTAGAGGCCTCATTTCCAAACACAGTAAGGCTTAGCTTAAGGTTTCAGTAAATAAATTTTAAAGGGACACAGATTCTAATTTCATGCTTTATTATGTTTTTTTTTAAAATTCTTAATTGTAATCACAAATACCTTGGATACCATTTTTGAAACAAATATCTTTTATTTATATTTTTTCCATCCAGTTTCCCCTTTCTCCCTTCTTCCCAGTTCCTCCTCCTCACTCCCTGACCTCCTGCTGCATCCACTTCTCATCCACTGTTTCTTTCCAGATACAGGCAGGACTCCGATGAATATAGCCAGCCATGGTACACCGAGGGCCAGTGAGACTAGGCACCTCCTCTTCTACTCTTCTACTAAGGCTGAACGAGGCAATCCAGTAGGAGGAAAGGGTCCCAAATGCAGGTAACGGATTCAGAGACAGCCCCTGCTCCCACTGTTAGGAGTCTTACATGAAGACCAAGTTACACAACTGTGACATATATGCAGAGAGCATAGGTCAGTTCCATGGAGGCTCTCTGATTGTTTGTTCAGTATCTGTGATCCCTCTGAGTACAGGTTAGTTGATTTTGTGAGTTTCCTTGTTGAGCCCTGAGACTACTGGGTTCTACAATCCTTCCTCTCCCTCTTCCTCAGGTTTCCCTGAGCTCTGCCTAATGTTTGGCTGTTTGTCTCTGGATCTGTTTCCACCAGTTGCTGGGTGAATCCTCTCTGATGACAGTTGGCAATTGGAGTAGGGTTCAATCTATGAGTATAGCAGACTATCATTATGAATCATTTCATTGACTGTTTTTACTGTTTTGGTGTTTTATTATTTTTTTTTCCATTCGTATTTGTTTCTATCCTAGGTCTCTGGAGTATGCAGCCTCTGGTCCTGGCCCTTAGGGATGAGCTCCCTCTCATATTATAGATCTCCAGCTATGCCAGTCATTAGTTGATCATTCCCACAATTTCTGCACCATCTTTACCCCAGCCCCTCTTATTATGTTTTAAAAAGTTCATAATTATAAGCACAAATAACACAGTTACTAATTTTGGAAGATTATAGCTTAATCATTGCTGTGTATTATTTTTAGTTTTAGTTTTTAGTTTTTTGAGACAAGACTTCTCCATGTAGCTCTGGCTGTCCTGGTACTCTATGTACACAAGACTGGAATGGACTCAATATAATAAAAATCTATCTGCCTCTGCCTCTGCCTCTGCCTCTTAACAGTTGGGATTAAAGAAAGGCACCATGCCTGGGTACTATGTTATGTTTATGTTCTTCTTTTTTTGTAACAAATAGACACTGCTTCTTCTAAAATCTATAGCTTATCAAAAAAAAAAAAAATCCCTCACTCAGCTTTGGGACATTTCCCTTCAAGTTGCTGGTTAGTCTAGTCCAATGGACTTCCAAAACAATATAGGCTATTGTGGGTGATCTTAGTTGCCTTCCAGGACTTAATAGTTATACTGTATTGCTGAATACACCACACAACATCCTAAAAGTATATGAAGAGAACAGGTTGTTTACTGACATGGAAGCTTCCTCCCTGGTGGGTAAGTAATTTGTATGTTGTTGGGGGAAAAAGTCATCAACAGATTCATCTAGCTGTGAGTTTTATAATCTCTAATAGCCAGCATAACCAGTAAGTTATGCCTAATGATGCCACAGAGTCATGATTGTTATAGAGGTGACCACCAACTTTCCAATTGGGTTTAATGTCCATAACAGAGGAGAGAACTAATGCCTAGCCCTGTAAATCTTGCTAAGGACCCATGGTTGACATGTCATAGACCATAGCTAACACCTACTACTATTATTTTATGAAATGGACATAGTATAAAAACAGCCTCCTAAATATTTACACATATATCCAATGTATCTTTCATCACTCATCAGAGAAGTATTTTTTGGCAGTGGATGACAGCATACAAATTAACAACTTGTAAAATTATGGAGAATAAGTATCTGTGGAGAACTAAATTTACGATAAATGGGACCTATGTATCATATGTGCTCCCTGCAAGGTTTAGAGACTTTCAGGGTAGAGGGAACAGTATGGTTGTCAGCACCAGGTCCTGAAGAACTACACAATAGTGTCCTTTGGACAAAACAAACTATTTGTCCATTAACTCACAGCAGCTATGTCTGCCAGCACAAGATTTGTACTTGACTAAGTCAATCAACATTCAGCATGGAAATCGGGAGGGCTTAGGAGGTGCCATATCTAACTGAGGAGGGATTGGTAGTTGATGACTGAGGTGGGACAGTCATTTTTCTTCAGGTGACTGGCCCATGATGGCTTTCTGCTTCAGTGGTTAGCATCATACTGAGGTACTTACAGGGACACTAATTGTACTAAGTGGGCCATAAAACTTAAAATAGAGAGGAAACAAAGTTGGTAGTGGAATATTGGGAGGAAAGGGATAGGCAATGGTTGTTTAAAACAAGCATGCCTTTTTATTTCTATTTTTGTTTTCATTTAATTACTAGCGTTACTTGTGTGTTTGTATAATTGATGGATGGGGATTCCATGATTTATGAAATATTAGAAAAATAACTACTTCTTACACATACTACTAACATTATTTGTCAAGACAAATACTCTTTTTTTAAATTTTTATTTTGCAATACAATTTAGTTCTACATATCAGCCACAGATTCCCTTGTTCTTCCCCCTCCTGCCCCCCTCACCTTCCCCCCAGCCCTCCCCCCATTCCAATCTCCTCCTGGGCAAAGCCTTCCCCACAGACTGAGATCAACCTGGTGGACTCAGTCCAGGTAGGTCCAGTCCCCTCCTCCCAGGCCGAGCCAAGGGACCCTGCATAGGCCCCAGGTTTCAAACAGCCGACTCATGCAATGAGCACAGGACCCGGTGCCACTGCCTGGATGCCTCCCAAACAGATCAGGCCAATCAACTGTCTCACCCACTCAGAGGGCCTGATCCAGTTGGTGACCCCTCAGCCATTGGTTCATATTCCATGTGTTTCGGTTCGTTTGGCTATTTGTCTCTGTGCTTTATCCAACCTTGGTCTCAACAATTCTCACTCATATAAACCCTCCTCATTCTCGCTAATTGGACTCCCAGAGATCCACCCGGGCCTAGTCATGGATCTCTGCATCCAGATCCCTCAGTAGTTGGGTGAGGTTTCTAGCACGACAATTAGGGTGTTTGGCCATCCCATCACCAGAGTAGGTCAGTTCAGACTGTCTCTCGACCATTCCCAGCAGTCTGTTGTGGGGGTATCTTTGTGGATTTCTGTGGGCCTCTCTAGCACTTTGCTTCTTCCTATTCTCATGTGGTCTTCATTTACCATGGTCTCCTATTCCTTGTTCTCCCTCTCTGTTGTTGATCCAGCTGGGATCTCCCGCTCACCCAAGCTCTCTTTCCCTCGACCCTCGCCCTTCACTATCCCCACTCATGTCCAGGCTGTTCATGTAGATCTCATTCCATTTCTCTGTCATTGGGCGATCCCTGTGTCTTTCTTGGGGTCCTGTTTTCCAGGTAACCTCCCTGGTGATGCGAGTACTCACTCATAGCAGGATACTATATGTGGAACAAGACAAATACTCTTTTAACTTTACTGCATAGGGTAAAATATAGCATATAATCAAGATATTCTGCAATGGCCTTTGTCCTTACATTTTGAAATCAAAGCATTCATTCACTGTAGTTAATATTTGATTACAGACTCCACGCTACATGAAATGTATTGTTTCTTCAAGGTTCTCCATAACTTAGAAACAAAGCAAAAGTCAAAGGTACTTGCTTTGTAAAAAAATAGACATGTGAAATAAATGGTTACAATGTATTATAGACAAATCCTGCTGAAGACATTGAGAAATATGTCTTCTGCCAAATGCTTTATTTTCCCATATGTTTCTGCTTTTTAAGGACTGAAGGACTCAGACACATCTATGAGGCATGTGATTCTGTCATTTGTGAGTTGAGAAGTGGCAAGTAAATGGGGTACAGGATCGGTCAGCAGGAAAAAGCGCTTGCCAAACGATCCTGATGGCCTGAGGTTGATCCCTAGAACCCACACAAAATAGTAGGTGATATGGCACCTGTTGTTTATCCAGGTGAGAGAGGTAGAAAGGAGTAGATCACAGAGTTTTTCTGGAGAGCCCATCTGTCCTACTAGGAAAGTTCCAGGCTACTGAGGCTACACTCCAGTCTCAAAATCTAGGTTGATAGCTCCCGAGGAAAGATACCTGGCATGTCCTCTAGCATCCACGGCTGGTGCACCACTGTGTTCTTGTGCCTGCATACATATGGTTCTCAATAAATCCATACACATATACACACATACATTAAAAACTCATGGTTTGAAATTCTTGATTGATATTACTTCATAATAAGAATTTTGAACTCTTCGTTAACTATTCATTATTTGACAAATTATCTCACTCTAAAAGATTAAGCGATTCACCTCAACCTTGGTGACAGCTGAATCATTATAGCATAAAAGTTTAAAAGATGATTTATTCTCAAGGGTACTTACAATTAATTATGTGAGGTAAAATAAAGATGCAAATGTATTGATAAATAAAAATTTATATTAATGTGAACATCCACTTTGACAGAAATTGCAAGAAAAGATAAAAGTCAGTAACTTGAAATAATTAGAAAATCTCTTTTGAAAATCATGGAACTTGAGTTTATAACCATGTTTATTTTAATTTCTGTCACCACAAATTTTGTTCCCAGGATCTTGTCTCATCTCCCAGAATTCTATTCAGAATTCAAACACAATCATGGCCCTCTTTATAATGCACATTTCTTTACTGAACAAAATATAAAGGGAGCTTTGGGGTCATTTATCACATATTCCTCAAGCATTAAAGCTCCATGGTGAACTAAAGAACAGATGAGTGATATTGTGAGAATATAATTACATATGAGGAAATAATTTTATTCATGATTTCTTATCATTCCTTGTCATCAAGGTAACACTTTAAAATAATGAATACTGAATTGAAGGAAAATGTCAGTACCAATTATCTCCTTATACTTTTTCTTTAACAGCTGAGAAACAATTGTAATTCAAATAGCTACTTCCTTTTTCCTTTTATGTTTTTTCTATTTTTTCCCATTGGATTAGAAAAAATTCAGTTAAACCACTTCACATTATTGGAACTACGTGAGAGCAGGAAAAATCCCATCCTAGCACGACTGTCTTCATATCTATATGGATATATAATCTGTAAAGCAGACAGGTGCTATCTAAAAGTATCATTTTAAAATTAATTAAGCAAAATCAAAAGAGGGCTATTAGATATTAGGGCAATTTCTAGTACTATTCATAACCAAATAACAATGTTATATTTAAAACTTAGTAATATTTTTATCATATCATAGCATTCTTAAGCAAAATATATTGCTATATTTGTGCCATTAAAATGTCTTGTTAACAATCTAGTAACTGAATATATTGCAAATAATGTGTCAATATTAAATTCATAAATTAGTTCAGAATCCCAAGTAGTTAATTTGGCTATATTGGGGATTATGTGTACCAGTTGACAATGTAAAAGGAAAGAATATTGAACTAGAATGTGTATACCATCCTCGTGTGTTTGTAAGCATGTCATGCTTGTCTCTTCTAGTCATGGCCCTAGAAAGTCCAAAAAAAAATCACTGGTGATTATGGGCCTACTCTGTGATCTTGGGTTCCTGCTTCTGTATTTCTTGTGGATCTATCTGTAAGGATTGAAGAGAAGGAGTGCTCTTTGGAGGAAATTCCTTTTTTGTGATTTTATATATTTTACAGTGATTATAAGTAGCATTCAAATCATAATAACTTGATTTCTGGTTCAAGAATTTTATTAGTCATTAAAACTTGCACATTGATTCATATTTTTAATTTCTAGGCACATTGTAGAGAGCCAATTTAATATGCTTCTGGCAATTTCACATCTTTAAAATTAGAGACCTGACTTTGGTGTATGTCTATGGAAAATAAGCCTTCATGCTCTACCCTCTCTCTTGCTCTCAATTCAGTGGCTATTTCTTTCTTCAGAGCAGTGGTTCTCAGCCTCCCTAACACTGTGACCCTTTAGTACAGTTCTGCATTTTGTGGTGACCTCCAACTGTCAAATTATTTTGTTGTTACTTCATAACTGTAATTTTGCTACTGTTATGAATCAAAATGTAAATATATGTGTTTTCAAAGGTCTTAGGTGATCCCTGTCATGGGGTTGTTCAGCCCCAAAAGGCCACACACAGGTTGATAATCACCACTCTACAGTAACTCTCAACAGAACCAATTTTCTAAGTCCCTCCTAGCTTCTGACTCAAAAAGTCACATCCCATTGAGTCACTCTTTACAACAGGATGCATCTATGTCATGCCTTTCAGAGTACATATTCTTTCATGACTATCTTTTGGGTATAAAATTATAGTTTTCAGTTTTAAAATGTTTGGATAACATTTTTCTTATTTCTAGGAGCCATAAGACAATTTATTAAATTTACTACAGAGTTTTCATATAAGATTTTTAAAGGTCCTTTGAAATTTTCACAGAAGGTATTTTGACCATTTTCATATCTTCTCTCCTTCCATAACTCTTTTCAGATCTATGGCCCTCTTTCCCAAATACTTATTCACTTGTTAATTTTTAATAATTCTCAAAGTCCATTTTGTCCTGCCGATTAACACCCAGATATGAGACTCTCCATTGGAGCATGGTTGACATTCCACAGGACACATGCTTAAATCGAATAGACTCTCTAGAGACTCTCCTTCTGCAGAAGGGAACCATTGTTAATATCTCTCAGTAAGACACCAGACTCGTGGGACTTTCCCCATTCAATGCTAGAATGTTACCTGGCTAAATCTTGTGCAGGTTGTTGCAGGCAACCATAGATGTGTGAGTTCAGAAGAACAGAACTCTTATCATGTCACAGATACATTGTTTGCTCTATTCCTAAGCTCTTGCTCTTACAACACATCTGGCCCCTTTTCTCAGATGGCCCCTCAGGCAAGGCTGTGGCAATGATATAGATGTCCTATTTCTGGCTGAGTGCTCCATGGAAAGCTATTCTCAACACTCAGAACTTTATCTTTGTATTCTTGAAAGAGGCGTCCACATAGATGCCCTTAATTTTACAACATATTAAGTTCCCAGTCATTACAGAAAGTAAATGAAACTTTGAACCATACCTGTCCTGGCTTACAGTGCCTGTAAGTAAGTGGCTGTAAGTACCTTACAGTGGCTGACTGTAAGAGGAATGACTTTACTGCATGGTTATGTGTTAGTTATTCTTCTGTCTTCAAATGGGCAGTATCATTCTCTATTTTGCTTTCATAATTTCTTTGTTTATAGGTCTCAAGACACAATCAATAAAAATGAAATTTTTTACTTTTTTTGCCCTTCCTTTCCTGGATTTTACAATGTAGACCAGGCTGCCTTGGAACTCACAGAGATCTTCCTTTCTCTGCTAGTGAGTCGCAGGATTAAAGTTATGCTTTCCTATGTCTTAGTTTTTTTTTAATTTATATTTTTAAAACTCACTAGCTAGGGCTGTAGATTTGATAAGTATACACCTCATACTTTGGTATAAAATTGATAATATAACTAGCTGTTTAGCAATAGTTGAAATATTTTGCATGGATGAGCATAACTCTCAAAATTCTCATGATTTTAATTTAGCTACTGAACTCTTAGTTTGCTTTTTATTGTTGTTGTAAAACACTAACCAAAACCAAATTAGAGAAGAAAAGTGTTTATTTGATTTACAGGCCACACAGTTCATCATTCAGGGATGTCAACGCAGAAACTCCAGGCTCAAACTGGAGTCAGGAAATGAAGCAGAGACAATGAAGAAACTCTGCTTCTTGGATTTTTTCATGGTTTAAGTCAGATTGTTTTTTAATACAACATAGGACCACCTCCCTACAGTTGGCACTTTCCACAGTGGACTGGGCCATCACACACATTAATCATCAATCAAGGAAATTACTCCACAGACTTGCTGATAGGCCAATGCAGGCATTTTCTCAAGTGAGCCGAACTTACTAGATGCCTCTAAATTGTGTGACATTGACAAAAATTTAACCAGCCCTTGTGCCCTTTGAAACAAACAAAAAAATACAACACATGATTCCTAATGACAAGTTCTACACAATCAAATATTTTTGAAGTGACTTAAAAGGCTATCATAGCATTTATTAATTGTTTACACAAGGAAATTCACTGGCTATTGAACAATGAAAACATGATTTATATTTTGGGAATTGAGAAGTGCTGCCAACCCTCAATCATGTCACATGGATTTCTTTTTCTTTTCTCTGATTGTCTTTTATTCTCTCTGCTTTTTACTTTCTTTTATTTGTAACCCCAGTTGCTCTTCATTTGCTTATAGTACCATTATTTGAATATTAAACATAAAAGAAAATTTTATTTATAACCTCATTAAGTAACGTACCAGAAAAAAAAAATGGTGTGTCTAACCACAATTGGACATGGTCCCACAGAATTTTATTATATATGCATCATTTAAATCAATCACTTATACACAAAGCAGTGGAGGGCTATGACTGTTTCATTGCCATGTTCCAAGAGCAGTGAATCCATCAGTAACTCTCCATCAGAGGACAGGACGAATACAGATGTCTTAAAGAGTGTAGTTAAAACTTAGGAGTATGCCTAAAGTACACCAGAAATAGACAAGTGTAAATTCTCATCTATATGTCTGTACATATGTGTAACTCATATATACATTGCTTATTAGCACTTAATATTCAGTAGTCAAGAATCATAATATTGATGTCAACCATCTGGCCAATACTTATTAAGATTTAACATACCAGGTCATGTAGTGGAAGCTAAATACTAAGTCATCCCTCAGTTGTATTTGGAGGAAGGCTTTTGGGATACAGTTGGTGTTAGCACCTTTATGAAAGGAAGAGGGTTCTGAGCTCTGATAACTTTACACAGCACTCTCACCCTCAGTCTCTGTCTCTAGCACGCTCATTCGTTTGCCTGTCATGCTGTGACAAAACAGAAAAGCTTTCACTAGAGTCTACTGCACTGCTTTTAGGCTTTCCAGCTTTTAGAACCAAGAGTCCTGAAGAATTACTGCTTGTCCTATGTCTAGTCTATGGTACTGTACAGTGGAGGAGAAACTGGGTTGTGATTCAGGTTGTGATCCACACTTGAAATGTTTTAATGTGTTATCAGAGTATCCTTCTTTCACAGGTTGCTTCATGTTCCACATCTGCTCTTTTTGTATGCTTGAAATACAGATCCATTCTTTAGAAGTAATGTTTCTCTAAGAAACTCATAACAAGAGCTTGAAAGATATCTCAAAAAACATACTGGTTTTGGAAATTATACAATGAATAAATAAGGCAAAAAGTAACACACATTTCATATCTTTTTGTCCTGTAAAAAGCAATAGTACTAAAAAATGTAGAGGCTAAATTTGAAAAGAAAAGTCATCTTCCTGTTCTTTTTAGTCCCTCTTTTCTTATTCACTTGAAACACATTATTTTCCTTTATTCCCTATACTTAATTCAATCTTTTAATAGAATGCTTCAGAGGTTTCTAGTCCAAATACAAGAAAATTCATTTTCTAAATACACACAATTATATGTAATGATTCCTGTTACAATGGGAAAACTCCATCATGTATATTAACATACTATAAAAATCATATAAAGATAAAGTAATTGGAATACATAATTCCATATTAGGTCCACACCATTTGCCTCTTCTGTTCTTTGCTAGGTTTCGTTTTCTCATGACAATACTTTCAGTTATCTATAGAATTTCCAGTCGTAGGCTAAGAATTCTTTAGGTAAAGTAAATTTTTGTCCACGATTATAATAGCTATGTTTTCCTGACACCTAAAATTCTTCTCATAGTGACAAATAAAATATATAAGTAATCTAAAATATAACAGTCCTTGAGTCAGTGGTATATGTATCTAATGAATCAAATAATATTCAGACAGAAAGAGAACTATATACAAAATTGTAATTACTAATCTTCCTATCACACATTAGTGTTAAGAAGAAATTATGCCTCTAAAAATGTTTATGTTATAGTACCAGAAATCTTAATATGTGTTATCTGATTTACAAGACTAGAGATAGGATTAAGAGGAGTGTGTAAAGACTCAACTCATTGTTGACTTTGAAGATAGTCAAAGAGTCATAAAGCAATCAATGCAAATAGTCTGCAAACACTAGGAAAGGCACAGGATAAAGTCACATGTTTTAGTAAAGAAAAGAAAACACACTCTGCTCACAAGCATTCCAAAATGTTGATTTTATCCTGACGATACTTCTATGATTTCTAATGCCAGAGCTGTAAAACAATGAATTTGTCCTTAAGATGCCACTACATATTATTTGTTACAACACTGGTAAGACAAATATGTCATCAGCTAGAGATCAGTAGAAAAACAATCAAGAAGCATGTCCCCTTTCACATTATATTATTTGCTTTAAAGTAAATATAAAATTGCATTTATATCATTGGCTTTCCTTGGAAATAGTGCATAAATGTATAAATTACTCATCCATACAACATAATAATTTCATGTGCTCAATTATTACAAATTCTAAAAATATAAATAATTAAGTTATACACAAAACACTGTCTAATAAAAACTTATATCAAATGTATTTATTATTCCATCTCATTAGCACCTAACTTTAAAAACTGTTAACATGAACTTAAATTGCTGAAGATTAAACAGGGCTGGAATGTGACATATGGACAGATAACAGATGATTTTTGTTATAATAATGGGGAAATTAATGTGCTGAAAACTGCTTGCTATATTTTTAGTTTGTTGTGTCATGGATATCCCAAACACTCAAATATTTAATCTATAAGCATGTACATACAATAAGACTCTTTTCCAAAATCAAGCATAACTATTCCTAAGAATGAATGAAATTTACAAATAACAAACTCAAAATGATAAAACTCAAATGTCATTGTAGATGAGAGAGAATGCATGATAATCTCCAATTCAAATTGTCAGTGAATTGTATCTGACATTATTATTGCTTAAACAAATAAACTTACCAAAATTTTGATATCAATTTATCATATATAATGTGAAATCATTGTAAAACATAATATATTTCACAATGAAAACAACAACAATGTTGACTAAGTTTCCTAATCGCATATATAATCAATTATACACACATTTAAAAACATTAAACCGTAAAGCATGCATATACAAGATATTCAGAAACTGGATAGAACCTAGGTAATAAAATGATCACATTTTTAAGGCTATTTAACAGTTAGGCCAAATGAATAGTCAATGACCAAAGTATGATATCGACAACTTTATCAGGAACAGAATTCTGTTTATTTACACATAGGATGGCCTCCCTCTATAAAAATTTTGTCTTATCTAGTAAGGTTTTATACAGAGGAAAAGACAAATAAAAGTTGGAGAGATGACTTAGTGAATATCATGCTGGTATACAAGCTTGAAGATTAGAGATCAGATCCCCAGAATCCAGAAAATGCTAGAGAAGGGGAACTTTTGTTTCCACCTAGGGAGGCTGAGATAGGGTATTCCCAGGTGAAGCTTGCTAATTCGACTATATGACTTGGTGAACTTCAGGTTTGGACTGAAACCTTTAGTGTAGGATGCTGTGGATATCGCTCTGCATGCTCTGAATGTGTTGCTTTGATTGATTGATAAATAAAACACTAATTGGCCAGTAGCCAGGCAAGAAGTATAGTACAGGCAGGATAAGCAGAGAAGAGAATCCTGGGAAGTGGAAGGCTGAGTCAGGAGATGCTGCTTCTGCCATGAGAAGTAAGATGTAAAGATACCAGTAATCCACAAGCCATGTGGCAAGTTATAAATTAATAGAAATGGGTTAATTTAAGATGTAAGATCGAGCTAATAAGAAGCCTTCCATAGCCATATAGTTTATAAGTAACATAAGTCTCTGTGTGTTTACTTCAGTCTCAGTGGCTGCAGAAGCCAGGTGGACTGGAGAAAACTCCAGCTACAGTAGGAAGACACCTGAGATCCAGTGAGAAAAGATACCTGATGTCTAGTGAGACACCTCACATAAATCTTTGGTTACTAGATGTATGTGAATATGCATACCAAGCACATCAAACACACATATTTTGCAAAGAATGAAAAAGAATGTATGTAATGTGGCTAAAGTATTTGCAGTCAAAAAGCCATCAAGTTTTACATGGCCATACATATTTAATCTTAACTGTATTTCCACATTATATTTTATTAATGTGTATTCAGTTAGTTACCATGAAACATTTGTAACACACAAGAAATTAATTACTCTGAAATATTATATTTGTGATAAATATAAATATAAGTGAATTATTTTGTAAATTAAGTATTTATAATGGGAACCAACTGAGCACTTTGAAAACTTGCATAAACCTATTGAACCTTCTTAGAAACTACTCATCCTACCCTGACCCACAAAAGACCATCTAAATCTTACACACATAGCACACTAGCTAAGAACTCCAAATCTAAAGGAGAATTCTACATTCCTCTTTCTCCCAGTTAGGTTCATTGTAATCATTGCTTTCATTAATAATTCACTTCTTGACTTGGATGAGAAAGGCAAGATCCACAGAAAAATCAGAATTTTAATACTAATGAATCAAAGAGCAAGTTCATGAATGAATTCCCTGTTGACCTTTCAAAGATTGTTTTTAAAACATATTAGTGGATGATCATAACCATTTCACATGCCTAGAACATGATATTCAGTAACAGAGCCTGATATGAATGGGCCATTAAAGGCTAAGTAAGGTTTTTCAATTTTGAGGGCAATTTATTGCTAAAGCAAACAGTGATTTGGATAGCTAAGAAAAAAAGTTCACACTCTATAACTATTTCAATTTCATATACACACACATAAACACACACACACACTTGACTTCTTTATGTCATGTACTCAAGGTGCATTTTATAGATATAGCCCAATACTCATTTAAACTTACATAGCTTATCCATGGATATGTGGCAGTTTAATAATTTATCCCTGATTTAATAATATATATATCTTCCAACACTTGACGGACAATATATGATGATGTTAAATGGATAAAATGTTTCTTTTCTAGAATATAAATATTAAACTAAATAATTTATTCTAATAATAAATTTAAACTTCAACTGGTAAAATATTATTAAAAATAACTGTCATCTTTACTATGATTATGGAAAGTAATCAAGACACATTCATGGCATTTCCAACTTTAGTACAATTCAATATGACATTTGGACATATGTGGGAGATATTAGATGTGCCTATGAAATCCATAAATACCTAGGACAAAATCTGTAAGGAAAAAGCTGATGAAGAATCTGCGTTCCCAGAGACTTTTAGAAATGACTGTGTGCATCTGTAGGCTGTTTAACTTTCTGCCAAGTTTCTCAAGTTCTTTGTTTACTAAGGGTGGGTTATAAATGTAAACATGTTGAAAACTGGCGCCAGAGTTTGTGACACACAGCAGCACATTAACGTTCTTTTGGTTTCACAAAGCAACTGGTTACCTCTGGTTTTGTAAACACAACGCTATGGGGTCATATTTTACTGGTTTGTTTCCTAATCTTGGTGTCAATTCAAAAAAAAAAATAAGCCAGAAGTATTCTATTTTGAGGTTTTCAGAAGTTGAAACCAGAAAAATGTTTTTGTGATATTTCTATTCTGTTTGTACTGTTCTGCTATGGCTTTTCTCATTTGATAATCTCAATTGGACAGAAATAAGGTAGAGACACCAGTTTAATGTCATCCTCAATGGATATTTAGCATCTGATTTAATTATCATTGGTATGAGGACATCATCAATCATTTTTGCTCTTCACCCAATACACAATGATATACTTTTTTAAGGTCTCTTTTGGTAAGTGGGTTATATACAGGGTAATCAAATGAGTCAAATATATAGATTCTGGGATTAAATAAGACAGCACATAAAGAATATTCAGGTGACATTTCTTCACTTTGGTGATATACTTCAATTTCTCTTTAGAGTTTTTAAATTACACTTCCTGGATCCCTGTACCAGATTTAATCAATAAAAAAAAAAAAATTCAAAATGGGAACCAACTGAGCACTTTGAAAACTTGCATAAAGGTTTAGTAACAATATCTAGAAAGGATAAGACAAAAGAAGATGTTAGTACTCCTTACAGTATCAACAGGTAAGTAGGTGATGAGGTGAAGAGTTAGCAAAAGGAATGCTGGGGAAAGTGTAGGAGAAATAGTAGAATAACAAGAGCAAAGAAAGCAGATGTTTGGAGGATGAATTTGTATAAAGAACATACTATATTAAAAGGAAGAAAGTATTATGAGAATTACATGGAGTCTGTAGAATTTATAGCATCTGAAACAATTGCTATTTGTCACCCCCCACAACTCCATTGGAAGAGAATTCTGGACAGAGGGAAAGTAAAATGCAAAGAAAAATAGTAAGTATAGATTTTATTCTGACAATTTTACAGGCATCACTAAGGAGTCTTAAGTGATGAACTGATATGCTCGATTTTTTTTTTTTACAGGATTTGGGAAACACAGCATGATGAACTATAATCAAAGATAAATTGATTAAGTAGAAAATAATTTTTTCTCTGTAATACACATTTACAATGACAGAAACAATAACAATAGTGTGTTACTATAATTGTGTTAATTAAGCCCAAATGGACCCAGTCTCAAGGCATATCAATTATTCCTTGAATTTTTCAGAATAATTATCACACATACTCATTTATATATGTATGTGTATATATATATATATATATATATATATATATATATATATATATATATATATATATATATATGCATGTGTGTATGTATTGCAGTCTAAACTAGCTTTCTAAATTGGCTCACTTTCTTAAGCTTACTCTCCGTCCTACACATGGTGACTTTATGTCACATAGATATGAAAGAGCTCTCTGTGCTATGGGATGTTCTGTATGGCAAATGTGTTGCTGATTGGTCAATAAATAAAACACTGATTGGCCAGTGGCTAGGCAGGAAGTATAGGCGGGACTAACAGAGAGGAGAAAAGAAAGAACAGGAAAGCAGAAGGAGTCACTGCCAGCCGCCACCAGGACAAGCAGCATGTGAAGATGCCGGTAAGCCACGGGCCATGTGGCAAGGTATAGATTTATGGAAATGGATTAATTTAAGCTGTAAGAACAGTTAGCAAGAAGCCTGCCACGGCCATACAGTTTGTAAGCAATATAAGTCTCTGTGTTTACTTGGTTGGGTCTGAGCAGCTGCGGGACTGGCGGGTGAGAGAGATTTGTCCTGACTGTGGGCCAGGCAGAAAAACTTTAGCTACATCTCTGCCTCCTCTCTCTCCAACACCTCAGTAGTCCTTGCTCAGGTGCATCTACCTCTCTGAACTTACCTCACATTATAAAGATCTTATGACTCAGGCCTCTTCTGCAGTCACTTCCTTTGTTTGTTGGATATCTTTATCACTCAACAGTTTCTGTAAGCATCCTTCTCCTCAGCATTGCTGTAGTTATAGGTTCCAATTATGGACTGTATGACCAAGGGTGTCATCAAAATTGCATATTTTTCTTTTGGAGATATAATTACATGTATCCCTCCCCTTTCCCTGCTCTTAACCCTCCCACATACCTCTCCTTGTTCTCCTCCCCCCCCCCGGGGGGGGAGGAAACTAATAGTTCTACCTAGCTATGATGCCTATTCACACATCAATGGCCAGTATGGCATAACAATCCTAAGGGTACAATAGTGGCATGCATATTTTGGTATTACCCAAGTGCTCTCTAACTGGGATTAAGACCAACTCATCAAGAGGGAAATCATGCAGGTACTGGAATCCTAGGAAACTGCTCAGTGCTAGGGATGTCATAGATATTTCAGAAGAATATACAACCACTACTTCACTAAACAAACATTATTTCTTATCTTTCCTATTTTTAATTTAATTTAATTTAAAGTATTAATTTTATTATCTTTTATTTTAATTTATAATTCACAAATATAATCTCTCTCTCTCTCTCTCTCTCTCTCTCTGTCTCAAAATCAAGCTCTTCAAATACATTACTTCCTATACTTTCATTGAAATTTTGTGTGTATAAATGTTTTGCCTCCGTGTGTGTGTGTGTGTGTGTGTGTGTGTGTGTGTGTGTGTGTGTGTGTATAGCTAAAGAAGGCCAGAAAGGGGAGACTGGTCACCTGGGACTACAGTCATGGATAGTTGTAAGTTTCAGCGTGGGTGCTGGGAATTGAACCTGGGTCCTTTGTAAGAGCAGCAAACACCCTTAACTGCTGACCAACCCCTAGACTGGTTTATTATTATAAAAGAAAACTTATAAAATATATTACCTAAGTGACTTGGAAAATTAAAGGAGCTGATACTAGCTGCATTCATCATGTTGTACAATAGAGCTCTGAATGCCTTCTGCCTTTATAAATTGTGTATTTTTAAACCAGTTTCACGGAGCCTCACTCCAACAGGAAACCTGGGCTGCATTTTCACTAACTTATGTGTATTGTTTGTGTGTATGTTTACTTTTCTAGTGGTGTGTGTGTGTGTGTGTGTGTGTGTGTGTGTGTGTGTGTGTGTGTTATATGTTTCATACATGCAGATGGTGTACAGGTGCACCAAGATGTCAGCCAAAGCAAAAAAGCTCGAGTGTTACTCTAATGTTCTCTGCCTTATTGTCTTGAAACAGAATCTCCCATGGAAGCAGGGGCTCAACATTTTGATAAGAATAGCTGGCCAGCAAGCTCTTTGCAGCTACCTGTCTGCCTCATCAGTGCTGTGGTGACAGGCACACACAGTCATGCCTTGTTTTATTGTGGCAGACATAGGAAGCTAGCTCCTCATACTCAGAGAAAGGGTTCTTCTTTACTGAGTCATCTTCCCAGACCGTAGTTACATCTTTTAACACAAAAGAAAACAAAAATCTTTTCTAAATCCAGAAAAACTCTCCAGATAGTCATCCAATTTTCCTGCTCCATTATCAGAACAAAACTTCCAGAAACATATATGAGTAAGTGTTATTTCCAAATTGTCATTTACATTTTCTCCTCAGTCCACCTTTGTAGAGATTTCATTTCATAGAGATATGCTTGTAAGAGTACAAGTCAGAAGATATGTAATGAGATAAATTAATCACCTACAGGTTATTCTCTTGTTTGTCATCATTAAAACGTGATTAACTGAACATTGTGGGTTTTTATGAAAGAGAAGGCTCTGACTATTGTCTTTCTCTTTCATTTTCTCCCAGTTCAATGCATAGATCTTCTTGTTCATCAGCATTGCTGGCTAGTGTTATGATCAAGGTCTCAAATGTTGAGGAATTTCTTTTGCTCTAATATGTAAGCAGTGTATACCATGAATATGCTCTTTCCATAGGACTTCATGTATTTTCTTGTTTTTAATAACCAGTATTCACACGATTCTCTCCTCTTTTAACTGTCTAGGTACTACCCTAGAGCATCAGACTTGGTCTTCTGTTGTCTATTTAACGTGTCTATGTGATATCTAATTGCTGTTTCACAATAATTTAGTCAAACAGGACACTTACTAACTCCACTGCATGCAAATGTTTTTTTTTTCCATCTCAACATAGGCACGAACAAATGTACAATACATCCAAGCAACTATGTGATTCATTTCTTTGTTTTATCCACAATAAATTCTACAGAAAATGCTATGAATATTTTTGTAAAACATATACAAATTTGACAATGTTACCCGTTATATAGTCTACTACTATAATAGACTGCTTCTAATAGCAACTGAATTCAAAATCCATCTATTCTTATTTGGGCAAATATAGTTCTTTCACTCCTATTACTATGCATATATTTTGTGCTTGAAACGTACTTTCTAAGAACAAAAATTCAGGACTAAAATGGTCTTTGCATCCACAGCTCTTCTGACATTTATCTCATATTTGTTTTCATTTCTTCCTATATTATTAATATCTGAATCTTTGAACAAGGAGAAAAAAATATAGACTAAAAATACTAAGAGGTGTGGATTGTGTAGAGATGCCTAACATAGGTAGTAACCTAGTCTTTGTTCCATGAACATGTCAAGCATGCTCTGGCAATATCAGCTTTGCTCAAGTACTTTGTCTACTTGCAAATCTCATTTCTTGATCTCCGAATCAAGTGAGCTTGCCATCTATTCTGTGATCCTGCCAGTCAGATCGCCCTTAAACAGTAAGTCTCAAGAAATGTCTTTCTTAAAAGTCAATTCTAAAGTTACATTGCAGGTGCTCTTCAATATTTTGCATTAATTTAATTTTTTGAATAGAGTTGTTCTGTTTTAAGTTTTCCTTCTAAGGTGTAACATGTAAAATAGGTAAAAATAAAAAAGACACACACATATGTAAAATGTTTCTGGATTCTATATTTTTTCCTCGGAAGAAACTAACAATAAAATCAGTGGTATACTCTTCCCTCGGCTAGATTACTGCTGAGGAGAATTGTTAGTTATTTCCAGCATATGAGGAAATAGCACTTGCTAGGTCTCAGTTCACAAAGTTTATTGGTATATAGCTGCACCATTCATGTGTATATTGCATATAACGCCTTTCAAATATACTGTTACCTTTAATAAGACCAGTAGTGAAGACTTTATATCCAAAATGCTTAGAAGATTTATTCTGTGTGCCATCAACAATCCCTGCATTAGGTAACTATATCTATCACTTTTTTCCCCAAAATTAATTTGCTTCAACAGAAAATCAAATGTGATGGAATTTTTAGCTTCTTAAAGTGTTTCCTTTTTCAGTAAAAAAATTTTGGGTGTTTAAGAAATAAATTCATTGACTTTTTCTTACAGTTCCAATAGCATCAACTACACTGTGAGCAATACAGCGAGCAAAAGGATGTGTATTTCACTGTCTCATTCTGTAAAGTTCTAGTGTACCTATATAGGATGCCTATGGCATTAACTCCTATGCTTGCAAAGAACAATATAGATTAATTTTACTTGCCAAATTACTCTTGTTTCCTTAATAGAAATCTAGAACTATTAACTATCTTAAATGCATGAGAAAGTTAAACCACAGACCATGCAAAATTTAAATTTGCCACTTAATTCTGAACTCTACCATAAAGCAAGCCAAACATTTGGTTCAGGCATGCTGTTAAAAATATTCCTATATTAAATGATTCCTAAAACCTAGCTCCTTGTTATTTTATCATAAAAACAGAACTTTCAGGTTCATGTAAACATAAAATTGGCATACTGATAATGGAAAGTGAAATATAGAGGTAGAAATGAAAATACCATATTCCTTATCTGAAAATAGTCAACTAGCTTAAGATAGAAACTCTGTTTTGATGTATCAAGTGTGCGCTTGTTTAGACCCTTAGTCCTTGTTTAAATAGAGTTGTCATTTTCACCAAACAGATGTTCTGATTGGAGTCTCTTCTGTTCTGGTTCCCTAACTGTGCCTTTCTAATTGCTGTGCCAGCGGTAATCTTAGCCTTCATGGGGAAAGATAATGGCACTGAGAGCCATTGCCTGTCACTTGCTTATGCCACAAATGGGAGATTCCACGAGTCATCGGCTTGCAGCAGAACATGACATTTCTGATGGCTCTCTTCAAGTAAAACAACACACAACCTGACTGGCGATAGATAATGGTTATGTTTAGAATAATTTCAAAGCTTAAACATCCAAATGCAATTTCACACTGACTGATCAGCCAAGTACAAAGCAGAATAAATTTCAATGTGAATTTAAGTTTTCTCTTGAAATTAAAAAAAATTATAAATTGTCCAGCTTTTTTCTTTTAGGGAGTTTGTGCTTTCTGCTCTCTAATTCTAGTGCATAGAGAATTTTAAAATCAGTTCTCATGACTGTTTCTGAAAGCGAAATTGCAGAATAGTGTTTTAGGTTCACGATTGAATTTGTTACCTTTGAGAAGGAGCCCCAATTCAAACACCTTAGATCACCCACAGCACATCTCTATCACTGCCTTAATTCTTCTGCTATTTTCCAACTGTTTGCCTCACTGTTCATCTATCACAACAGCTGAGATGGGGTAACAAATCAATAGATATTGCAAGAACCGAATTCTTATATAGAGAGTTTAAGTTGAGGATGATAGTGTAATCACGTAATTGTGTAATTGTACCTACTCAGAAATTTGAGGCAGGAGTATCACAATTTCCAGGCCTACCTAGCTACAGCATTACTAAAAATATAACTGGAAATAAAAGAGGGGAAAGTGAGTTGCTTTAAACAAAATAATAATGAAGTACTATACTCCAGCAGAGATGTGGTCAGGAGTAAAAGTTGGTTTAATAATATATTTAAATATGAAAAAAAAACAATTTAAAACCTGCAGAATGGGAGCTAGCAGCAGGTTAATAACTCCAGGCTATGCAGTAAATTGAATTAAATTTGCCTCTTTTATCTCTTGCCATTTAATAATTTCATAAATGGAACTCATGGACGCCTTAGATTTATTCTCTATATTATACAATATCAAGATTTTCTAGTAAGATTTGTTTCTTACAGCAACATCCAAGGCATTTGAGGCATTTTGTATGCTGCTTCTTATACCTACAAGCCCGGACATTGTAAATACACATCCCTGAAACTGGTCACAGCTCCCACTTGTACTATAGCTTTGATGTAAGCTTACCAGCTTCCTAAGCTGCCACTTGCTGTACCAGGGTGTATTTTACAGAGTTACTCTGGACAGTGGTCAAATCAAGGGCTTATGTTCTAGTACATAATGATGAGAAATGTTCACGTGGTTATAAATATGCTGTATTCTAGTAATTATATTATATATAAATAACATGTATTAAAATATGGCTAATGAGTCTGTTTTATGTGAGCTGTCTCTATAACATTTCTCAAATATTTTACAAGGCTTTTAGGATTTCTTTCAATCTGTGATCCAGTTACTACCTTTTCTATAAGCATTGGCAACTAAATAGCTGATGAAATGTAGATTCAAATAATGAGAAGCAGTGGGTGGAGTGAACTCTGTATACATAATATATTTGTATGAAATCATCACTGAATATACTTAGCAAAGTAATTAAAAAAAGATAATGTTTTTCTATTAAAATTCAAGATACGTAAACTTATCAAGGAAGAAATAGAGCCTTTTCAACTACCTCTGAAATCATTCTTTTCTACCAAAGGTCTAATAATGAGTACCTTCACCCTATTCTAAGAAAATAAATGATGCCTCCAAATGTTACAGAGAGGACACACAGTAGAAACCTGTTATTTAAAATAATAAAGAAGGAACACACAGTGTACTATTTGTACTCTGTATAATGTTCTCTTTTATAACATTATGTCATCACTTCAGAGAGCTGGAGTTTAGGATGAGAATGGGAGTATTGAAGATGTGTACTATTGGGCCATGTAGAAATAGAGATTTTAAAAGTAATTTTAATGTAAAGTTATTATCAGAAAAAAACACACAAAATAATAACAATAAATCATCATCGACAATAAAACATCATTTGCCCTTAAGTTAACTTGACAGCCTGTAGCTTAAAATAACATTGTAAAAACTATGCATAGTGCCGGGCGGTGGTGGCGCACGCCTTTAATCCCAGCACTAGGGAGGCAGAGCCAGGCGGATCTCTGTAAGTTCGAGGCCAGCCTGGACTACCAAGTGAGTCCCAGGAAAGGCGCAAAGCTACACAGAGAAACCCTGTCTCAAAAAACCAAAAAAAAAAAAAAAAAAAAAAAACTATGCAGAGTAACTAAATGTATATTAAATAAAATGTATAGAAAGAAAGGAATATTTTTTTTGAGGAATAAACAAATGAAAAACTTCAGACAATAAATATCTAATGTAGATTATGTACAAGTTCTTTCTACAGAGCTTGGACTAGCATGGAATTGCTATGCAGACCAGGTTACCTCATTTTGAGGCAACCATCCTGTCCTAGATTCCTCGTTGCACGAATCCTAATTCATCTTAATAGTAAAAACTCAAAGTTAGATATAGGGGTAAATGCTGAAAGATCAGAGGGACAAAGGAGCAAGCTACAGCCACCATCTCTTCCTTGCCAACTCCATAGCCCAAAAGAGATTGAGTTGCCTCCTCCCACCTTATATTCCTCTCTCTGCCCAGCCATATCACTTCCTGTACCCACCTCTCTATTTCTGGGATTAAAGGCGTGCAATCCCAAGTGCTGGGATTAAAGGTGAGTGCCAAATCCACCAGCTCTGTTTCTCTTTTAGAATGGATAAATCTTGTGTAGCCCAATGTGGCCTTGAACTCACAGAGATCCATCTGCCTCTGCCTCCCAAGTGTTGGGGTTAAAGGTGTGAGCCACCACTGCTTGCCTCTATGGCTAACTAGTGCCTTAGCTCTGTACTCTGATCTTCAAGCAAGCTTTATTTGTTAGATCACAAACAAAATATCACCATAATTCCTAAATTATGGGATTATAGACATTTCTTTTATAAAACTCATCAATACTCCCATTCTCATCCTAGACTCCAGCTCTACAAAGCTCATGATTCAGAGCTGCACATGTTTACATACTCAGTCACACATCCTTATAGCAGTATTTGCAATTTTCTGGAATGTAAACAAAATTTACTCTTCTATAAGTCCTCTATAAACATACACATCACACACACACACACACACACACACACACACACACACACACACACACAGAGCCCTCTTTATTCTGCAGAGTGCCTTAAAATCACAGAGATAAACCTCCAACTGCACTAATAGTGAGGGGATTAAAGGCACACACCACAATGTCTGGCCATATTTATTTCTTCCATTGATCACATGTATTTTTTTGGAAATAACAAGCATAGGATTCTTATCTTTGTATTATCTTATATACTGCACACTATTTTGGTCCATAACAGGCATTTGAGGTGAGATGCTAAAATTTAATACCTGATTATTTTAATAATAAATCACAGCACATGGAAAGTTTCATTACATTAACTCCCTTATCCTATTTGTAGTTATATGTGCTAATATTTATTAATAACTGTTAATTTCATAGGTCATTATCATTTTGTACATTATTAATAGTGATAAAACTTAGGGACAGACATAATTAGTAGCTTGGCAAAGCTATAAAAGCAAGGAAATTGAAATTATTATTTCAATCAAGCAAGCAATCAGATTATAAATATTGAAAATCATCACCATATTTTCAAATTAATAAATACAGTTCTGTATGTTAATATCAGCTTTTCAATGAGTGACATGGCATTATTCATTTCATGCACACAAGTCAGTAATTTTAATATGGTATTCATTTTCTGAATATCATTCAGAAATCTCCTTTGGAAAAAAAATCTAGAGATGCTTAAAGTCATTCCTTAGGATTTTCATTCATCTTTACTGTGTCTTTTAAGAGTAGTTCTAGGGCAGTATGTACTGACTTTCACTCATAATCTCATATTCACAGAGTAATCTCATATTGAATTTGTTGCAAAAGTCAAGTTGATTAGAATTAGAAATCTTTCTGTCCAAATGTTTTAATCACAAACAAAATTCTGAATGAGAAGAAAAGCTTCTGTTCTGAAGTCATTTGCTTAGTTATATTTATGAGAAACTATAACCTGTTCATCGTTTAATCCACCTCAATGAAGTCTCTTGTCATATATATATATATATATATATATATATATACATATATATATATCAAGCTCCTTTTAAACATCATAATTTATATATTAAAAAAACAGTGTTCCACAACATCATTTTCATACATAAATATTTATTATCAGTTTGAAATGCTTTGTGCTGTGGTTTAGTCAAATAAATGGCCTCCTTTTACAGGATGTAAATCAGGTGGAGTTTCAGATTTACACAGTCACTGGTTTGGTGTTTATTCCACATTAGAATAATTATGCATTCTCTTTTTATTTTACATAAATATCCACTAAAGTGAAAATAGTAATTAAAATGTTATCTGCAAACACATTAGTAATAAATAGTAGTATATGAATATAACTCATGCTTTAGTACATTTTAAAGGCAAAAAATTCATGCCAGTCTGTTTTTGGGGGGATTTCAAAATTAAGACAAACAATATTTCCTGTATTCAAAATAAAGATATCTTATAAATTAATTTATGCCAGGGTTACTTTAAGAATTGGAAAAACATATGTAGAATGACACTCTATTTTTCAAAAGTTTTGTAATCCAGAAGAGACACAGTAAGAATTGCTAACAATGACATGCCTTCAGCAAGTGTGAGCTTCTCTTAAGAAAACAGATGATGGATCACAGAAAATAAGGAGGTTTCCTTAGATGCAATGGGGTGCTGGTTATAGAATAGAAATTTTAACAAATTGATTTGATTAATATATATTGTGTACACATTCAGAAAAACTGCACCAAATCCAATTTGTACGTACAATTAACAACTTTAATAAAATATAAAAAAAATAATGTCCACAAAATTTGAGCAGGAACGAGGCATAGCAATAAAGGCCTTAGTAAGCTACCCAACAAGAAGCAAAGAGAATGCAACCAAACTAGATCTTGAATCTCTGGATCTTGCATCTTAGATCTTGCAGCCAAACAAGACTTGACCTGATTCATTAGTGTATCATTTTCACTAGATACAAAACTGTGGCATCCTGGAGCCCAATGATCTCCTTTTGTACAAATAAGTCTAATAACTTGATAGTGAGATGTTTCGTATAATCTAGTTCCTTTTATTTTCCAATTATTTTCACAAACAACACAACAATATACAAGTAACAATGGGCAAGTAAGTTATTGAGATTTAAATATCGTAACTAATTTTTAAATTATGCTTGTATATTAGGTTGTATTTCTATATTAATAATGACACATCTCTAATCTGATACCAGGTGTGATAAAATGTGGGCAGACAATTTAAATCGGTTACAATGTCATACACATCTCTCAAAACTTGGTAAGATTTTGGAAAATAACCCTCTTTATACTCTTTGTATGGAAATTCCCATCGCCTTGATTCCTTTCTTAAGAACAAAGCTTTGCTATGTGGTATCTTTCCAGAACTTAATTTAACTCAGCAAATTCTGAGGCTATCTATTCTCTACTAATAGGGAAAACAGTCTGGGCATCTCAATGAAGTTCATTATGAATCTCTTTTCCTAGATTTGGTACAAGCTGCAGTTACAGATGTTAGCATTTAATGAAAGCATAAATACATGTGGATTTTGTTTTTTTATTTTCAAAAAAGCATCCATCTAGGGCCTATTGCACTTTTTTTCTCTCTTAAGAAGAAGTATTGAAACTTACCATTATTATTAAATAAAACCACAAAGATGGGCAGATATTTCTATATTTTTCTCAAAAATATGAACTTTAATATATTATCAATGTAAAAGAACATTTTTGAAATATTTTATTGTGAAAATACAATCATTCATTTTATTTATTTTTCTCTTATACAATACATACTATCTGCAGTCTCTACTCCATCCCCACCTTTCTACCCCATCCCTCCAAGTACCCTCTTCCTCAGATCCACTGTCTGTTTGAGGGGTCCCTGGCAGTGGGATCAGAACCTATCCCTGGTGCATGAGCTGGCTTTCTGGAGCCCACTACCTATGGATTTATAACATTTTTATCCCTCCCTCTCCCTTGAAACTCCTTTTATTCTGTTTCACTCTTTAATTTAATGACTTTGTCATCTTTAATTACTATTTTAATATTTACACACGCGCACACACACACACACACACACAAAAAAAATACATCCTGTTTAATCTATTTAGTGTTGCTCGTTATTTATATCTGTTTAGAGTTGACCCCTTGGAATTAGATAATCTATTCGTTTTTCATCCCTGAAGAATCCTGTTTCCAGGGGTGGGTCTACTGGTGATGTTATTGTGTAGGTCTCTGGCAACTTACATTGCTTTTCAGACACTGCAAGAGCTTTTCCTCAGGGAGGTAACTTCCAGGTCAGTTCCTTCCTCCAAGTCCTGTGTCTGAACCATGAAGTATCTTCAGCAATAGGGTCTTAACTTCAAGTTCTGGGAGACAAGAAAGTTACAATAATGGCATGTATTATTTGACTAATTTCGTTGTCTTCCTGACAAACTTATAGAAGAAATACTTTTCATATCTGGCATTGGGGTTTTTGTTAGGTGATCTGTAGGTCTTTCTGGAAGCATTATCCTACACACGAACACATGTATAGTGTATGCATTTTAAAATAAGTCTAAAATGCTGTGTCATTATGGCTTTTCAGCTCCATGTATGTTAAATATCACTTGATTCTTCCTCTCCCTTTGGTTGCCCTCTGTACCCTTCCCTACTAACACCTTAGTTTTTCACATTTCCTGTTCCATAACACCTGTGCCCTGCTATCCTCTTCAGTCTCCGTTTATTCCCCACAGTTGCTTTTAACTCCCTCATTTCTGCAGTTACCACAGCTTATAGACTCATATCTAAAGACTCAAAGCTAGGATCCACAAATAAGAGAAAACATATGGCCCCTGATTTTCTGGATCTAATTTCCTTGCTGAGTACAATATTTTCTAGTTTAATCCCTTTGCAAGAAACTTTAATGATTATTTTTTACTTTACAATAGAATAAAATTCCATTTTACACATGCACATATTTCCATTATCCATTCCTCAGTTGAAGGGCATTTATATTGTTTGCATTTTCTAGTCATTTTAAAGAGCGGGAATGAATATGGATTAACATTATCTACTGAGTAGATACAATAAATGAAGCTACAACATATCAGATTATATATTTTTCATTGTCAACCTTTAAACATCTATTTTATAAAAATATCTTTTGATGAAATTAATATTACCAAGTTTAGCTGTTAAAATTCCACATTGAAAAAGGAATGTTTCCCCAGCTTTAAAGAATCTATACGGTAAATTACACCTTTAGTTCTTAGATCCCTCAAAGCCTTGCACTCTTCATTTCTTGCTTTTCTCAGAGAAGAGATATTGTCAGTTCTTCAGTATATTCACAAGTTCTGTTCCCCTCACAAGACCTTGACACTTTCTACTTTGTGTATCCCAAGTATTCTTGTCTTTTTCATTATGTCTCAGAGCTCAGTGAGTACACTGAGAGTTTGGGAGCATAGCATGCAATCAGTTTTGAATCGCCCCCATGATCATAGAACTATTCCAAATTTGATTTCTCTGGATTGAAAACCATGGAACCAGCTAAATGTCCCCAGTGAGCTTTCTGATAGATTTCTAGGAACCAAAAAGGCAAAATTATATCTGTGCCTTGTTTGACCAGTTTCAGAGAAAAAATTTGTCTCAATATATTCCCCTTCTTTGGCAAGATTTTTTTTTTATCAGATCTTCATTGCAATTTGACATGTAGCATTTGTCTAATCACCTGTCTTAATTGAATTTTCTCATCTGTGGTAAGGACATGGAAGAAAATTGTTAATTCAAATTCTAAACGCCATCTTTATAGGGGCTTCTGAAATAACCTGAGTATGATAAATAAATGTATCATGCAATGATGATGATTTGAACAGAAAAATATACTCGAATGATGTATGACTAGCATTTGATATCATTACTAGTAATCATCTCTTATCTTTTCTAATACAAGATACACAAAATTCCCATTTTGAAGAATTCTATTTTAAGACCAAACGATTTTTTATTACTTCCCCCAAATCACCTCCTATTTATGAGAATGTGACTCATTTCTAAATAGAGGGAGGAATTCTCATTACAATACATGAATATTTTGTGATTGAATTTAAGATAAGATCAAATTCTGTTGTCAACTTTGATTTCTTTCTTCAGTTTGTAACTGTTAGCTACAAATACACAGATTCAACATACAGATGATTTAAAATTCACATTTGTGCAGTTTTTATCTGGATATTATAATTTTGAAAATATAAAAGATTTATATAGAATTATATTATATAAATTATTACATGTAATTTATAGTTTATTTTAAATATATGGGAGGTTAATACAGGACATTTAAAAGTAAAAAGCTCTATTTTATGAGGTACTTGAGTGCCTATAGGTCAAGATACCCACAGATACCTGAAAAAAAATCCCAAAGGATACCAAACTGTGCATATATAGACTGCCAAACTAATGTTTAAAAGAATTTCAAAAGGAAGAGTTTATCAGCAGTGCATCAGTGATAGAGAAATTGGAAGATAATTACAATACTAAATATGATGTCAATGCATTCATTGTGTACATGTCTGACATTGTCAGAGCTGACTTGAAAAAAGAGCATGAAATTATTAATATATATATATATATATATGACTAATTGTTTAAGAGATATAAATGATTTCAGACTTTATTTGTTAAATTTCATTTGTAGAATTACCATAATGTTCTCTATAAAGGTGTTAGAACCAAAATATTTAACAGCTAAATAGAATGTAACATCAAAAGTTACAAAAATAGAATACCATGTTGTATATAGACTTGGTTAAGAAATTCAAACATATAAATGTGGTCCTATATCACTCTGTGAGTGAGAGAAGTGAGTTGCTCAGGCTTTTCTTCTGCATATATTTATAACATACTAAGAAGTCAACTTCCCAAAGAAGCAAAGATTTATAATTAGAATAGTAGTAGAGATAAAATTTTTAGGAATTATTTCTTTCCAGGCACGTTGACTCTGCTTTATTCCCTTGCAAACCTCAATGTAATTTCTTGTCCTAAGAGCTTTTTGAACATTTGGGGACTAGAGGGTGAGAAGCCAGTCTTTTCTTCCCCTTATATTTCCACTAGCTGCAGTTTGTCATTATTAATTGTAATACTAGATTGTACAAAATCACATTTCCTCCTGTTTTTATGTGTTGACTGACAAAGAGAGCAATCTTGTCTTCATGTCCATTGTACATTCTCCACACGATTAGAATACTGAAAATAATCAGATTGCTGAGTTGTTCTAACACCATAACTTGAGCTCAGATGACAAATATATTTTCAGATATACTTTTAACTGCCTTTAAAATTGGAAATCATTTACCTTCTAAAGGCAAAAGGTGCGGTGATAACAGAACACACAAATTGGCAATTCTTCATTAAGTTATTTCTTTGATTCTCAGTTATTTGCCATCTGGACAAGTAAAGTTGCAAATATGTAACAGGAATCTTAGAAGGTCTTATTAATAAAATCAAACCCGAGGCCAGTTATTGAGGTCAATGCTGGTAGATCAGAGAGACAGAACAAGCCACAGCTATCTCACCTTGCCATTTCCTCAGCTGGCCCTGTTTTCTCAGACTGGAAGCCTCTGAGTCCTCATCCAGAATGAATCTCAGCTGAACTGTGTTGCTCCAAAGCCTGAAAGCTTAACCAGGCCAAATGCTTAACCAGCCAAATGCTTCTAGTTTCTGGTCCTCACGCCTTATAAACCTTTCTGCTTTCTACCACCACTCCCTGGGATTAAAGGCTGCTTTCTAGGATTAAAGGCGTGAGTCACCATGCCTGACTGTTTCCAATGCAGCCTTGAACTCACAGAGATCCAGAGAGATTTCTGTCTCTGGAATGCTAGGGTTAAAAGCGTGTGCTAAGATTTTCTAGCCTAAGTATCTTGTGGCTTTTCTGTTCTCTGACCCCAGATAAGTTTATTAAGGTACACAATATTTTGGGGAACACAATACTACCACACAAGTATGACGGGAGAGCAGAGAAACTAGATGATAATATGTTTGGACACTTCTTTTAATTCATCAACATTCTAAAACAGACAGGTGTGTGGTGGTATTTTACTTGTACTGAAATGTGATTTTAATTGTATGTTAATAAATAAAGTTGCCTGGGGGTCAGAGTTATAGAGCCATAGCAAGTGCGTGGCGGTGGTGGCGCACGCCTTTAAGGACCTGGAGGGCGGTACATACAGGCAATGACAAGGCAGTCACGTGTTTAGTTTATTTGGTTACATCTACACAGGTGTTACTGAATACTTTCTGACTCTTAGAGAAAATTAAGGTAGGTGGTATTAGAACTATGGATTCAGTGAGGTAGTTCTTGAATGTAGCTTCTGTTTATCAGCCCTCTGTTGCAAATGTCTACAGTTACTGTTTAAAGAATAGTACTTTGTCACCCACAGGAGATTGTTAGTATTGCATAGAGAAAGAAATTTATATTCTTGGTTCTTCACAATGACCTATAAACTATTGATCTTAATATTTATGGTAACACATTAAAATCAAGACCTCATCTCGAGAAACCGAACACAACACACTATTTGTAGACTCTGTTGTTTAGGTGGCATGAAGATAATCTTACTTAACACAAAGGTAAGAGAAGCTCGTAACTGCTCTCTTTACTTAATATTTGAAAAGGAATGGCTTATTCAATGAGACAAAAATCAATTATTTCTTCTCATAAATTATTTTAAGGGGTTCATTTATTTTACACAGACAATAAAAAATAAATCAGTGCGTTTGTTTCAGAAGAGAGCAAACCATACACTTGGGCACTAAAATGGATAACATTAACTACAACTGAAATGTCTTATGAGACATTTGCATAGAGCTCTTTTATTTCAGGAATACATAGACAATACTGAAAGTATACATTTTTCAGGGGCGCTTACTATCTAGATCACAATGTAGCTCTGTTGGTAACTCTCTTCTTGACAATAAAACTGTACACAGAATTTTTCAGTTGTGCTAGAGAATGGTACATTGAAAATGGTAGTGACTGAGTTTCCAAACTGAAACGGAAGATTTTATTTATAACCAGTCTCCCCTTTCTATCTATAAAGGTTATTATTTTGTTTCTATAAGTAGGCATAGATACATATGAAGCTACCCTCCCAGGGATAGCTATAGATAGGGTAATATACTATCTTACATCATAAAAATATTCTTTCTTTTTTGAACTGTGGCTATAACGTAGCCACATAATTTCAACAAAGAGCCGTTTCTACCATGGAAATATAACACTGTAGGATTCCTGTAGAATTATCTCAATAGCTTTGTTCTAAGACATTAGAGCTGATGAGAATTTCACAGACTTGTCCTCAACTTTTTCTCATTAAAGGATAATAGTTGCTTTCAAATGTTCTATTCCTGGTTGCCTCATTTAAGACTATGTAAATGGGGATATGGGCACATAGTTTTATTGTACAGAAATAAAGGCATTGAAAAGTACCAATATTTCACAGGTATCATGAATCCTGCCACAGGTACAGTCATAATACTATTTTGGTGGGTGCTTGATACCTGAATCATTAGGTCTTCAAGTCAGGATTTGTATGAGCAATTTCCTGTGAATAATCGATGATTCGCAAATTAAAAGTAAAATGTTCATGACCCATGAAAATACATAGTCTAACATAAAAAATTATTCACAATGAAAACTTAGTGTAGACAACCCCTCAAGGCAAATGTCATAATTTCACATTAGGTATGAATGTGGGGTATACATTGGGTAGAGGTTGTGAGAGAAGTCTATGTTAAAATGAGAATAACACTATGTGATCCTATCAGATATCAAGCCCAAATATCCAGGAATGGTGTTTATTTGCTATCCTTGAAGGCACTAAATGATCTTATTACAGACAGGTAAAACTAGGTTAATCTCTAAAAGTCATGGTAGAAAAATGTTCTAAGAGAAGTTTGGTTTTGTAAAGTATCACGCATTTCTTGAATTCTTTACAGACTTTAATGCTGCTGAGTTATGGAGGCATTTATTGAAATGGACAGGACGCAGCCATGAGGAGTTCTAACAGGAAACAAGCAATGTGCTGCTGGGATGGGCCAGGTTCCCTGATTTCCACTCATAATCCTTAAAGCACTTTAGCCTAAATGAATCACTTCGGTTTTCTACTTAGGAAGGGTTTCCGAAAATCTGGCTGTTCCCAAAGAACTGATGTTAGTTTGCCATAGGAATAATAAAACCTGTTTTTACAACTTTGGGAAAGGAAAATGTATTATTAAAACTGAATCACTGTATCTTTCCATATGTTTAAAAGACTGATTATTAATGGTGAATTGGCAATCCAAAACCTGTAGTGTATGCCAGGTTCTAGGATTTTCTCAGGAAAACAGGATGTTGTAAATTATACCCAAATTATGCCAGACCTTAATTCATTGTGAACTAGTTCTATCAAATCAGCTTACAGGTCCTGGTGATCTTTTCATTACTTGTTCTCTGTATCTGGCACAATTTCTGGATGTCAATGGAATAATACAATACTAGTTTGCTAAGGATAGGAAATTATTAGTCAGTTCTGAAGTTGAATAATATATTAATTAGGTCCATTAACAGTTTATCAATACCTTCATAATGTCTAAAATCTAAAGGGTTGTGGACGTACTGAGCATTGAGGAAACCTGGCTCATCTCAAGGAAATATAGAAAAAAAGAACAAAACAAAGAAAAATTCTAACTTCCCTTTAACATACATGGGAGATTATCTCTAATGGTGTTGAATTAAAATGGAATAAATTTACATATTTTATGATTTACATATAATGGAGACAAGGAAGATTTTTTAAAATTTAAACTAAGCTTAGAGAAATAGTGAACAACTTAAAGTTGTTTGCACAAGGGAGCCAGAAAGCTGTGCATTCCTAGTGCCTTGGACACTTGTCATGCTGGCACAAGGTATTATATTACTTGTGGTATGCTATGGTCGAGCCAGATAGACATTGTTCTGTTTTGATTGTATCTTGAAGGATATACAATAAAAGTTTTTGTTTATTTTTTCATACTTTAAACAGTGTTTCACAATGAATGTGTTCCTGGGTTTTAGGGAGGGGTAACTGCTTGCTGTTACATGTACAACCAAATATTTCAAAACCAGGAGTTCATTGTGCTTCCAGTTTTTATAAAATATCTGGAAAATGCCTTTAACTTTTCTGTTTCCCTAGGAAAATTATAATTACTTTGCCACTGAGAATTGAATCTACATATTACTAATAAATGAAAAACAAGAATTGAGAAATGGGACAAGTGTCCCTTGCAATACCTGCCGTATAGTTAAATCTTTGGGACTACTTTCCTACTAGTGATTAAGAATTCTTTTCAAGTTTTGTAAAATAACAGTCTGTGAAGTGGCTAGATAGAGATACCCAGTGTTATAACAAGCATATTTACTGATGGAGCTGTACTTACATATAGCAGTGTGAGAACATCAATTTTTTTTTCAACAAAAAGTTAAAGAAAACATATTTCAATCTTTGTGTGGCCAACCAACTGAAGTATTCACCACTACTGTTGTTGAATACAGTACTCACAGTTATATGTAAATGTCCAGAATAGCTATATTTCAATACACTTTTATGAATACTTAAGTTTAACTTATTTGAATTTTGCATGCCAGAAATGGCAGAGTTGAGGCAAGGGAATTGGTTCAATGAGTACAAAAACACACTGCAAAAACCTGAGGACCTAAGTTAGATCCCAGTCATATATACCTCATATGATGGTCTGCATTGGTAATCCCAATACTTTTATTGAGTAAAATAAGGAAGAGAGGGAATTGCCAGAAATACTATGGGCCATGATGGAGTATACAACCCAGCAGCACAAAGAAACAGACCATCTGTCAATAAGAGGACCAATTCCAGAATGTTGTCCTCCAGCTTCCAGAGACATGTGGACACATTGCACCAACATTTAAATTTATATTATTTTTAATTACTAGTCTTTAGTTTAATATTATTTTAAAGTAGAAAAAATAATTCTTAGTTTATTAACCCAACACTGAAGAAACAACAATCTGTATTTGGCTCTTGAAGTTTAGTTTGGTAACAACTGATCTTGCATGGCTGTTCATGCATGAAACTCAGACAAATTCATCAGATCATGTGGTGGTATTGTGTTCCCCAAAATATTGTACACTCTAATAAACTTATCTAGGGTCAGAGAACAGAACAGCCACAATATTAAACATAGAGTTTAGGCAGTGGTAGCACATGCCTTTAATCCTAGCATTCCAGAGGCAGAGATCTGCCTGGATCTCTGTGAGTTCAAGGCCAAACTAGAAACAGCCAAGCATGGTGACTCATGCCTTTAATCCCAGGAAGTAATGGCAGGAGGCAGAAAGGTATTTAAGGCGTGAGGACCAGGAACTAGAGCTGGTTAAGCTTTTAGGCTTTTGAGCAGCACCATTCAGCTGAGAGGCATCCAGTCTGACGAAATAGGATCAGCTGAGGAATTGACAAGGTGAGGAAGCTGTGGCTTGTTCTGTCTCTCTGATCTTTCAGCTTTCACCTGAGTAACTGACTCCAGGCTTGTTTTTATTAAAAAGACCTTTTAAGATTTGTGCTACAAGGTCACTTACCAATATTGTTCTGGAGACCTTGCTGTACTTGAGGTAATAAGAAGTGATCCTTTCTCGACAATTAGGGTGTTTGGCCATCCTATCACCAGAGTAGGGCAGTTTGGGCTTTCTCTCAACCATTGCCAGTAGTCTATTGTGGAGGTATCTTTGTGGATTTCTGTGGACCTCTCTAGCACTTTGCTTCTTCCTATTCTCAGGTGGTCTTCATTTATCATAGTCTCTTATTTCTTGTTTTCCCTCTCTGTTCTTGATCACATCCAATGACCGAGGGAACTGAATGCAGAGATCCACGGCCAGGCCCCAGGTGGAGCTCCAGGAGTCCAATTGGTGAGAAAGAGGAGGGTTTGTATGAGTGAGAATCATTGAGACCAAGATTGGAAAAAGCACAGGGACAAATAGCCAAACGAATGGAAACACTTGAACTATGAACCAATAGTTGAGGAGCCCCTAACTGGATCAGGCCCTCTGGATAAGTGAGACAGTTGATTAGCTTGAACTCTTTGGGAGGCATCCAGGCAGTGGGACTGGGACCTGTCCTCAGTGCATGAGCTGGCTGTTTGGAACCTGGGGCTTATGCAGGGACACTTAGCTCAGCCTGGGAGGAGGGGACTGGACCTGCCTGAACTGAATCTACCAGGTTGAACTCAATCCCCAGGAGAATCTTTGCCGTGGAGGAGATGGGAATGGGAGGTGGGTTGGGGGGAAGGCTGGAGGTGGGGTGGGAGTGGGGAGGACAAGGGAATCCATGGTTGATATGTAAAATTAAACTAAATTATAAAATAAAATTATAAAAGAAGTGATCCTTTACAATGTGTTATTTAAGAAATAGGTGACACCAAAATCAGATTAATGCATATTATATTTTATGAACACTTACGAATTTTACTTCTGAGAATATGAAGAGGTTTTAGTAATTTAATCAGCCTCATGAATGTTTGGTTTCTATTATTAAAAATACAAGGAATACAACTTATTTTTTTCTTTTTGTGTATTCAGAACATGGACATGTTTGTGTAGTGTGTGCACATGTGTGTGGGTGTAGAGATGTTTACATGTAAGTGTGTTTATCTGAATATGGAATACAGAGCTGGACATAGATGTCTTCCTCAATGTTCTCTGTATATGGAATACAGAACTGTGTAGCTGGAGTATTCTCTCCAGGTCCTGCCAAGCTCTGACAGTCTCACATCCCACTTATAAAATAAACACACAGACACTTATATTATTTATAAACTGTATGGCCATAGCAGGCTTTTTGCTAACTGTTCTTATATCTTAAATTAACCCATTTATATTAGTCTGTACCCTGCCACGTGGCTCGTGACTTACTGGTATCTTACATGTTGCTTGTCATGGCAGCGGCTGGCAGAGTCTCTCTGCCTCAGCCTTCCACTTCCCAGAATTCTCCTCTCTCCTTGCCCTGCCTATACTTCCTGCCTGGCTACGCGCCAATCAGTGTTTTATTTATTAACCAATCAGAGCAACACATTTAACATAGAGAACATCCCACAGCAGAACTGGACATAGATGTCTTCCTCAATTGTTCTTCTTGTCCTTTTCTTCTTTCCCACATTTTGCTCAAGTGCTGTCCATCAAGCATTATGATGCTTCTGTCCACTCCTGACTGATTCTGGTAGGAAAGAAGCACACTGCTGCACTCATCTTTTAACACTGGTACTTGGATCTGAACTCAGGTTTTCAAACTATACACAGGTATTTTACTGACTAAGTCAATTCCCAAAAACTGAATTTCCATTCTTTTCTTTTCTTTTTTTTTTTTTTTTTTTTTGTGGGCAGGGGATGGTCTTATGTGTCTCCAACTGAACTCACATTCACCGATGCTTTCAGAATGGCCTGAACTTCTGATTATTTTGCCTTCACCACCTAGGTCTTTATTTTGGTACCTGCAATAGTGTAGCCATCGTTATCCAGAATTTATTAGCTCAAAAATCTCTATCTCTATAGGTTACCATCAGGACATCACCGGAGCATGGTGGCACACAAATCTCAGGTCTTCCTTAACTTTGTGAGCCATAATTTATGTTTATTAAAATCCCTTGGTGACTTTTAAGGACATTAATTCTCAGAAGAACCATTTAAATCGATATTCATTTAAATTATTGTATTATCTTCTTTACTGCATTGCTTCTCTAACCTTATATTTCCTACTTCTTCCAGACACATTTTTGAGATAGTAAATGTAATGATCCAAGTTAATTAATAAATAAATAGTACTTTCTCAAAGTGGGGCTACCATGACCACTTCTAATATTTTCAACTGGGAGCTTGTAAACACACTTGAAACTTACTAGTTATCTGATGCTTGAACAGACATGCAAGGCAGAGTTGAGCTCAGAAATAGAAAGAATATCAGAATCATAGAAATAATTGTTTAATTTCTCAAAGGCTTTATAGAAATTCTATATATATGGAACATTTGTATATAAAACTTCCAAGTTCATCAGATAAGGAAAAGGACAATGTAGGTATTTCACTAATCAAAAACCTAAAATAGTAAAACTTTGTTTGCTATATAATGACCACTTAATGGAGTTTTGAGTTCATGACATGAGACAGAAACTCTCCTAAAATCATTGAAATGCAGCTGAGATAAAATATATTTATCACTGGTTTTAAGATACATGCAAACAACATAAATTAAAACCCCAACAATTAATCATAAGAGAAATGTTCTACACACAGAACCTCACATCATTAAAAAAAAAGAAAGTCCCATGAATGAATCAGCCGTTCAAATCTTTGCAGTTACTACTAACTTTCTGGCTTTTAGAGTTTTGGGGTTTCATTTCAGTCCTTTGTAGTTTAGTATTCTATGAGCAAAGGAACTTTGTTCTGATTCTTTTTCCTAAGGAAAGAACAAGCTTCAGCCCGCTTTGGTTTTCTATTGAGCAAGACAATTTTCTCTTGTCCATTCTTGTTCTGGAGTCTTATTTTATGTTTGAGGCTTTGATTAGCCCGCCTTCCTGTTTGAACTCTCTGACTCACCTGAAGGAAGTGAGCAGCAAATCTCCTGAATGATTTGAGAGTTTACAGCTAGTCTTAGTATTTTATTGTGCATTGTTTTCACTTTTTGTTTCTGTTTTTGTTGTTAGGGATAGATTTCAGAGGCTCTCAAGGGCTAGAAAAGTGCCCTATTACATTGCCCATTTTTATACCAGATGTTTTGGTTAGTGAAATAACATTTGAATATTTTTCTTCAAAAAAGTTTTTATTCATTTTACATACCAACCACAGATCCCCGTCTCATCCCTCCTCCAACTCCTCTCCAGCCTTTCCCTCTACCCACTCCACTCCCTATTCCCCCTCCAAAAGAGTAAAGCCTCCCATGTGGGGGTAGGGAGCAGTAAAGTCTGGTACATTCAGTTGAGGAAGGACCAAGCCACTTCCCCCTGCATTAAGGCTGAGAAAGGTGCCCCAAAATAGGTAATGAGCTCCAAAAAGCCAGCTCATGCACCACTGCCTTGGGCCCCTCAAACAGACTGCTAAACAACTGTCTACACAACGTAGAGGGCCTAGTCCGTTCCCATGCAGGTTCCATAGCTGTCAGTCTAAAGTTTGTGAGTTCCTACGAGCTTGTGTCTGCTGTCTCTGTAGACTTAAATGGGCCAAAGGATAATCTTGCTGGTTAATACTATTAAAATATGTAAGTGTGTATGCAAAATATTTCAGTATATATATATATATATATCTTATGCAAAGATATCACTTAGATATTTAGAGAAGTCAATAATTCCAGGTCCAACTTCCTATGTCCAATTTATTTCTGCCCCTCATCTTTGCATGTTTGTCCCCTAGCTCAAAAATGTATGTGCTTGTCACCTATATCCAAACTGAACTAAGCACTGAAAATCTACGTCCAGGTCAAGATGATTTAAACATGTGCACTCAGAAATGCAAAAAAAAAAAAAAATCCATGCAGACAGAAAAATAGTTTAAAATTATATTATTTGTTCTTTCAATAACTTCATTTTATGAAATGTGTCGTGACTTCTCTGTTGCCCTCCTGCTCCTCTTTCTGTGTCTCTTTTCCTCTTCTGTCTTCTTCATCTTTCCCTCATCTGACAGGCAATGGAGGAGACTGACCAATAGCATTAGCTCAGGCGACTTTCCTCAGCACTGTTCTTTTATATTTGTTTGTTAGCTTCCTAGCAAGGCTGAGAGACAAGGATGGTAGATTTTTGTGAATGCACTTCAAGGAATCATGTTGATGTACTCAAGAATGATGCTCCTGTTGGTAAAATTGGCTAGAGTGTGCAAGAAGTCACACTCAGATAAGGAGGAGGCAGAATTTGCACTTGGAAGCTTTCTAAAGGGATGTTAAAATAAAAGGAAGGTCAGAAAGAGTTTTGTCATATTTTTAGATGATCCCGGAGGAATTTCAGTTCCTTCAAATTTTGTAAGTAATGAAGTTTCTTTTCTCAGGCTCATTTACATGTTCATTTTTCTACCATATGATATTGTATCCACCTTTCCAAGAAAGAATAGATGTTCACTTTTAACATGATAAATATCATATGTCAATTTTTTTCTTTGAAATTCGATTAAAAATTAATGGCATTCTTATTATTTTTGTAATAATGAGGATTGAATATAGTGAACTGTGAGCATTAGAAAAATTCTTTATCACTGATCTATAATCTCTATGAGATCAAAATATAATTGTACATATTCATGAGGATGCCATAATGTAACACATCACTTTGTGTGCAATATAAAACAAAAAATGAAAATCAGTGTTGTTTTCAAGAGAAAAAGAAGAAACAAAATCTTTATGAAAATATTAATGTATGAAAGTCTAAGAGTAGGAAACAAAATATGTTTATTGGTTTCACGAACAATACACTTGTCTTTGTTGTAAAGTACAAAATAATTGTGCAGAAAATTTGCTTAAAGATGTATGTTTAAATATTTTTTTATTGAAACAAGCAGAGACAAAGGCATTTATTGTATCACAATAAAAAAAAACTTAGCAATCAAAAGAACTCTAATTAATGACAACTGCTCTACTTTCAGCAAAAAATTAAAAAAATATATCAGAACTGATCTTCCTCCTTAATTCTGATATCCAAAAATTGAAATTAGATATTTATGCATTGGATGTTAAACAAAGCTAAACTTTTTTCCCCTTAGAAACACTGGAATTTTTATTAAAAAAAAGTCAATGGGAGATACTTTCCGTTCTGGTCTCAGAAGAATGAAGTTCCCATAAGAATCTGTACAAAACTTTGGCCTTTATTCCCTGTAGTCTATTCTGTTGATTTTTTCAATTGGTTCCCTAGAGTGTATTAACTTTGAGAGCTATAGAAAAACTATGGGGAGGTTTACCATATTCAGTTACAGACAAAGTTTATTCACATGAATCATGCTAATATTTGATTCAGGCACTGGAACTTACAATGTAAACAGATTCAGGTAATTCAGGTATGTTACTTGTAAAATCTCTCTCTCTCTCTCTCTCTCTCTCTCTCTCTCTCTCTCTCTCTCTTTCTCTCTCTCTCACACACACACACACACACACACACACTCCTGCTTCTCTACAGGTTGCTACTCTATAATTGGCATCAAGTTACTTGTAGGAAAAAAAAACTTGGCGAATCTAAATACAGACAATTTAACGTTTTTCATGGAGTTCCATGCTTATCACATGCTTACATTGTGTTGTCAGTTGAAAAACTTTTGGTGTGGAGGATAAAATAGTTTTGCCATTATGAAATTCATTGAAACATATTCACATTTTTTTAGGCAGTATATGAATTATTTTTTTAGAATAGAAGATGGAATTAATAGCTGATTTAGAGATTAGGACATTGAAATTAAATTAATTAAAATGAGCTAACTATGTTGAATTCCAAAATTGTCTTAATTCCAATAAAGAGAAAAATAGAATTTTGATTTTATGTTTTTATACATATTCTGACTTGTTCAGTTTCATAAACAGTAATGTGTGAAAATCAATCAAATAGAGAAGCAAAACACATATAATTCTCTTTAATTCTCCTTAATTAAAATATCATATACATATATGTGTGTGTGTGTGTGTGTGTATAGCCTAGAATTTTTAAAAGACAGCATGTAATACATTGTGTTGATGAAAATGTATTTAGCTTTATCGAGTTAGTAAAATTTCAGCATATGAACATACTAAAATCACTTTTATGCATTTAAACATGTAATTCACCATAGAAGAGAATTTAATCCTTTTCACTATATCATTTAGTTCTTCAATAAATCATGTTAAACTTGATTATAAATATGCCATTTCATGATATGGGAAAATTAACTGAAAGATGATAAGAGTCACTTTTAAACATATATGTCATATATCATGCCAGGCCAGACAGTTATTCACATTAGATCTCCTGGTCCATCCATGTTTGAATGTTGAAGAAATTGTTTCATTTGCATTCTAGAGGGTCTGTACTAGTATAAAGATGTGAAGTATGCATGCATTCCAGGGAGAAGGAGCATGAGTCAGAATGGTGGGAAGTTTACTCAAATAAATATCAAATGAGAACCTCTTAGAGTAATAACAAAACATCCTGTTTCTAAGGCTTAGCAGAATTAATTATATATGGCTATTTTGGAAAATGCCAAAATTAGGGTGGCTCTGAGATGTGTGTATCCAGTTAATACATGTTTCTCAGTGCTTTAGTAATCCTGTTGAGAGCTTCCAGTACAGGAGTCTGGAACTTCTGTGCTGTGGATATCGTTCTGTATAAGGAAAACACTGATTGGCCAGTGGCCAGGCAGGAAGTATAGGCGGGACAAGGAGAGAGAATTCCGGGAAGTGGAAGGTGGAGGAAGGAGACACTACCAGTCGCCGCCATGACAAGCACCATGTGAAGATGCTGGTAAGCCACGAGCCACGTGGCAAGGTATAGATTTATAGAAATGGATTAATTTAAGATATAAGAAAAGTTAGCAAGAAGCCTGCCATGGCCATACAGTTTGTAAGCCATATAAGTCTCTGTGTTTACTTTGTTGGGTCTGAGCGGCTGTGGGACTGGCAGGTGACAGAGATTTGTCCTGACTGTGGGCCAGGAAGGAAAACTCTAGCTACACTTCTGTACATAGTCTGTGGATGAATTTCATGTATTGTTGGAGTTAGTTACTCTTGGGTACTATCTGTTTTGATATTTCTTTCTTTTTCTTCTTCTTCTTCTTCTTTTCTTTTTTTTTTTTTTTTTTTTTTTAATCGAGACAGGGTTTCTCCATGTAGTTTTTGTGCCTGTCCGGATCTTGCTCTGTAGACCAGCCTGGCCTCATGGTGGATTCACTATATCTGTGTTAAATATTATTTAAGTAAATTTAAAGTTTGAGAAAAACAGTTAGTCAGGAAGGATATAATGAGCAACAAAATTGTTGAAGTTTTAATAAAGTAGCATTGTTAATGCATTTGCTCTCTTTCATCTAGGACCCTCATCCAATTAGTCACTGTCCAACTGAACTCACACTGTAGAAGACATGGTGCTAGTCATGACCACTGATATGTGTGGCCTTCTCCATAAGGCTTCTTTGGAAAAGAGCAGTAGCTGAACACCAAAAGGATATTACAGATAAGCTTCTCTCTAGAGAGTTAAGGTTTTTTTTTTTTTTTTTAACACTTTTCCCCCTAAGGCAATCTCTGTGCTAATACTAGCATCTTACATCTAACATCTAAACAACTCACATTAGAACCCTCTGGGCTCTGATGGCTTTCAGGATTCTTCCAAAGCTGCATCTCTGACTAGGCTTTGGTCCAATATGATCCCATTTCCCTTTGTCTTTAACATTATCATGGATTTATACTCTTGTTAATTTATGCACATAATAAATATATTCTCAGGGTTATAACCATATTATTTAATATAGGTTTGAAGAAAAGATATAACTAAAGGTAGGAAATTAAAAGACTTAGCAATGATATAGACATGAATGAGATGGAAGCAACAGGGGAATCAAGGAATAAAAGAATTTTAGATTTAGTTTTAAATTCAAGCACACACACACACACACACACACACATATATATATATAATTGCTAATAAAGTGATGTGATGTGAACAACTATCAATTAAGAATTTCAATTCCTATTCAAGTTCCATAACTAAAAGTATTTAGTCACTATGAACAGATCTAAGAAGGAGTGAGTAATTCTTTTGTGATGATGGCATTTTACTTGCTACAGACAGGTTGCAAATTACACTATAAACTGGCATTGAAATTAGCAACTTGAGTGACTATAGTGGGGATGTAAGATTATTCAGGAATCTTGAACCTTGATGTATCAAAAGAGAGCAAAGCAGAAGTCTTGTGACCTATTAACTGCCACATAGATTACTCCAGAATCATTGGGAAGGAAACATAAAGTTCTCCTTGATGAAGAGTAGATAATGCTACTTGACCTTATTTGTGCAGTGTAGACTCCAGAGCACCCTTTTTGAAATATAATCTACCATGTTCAGGAAATAATGTTGAGGTGTTTATTTTATTTCCAAGTAGCAATGTCACAGATATATTACAAAGATCTTTGAGTTCAAAGAAAATAAAATTAATATAAAAGATTTAGAAGGCAATAAGATTTTGAATTTTCTGCTTGAACATGCTTATGAGATATTTACTCAAAATTATTTTCCTATTTGATGATTTAAATTGACTGCTATATTTCAACTGTGCATCTCCAAAATGGCAGTAAAACCACTTAAAGGAGTAGAATGACAGAGATAACTCATTAAGTATTACATGTACCTAAGATTAAGGATGACTTTCTTCTATAAGTAAAAGGAGTGACCATTTTTGAAGCAAGGATTTGAAGTGGAAAATCACTTTAAAAGCTTTAGAGTTCTAAGTACTCTGAGTCCTTCATGCAGCCATTGTTCATTGTGAGGAAGTTTCTACACCTAAGACATGAGCTTGAAAATAAAGCTTAAGTAGCTAAGCAGGATGAAGCTCACCTGAAATTCCAGTTCCTAGGAAAATAAGACAAGAGGCTTGCAACGTGTGTGAGGCCAACATGGTTATATTCAGAACCTGTTCAAAAAACACAAAGGAAGAATCCATGAAGACCAAAGAAAGCTAAGAATTTTATTAAAGGTGGATCAACACCATCACATCAGTGTTATATTTGGGAATATTATTCAATTAACTGATAATGAAGACTAACTCATCTGGGTCATACATTTTTGGTTTTTCAGATTCATTTCAGGGTCAGAACTCAGGAGATCAAGCTTTTTTAAAAGTTATGTAATATCTTTAAAATATTTTTTTCTTATTGTTTTTTTTTTTTTTTTTTATTTTTAACTGACAGCACCAACTGTCTCCACAGGGCCATGCCTTCAAGGGGTACTTTGATCATATGATCACAAGCAATATTATAATTAGCTCTTTCATCAATAGGGAAAGGGATTTTAGATTCTACCTCCAGCAACTGAGTGATGAGCTGCAATGTTCTTTGTTTCATCTTCCTTAGGGATTAATTGCAAGTACACTAGATTTAACTGGAATCTGTTATGTGGAAACAAGTTCTGAAACCAATTACTGTATGGTGATGGTTTTCAGAGGTATGCCAAAGACTACCTTTAGCTTACTTAGAGGAAATGAAGATTTGTTGGAACTCACATAATTTATTGGGAATAATATAAAAGTTGATTTATTTATAACAGAAGCCACATAGTTCTAGGGTTTCCTTTTGGAATATATAGTCTCCAGAGACTGATTACTGACCTGCTATGGAAATATGTAAATATGCAAAATATTCCCTTTCATCATTCTGCCTATGTTTTACATCACACACAGAGAGGTACTTTGAATATCAGTTCCACCAGATGGTATGCAAAGAAAGGTAATTAACACCAAGTAAGAAAATCAAACTCCATGAAAATGAATGCAACTGGAGATAGTCATATTAGGCACTAAACTAGACCCATAAAGCCAACAGTGTTTTTACATTTAAATTAAGACAGATAGGTGGCTAAAATCATAAACTTGTATAAGAGGAAAATGGACAAACATCTACGAAATCAACAAGAATCAAAAGGGTGAAGGAGGGGTGGAATGTGGCAGTACCTAGGTACAGGTGACATGCTCAAGTATACTCTATGCTTGTATGAGCTGTCCTTTGCTGTGGGATGTCTTTCTGTATGGTGTGAATACGTTTTGCTCTGACTGGTTGATAAAGCTGCATTGGCCTATGGCAAGGCAGCTTAGAGGCAGGCAGAAATCCAAGCAGAGAGCTAGGAAAGGAGAAAGGAGAGGCAGGGGAGACGCCATCTCACTATACAGAGATCAGTATGCAATGACACTCAGGTAAAGTCACAGAACATGTGGTGACATATAGACTAATAGAAATGTACTGAGTTTAGTTATAAGAGCTAGCTATCAAGAAGCTTGAGCCATAGGCCATGGCCATAAGTTTATAAATAATATTAAGCCTCTGAGTGATTATTTTATAAGCAGCTGCAGGACATGTTAGGAAGAGATTCGTCCTGAAGGCAGGCCAGGCAGAACCAGAGAAACCTTCCAACTACAGTCCTTACTAAAACCCATATAATGTACTATGAATTCATTTCAGTGAAAATATAATTTAAATGAAATGAAAGAAAATCAAACTCCCAGAGCAAAGAAGGTAGCTTAAGGAAAAGCACAACCACCAAAAAAAGCAAAGCATAGCAGCATAGAGTAAAGACTACAGAAATTATACACGTCCTTAGTTTTGAAATATGCTCCTGATGGCCAGAATTAGATTATCTTTATACTGCTCAACTTTAGATGGGGTCAAACTTCTCTTTGTGGCATGTTCTGATTAGTATGATATGACATATGGAATGCTTAACACATAAACCCTATATTTTTTAGTTCACTTATTTTGTAATCTTAAAATTTGAAGCAAATCCAATGTTTCTACTATATTTAAAAATATTTACAGTTGAGTAGAAGCACAGAAAGCAATTGTGTAATTAAAAATATATAATTAGGTCAAAGAACTAATCTCTAAGCCAGGTGAATAATTATTTGCCTGGATACAGTATACTGTGTTCCCATGACTAATCAACAAATTGCTCTATAGTTCCTTACTTTAAAACACACACACACACACACACACACACACACACACACAAACACAAATACAAAATAATGTAGCAATGAAAAGCATTATACGTCTTTAGAGCTTGTTTTAAAACAGGAGGATTTTTGAAACTTAAGGATCTTAAATGAAAAGAGAGACATGAATTTTATAGGGAGTGGGGAAGTGTATCAGGGAGGTTTTGGAGGAAGGGAAGGGAAAGGAGAAATGTAATAATTATATTATAGTCTGTGATAAAATACCATGATCTAAGGCAACATGTGGAGGAAAGAGTTTAATTCAAGTTACAGTTGCGCATCATTGCTCAAAAGGGAAAAGGGGCAGGAACGCAAGACAGGAATTTAGAGGCAGAAACTGAAACAGGTATGGAAAACAGCTGTTTAGTGGATTGCTCTCCTCACTTTCTCAACATGGTTTCTTCATAGTATTTGGGACTACCAGCGCAACGAGGGCAAACCCACAGTGAGATGGGTCCTGTCCACCAATAATCAATCAGGAATATTACTCTAAACCTCAAAATGTTTGAGTTTTTAGAATTACAGGGAGCACTCTCCGTCTTGGCTCACTGCTCTCAATTTTTCTTCATTTAATAATTGTAATTATGTACATATTTCTTTATAGGGTAGTCAGGGCGTAGTCATTTGATCACACAGATTTGACCTGAATTCCAAGCAATTATTGATAATATTTGTATAACTTTGACAATATTTGTGTAACTTTGACATAAGTGACCTAAAAATGTGGGAAACATTTTTCAGATCACCCAAATATATTGAATGCTATCCATCTTAAAGCCAGCTGCAAATATGGCAAGCATTTCTTTCCTTACATATCTTTTTGTTTTATTTTGTTTTTTTTAGTTGTTGTTGGTGACCCCCCCTCCATCCCACACAGGGTTTCTCTGTGTAGCCCTGGCTGTCCTGGATTTCACTCTGTAGACAAGACTGGCGTGGAACTCACAGAGATCTGTCTGCCTCTGCTTCCTGTGTGCTAGGATTAAAGGCATGTGCCACCACTGCCTGGCTAAGCATTTCTATTTTAAATATTTTACTGCTATATCAAAGCCAACATATGCCAAAAAAGTATAATCTCTAAAAAAGACAACTCTGATCCCTTTTCTTCTCCAGGTACAAAACACTATGCAATTATTAGAGATTTTCAAATTCCATTCTTAAAGTACTTGAAAAATACCTACCTAATTAGTCTCCATGAACTTTTTCCATAAAACTCTATTTTTTAAAAACTAATATACATGTCACAGGCCACGTCTGTCAGAAAACCAAGTAGTCTACCTAAAGATCTTTTTCTCTCTCTTCCCCCAAACCTAATCCCCCTGTCTAGTCTCTAGAATACCAACTGACGCCTTCCCTCACTCTTCCCCAAATCGCTGGTGGATCCCAAATTAATCCACACTTAACCCCCCAACACACTATTTGCTTTGTCCCAGACCAAATTACAGCAGTCATGCCCTGCTAACCAAAGGGCTGAAATTCCCAAGGAAACAAGTTGGTTGAAGTTAGACCCATGTCTCTCCTACTGCTCCTGAGACCTCCTTCCTCCAATCTCATTCCCACCTCTGTAGCTGGAAATCCACTGTGGTCTCCCTATATTTTCTAACACCATCTCCAATGGTTCACTAATACCTTCTCTTCTGACCTCCCTTCCAGCAACTTATCCTAGTTACCCAGCCTCCAGCACCTTCAGGCATTTCCTTTAAACACACCTGCTGAGTGGGCCAGGGAAACAGGCAGCATACAAGCATTCATACTCTCTGAAAATCCAGAAAGGAAAAAGAAACCAAGGAACAAAAACACACTAAAAAAAAATCCAGTGATCAGCACCTAGATTTACAATCATTCCAAATCCAGATGCTACCACATCTTCATGAAAACATACTCAGCAATAGCCAGAGCAATATATCTCTCCTATAGCACAAAGGATCAACCACAGCAAGCACAGAAATTCCAACATATTTGAAGCACAAAAAAGACCTTAAAATAGCTTTGAGAAATATGATAGAGGTCATGAAATAGGAAATGAATGAATCCCTTACGGAAATCCAGTAAAACATAGTGTAAGAAAATAGATAAAACTGTTCAAGACATGAAATTGGAAATAGAATCAATAAAGAAGACTCAAATTGAGGGAATTCTATAAATGAAAAACTTAAATCAATCAGTAACTGCAGCAACTAACTTCAGGAGCAGAATACAAGAGATGGAAGGATCTCAGGCATAGAAGACATGATAGAAGAAACGGTTACTGTTCTGGTGGAAGCTCCACCCCAACCCCTGGCATCCATATACCCAAAGAGTCTGAAAGGTTTTGATGGAAGCTCCTTCTCAATCCCCCTCCCCAATCTCACTGTCCCCAAACTCCGTCCCATTCTTGAAAGTCCAACATGGTGGCTTCTCATCCAAGATACTCGAGACCACGCCTACAGGCTATTTAAGACCTGGCCCACAGATCTGTCATGCATGCCCTTGTGTTCCGTCCCCTGCCTTCCCGAGAACCACCTGGGAGAGCTCTGCTTTACATTGCCCTGTTTTTTAAACCTGGATTTATTAATTCAGTTTGATTTTGCTTAATGAATTGGTGGCAGAGGAACCAGCAACTGGGGATCCTTTACTTAACAGTTATATTAGTCTCAGAAAGTTTCAAATAACCAAAAAAATTCTGACACAAAACCTCTAGCAAATCTGGTACACTATGAAAAGATCAAACTGAAAAATGATAGGTATAGAGGAAGGAGAAGAAACCTAGCTCAAAGGCCTCAAAAATGTTTTCACCAAAATCATAAATGAAAATTTTCTTAACTTAATGAAGGAGATGCCTATAAAGGCACAGAAGAACATACAGAACACCAAAGAAACTGGACCAGAAAAGAAAGTCACTTTACCATATATCAATTAAAACACTAAACATACAGAACTAATAAATAATATTAAAAGCTGCATGGGAAAAAGATCAAGGCAGACTTATTAGTTTACCTCTGACTCCTCAGTGGAGACTCAATGGAGACAATGCCAGAAAGGCCTAAACAGGTTTACTGCAGATTCTGATAGAGCACAGATGCCAGTACAGATGACTGTACCAGTAAAACTTTCAACTATCATATTGGAGAAAACAAGATATTCCATGATAAAATCAATTTTAAACAATATGCAACTATAAATCCAGCCCTATATAAGGTGCTAAAACGTAAACTACTATCTAAGGTGAAATATGTATATTAAAACACAGTAAATAAATAATCCCATGTTAGCAAAATAAAAAAAAGGAAACACATATTCATATTTGTATTAACATGCATATTCATTTTCAAAGAAACTTATTGATTAAAGACAAATAGCTTGGCAATTTGGTGATTTGTTTTAAAAATTCAGTATTCCTGTATCTAATTTTATTTACATTAAAAGTAAAAAGTTTTAAAAACAAATCAGAACTAATAAGTATCTGTAGGGAATCTTTATCTGTCCCGCCTGCAAGCTCACAAATCACGACAAGGAGACTTAATATTAATTATGAAAGCTCATCTGATAGTTTAGGCTGTTTCTAACTAGCACTTATAACTTAAATTAACCCATTTCTTTTATGTGACTTGGTTACCTTTACTTTGTAATGCCCATGCTGCTTGCTCTGAATCCTGGTATTTCCCCATATGTCCACCCACCTTATATCCAGCATCCTCTCTGCCCTGAAAATCTGTTCAGCTATTTGCTATTCAGCTTTTTATTAAACCAATCCGAGTGACACATCTTCACACTGTACAAAAAAATTACGACACAACAGGTAACAATAAATACACATTAGGCTTACAGTTCTAAAGAGAAAATAATATGCACACTAGGGAAGAAGAACGAGTTTCATTATTTAGGCACATAAAATTCAAAACTTACTTCTATGTTTTAGAAATAAATAAATTCATGTGAAAATTCTAGGATACTGGACAAAAATTAAAAATTATGCATAATTATTTCAGCTGGAGGATAAACATTTAATATTTACATCAATTTGCAAATGAAGAAAACTTTGTTTCTCCTATTGCATAAATGAAGCTACCTATTAAGACAATATCATCCATGAATTTAAAGACTACCCAGAAATATAAGAAATAGAACTCTTTCATGCCTTCCTAAGTTTAAATGTGTCACCAACAAATCATGTAAGTACCATAAAAATAATAAATGTGATGAGCCAATTTTCTTTCTCTAAAAGATCCAAGATAACTTGGCATGAATATCATTTTCTACAAGTGAAGCACCCAGGAGTATATACACATGTTTACATGTTTATATTCTATCACACTACCTGTATCTCTGTGTTAGAATAAAGAAGAAATTTAGCAATTAATGGCTGTTTAACATCTTCTCTGTTTTTCACACTGTCTAAATACAAACAGACAAAGATATCCTGTGTCTTGAACTACAGCCTTCATTATCCACATGGGAAATTCAGTACTCTTCCTTTCCCACCACCAAAGTGCCAAACTTGCTGCAATCCCATTTTCTTCAAATGACAAAATCATATTCATCATGGTTTTCTTAAGCCAAAGAACTGGTCCTCATTTACTTTGTGTTTTTCTCTCTGTCTCTCTTTTTAACCATTCCCAATCTATTAGCAGATCTCTCAATTTGATCATTTTTCTTTCCCTATACCTATCATGTTCTTAGAAGGATTTATTACACATCTATTATTGTTTTTCTTGTTCAGCTCATGTATATATAACCATGTTGATGAGACTTTATGGGTGTAGCTTCTGACATTCCTAGTAGACACAATCTCATAGGTATGAGAGTTGTTCTTTAGATGTATCTATGGGGAATGGGCTCCACAAGTCTGCATTTTGATTGGTTTTGCCTTTTTGTTATGGTTTCTGTCTGTTACAAAGAGAAGTTTCCTTAAGGGACGAAGACGACACTTACAAGTGGGTCTAAGGACAAATATTTAGAATGTCATTATGATTATGTTTGCTTAGTAAAGTGGTGGTTTTTGTTTCTCCTCCATGATCAATGTCACTGCTGGTCATTGTTTTGGTTCATAGGCGTCATACCATGATGGGACTGAGTATTGCTTCCATCTTTTGGAAGCTTGCATGGTGCCTTCTCATGCAATGAAAGCTACTCCTCAGAGGAAAGGCTTTCAGTTCACTTCTAGCACAAGGGCCTCTAGGCCCTGGGTCTGAAATGCATGGTGTCTGCAGCAACAGAGACTTAATGTTCCAAGGTCAATAGCAATAACCCATAAGGTTTTGGGAGTCTCTTGGACAACTCTGACCAACAACTCAAAAGAGGGCTTCTTATGCCTAATTATTTTTTTTTAATTTTTTCATCACAGCTGGGAAATTTTTCATTTAAACAATATATGTATAATTATAGACTGACATATATGTATACATATATATATATATATATAGAATAGTCATCTTATGTAGATAGTTCTAGTATGATTCCTTATGATTATCAAGGAATCTTTAGTGTAATTTTACCATCCTCTCTTCTTTTGTATTTATTTCTCTCCTCCAAAACTAGAGACATACCCATGTTTTTCCTATTTCTCCTTTCAGATCACTTGTACCCTGAAATTTCAATCTCTATTGCTTCCCACCATTGCTATCTTACAGTAGTCCCATTTTACCTTTCTTGGTTCTGCAGTTACTTCAAAATATGTACTCACCCATTATGATCTTTTCTAGTACTAAAAATTTACCCCTGGAGCTCATTATTTCATTTTTACTTTACAGATGAATACATACATGTTATATAACATACATGTACCACATTTTCATCATCCATTTGTTGGCTAAAAGTCATTTAGATTGCTTCCTTTTACTAGTTATTATTAATAAGGCCACAATTTACATGACTAGTTAACATACATGCACCACATTTTCATCATCCGTTTGTTGGCTAAAAGACATTTAGATTGCTTCCTTTTACTAGTTATTATTAATAAGGCCACAATTAACATGACTAATTATAGATCAGGAAATTGGAGTCTTTGGGATATGTCAAAGAATGGCATAGCTTGGACACGTGGTAGATTTATTTTTAGCTTTTGAGAATTTTCCACACTAATTTCCAGATCTGCTGGCCCAGTTTGCAATCCCACCAATGGTGAATGAGGGTTCCCTTTTCCCCAAGTCTGCTCCCGTACTTGCTTTGAGCTGTTTTGTGGTCGCTGTTGTTGTTCTTTTATTTGTTTGTTTTTAAATCATTGGCATCTGACTGGGGTAAAATGAAAGTTGTTTCTATTTGAATTTCCCAAATTGCTATGGATGATGAACTTATTTAAGACATTTCTTAACATTGGAACTGTCTGTCCAGGCCTCAGGCCCAGTTTAGAACTCAGCCTGGTGCAAAGAACAGCAGAGAACTAAGCAATTCAGATAGCAGGAGAAAGAGACCATCTCAGGTGAGACACACAAACCAGTCATCTAATACCAAATGGTCAGCCCTGATAACATACATGCAAGTACCAATACACAGAACAAAAAACTCTCATTTATGTATTTACAAACACAGTTTGGAATACATACATGTGTGTAAAAACAATTAACAAAGAAAGAGACCATTAATTGGAAAGTGAGCAAAGAGGAGTACATAGGAAGGTTTAGAGGGAGAAAATGGAAAGCAAAATCATGTAATTATATTATAATTTCAAAAAATAATGAAGTAATTTTAAAAAGTAGAAAGGGAAACCATAATCTGCACTGACTTCTAAGACATATGTCGATCTTGTTAAGGTATGCTATTACAGAATTGCTTCCTTAGGGAAAATACCGAGTCACACATTCTCACTCTAGACTCCAAGAAGCAGAAGATGCTATTTTTCACGTGTAATTTGTACTAACAAATAATAAGAAATAATTCAGACTTAGCTGTTATCTTTCCTCAATTGTCTGTTTGTTTCCAAAAACTAGGGTGCATTTCTATTTTTTTTTCCATTGGAGAGAAGAGCTTTTTACTGTCAGCTATACTGAAAATAAACACTAAAATGTAATGTTTTAAGGAAAAAGTTTTCTTGCATTATGTGAGAATTATGGATAGTGATGGTTTTCTTTATGACATCTCCATGAATAACATAATGTATTTTGATGGTATTTATCCTGATTACCCCCTTTTGTCAATATCTTGGTCCTACATGTCTGACCTACTCCTATTCACAGCAATCCCCATTCTACTTCAGTGTTGGTTTATTTTTTAATTCGGTCATCTAAAGAGTTTCATTAAGTTTGCTATAGGTGCATCAATGAACAATTATTCACACGAGTTTGGGCATCTTACTAATTGTCACACCACTGAAGAACAATGATTATCTCTCTGAACTCATGTCCTCTTACAGTTATTGTTACTAATAACCTCTTTAATCTCATTAGTGCTGCATACACTCACATGAACACAGGGCCATACACTGGGGTTTGGGAGAGATCCTACTCTCAGGATGGGTCTTTGTGTTTCTAAACATTTTTTGCTTTGAACATCTATTTCTTCCAATTTGAGAAATGTTCTGCTACCATGTCCAGTGTATATCATTTACATGAATTCAGTTTTGTATATCAGCTCCTTTCCTTATTGTTTGTACTCTTAGGCACATTATCTGGTAGTATCACAGATTACTCAGATATCACGATCATAATTACTTATATATGCATCTCTTATTGAGACTTTAACATAGTAGTCAACATTCTGATCCTTCTCAGGTATTTCTCCTTCTGCTGGATGGAAAATACTGGTGTTCTTTGTTTCTTTGAGTATTTCTTTCCATCATTTCAATTTTTTAACAAAATCTTATTTTCCTTCTTAAAGCTTTTTCACTTTCTGATAATGTTTTCATCTATACTGTATTTCTTATAACTTGGTCTTCATTTGTGTGTGTGAGTGTGTGTGTGTGTGTGTGTGTGTGTGTGTGTGTGTGTGTGTGTGTGTTTTGCTGGCTTCATCGTCCATGTTATAAATTGATTTATCAGTTACTTATCTTTGAGATCATTGACTTTTTGCTAGCAAGTTTTGAAGTCTTCATACGGTATTTTACACCTCATTGGATTTCTGAACTTACTAATTAAGGAATTATGGTCTTTTTTGAGAAATGATTTGCCTTTCTTTATAAAATTTCTGTGATGTAATTTGTATTTATGTTTGTTAGTTTGCTATTTTTCCATACATTTACTTTTATTTCTCTAAATTTTATTTTATACTTCTATTGTATCCATTAATAGAATATGTTCCTATAAACCCTCCTCATTCTCACTAATTGGAGAATGAGGAGGGTTTATACGAGCGAGAATTGTTGAGACCAAGGTTGGATAAAGCACAGGGACAAATAGCCAAACGAATGGAAACACATGAACTATGAACCAATGGCTGAGGGGTCACCAACTGGATCAGGCCCTCTGAATGGGTGAGACAGTTGATTGGCTTGATCTGTTTGGGAGGCATCCAGGCAGTGGGACCAGGTCCTGTGCTCATTGCATGAGTTGGCTGTTTGAAACCTGGGGCCTATGCAGGATAGCTTGGCTCGGCCTGGGAGGAGGGGACTGGACCTACCTGGACTGAGTCTACCAGGTTGATCTCAGTCCGCTGGGGAGGATTTGCCCTGGAGGAGGTGGGAATGGGGGGTGGGCTGGGGAGAAGGTGAGGGGGGCAGGAGGGGGGAGAACAAGGGAATCCGTGGCTGATAAGTAGAACTGAATTGTATTGCAAAATAAAAAAAAAATAGAATATGTTCATAATTCATTATTAAATAAGCATTTTGGTTAAATGTTTAATCTTCTCACTATTTCTCCTAAGAAAGAAAAGGAAAAAAAAAGAATACTCTGACATAGCAAATAATCTATATATGCTGTCAGTGGTTTTAATTTGAGACTGAGCTAAATCATTACCATAATAAACAAGTGTTCAAAAATCTACTACTACTAATATTCCATTGAAAATTTTTAATCAGTAACACTTGGCAATTTCCTTACAGTAATTATCTCGTGACCAGGCACACTGCTCTAAGAGTTTTACTGTTTTGCTCTTTCCAGTCATTTGTGGCAGCCTGCAGTAACATCCCCTTACAGGAGCAGTAGCTCAGCCACAGAAGACAGCGTGAAGCCATTCTATTTCTATTTCTATGCCGAAGAATGTGAAGTGCTTGATTTTTCCAAAGTTCATTCCAAATGCCTGAATTCACTGACTTATTATTCGGATCTTCAACTCTTGAGGTCAAAATAAGTAGCAGAAATAACAATGATGCTGTTATTAATTCTGTCTGAAAGAATGACATGGCTCTATTTTATATGTTTACTTGTACTGGCTTTTACATTTTCCAAAGTAAGTTCCAAACTCTATTTGACATGTTTCAACATTTTTCAAAGGAGACAATTTTATAGTAAAACAGATATGTTCTGAAGTACAAGACAAAAATATTTAGAACATTCTTTTATTTTTTTTCCAATATGAGAGACCTCAGAAAATGAATCTATCAAGTTTCAGAGTATTTGCACTTTCTTGTTTTTTTTGATGAATATCATGTGTTTTCTGGGTGCTGTTTATGTCATGAGATTCAGATATACCACCACCCAGAAAGACAACCAAAATTTTTTGTTGTTGTTATTGCTTTTTAAGGTCCAAAATCAAGTTAAAATAAAAAAAAAAAAAAACAGGGGTATTCAATTTCCATCATTCACCAATTTCAGGAGAGCGATTTGAGCTTGTATTTTAAGATTTCACTTTATTCAGTAAACTTTTGTTTTTATACTAGTATAAGCATATTTGGCCCAAGCTTCTAAGAAGAAAGCTTATTCTTGAGTATAAAAAGCAGGCTTGATGGATTTCCATTGCCTAAACTCAACAGACCATTTTGAGTGTTTTCTGCCATTCTAACAGAGCTTGTTCTTACTACTACATTAAAAAAGCTCAAACGTGATGCTTGCTGACTCTATAAAGCTCATTTCTTAAAGGTCCTTACTTCATGGTGCTAACTGTTAAGTGGTGGAAATGTTAGAATGTAGGACCTACACTGTGAAAGTTCTCTCCATGGGGAGGATGTTGAGTCCCAGGCCTTTCATTTGATTTTCCTTGTTTCCCTGCTGTTGTGTAACCATTTCTTGTGAGATAAAATATTTCTGCCTAAGCAGCACTGTTGCTCTTCTTATTCAATCAATGATTCTAAAATAGTTTTGCTGACCGGGACTTTGAGGAGTCACAGAAATCTGGTCAAGCTCCTTGACGTTCCACCCAGTTTACTTGCTCAAAAAATAACAACACTATGAAGTGGATGCTGTGTAATAGCAGATGATGAGATCATCATTGTCCAGATCCTTAAAAATTTTTTAAAAATTTTATATGACAAATCATCCACTGTGAAATTAAAGGAGCTAGAGTTAAATATTTCGGAATATAAAATACTGCATAAAACAAGTACGGATGGAAGTAATTAAATCATCATTATAGGCAGAGTTTGAGGTTGATTCAAGAGTGATTTAGGATGTATAACTTAGGATAAGTGACTACACCTATCCATCCAGCCTTATAATCCTAATTACTCGTGAGAATGAGACAGCATTCAGAAATTCAAGGGTATCTTGAGCTATACAGTAAGCAGATGGATAGGCTGAAAAATTTTGTGATACCATATCTCCAAATTACAAGTATGTATGTATGTATCTATCTATCTATCTATAACACATACATAATAATATAATTATAATATTATTTATGTTATATTTATTAAATGTCATATAAATGTATATTATTTTTAACAAATGTACTAAAAATGTACTACTTTATGTAATACTTATATAACTATAATAAATATAATTTTATATATGTAATTTATAACTATAAAGCATAAATACAAAATCATATATACCATCATATATCATATTCTATCATACAATATATGATCACATAAAATCATATATAACAATTTTATATAATCAGAATTGTAAATGTATGTATTTATTTATATGCTATAACATATACACTGAAGCCACAGTGATATCAAACACAGGTCATGGATTTGAAAGAGATTTATTTGAGATGGTTTGGAAGAAGAAACAGAAGGAGAAAATGATACAATTATATAATCTCAAAAATTAAAACAAGCAACTCAAAAACCAGGCTTGGAGATCAAGATATATCCTAATTGTTGAATGTTTTATGGTTGGTCTTTGTTATTTTCTCAGCAATTTATTAAAAAATTAAGAATTGATACAATAGCTCATAGAATAAGATAGAGAGAAGTCCACATGGACACTCAAATTTAACTGGATATTATTATTATTTTTCATTCAAAAATGTTCTTACCAAAACATACAAGACACTCCTTGGTAGACACACTTGTCATTTGTTAAACAATACAACTTTGACATATTTAATTTTAGGCAACTGTGGAAGTAAATTATTCAAAACTGTAGGCTGCAGAGAATGACAGTTTGTATTATACCACTGAATTCCTAACAATTTAGTACTTAAGTTTGATGAGAATGAGCATGTTGACCGATTAAAGTGAATTACCCTAAAACCAGCTCAATGTCTAAATGGTATTTCACCAGCCAAGGATTCCAGAATCCAATATTCTATATTAGTAAGAGGTTTACTTTAGTTATCTTGGTATCAGTATCAAAGATGTTTTCATAAGATTCTCACATGGATGACACAGGTCTTCTGAAGGAAAAATCTTAGTTGGGATGCCACATCATACCCTGGTGCATCCACCTTTAATAAGCATTAATATTTTAATCTAGGTATGAGACTCCATTTGCTACACTATTCTGCTGTCTTAAGATGATGGCCATTTACCATGCAAGCACACACACAACAAACTTCTAAAATGATGCTTTGTTTACATGCATGAAACCGAAAACGCCAGGAGAGCTGGACATGATGGTTTAATGTATGCCACATTCTAAATTCTGGTTGTAAACTGCAGTGGCCGCCTACTGTTACTTATAAATAACAATAACCAAGAGCAATATGAAATATGTAGTGGTTCTTTACAACTGTTGAAAAACATAATAATGCTAGTTGAAGAATAATTTCTCCACTCTTCTATTATAAGTAAATGAAGCGTGTTTCTGAAAGTATGAAATGTATGTTAGTTACTGTGAGTCACTTCCAAATCAGGTTGCCCTATTTAAAGGACAGTTTCTGAGGAACTTGTCTACTGTAAAATAGTTTTCCCAAATCACTGCATGATTTATATATGCATCAGATGATATCTTCAACAGGAACATAAATCCTTCATTTTAACAAGAAGAAATTCAAAGCCAAGTGTTTCAGTATTGAAAAATCATAAATTTCATCTATTTCCTACTGGAAAGTCGCCTGCTTTTTTTATAGTTTTCTTACTAATATTTTTTATGTTTGTGAACAAGTAGCCACTATACATTTCAATTCCCACTATTTTCAGAGAGCTTGTAAACTTTATGTCCTAGACAGAGTAATTTATGTCATGTATAGCTCAGTTGTGAGCAATTTTGGCTCCTCTAGTGAATGAATTACTTAAAAAATAGCATTGAAGTAGCACAAGGAGCATAGTACATGCCACTGGTAATATGGCCTTTCAGTGCTATGGAATATTTTACAGACTCGTGAATCACTTTGTTTCTAATATTATTTTAGAAGAAAGGGGAAGTCCTGACTCTTTATTTGGAATTTTAGAAGGAACTGAAGGTGTGTTTAGAGTTAGAAAATTTCATTTGAATATACACAAATGCATGTAAATTACACACACACACACACACACACACACACACACACACACATATATATATATATATATTCATGCATACCCTAATACACCTATGACATTGTCTACTGGTCTGAGAAAACTCTGTCTAGCTGGGTTTCATTACATTTAATTCCTTGCTTATACCTGAATTCTCATAGACATCCTTAAAGAGACATCAAATAAGTGATATACATTTTATTCCACCAGTTCTGTATGTTGCTTTAGTTATATACATATAGTTAGGACTGCAAAGGGAATTTTCACATGAATGACTGAGAGTCTGCTTCACAGTTTGATTTTCATTGGATAAGTGGACATTCTAGGCATCATTGAAACTTTGCATCTAGTCCCAAATAGCTATAGCATTAAGAGTATTCCCTTGGTCACTGGTGGTTTTAGTTTGGACAATGAGGTAATATGCAGTGTCCTTGATGAGGATTTGGATTGTTATTCTTGCTTCAAGAATGATCTCATATCAAAGGAAAGAAATTCAGTGCAGTCAACATTCTCATCATTGTTTGTAAAGATACTGTATAGTCTTCAGATTTTATGAGACTGTGGTTATGAATGAGTTTGACTTGCCTAGAGTGATTGTTTATTCTTGGTTTTCCAGTAAAACAGTACTGGTTTACTCGAATTTTGTTTAAATATGGTGCTAGGCTTCAACCCCATGTAACAGAATCTGTTTTGGAATTCGGACAGGGAAAATTGCTCTTTGTTTGGTAAGCATCTGCACATCACATGTTGGGATGTATTTGTTCTATTACCATCTTACCCCAACAGATTCACACCACAAATAAACAAACCAACCATTTTGAGAATCCATTCTGCTAGCTCCATGGAAAGTGTCTTAAGCATCTGGCTTATACGGTTAGGTAGGTTTTGCTAATATACTCTAGATTATATTTGATGTTCTTTATTTGGGAGAGATTGTCCATTACCCATGATTACTACACAATTATTTGTTCCATATTTTCTAAAACCCAAATGGTCATAGATATTAGAATCAGAGAAGCAAGTGTATACATGATATACTTATTTGGGTATCACAATTTCAAGTTTATTTTTAAAGATGATTCCTACACATTGGTGAGGATTTTGACGATGGAACTGTCTCTAACTTAGTATAACAACAACAATCAATGAGGCAAATTTTAGAGTGAACTAGAAAATAAACATCTCGGCTGATATAAGTGAGAAGGGCCTTCTTATAATAGCAATGCCAATGCCTTTGTTTCTGAAGTTTAGGTGACAACATTCATCCTCATTTGTAGTTCAGTGGCTTCTAGGATATAATTACTTGTAAATATTTTTATTCCCCTCAGATCAGCTTTGTCACTGACGAGAATAATAGAAAATTCATGAGAAACAAAAAGGAGAAAGTGGGTACTAAACTGGGATCTTCACAGGACAGTGAATTTGAGTTTGCGGATGACACATTAGTGCTTTAATTTCCTGAGGACTGTGTGAGCCATACTTCTTGAGTTTATTTCAGGAGTTAGACTTTGTGGTGACATATTGTGTCACCCAAAAGATTTTGCACCCTAATAAATCTTATCTGAGAATCAGAGGACAAAGCCAGCTACTATATTAAACATAGAATTCAGGCAATAGTAGTATATGCCTTAAATCATAGCATTCAGGAGGCAGAGATCCATCCAGATCTCTGTGAGTTCAAGGCCACACTGGGGAACAGAGCCAGGCATGGTGACACATGCCTTTAATCCCAGCACTAACCATAGAGGTCTTGAGGTCTGTACAGACAGACAAGAAGTAATGTAGCTGGACAGGGAGAGGAAATGAGATGCAGAACTGCAAGGCATATAAATGTGGGTATACTGGAAGTAGGTCTCTTTGGCTGAGGATTTCCAAGTGGCTGGCTTCTTTCTGCTTTTCTGATCTCTCAGGTTTTACCCCAGTATCTGGCTCCAGGTTTTTTATTAATAAGATCATCTGGCAATTTGTGTTACAGGACTTGGCTTTTTTCTTAAGCTAAAATTGATTTTAAGACATGTTTCAAGATGAGGAATATAGGCACTACTATGCAGTGAGGGAAGCAGTGATTCCTTTAGGTCATGTTGCATGGGGTAATTCTAAAATTGTTCAGCAAATTATTTTTATATTTTTTGTTATTTGTTTTTAGCCTTGAATTTATTTTTCCAATTTAGCACTATTGAGATATATTTCGGTGTGTTTAAATATATAGTTTCCATTATTTTATCTCAGTATTGCAGAAATGGGTGGAACACATGTTCAACAGTGCTTCAGCTTTGGAGACTCCTATGATTTATACTGAGAGCTGGATTCCTTTCCTTTATAGAGCCCCATAGAAGGACACCATCACTGCAGTGACATGCAAGATGTTGACATCCTGGGATATTTCAAGTTTCCTCTCTTCTACAGCACTTTCAACTTTCTAATAACATTTAGGTAATTTGAGATGTTTCTAGAAACACAGTGAAGACATGGCAGAATGCATTCCAATTGGTTTTGGCAAGAGTTATTTCATTAACAGAGAATAATCTTTATGCTAATCTCACTATGTAGCTCACAGAACACTAGGATTCTTTATGATCATTGCTATTAGTAGGCATAATCTATTATGTTGCATCAAGATGTTAATATATTAACATTTATTATAAAGCGTTGACTCTACTTTTTCATCAGGTTAAGCAATGCTGAATTGTTATTCAGTATAATGGGAGACCAACTATTGGCTTTAGTTAGGGAAATTTCAGGGGTTGTCTTTGGTTCTATTTTCCAAATTTGGACATATTTCTTTATAATTACTTTATTGAATGATATTCATTTTAAAGACAGACATACAGAGAGAAAAAGAGAGAGAAATTTATGAGCCAGTAAAATTTATATGATATTCAGATTGTTTTTGTGTCTTGAAGTATACATCTTGTCTTTTGTTCTATTTGAAAATAAAGCAATATTTTCAAAGTTTTACTATCTTGCACTAAGAAATGAAAGGAGATGACCCGACTCCAAGCAATCATTCACTGAATTAAATATTCCCATCCAAGAGCAGTTAATACCCAGTGGCAGATCACTGATTGAAGAAGACTTAGATGCTAATTTTCCGACAGTCTAATGCTTTAAGATACAACATTCAATGGGTGTTAACAACTGCTTATTCACTCAAGTAAGTACCTAAAGGTTTGATCACCTGCTCAATTTTATAGACAATCACACTGGCACATGATGCTGACAATTTGTCTTACTTCTCTAGATGTATTCACATCTCTCATTACACAGTGCTTTCTGTGATGTTTATATGCTATGGCTTATCAGGTGTCCTAAATTTAAATTTCTTTCATAACACCAACTGTAATTTGTTACTGTTATGCAGCAGCACTCATACTGTCAATTCACTTAGTCCTATGGTTAGACTTATCACATATCATATATCCTGGGTTTTCCAATGAAATGGAGGTTATTCCAAATATTCCTCACATTTTGAATAAATATTTTTGTCCTGAAATATTATAATCTATAAAATATTCTAACCTATAAAAATGTGATCTTATCCTAGCCCATGAGTTGAGATTTTAAATATACAAATCCTTATGGATTTAATCTTTTCCAAAGAATACTTGATTAATGAATTTTACTTCTTTGATATATATATATATATATATATATATATATATATATGTATATTGCTATGAAAAGAGTGCGTTGTTCTTTTTTATTCACTCATATGTATGTGAGTCTCCAGTTGCCATGTAAACAAGCTGGAATAGATTCCTACAGACCTTGTGCTAGGAAAGCAATCTAGTGGTATTCCATTCTTGAAGTCAAATTGTAAATGATAAAACATTAATCAGGTTAGAAAGAATTGTGCTTAGTTATTGCCATTCTAGGAATCTTTTGGTATAAATAGATATTTTTCACCATGTAGGACTTTGCCATGAGCGTTACTTACACAGCATTTTTTTATTACTGCAACTATCATTCTCTACTTGTTGTGCTGTAATTAAGGAGCAGTAGAGTAAACTGGTTAAGAATAAGAACTCAATAACCAGACTTCTTGGTTTCAATTCTGGCTTCTCTCCTTGCTAAATGTAAAGTATGTTTTCCTTTTTCTGAAAAGTGTGGATCATAAAAGTGCCAATATTAGACTTATAATTATAATAAGAACTACCTGTTAATAAAATAAATTATAATTCCAAGCAATTGTTGGGTACACAATCACCGGGAATACTCTAAGGATATTTACTTATTATCAACTGGGAAGACACAGGCTATTATGCATCTTGTGGTATGGGAAATGTTGTCTTATCTTATGTTTCTAAGAAGGGTGAAAGCTAAACAAAAAATGATTCCACCATAGCATTTGGTTTTGCATAAATACCGAGTCAGGAAGAATGCCTGTGTCTTCTTTAGGGTGTTGTATTGCCCTCTCAACCCCCCAATTTTACTCCTCGTCAAGGGTGTTCATTCTATTTAACAGGCGGTATTTGTGCATGCCTGGATTATGCCTGTGGGCTCCAAACTTTCCACTCTTGGGTGATAATTAAATCAATCAAGCCTTCCTCTGCTATGATTCCAAGTGCTTAGAAACACTGTCAGCCGCCTAAGGCAGCCTTTGCTGTTCTGCTCTCAATTAAGTTATCTCTGGCCCCACCTGTCCAGTGAATTGAGGGAAAAGGTAGCATATGTCTGCCAAGACTCTCCTTCATTCTTGTGTTAAATGCTTCTTGGCTGGTGCAATGTATTCCCTAGACCTCATTCCCACTACAGTGCTAGCTGTAAGAGAGCTCTCTTAAGACAACACATCCCTCAGCAGGAGAACTAGTTTGCTGGTCATCTCTCTAGAAGTAAGCTTTTATTGTCACATTAGTGTTTAAGACTTAAACCTGAAGGTTATTTTTCTGGGTTTCTGCCCAATAATGTAAAATGGAGGGTCAGTTAATATTAAAAGTGGGGACTCTTCATCCTTAATTAAGGAGACTTGGGAATAAAACGAAAAGGAGAAATCGCAGGGGAAGACAGCTGGTTAGAGAGTAGAGAGACTATTTGTCCCTGTGCTTTATCCGACCTTGGTCTCAACAATTCTCGCTCATATAGACCCTCCTCATTCTCGTTAATTGGACTCCCAGAGATCCACCTGGGGCCTAGTCATGGATCTCTGCATCCAGATCCCTCAGTAGTTGCACAGAGACAAATAGCCAAACGAGCGGAAACACATGAACTATGAACCAATGGCTGAGGGGTCACCAACTGGATCAGGCCCTCTGAGTGGGTGAGACAGTTGATTGGCCTGATCTGTTTGGGAGGCATCCAGGCAGTGGCACTGGGTCCTGTGCTCATTGCATGAGTCGGCTGTTTGAAACCTGGGGCCTATGCAGGATCGCTTGGCTCAGCCTGGGAGGAGGGGACTGGACCTACCTGGACTGAGTCCACCAGGTTGATCTCAGTCTGTGGGGAAGGCTTTGCCCTGGAGGAGATTGGAATGGGGGGCGGGCTGGGGGGAAGGTGAGGGGGGCGGGAGGGGGGAGAACAAGGGAATCTGTGGCTGATATGTAGAACTGAATTGTATTGCAAAATAAAAATTAAAAAAAAATTAAAACAAAACAAAACAAAACAAAACAAAACAAAAAAGAAAGTAGAGAGAAGGTATGCCCTAGGCCTTGTCCGCACTGACGCCCTGCCCTTGTTGGCTCTTGATTTAGGGCCTAACCAGGGAACACTCTACAAGAAAACACAAGATATCTACTTATCTCTAAGAACTTCTAAAAAACCATGAGAGTGCTTTCCTATTGATGATGGTGAAAACTACCTTGTCAGCAAGCCTTTTTATCTGAGCCTATCATCTGTACAATATTCCTAATGCACAGGAAATGAAGAGTAGGCAGCACACTTGGATCCTTATACTGTAGCTATGCGTTCACAATCATGTACTCAATTAATATACTCATTATAAAAAGACTCCATGGCTGATATGTAAAATTAAATTAATCATAAAATAAAAATATTTATAAAAAAGATTGAATTGCCAATCATCATGTTTAGTGTGTCTAGTTAGTTCATTAACTTTGAAATATTTTTATTATTGAAAGTTTCATACAGGAATATAATGGAATATGATCATATCTTCCTTTTATTTCTAGCTTCCAACACCCTCTATAGTGCCCACATCAACTCTCACTCTAACTTCAAGTCTTGTTACAATTCACTGAGTCTAGTTAATATCATTTTTATGTGAATAATTGTAAAGCTAGTCACAAGAATATAAGAATTCTATTAGTTCCTATATCTTCAAACAACAACAAATGACTCTCAGCAATTATTAACTCCTCAGTACAGGAAGAGCATTGAGGTCATCTGTGCCAGAATTTTGGCTATTTTGAGCATGCTACATTTTGCAGTAACCACAGCTGCTGTGAGTGCAATAGTGTGTTAGCCATGTCTTGTCCAGAGGAGAATTCACAACACTCCTCCCCATCATCCACTTCCTTTATCCTTTTGGTCTTCTCTTCTATGAATTCTCTAAGATTTGACAGGACTTAATCATAAACTTTTATAGTTCTCCTACTGTTAACTATATTTAATAACATAACAAGGCAATAAGATATTTGGGTATGCTAATTTATACAATCTGAAGTTATTCATTTTTCAGTGTCATTACTTGATGATGTATATACCATATGCCAATGTTATTTAAGATTTTTATTTCCTTTGCTAATATTGAAAATAGATAGTGCAAGTTAAAGCTATATTTTGCACATGTATATTTTACATGTATTATAAAATGTTTTCAATGTTTTGCCTCAGTCTGTAATATTTTATTGACAACTACTATTATTGTCATACTTGGCACTGTGTTTAATAATGTGTAATAATGTATTTTCTTTCCTAACAATGATAAAAAGTAGTGTACATGTAATAGCTTATATTATGGACGTTTTTTATGTTGTGTATACTGGACAATCTTTTGTTTCCATGTTTTGCAACAGCCTATAAGGTAAGTTTAATTGACTAGCAGATTTTGCAAAAGTTACTTTAAAGGACTTTAAGTAACTTCTCTTGAGTCACTCATTGAAGACTAAAACAAAACAAAACAAAACAAAAAAAAATACTTTACATATTCTGTAGCTGTGTTTCTTTCTTATTTTCTTCCTTCTTTCCTGAGATAATAGTTTGCTTTTCTTATTATGATGACCTTTGAAAATGCTTATAAACAGGGAAATTTTGATTGGTTTTTAAGTCCTCTGGCATGAGTAACTTTAGTCATGGTCAATACCAAGGATGTAGCCACACATGGAAAAAAAATCATATAAGATGGTAGATCAAATTCTGACATAAAACTAGGAACAACTCTGAGTATGTGACTCAGTTTATATAATTTACTAACTCAGGACATTAATTCATGCATTCACATACATCATGTCATTTTGATCAATTGTAATACACAACACTAATATTTAAAGTTGCATCTAAAATTATGCTATTGCTTAACAAGTATATATCCATACATTTTACATAATTTTCTTCACAAGTGAATCTATTATTAGACTTCAGACAAAAGAAATACATGACCATTTGATCTCATTAAAATTTGCTTTCCTGAATCAATAATGTAATGATTTTATTGGAGTGAATATATGAGCTTTTAAGGTTTTTTTTTAATGTGTAATGGGTTAGCTTATATATTTAGTAGTTTCACACTTCACATTGGAGACAGGATGTAGTTTATTTTTCCCTAAAGCTCTCAAGTATTGTACTAGATCTCTCTCTCTCTCTCTCTCTCTCTCTCTCTCTCTCTCTCTCTCTCTCTCTGTCTCTCTGTCTCTGTGTGTGTGTGTGTGTGTGTGTGTGTGGTGTGTGTGTGTGTGGTGTGTGTGTGGGGGGGGTCGGGGGTATCTTATCTTACCAAATAGGATGAAAATGTGCCCTATATTTTGAAAAGTTGAAATAACTCAAGCCTATAGTAGATACAATGATGAATAATGAAAATTCAGTCTAAGTAAGGGTGCTCAAAATTAAGATGATCTTGGGGATTGTCCCAAACTTCAATGTAAGCATAGTTTAAGTAAATGGTCTCTGAGGTATAGTTGGCAAATGAAGTGAGAAGCAACCTCTAAATTTTGCTTTAAGCAGCATTTTCCTGCTTATTAATCTGAAAGTTTTCTCTGCTGCTTTCTAGCTAACTACTGCAGTTTTAATCATCATAGAAACATGTCAAATTGCTGTGAATTCAAGCCCATCAAAAATGGGGAATGCCTTCAGGATTTAAAAGAACCTTGGAGGGTCAAAGCACATACTCCCTATTTGCTCTGTCTTATGCTATCAATTTCTATGAATGCAGCCAAGGAATTAAATCATTAACAAATCCTGTCTTCTACTCTGCATCATTTTTAATCTGTGCTGCAAAATTCTTCCAGAATTATGTCTCTATTCAGTAGGGATGTTATCTTACTATTAAAGAACTGCAAATTTTGAAGCTGTTGTACCTAGAGCATGCTGTAATGATGTCTTATGGTACAAAGCCAGTGTAAAGAAAGCAGTTCTGACACACCTGCTTGAATTTCCAAATTATTCATTTTTCAAGTTAATTTGCATGAATTGATATATCTGTCCAACGAGTTCCCCAAATGACATGTGATGTAAGAGGAGTCTGTTGTGCATTGCATACTGCTTAAGACATACATCACCCAAATTTTCTGCATTTTCATTTTAAAATTATAATGTTTAAAATTATATCAAATAATTCTATTATAGTGTCTATCATTGAATATATAAATTATATTGCTATACATAAAATATTTTTCAATAAAAATGTAGCATATATATTTCAGAGCCTGAGCATCATTTGACAAAAGTATGTGAATATCAAGCAAACAAAGAACCTTGGAATTATAATTCCATAATTCCTTGGAATTATAATTCCATAATTCTTTCTTTTGTAATCAAAAGAATATTTTTTGTTTTTTGGTCTGGAAAATAAATATTTTAATTTTATTTGTTTACTTATTTTTTTCTTTTTACATACCAACCATAGTTCCCCAACACAACCCTCCTCCTGTTCTCCCTCACCATTTCTTTTTCCCCTTTCCCCAAACCCCCACCACCACCTCCCATTTACTCCTCCTAAAGGGTAAAGCCTCCCATGGGGAGTCAACAAAGAATAGTACATTCAGTTGAGTCAGGACCAAGCCTCTCACCCCTGCATCAAGGTTGAGCAAGGCATTCCACCATAGGGAATGGGCTCCAAAAAGACAGCTCATGTACTAAGGATAGATCCTGGTCCTACTGCCAGCGGCCCCTAGGACAGAACAAGTTACACAACTGTCTTCCATATGTAGAGGGCCTAGTCTGGTCCCATGAAGATTCCATAGCTGTTGGGCTAGAGATCCTGAGTTCCCAAGAGCTTGGTTCAGTTGCCTCTATAGATTTCCCCATGATGATCTTGAAATTGCCCCCTTTTCCCTCCTGCTCATATAATCCCTCTGCCCTCTCTTCAACTTAACTCCCAGAGCTCACCATGGTGCTTGGCTATCGATCTCTACATCTGCTTCCATTAGTTACTGGATAAAGGCTCTATGATGTCAAGGTATTCGCCAATATGATTACAAGGGAAGGCCAGTTCAGGCATCCTCTCCACTACTGCTAGTAGTCTTAGCTGGGGTAGTGTAGCACGAATCTTAAAAGTTCTTATTAATAACATCAAACCTGAGCCAGGTATTGGGATGAATGCTGGAAGATCAGAGAAGCAGAACAAACCACAGCTACCTCACCTTGACAGTTCCTCAGCTGATCCTGTTTCCTCAGACTGGAAGCCTCTGAACCCTCATCCAGAATGAATCTCAGCTGAACTGTTGCTTGAAAGCCTAAAAGCTTAACCAGCCAAAAGCTTCTAGTTTCTGGTCTTCACGCCTTATATATCTTTCTGCTTTCAGCCATCACTCCCTGAGATTAAAGGCTTACTTCTTGGGATTAAAGGCACGTGTTACCATGCCTGCTTGTTTCCAATGTGTCCTTGAACTCACAGAGATTCAGAGAGATTTCTGCCTCTGGAATCCTAGGATTAAAAGTGTGAGTGCCACTGCCTATCCTCTATGTTTAATATTGTGGCTGTTCTGTTCTCTGACCCAAGATAAGTTTATTAGCTTACACAATATTTTGGGGGAACACAATACCACCACAGGGTAGTTCTTGTGGATTCTTGGAAATTTCCCTAGCACCAGGTTTCTCCCTAGCCCACATTGGCTCCCCTTATCAAGATATCTCTTTCCTTGCCCTCGACTTCTTGGCTCCCCCAGCTTGACCATCCAATTCCCTCATGTTCTCATCACCCATCTTCTCCCCTCTTCTACCCCTCCTCGTCCCTAGTTTACCTAGGAGATCTCATCTATTTCACTTCCCCAGGGTATGCATCCCTCTTAGGGTCCTCCTCGTTACCTAGGTTCTCTGAGCTGTGGGTTGTAGTCTGGTTATCTTTTGCTTTACATCTAGTATCCACTTATGAGTAATTACATACCATGTTTGTCTTTCTGAGTCTGGGTTATTTCACTTAGGATAATATTTTTTAATTCCATCCATTTGCCTGAAAATTTCATGATGTCATTGTTTTTTATAGCTGAATAATACTCAATTGTGTAAATGTACCACATTTTCTTTATCCATTCTTTGGTTGAGAGGCATCTAGATTGTTTCCAGATACTGACTATTACAAATAATGCTGCTATGAACATAGTTGAGCAAGTGTCCTTGTGATACGATTGAGCATTCTTTGAGTATATGCCTAAGAGTGGTGTAGCTGGGTCTTGGGGTAGGTAGATTGATTCCTAATTTCCTGAGAAACCTCCATACTGAATTCCAAAGTGGCTATACAAGTTTTCACTTCCACCAGCAGTGGAGGAGTGTTCCCTTATCCACATCCTCTCCAATAAAAACTGTCCTCAGTGTTTTTAATCTTAGCCATTCTGACAGGTGTAAAATGGTATCTTAGGGTCGTTTTGATTTGCAGTTCCCTGATGACTAAGGATGTTGAGCAATTCCTTAAATGACTTTTGGCCATTTGAGATTCTTTTGTTGAGAATTCTTTTTTTAGATCTTTATCTCATTTTTAATTGGATTATTTAGTATTTTGATGTCTAGTTTCTTGAGTTCTTTATGTATTTTGAAGATAAGCCCTCTGTCAGATGTGGGGTTGGTAGAGATATTTTCCAATTCTGTAGGCTCTCATTTTGTTTTATTTACCATATCCTTTGCCTTAGAGAAGCTTTACAGTTTCAGGAGGTCCCAGTTATTGATTGTTGCTCTTAATGTCTGTGCTACTGGTGTTATACTTAAGAAGTAGTATCCTGTGCCAATGCATTCAAGGCTACTTGCTACTTTCTCTTCTATCAGGTTCAGTTTAACTGGATTTATGTTGATATCTTTGATCCACTTGGACTTGAGTTTTGTGCATGGTGATAGATATGGATCTATTTGCAATCTTCTACATGTTGACATCCAATTATGCCAGCAGCATTTGTTGAAGATGCTTTCTGTTTTCCATTGTACAGTTTTGGCTTATTTGTTAAAAATCAGGTGTTCATAGGTATGTGGATTAATGTCAGGGTCTTCAATTTAATTCCATTGTTCCACATTGTTTTTATGCCAATACCAAGTTGGTTTTATTACTACAGCTCTATAGTAGAGCTTAAAGTCAGGGATGGTGATGACTACAGAAGTTGCTTTATGGTACATGATTGTTTTAGCTATCCTTTTTTTTCTATATGAAGTTAGTATTATTCTTTCCAGGTCTGTGAAGTATTGTGCTGGGATCTTGATGATAATTATATTGCTTTTGGTAAGATTGCCACTTTTATTATGTTGGTTCTACCTATTCATGAACATGGGGGATCTTTCCATTTTCTGATGTCTTCATCTATTTCTTTCTTTAAGGACTTAAGGTTCTTGTCGTAGATGTCGTTCACTTGTTCATTTAGAGTTACCCAAGGTATTGCATATTGTTTGTGGCTATTGTAAAGAGTGATATTTCTCTGATTTCTTTCTTGACCCATTTATCATTTGTATATAGGAAGGCTACTGATTTTTTTTTTTAAGTTAATCTTGTATCTTGCCACATTACTGAAGGTGCTTATCAGCTGTAGGAGTTCTCTGGTAGAATTCTTGGGGTCACTTATATACACTATCTTATTATCTGCAAATAGCAAAAGTTTTACTTCTTTCTTTCCAATTTGTATCTTCTTGATCTCCTTCTGTTATCTTCATGCTCTAGCTAGAACTTCCAGTACTATACTGAATAGACATGGTCAGCCTTGTCTTGTTCCTAATTTTAGTAGAATCGGTTTTAGTTTCTCGCTATTTAATTTGATGTTGGCTGTTGACTTGCTGTAAATTGCCTTTATTATGTTTAGATGTATTCCTTATATTCCTGATCTTTCCAAGATCTTTATTGTGAAGGGGTGCTGGATTTTGTCGAAGGATTTTTCAGCATCTAATGAGATGATATGTGTTTTTTTTCTTTCAATTTGTTTATATGGTGAATTACATAGACAGATTTTCGTATGTTGAACCATCACTACATCTCTGGGATGAAGTCTACTTAATCATGGTATATGATTTTTTAAAATATTTTCTTGGATTTCATTTGCCAGTGTTTTATTGCATATTTTTGCACCAATGTTCAGGAGGGAGATTGATCTGTAATTCTTCTTTGTTGGATCTTTTTGTGGTTTGTGTATCCAGGTAACTGTAGCCTCATAAAAGGAGTTTGGCAATGTTCCTTCTGTTTTTATTGTGTGGAAGAATTTGAAGAGTATTGGTAATAAGTCTTCTTTGAAATTCTGGTAGAATTCTGTACTGAAACCATATGGCCCTGGGATTTGTTGTTGTTGAGAGATTTTAATGATGGCTTCTATTTCCTTAAGTGTTATAGGTGAATTTTAATTGTTTATCTGGTCTTGATTTAATTTGGGCATGTGATATGTATACAGAACATTTTCAATTTCTTTTAGATTTTCTAATTAGGTGGAGTATAGGTTTTGAAGTATGATCTGATGATTCTCTTGATATCCTGTTGTCTGTTATGTCTCCCTTTTCCTTTCTGATTTTAATAATTTGCATATTCTCTCTCTGCCTTTTGGTTAGTTTGGATAAGAGTTTGTCTATCTTGTTGATTTTCTCAAAGAACCAACTCTTTGTTTCTTTGATTATTTATACTGTTCTCTTTGTTTCTATTTTATTGATTTCAGCCTTCAACAAGATTATTTCCTGGCATCTGTTCCTCCTGGATGAGTTTGCTTCTTTTTGTTCCAGAGCTTTCAGGTATGCTGTTAAGTCACTAGTGTAAGATTTCTCCAACTTTTTATGTAGGCATTTAATGCTATGAACTTTCCTCTTAGCACTGCTTTCATAGTGTCCCATAAGTTTGGGTATGTTTTACATTCATTTTCTATGAATTCTAGGTAGTCTTTAATTTCTTTCTTTATTTCTTCCTTAACCCGTGGTGATTCTGTTGTACATTGTTGAGTTTCCATGAATTTGTAAGATTTCTGTATTTTGTGCTGTTTTAAAATCTGACTCTAAGTCATTGTGATCCTATAAGATACAGGGGGGTATTCCATTTTTTTTTGTATCTATTGAGATTTGCTTTGTAACTTAGTATGGGGTCAATTTTAGAGAAAGTTCCATGAGGTGCTGAGAAGAAGGTATATTCTTTTTGTTTTGGTGTTTTGGTGGAATGTTCTATAGATGTCTGTTAAGCCCATTTGAGTCATAACATCTGCTAGTTCCCTTTTTTCTCAGTTAGGTTTCTGTCTAGCAGACCCATCCATTTGTGAGAATGGGATGTTGAGATCTCCCACTATTGGTGTGTGGCATTTGTTGTTTGCTTAAGCTTTAATAATGTTTCATTTACATATGTGGGTGCCCTTGTATTTGGGGTAAAAATGTTCAGAACTGAGACTTGATGAATTTTTCCTGTGATGAATATGAAATGTCCTTCTCCATCTCTTTTATTAATTTTAGTTTGAAGTCTGTTTTGTTAGATATTAGGATACATACACCAGCTTGCTTCTTAATTCCATTTGATTATAAACCCTTTTCTCTACCCTTTACTCTGAGATAATATCTGTCTTTGAAGTTGAGGTGTGTTTCTTGTATGTTGCAGCAGGATGGATCCTGTTTTTGTATCCATTCTCTTAGCCTGTGTCTTTTTATAGGTGAATTGAATTCATTGATATTGAGGGATATTAATGACCAGTGGTTGTTAAATCCTATTATTTTTTTGATGGTAGTGTGTGTGGGTTTCCCTTCGTTGGAATTTTATGCTGTAAGATTATCTATTGCCTTTGTTTTCATGGATGCACCTAACTTTGTTGGGTTGGAGTTTTCCTTCTAGTGCTTTCTGTGGACCTGAGTTTGTGGATAGGTATTGTTTAAATCTGCTTTTGTCATGGAAAATCTTGTTTACTCCATCTATGGTGACTACAAATTTCACTGGATATAGTACTCTCAAAAGTATATGATTAAAATGTGGATTGTATCTTAAATATTTTATTTCCCCAATGTTACATATTTTGTAATGATTCTCCTCAGTTCTTTCTTAGTCCTTGATTTGCCACCTTGTAATGTCATCTCCTTCTCATATTTTCTTCTCAACCTTCACAAACTCCTAAGCTAAGGTGAGGGGAGCTGGAGAGAAACAATTTTCTAAGTGTCAGGAATGGTACTGATGAAGTTCTAAATGAAAGCTAGACATAATGTTGCAAGCCTGTTAACTCAGTAATCACTAGTGGTGGGCCCAGGATTATTAATGCACATGGATGAACTGAACTGGGTGGTAACCAGAGCAATTGGTGGGGAGAAAGAGAGAGAGAGAGAGAGAGAGAGAGAGAGAGAGAGAGAGAGAACAATAAACCTTTTGTTCACATTTTATAAGCACAAGATAAAATGGAAGAAAATGTCACCTTCCCCAGTAACCGATATGTTCCTCTTGAAATGACTATACATGATTATTGCAGTGAATCAGAACATATGAGAGGATCTCAAGACAGAGACATGTGAAAGGAAAAATAAAAGTTACTGTGATGATCTGGGTAAAGATTTACAGGGGGACAATGATAAAGGCTAGATTTAGGAATGTGCTAGGCAGAGTGAAGAACTGTGTCTTCATGGCCCTCAAAAAAAAAAAAAAAAAAAAAAAAGCGGTCCTGGTAAAACAGCTAGAGCAAATTTATCAATCGGTTTCCCCTCCAATACCCCGAGTAAATAGCTTATAAAGCAATAATTTATTTATCAAGAGGATGGAAACACCAAGATGAAATTTACAACCAATCCAGTGTCTGAGTGGAATTGATTTCTGTTTTATAGATGGTACTATCTCACCTAATCTTTGCATATTGGAAAGATGAGGCATTTTCCATGGTGTCTTTAAAAGGCATTAAAAGATGTCTTTAAAAAGTGTCTTCTATGTATAAGGGATACACCCTCATGTTTTATTGCTGTCTAAGGGCTCCTAACACTCACTCTGAGTACTAAATTTCAACTTAAGGAGGCCACAGACACTCAATCTGAAGAAGCCACAAAACAATTCTAGGCTTTCTAGACTTTTAAATTTGATCAGTTTTTATGCCCTTAATAATTTATGGCATGTGCAACAAGTGAAAAATTAAATATTGTTATTAAATATGATAATTAATCACATGTAAATTTTATTAACTAATGCAATTAATCACATGTAAATTTTATGCACATATTAAATGTGTGCACACTTATTTGACTATTAATATTCTTCACTTAAATAACCCAGCTTATTAACACTGGCCTGGATTTATAAATCTTGAGTCTTTTGACAACTTGGATGCTTGCCATTTCCCTATAGGGAACAATCCAGTAAATGAAGACTTCTGTTCTGTTCTATTGTGAATTACACATTACTGCTTTTGAATGATAGAAATTAACCTCAATCAGTGTCAGTCAGTTTTTATTATTGGCAGAGGTCACTGAGTGAACTGAATAAACAAGAGACAAGGACATTTGACACAAGTCTTATTATTCTTGTGAGCATGTCTCCATGGATGACTTTTAAATTGTTGGAAACAAAACTCTTAAGACCAGTAAGTAGCAGGACATTCCAGTTGGTTTCTGGAAACTTACAAGAAACTATTTCTTTATGTAAGTATTCTTCATCCAATAAAGGATCATGGGATACATTATGCATAATTTTTAAGCAGATGTTTTAATTATGAAAATTTAGATGAAGGGGACAAGATATGCACCACAAAACTGACAAACAATTCAAAAGTAGCTCTGTTCACAAGGCTGTTGACATGGAGAATACAAGTTATTAAATTGAATGATATTTATGAAACAGTAAGAAGGGTTAATTCTAAATATAAATATATTTTAATGTGATATCAATTCATTATTTCATTAAATTAATAAATATAAATATGCAGAACGCTTTAGAGATAATGGAAATTTTATTAGATTCAGGATTGCTTCCTGTATTTCATTAAAATATATTACATGTGTGCTGAAAATTTAATTTCACATTAAAATTTGTGGACATATCTTTATATTTTGAGGTTAACATAAAATGATTACACGAAATGACAAAGGTACCTATATTTTCATAGAATTATTTAAACTTTTTTTATGCATTCATGATTCCATTGAAGAAACAAAACAAGTCTATTAGTTTTCCTGTCAGATTATATTTTTTAATCATAAAAACAATGCTTGTTTTGATATTGTATGTACGAGGCCTTTCATTTTGTTCAAAGTGATACTGGTTCACTAGGATTCTTGCTTATGTAACATGTACCAAAACTGTGTTATTTTTACACAGTTAATTTTAAGATAATTTTTAAAAATAAATAAAAAAAAGAAATCTGTGTTCCAATATTTTCTAGTTTCTTATTTTCGGCTCTGGCTTCTTCTTTAAGTAATCAAATTATGTAAAACTTCCTGCAATGTCTTTTCTGCTTTTGATTGCACAGGTAAGAGTTTTACAGGATGATTTGTTTTTACCTGCCTCTAGATCTTTCAACTCTGTCTTGTTGGGTGATGATCTCTACAAATGGTTGTTGTCTGGCCAGCAGATAAAGATGCCCCTCTCTCTGGAGGCCAATCCCATCATAATCGTTTTTCTCATCACTAGTAAATGATATAAATTGAGGGAGACTGAAAGGTCACATTTGCAGTAGTCCTGCTTATATGAAGACAATGATCGCTAACCTCCATTGACGCCGGGATTCTCAGACCCAGCAAAGAAGTGGTCAAACCAACTGAGATAGCCGCCTAGTGCTGCACCCTTACCGAGGTGTTTTCCTAGAGAAAAAAAAAAAATCAAGCAATGCGTGAATGCTGCCAAAACTGACTTAGATATCCAATTTACTTAGTATTTAGAAGTATTTATCCTCTAATATCTTGGTGGTTGAAAATTTCTATTTGTCATAGTGTTAATATTATATTAAAGAATAGGAAGTCATGTAAAATATCTTACTTTAAATACCACTTATCTTGGTATATGTACATATATACTTATAATATTTATATTTATACATTTATTTATATAAGTTTAGGATGATATAGAATATAAAAGAAGTCTATATCATTTTATAATAGGCCACCAGAATTTTGTTTTCCAGGATGAGAGTAAGAAAACTTTGGCCGGGCGGTGGTGGCCAACGCCTTTATTCCCAGCACTCGGGAAATAGAGGCAGGTGGATCTCTGTGAGTTCGCAGCCAGCCTGGGCTACAGAGTGAGTTCCAGGAAAGGCTCCAAAGTTAAACAGAAAAACCCTACCTCATCACTCATTCCCCCAAAAAAGAAAACTTTGTTACCAACATAATTTTATCAACAGAATTCACTTCTGTATTAAACAGTTTGTGTTAAAATCTATTGTCTTGGGCAAGTCACTTCATCTTTCAGTACCACAATTAACACATTTATCAAGTGAGCTTAGTGATGTGTAACTCAGCTTTTTGTAGCAACCACTACAGCTGCCAGGGTGCAGGAGTACCATCTTTGGACGAACCAAGAGTCTTCCACTTCTGGTGTTTTAGTTTGTAGAATGTGGCAACATAGAAAACTTCAAAGAAGAGCAACAGGTGCCCAAGGTGAAATGGAGTATGTGGTGACATAATGCCATTTGAAGTTTAGCACCCCATTCAAGAGTATTAGATCATATATGCTAAATATTGAGCTTGCCTGTGAACATTGAATAAGATAATATGTATTAAACTTAGAATTCGTATATAGTTCTGGTCAGTAGTAACTCAGTTGCTACCTTGCATATTATATAGAGTCTTTGTGCATTCCTTTCACTGAATCTTTGCCCAAGGAACCCATTCCCTTTGTCTGGCCTCTGTTTACTCTTTCCTTATGTCACTGTACCAACAGCTCCATTTTTTTTTAAATTTTCTTTATTTTTTATTTTATGTGTATTGATGTTTTGCCTGCATATATGTCTGTGTGAAGGTGTCAGATCTTGGAGTTACAAACAGTTGTGAGCTGCCATGTGGGTGCTGGGAATTGAACTCAGGACCTCTGGAAGAGCAGTCAGTGCTCTTAACCGCTGAGCCATCTTATACCTCGCTTCTAGAAGGCTGTCAATTTTTTAGTGTTTCTCTAATAAATTTCTTTAGAATTTGAATATATATCACTATATATTACATTTAATGAAATGACTATAAACTGATGAATTGACATATATTCTTACTTTAGACATGAAAATAGACTTATTAAATTTAATACTTTTTTATCTGGATTGTACTGGTCAGTGTTAATCTCACAAGCATATAAGTGTGGCAGACTGTAAAGATACTTAGTAAAATAATATGTGGCTAATGAATACCTAATTTTTAAAATGTAACTTATAATAAATACTAACATGGCAATATACATAAAATCAAGTAGTAATTAATATTCATGCCTTTGAAACTTTCTGTTTATGCTATAAATTGTATCTTTGCTTTTTTGTGTAAAATCCCTTGGATATGAAATAATACTTTAGATTTAAAAAAAAATACCAAGTATACAAAGTGGCTTAAAGAATGGTGCCTTCTATTTAGTTAATACAATAACAAATAATTCTAGAGTTGGTAATTGTATAGTTCTTATTTCAATATAAAACTGAAGTACAGAAACTAGCAAAGTTAAGCTAGAGTTGTAACTTGGAAGAACAACAATGAAAAAGCAGAGAAAACATACATTCATGAAGAAAACAAATTACATATAAGCACTAAAGTTATAAAAATAATACCAAAACCTCAGAAGTACTTCATCATAAAAGTAAACAAGAGATATAGCAAAGAGTGAAATATACAACAATATAAACTAAGACAACCAATTTATGATGGATGATTAAAATAATTCTAAACAAATTCATGTAAAGTTTGCATAAGTACTATTTTCATAAAGAAATAACATAACTCTATATTTTAAAATCATGTGATTGTGGGCTTACATACTTTTACATATACTTATGTGCTTTTTTTTAAAGTTATTAGATTCTAAATTCTAATTGCTAAGAACCTTATAATTTCAGTGACAGTATATTTTACTCGAGGTTAGCAGAATAATTCCCCAGATTTATCAAATACCTTTTACAATGATATTATTTATATATTGTTGTCAAAACTGTTTATTTGATAAGCTATGTAAGTTTGCATGTGGGAAATATCTGTAAGCATAACTCATGGGAACAATCTTATCCTATGGTCCTCTGTGGGAAACAACTACTAATACATATGACATGAGAATGGCCTAGTTTCCAGCAGTTTCTCAAAATTCAAGTTAAATATACATTGGCTCTTAGCCCAAAATCCTTGGCAACCTTTGTTATCCAGGGCGTACAGACAGAGTCATTTGGGTATATGAAATATTTTCCTTAGTAATTACCATGAATAGGCTGAAGAGTTTTATAACATTGGACAGAATCTTAAATTATTAGAGAAATGTTTATCAGTATCAGAATTTAATGTACATTACATTTATGTTACTGACATCTGTGAAAACAATCCTTCTAGTTCAAACAAAATGGCTTTTTGTCTCAGTTTGATGATTTTTTATTCCTTTTGAAAAAGAAAATTTTCTTTTAGTTTGGCAATCGTGACTTGGATTTATAGTCTGATTTTATCTTCCTTTCTTGAGATGCTAACTAAGAAAACATAATGATATTAAGGAAAAAATGTACTAAACCTTTTGTAAATAACATATAATTCCTTCTAAACTAATGATAACGCTAAAGAAAATATTATTATTATTGTAATACACAACTTAGTAAACTATCAGTTAGCTCTTGGAAAATTTAATCAGGCAAAAATGCAATTAATGATTTGAAGGAGTTCGACTGTTATAAATGCCTTGCTTAATCTCGAGCTCTCTAACTGAGTTAAGGGTCTAAATGGAACTGGTTTTAATTTAGTGCCTAGAATTTCATTTCAATATAAGAAAAGCATTCCATTGATGTCAAAGTTCACAAAACTCTACCAAATATGATAGTGATGTGAACTCAAAAAGAGATAGTCAAAAAATTTATGCTCCGGAATAATTTTGTAAACTAGGTCAAACCTCTGAAATTCCTAGTTTTAATGGATTAAGCTCTGAGCAGTAAAAAGGAAATGGAATTTTTAAGTACTATTTTTTTTAACACTTACAGAAGTAGTGTAGGTTTAGTAAATTGGTCACAGATGGTCTCATTAGATAAAATAGCTATTAAAGAACTGTCATCACTAATAAGATACAGCCCACCACACACATGCAAAATGGTGAATCACAAAGATTCCATCCTGCACTATTGACATTCTGAGGTTGTACGGGTTTATTTTAAATTCTGTCAGTTCTGAAAAAAATCATTTCTTATATGTGGATATCACATGATAAAGATTCCAGAAACAGCCAAATATTCATTATGGGAAATAATTATCAAACAATTTACTTCCTATGTATGTTTAAAAATTATTTAATACAAACTACACAGAATATTTACATTTATATATTGTGTATAACCTCATACATACGTATACACTCCTAAAAGGCATAAAGAGCATTTTGGTGCCTCCTACCATAGTGAAGAAAGGTATTCCAGTTTAGATTAAGCCTCTTCTGTTTGAAGGCGTCAGCCATGTGACCTTGTGTACTCTGAGAATCTCGATTTAGAACTCCCATGATAGGAAGCCTTCCCTTCCAGACCTTGGGTGGCAGTAGGCGTGTTTTACAGATGCATTTCCGAGTTAACTTATTTTAATATTTAAGTGACCTTTCTTGACATTTTGTATTTTCCTGATTAAAAAAAAAAAGCAAATTAAATTCTAAAAGGTCATCTCTTGACATTGTTATTTGGACAAACACAGAAACAAATATCAGAGCTGTTGAAAATTGCTGAGAGCACACATCCAATGACAGCAAACTTAAGTGTCCATGAAAGTGTGAGGCTAAGCTTGCAGAGGCAGAGAAAAAGACCTGGAAATCCCTTACTGCACTGTTTCCTGTCCTTAGCTCCAAGTGTATCCTATCGGCTTCGGGACAGCTTTACACACTGACTCCGATCTGTAGACAGCACCTTTGTCCAGCACAAAAAAGTTCATGTTCAGCACAGAAAAGTGATGAGTGGCTTAGCCTTAGCATGTGCATCTCTTTCCCATTGCCATCACGAAACAGGTAGGTGTAACCTAACGAAGAGAAAAGTGTTTAGGTTCAAGAACACGGTACTCATATCTACGAAGCTCCAGTGAGGTCCTTCCCTGCTGCAACACACGATTCATGGCGTTTTGATATTATCAGCTGATGAAAGGATAGGTCACACAGAATCACAGGGACGTAGAGACAAGCGAGAGGCCTGGCCTTCTATTTGAGACAATTTGTTCTTTCAACAATTGTCTTTTGTAAGAATTCTATCAGTCATTTTGTAGAGCATTGTGTTCTAATGACCTAACAGCCACTCGCCAGTCCCCACTATTTAAAAGTCACATGACCTGTTAACATCGTCCTCATGGGTCCAAGACTTCAACCCAAGAAATTTTACATCCAAACTAAGACTAAAGTACAACAGCCTGTTTCCACTACAGTGAGTATTTCTGTCTCAAACATATGAAGGACTAAAACCTTGATAGAAGAGCAGTGACATAATGCAAATAGTGATTTTCAAAAGATTATACAGTGTAAATATTCTGGTTTTTAATGTTAATTACTCATTGTTTCTTTGAAATTGAAATTTAAGGAGGACCTGGCATCACAGACCTATAATACAAAATATTGGAGAGGCTGAGTCAGGAGGGTGGCATGGGTGAGTCCTGCTTGGGCTCAGTAGCAGAGTTTTCGCCACCATGCTCAAGTCCCTGGATTGGATAAGACTCAGCTTTCAGCGTGCTCATTCTCTGTCTCTGTCTGCCTCTCTCTCTCTCTCTCTCTCTCTCTCTCTCTCTCTCTCTCTCTCTCTCTCTCTCTCTCTCTCTCTCTCTCTCTCCTGTCTCTCTCTCTCTCCTGTCCCTTTCTCCCTTTCTCTTTCTCTTTCTCCTTGTCTCTCTCCCTATCTCTCTCTTCTCTCTCTCATTCATACACACACACAAACTGGGCATTCTGTGTTTAATAGCACTTTATGATTGGAAATATATTTTGTGATTTCATTTTCTTTGCTTAGGACAAAATAGAAAGACTTTTCTCAAAAAAAGAAACATGGAAATTATGGGGAGGAGTCTATGAGACAGCATTCTGTATCTCACCATGGATGTTCTACTCAACGTAGTCTTCAAGTTGAATACATCTATTCATATCCTGTCACAGAGCCATTCAATTTGTTAAATGTATTAATATTTTATTCAAGCTTAAATTCAAACTGTATTTTATGTACTAATGTTTTAAAAGTGATTACTTATTCTTTATTTTAAAAAAATACCTAAGTTAAAAGTCTTCCTCAGAAAATTCAGCATAATTGCACACATCCCTGTACAGTGATCAATTTAATGTCATTGTAAATATAATTTTAATAAGTTCAAGTAAATTTTACTGTACAGAAGAGCAATTTAAATATTCTGATAAGAAAAATCTATTACCTTGGTAAAATAGATGATCTATGATTATCATCCAAAATGGAGAATCTATATAAAAAGAGATTAACTGAGATATATATATATATATATATATATATATATATATATATATATATATATTCAGTGATGTTTATATTAATTTTTTTCTATGGTATTCACACTTCAAATGAAAAGCATATTATTTGTCTCACAGTGAGAACTTCATATCAGGAATTTCTTTCAGAATCAGAAGTAATTGAATCATACTTAAAATACAAAGAAAGAATTTACTAAAGAAAATATAACTAAAAAGATCATTGTGATAAGCAAAAAAAAGTTTAGAAAAAATGTCTAAAACTCATCTGAAGTTTAATATAGTTTAAACATCAGTAACATTTGCACTGGAATTTTGGTTACCTCTCAGAGAACTGATGACATTTACTGAATTAGTGATGCCACATGTTAAAGGCAAAAGTCTTATAATAAAATGTAAACCCAGATGTTTAGTCTATTAAATACTTCTTACATTTTTTGTCAGGTCTAAAATTAAGAAATACTTTCCAAAGTACCATATAGAACATACCATAATTAGAATAGTACTCACTGTGTATAAAGGAAACTCAGGAATGATTTGGACAGCAATTTATTTTTCATTTAAATTACAGATATGACCTCTGTAATCCATGGAACCTTATTGGAATATTTAATATTAAAGAATATAACAATAAATAAGTAGATTAATCATATAAAAACCATTTGTAGCATTTAAAGACATGCGTGTTTTTGAAAAACAAAGTAGTATTATCACTGTTAAGCGGCAGAAATGATTTCCTCATTTGTAAAGTGCTTTTGCCTATCTCATGTGAACATCCCTGTGACAATGCCTTTAAAAAGAGAGTCTGTGTGCATTCATCCAGGGTATGAATGGAAAGGTTACACTTGGTAAGACAAATCTCTCTGCAGTCATAGTAACTGAGGAGTGATTTACACATCAAAGAGGGAGCTACCCAGACACTGAAATTGTTTCAATAGGCTCTTCTTAAATAGGTGATGTGATCCCTGGCTCCTTCTCACTTCCTCTGTTAGCACTGGGTTATCTGTGATCACCCATTCAAGCCACAAAGAAGGAATAAGCAAAACAAACCAAGAGCAGAACTTCATTCCAAAGTGAAGTACAGGACACTGTTTTCTACTGCAGCTCTCCCCCCCCAAAAAAAAACGCTTTTTTGAATTCAGAAAAGGACTCCAGTCGCTACACCATTTGGGGTAGGACTGTGTAGATGCCTAAAGAGACCCTCCCTTGGATTGTTATTATCCATTAAATGTGTTGTGGACAAGAAATATTACACAGTCTTTTTGTCTTTTACTTTTTTTCTCCTTAAATGGCCTTTTAGAAAGAAAAAGACTTTGTAAAATACATATATTCTGTATGTATGTATGTATGTATATATTTGTGTGTGTACATACATACACACACATAGAGGCAAATCAATGAACATTTCCTCTCTCTTTCTTTCATCATGTGGACCCTCCTTATACAAATCCCTACCCCACACAGATGACTCTTAGTTTTGATTTGTGCTACGTTCAGTCTACAAGGAAGTCCCTCTTTTCAGACAAGCTGGTTAACTCACGATGTCAGATATTATTTTCCATTTCCTGTTTACTGTGTTTATATTGTCAGATGTTTCATATAAACTTCTGAGGTTGGGTATATTATTATTTAGATTATTAGTTAGAACAACCTTAGAAGATCATGTTGAAAAGAACATCTGATATAGGCATATATTGTATGATTTTTAAAAAGTTAATATTTCTGAGCCTCAATTTTCTTATATATAAAAGTAGTTCATGGATAATAACATAAGAGAGATTTTCTTCAGTGATGTAGGTGCTGTTAGAGTGTATATAGTCCTGCCTCATAAACCACTTCAGCAAATACCCAAGTGAGCAACTGCGAAGAAGCTCACTGGGTCACAAAACATAAAATAAAATAATATGAAAACATACGGGGTGTTAACAGAGAACAGGAGGGGATTAGGGGAGTGTGAAGGCAACAAGACAGGGGAATAAGATGAACATAATCAAACGTTATATGAGTGAATGAAAAATGTCGTAATGAAACATTAATTACAATAAATGTAATATGTATTTTATTTTAATATAATAACAAAACATCAAAAATAATTACTTTAAAAAACAAGTTTGTATTTTTAAAAACATTAAATTACAATTAAGAGTATTTGTCACATCATCAAACTTAGGCACATACCATGTTCCCTGTTGTACACAAAAGGAATGTGAAACAGGAATACTGAAGTGCTTGATTAAAGGAAGAGTTAATAAATGATTGTTAATTAAAAGTTAACAAATGATTTCCTTCATTGACAATGAAGGAAACTAGCATCTCAGTGTTTTCAAAAGATAATCCCCTTTTTATGATTGTGTTTTACACCTAAAATCTAACAAAGTAGCCTCATTACCAGAAAATCCTCCCAAGTTCTAAGTATTTTCATTAAACATAACCTGCTTAGACAGTGTGATTTTTAATAATAAACATTAGGCATTATTTATTTTACAACTCATTTATCCAGATTCTTGTGACATGAGTAAATATCTGAGACCAAATGTAAATAGATTTATAAGAACAGTTTGATTTTTCTGGTTTTGAGTATAAAATAAATTCAGCAATGCATTCTTTAGACAAATATAAGCTACTGAAGAGCACGAGGCTTCGGAAATAAGACTGAATATCTCGCTCTTCCTTCTGTCTTGTGTGTGTGTGTGTGTGTGTGTGTGTGTGTCTTTCTCTCTCTTTCCTCTTCACACCCTTTCTGCTTGTGTGTGACTACTTGTATTGCTTTACATGGGACCTAGGGTATGTTACAGCTCATCACATCACACAGGCTTTCTGTAATGGATACACTTAAACAGTCCTTACATTGTGACCACATTTCTTCCCAGAATCATACTTGTAAGAGTGCATCACACTTTTCAAATAGGCTCTTATATAAAAATTCAAGGAAACTACCTGGAAATTTAGTGAGGCGGTAAAGGTGAGGACATTTTCCTAGGAGCAATGATTGGATTTAGAAATAACAAATAAACAAATCAATAAGAAAATACATTATAAAACATCTTGATACTCAATAAATTAAAATTTAAAATCAGAAATTAATATTGATGCTATGTACCACTGGGACAATACTTGCATGAAATAATATTATTACCCTAAAATTTAACTGTCAGTAAATGAAGAGTTTTCTTCCTTCTGTTTATTTTTTGGGGGAGGGGATGGGAGTAGTGAAGCAGGGCCTGCTTCCATAGCTCTGACTGCTCTGGAGGTTTGTAGAACAGGCTAGCCTCAGATTTACATCTACCATACTTCTACTGCCGATTATGCATTGGGATTACAGAAATATTCCACTACCTCTGGCATAAAAGAGAGCACTGCATTTTATGCTACGTAACAAATAATTCAATTTAGGATTTTAAAATCTATTAATGTCCTTAAAATTGATGCAGGTTAGATATCAAAAGACTTTGGATTTTTTATTAGTTTCTCTACTCAGGGTTACCCAGGGCTGAAATCAAGTCATCAGCTGGCATGAATTTTCCTTGGAAATGAGATATGGAAAGATCCACATTCAGTTACTTCAGGTTGTTGATAGAATTGCTTCTCCAAAGCTCACAATCTTCAGTAAGAATCTCTGTGGCCTGGAGTTGTACCTTCATAAGTACTGGGTTTCTGTTTCAAGAAGATCATAATTTTCAGATATTAATATCTTAGATAAATTCCTTTTTGATTGATCCAACACTGCTCTATTAAAGTCCTTAATTACATCATCAAAATCCCTTCCTCTTCGAAGTAACACAATCAGTAGTTAGGTATCCTTTTACCTTGAACATGATTTTCTTGTACTGAGACAGAGAACAGTGTCTGTTCACATGCAATTGGAGGGAACTACACAAGGGTATCACTTTTGAGGTCATTTTAAGGATTTCTATCAAACTGAATATTCTGTAATTTATATAGTAACTTTATTTGACATTGCATAGCCATTGTAATTAGTTATAGTTAATACAAAAGTAATCTTTAAGTCATAATTAGAGGATAAAGCAAATTATAAATTTCAGAAAATACCATATATTACTTTCATTACTTTTCCTTTCTTGCTGCTGTTTCTAAGATGTATAAAATTATTCTCAATAAACACAGACTCTTAGATATCAACATCATTTCTGAAAGGCATTTTCTAATAAATTAGAGATATTATAGCCCAACCATCATCATTTATTAAATTTATAAACATATATTGCAATGCTAATAAACAAATAATTCTACTAGGCACTACCAATACCGATACTGCGAAATTGTGTGCCCATCCCATAAAAATAAAAAGTCTACTAGTACTTGCGAAAGAGGAAACAGATTCATACAAGTGAAAATTCCAATGTATCATAACAAGTTGACTTAACCAATTTCAATGAAAGTTTAGTTTGTCAAATATGCTGTGGGGAACATTTGTAGTCAAGTAGATGTAAAACAAATTATGATGCTGTGTGCTTTAACTACTTCTTAGAGACATGTATTGGACATTAAAACAGAAAGTCTTTGATGAATTGTGTGTAAAGTGTTTAACTGAGTACTTCACAGTGATTTAGACTGTGGACAGTAGTATCACATAGCACACAGCAACATACAGATGCAGAAGCTATCAAACTCCTTTGTAAATCTTATACTGTCTATCATAGCTTGCTGGGGTTTGAGGGAAACCAGCCCCTGGTATTTTAGATTTGAAATGATATCTTACAGTAATTCTCCATCTACATTTGGATTCACAATTTAGATGTTGATCTAAACAGTGTTTCTTAGAATTTTCTGCATACATCCTTCTCTGCCCCAGCTGCTGTTATTTAGTATGCTCTTTGGGATCTATTTCCTAAATGAGTCAGTGAATCAGCAGTGTGCTATAGGGGAATTTTTAGAGACAGGTAACAGAGAAACTCACCCTGGGAAGTTGTTAAAAATAGTTTTCCATGATAGAAATTCTGTGTTTTTGTTGCTATAAATAGCAGTGAAAGAAAAAAAAAAAAGCAAAGTGATGTCAGCAAAGGTTTTGAAGGGATTCATTTTCTTCTTTCATTTCACAGTTCTTTTGGTAGCTTTCCTAATAGGACATCTGGGCAAAAATTGAATAAAACCCATTTATTCACTTTAACAATTAAAAGTGATAAATTTTATGAATTAAGCATAACTACAATCCAATGATTATACTAAATTATCCATCACTTAAAAATTAAAATGAGTATTCTATAATGCGTTGGTAGTATATGTGACTCAGCAAAAAAAAAAAAAAATACAATTTTAGATACCTAGGTTTCAAAAGATTATGGCAATGTTTTTCTAGAAGCTTAGATAAAAATACAGGTTACTCACAAGTCAAGCCATGGAGGACATTTCTAAATTGTTTGTTATTCACTTGCTGTGACCACAGTTTGAAGGACCTGTCATCTTGCAGGATTTTTCCTCTGACCCAAAGACTATATGACATTTTTGCACAAATTGAGCTTTCCCTTTTCAGTGGCTTACACGCTATTGTGGGTTCCCCCCCCCCCTTCCCCTGCTGTCACTTCTCAGCCATCAACAGCATCTCACAGAGCTTCATCTTGCCAAATAATGGGGTTTTGTGATGTTTCCTCTGCTTGACTTGTTTGTGATCACTCAGCTTCAACTTATCGTCAGTATGTGGTTTGGCCTGTTGTCAATCACCCTTTTGTCCAGGCCGGTTCCATAAAGCTGAATTGTAAGGCCTGGGACTCCATTGTTCCCGGGTTCAGAGTGTATCACAACTGAGGAATTTTCTGAGAATTTGATTTTAAGGAGAAAGTATGAGCTGGAAGCAAAAGGACAATATGCTGTCTGTTGCTGTGCCAAGGATGTGCTCACTCTAGTCGCTAGCTCATTTATGAGCTCTTGAACTTCTTGGCATTTTGTTAAACTAATACTCTCCTGATCAATTTTAGCTTAGACTCTTCAACTATCCAACATTACTGGTTTGGGATCTTCTTAATAATGGATAATATATGTCTCCATAGAATATCTTCTTTAACTAAAGAAGTCCTAAAATTGTGCCTTTACTAAGGCACTGTTGCACAGGGATTATTGAGCTTCAAAAGAACATAGGCTGCTGAAGGAAAACAGATGACCTTATAGGACTTAGAACACTTTTACTCTATTTATTCCTTAACAAATAACAAGTATTTACTCTCTCAAAATAAGGAAAATATATTAATTTTTTACAATAGAACTGGCCCAATATCACTATCACTATTATTTATTTTTGTCAAAGTACTCTCTTTTTTTTTTTTTTTTTGCTGTAGGTAATTTTTGTTTCAAATTGATTTTATAAAAATAGGTAGGATTAAAGTAAATAATGTCTTTATATTACAGTCTGTAATACATGGAACAGTCATTGTTCTTTTATTTAAATATTTTATTACGGCTTCTTTATCACTGTCTGTTTCCATGATTAGGAATTGTCATTATTAGTTGATGAAAGAAGTGTTATATATTCCATATGTGCTTTCTTAATATATTGTAGAATCTGTGTGCTTCTCTCTTTTGAGGAAACGTCTTATTGTCCATAAACAACTCAATAAAACCTACTGGCATTTTAAGGTGGTATTTATGCTATCTCCTGTGAAGAATAATATTTTTAGGAAAAAAAAGTAACTAAGTCTATCAGTTCTTGTGATTAGTTCCCTCTCTATGTTCTGTTCCCTTCTTGGCATCTAAATCTTAATTTTTTTGTGAAAACAAAATTAAGTCAATAAATAACCATGTTACCATTTAGCAGGTTTATCTTGTTCTTGTCTTGAGTCTCCATAAATATACCTGTGCACAGCCAATATTATTCATTCCAATTTCCCACATGAAATAAATTGACCTCAATATATCAAGTGAAAGTTTTAATGCTGGGACACTTTGCTTAGCCTAGGTGAAGGGAGGAGGGGACTGGACTTGCCTCCACTGAATCTACCAGGCTGAACTGAATCCCCAGGGGAGTCCTTGCCCTGAAGGAGATGGGAATGGGGGGTGGATTGAAGGGAGCAGGGGAGGGAGGAGGGAGGACAGGGGAATCCGTGGCAGATATGTAAAATTAATTATAAAATTAAAAAAAATCAGCAAGAGATAGTCTCAACAGACAAAACAAGTAACTTAAGATCTTGAAATTGTGCCAAAGTTTGTTCAGAAAAGATTTCACATTATTTATCGAACATGAGGGAGAATATTGTGTTCTAAGCCATAGCATGATCATATACTGATAACTTCCATAACTATAATCTATGTCATTAGGTCAGTAGCTTTCTGGGTTCTCCTCAAGTAGCCGAGAGTTGGCCGACATTGGGATTCATAGACTACGGCCCCGTTACATCTCTGGTATTTCAATGAACCATATTTGCGTTGTTTTCATTGCTTGCAGAATTTACAATTGTATTCCTCTGGAGGATTTTGCAGGAGTTTTATTCCTACACGATGTTAAAAAAAATGTCTGGAGCTCCAGATATTAGAAACAATACAAGAACAAGGAATTCAACAAAGAAATAATTTTAATGATAAATCCTCATTCACAAAATTTACCCAGTAAACTTAAAGGTGGACTTAGAAGATCAGTGAGATGCTTATGGACTTTCTGAATTTTAGATGCCATGCAGGATTTCCCAAATGTATTTAACCATAAAAGCCTCCTTGGAAGCATATTGCATACTGTTTGTTTCTTGGAATGATACTGGAAAATGCTGTCAGAGCTAATTAACAACAAATCCTCTGAGTCTCCTTCTTCATCTAGGCAGTGCTCATAATTTTCCTCAGAAGATGCAAGGTCAATTTATGACAAGCTGTTTGTCAGTAATTTGAGTTGGACAAAGAATTCTGTTTTTGGTTCATGTGTAATAGATAAATGATGGTTTAATTTCTGCTTTGGCCAATAAGAAAGTTATAATCTATCACCAGATAGAGTGCTGTAATTTTAGTCACTGATTGAATTATTACTACTTAGAATCATAGAAGCAAATCCCCATCCAAGGGGCACTTATCCAAGCCTGATGTCCACTTTTTTTTTCTGTTAAAAGTTTCCACTGAATTTAAACCTTTCAAACAGGAGCCTCCATGTTTCTTGTTGAAAAGAATGAGCATGTTTAAGAATGAAATTGAGACTCTGATGATGTCTATCAACCAAGTTCTTCAATCCCTTTTAATGAAAACAGAATATGCATATAGAAGCAACTTAGCTGGTATAAGGTTTTAATATATAATCTTATTCTCCCCTTTTAACTTTAATAATAAACTTTAACTCTGTTTTGTGTTGCTTTTGTTTGTTTGCTTTGTTGTTGTTGTTTGTTTTTCATACTGATGGAGACATGGCTTAGCAGTTAAGAGCATTGGTTGCTTTTCTAGTGGATCCTGTGGTGATATTGTGTTCCCCAATATATTGTGCACCCTGTAACATGTGTTACTTTTGTTATGAGATACTAGAAGCAACTGATCCCTCCTGGTAAATTATCCATAGAACTAGTCTTCACTTGACCATTAATGTATTCAATTACTTTTAATGAAATATATTGAGACACCATTGCCATAATGTTTTATATAGCAAAGTTGCAAGAAAAACTTCACTGGAAAAGAAAGATCACTATTTTGTGTTTCTAAATAAATAGACAAGACCAGTTCATATGAATGTATCTTTATAGCCAACAGTCACTATGATCAGATTACAGAGAATATACAGTGTTAGCCAAAATTACAAGTAAATAAAAAAGGACTAGAAACAATGAAGAAAACTAATTTTATTGTTTCTATCTATACGTTTTACTCAATCTTGATAATATTTTATGGCCCTTCTGTTCTTTCTATTCTTCATTGAATTAAATATCTTCACTTAGTATGTCAAGTTTTAATTTACTTTATGTATATTGTTGTTTTGTCTTCATTTATGTCTTGTATCACACATATGCCTGGTGTCTTCAGAGGTCAGAATAGGGTGCTACGTGTCCTGAGACTGAGGTGAAAGATGGTATTGAGCTCACAAATGGTGGATGCTGGCATTAAACCTGGGTCCTGTAAATGACCTTATTTATAAAAAACACGGGAGCCAGATATTGGGGTAAACACTGAAAGATCAGAGAAACAGAACAAGCCACAGCTAACCTCACCGGCCAATTCCTCAGCTGATCCTGTTTCCTCAGACTGGAAGCCTCTGAGTCCTCATCCAAATAGATCTCAGCTGAACTTCTGCTAAGAGCCTAAAAGCTTAAAATAGACTCTAGTTCCTGCTCCTCACACCTTATATACCTTTCTGCTTCCTGCCATCTCTTCCTGGGATTAAAGGCGTGTGTCACCTGGCTGTTTCCCATGTGGCTTTGAACTCACAGAGATCCAGATGTATTTCTGCCTCTTGAATGCTAGGATTAAGTGTGTGTGCCACCATTTTCTAGCCTCTATGTTTATCTAGTGGCTGTTATGTTCTCTGACATCAGATAAGTTTATTAGGGTGCACAATATATTGGGGAACACAATATCACCACAGGGTCCTCTGGAAAAGCAACCAGTGCTCTTAACTGCTAAGCCTTGTCTCCATCAGTATGAAAAAAAAAAACAAACAAACAAGCAAACAAACAAAAGCAACACAAAACAAAGTTAAAGCACTGTTATAGCATTTCTGTCATTTCAGTGATCAATGCTCCAACAGTGAAAGTATAACATCAGGTGACTAAAAATAAAAAGCAGGCTAGGGATTTGTCTCAGGTATTATAGTTATAATCTATAGCTTATTATAAATCATAAATCATTATATTATCATAATTTTTGATATGTTATATAATAGTTTTAAAACATCAAGTGATTAAAAAATAAAAAGTAGGCTAGGGACATAACTCTGCTTGTATAATTGCCCAAATGCAATGACTTTTTAAAATATACAGAACTCCTTTTTAATTCACAAATATTTCAAAATATCACCAACAAATGGATTATATGCTTACTTAAATAATTAGGCAAATTTATAAACTCCCATTTCCATTACATAGCTTGTATGATAAAAGTTTTTTTTTGTATCACGAAGATATTGTTTATCAAAATGAATGAAACCACAGTATTTGTATCCTAGATCACTTGGGAATAGGAACATAACACAGAATCTTCAAACATAAATCTAAATACAGAACACTAAGCCAGCTGTATTTTTTGCCTGCTCTTTTGTAGTCTATTTACTGTTAACACTGGCTCCAAGAGGTTTGTTTTCAATTACCTCCCACAAGCTTTCTGTCTTCTATTTAACCTCAATTGACTGACACACTAAATTATGCATGTTCCATTGAAAAGGATCAGTTAAATATTTGGCACTTGGTCACCAACTGTGCTTTGTACATGGACATACTGCATAACATTTTTGTGTTTGCTTTAGAAGCTGTTTAATGGTTAGGCTTTCCGTAATATTTGTTGTTCCACACAACTAATTCTGGTGATTGTCATTTTCTGAAAATATAAAGATCTACCCAGGAAGCAGTAAGAAACTAGGAAAACAAAAGCTCCATTATATGGTGACATAATTAATTACAAACCATTTTCAAAGGAGTTGATACAGGTATATGCACTTGGATGAATATATCCAATAAATAAGATCAAATTTTATGCCACAGCACAATTTCTTTCAGAAAAGAAATGTGTGAGATATTCTATTTTTTTAAAAAAGTATGTATATCACAAACGTTAAGCCAATGAAAATCTCACATCTGGCCAAAGTGCTTAGAAAAGTAAATACTTGGTCCAGTTCTAAACATATCATCTATAAGACTCACTCTCAAGCTCAGGGAATACTGGGAAAGAGGGAGCAGAAAGAGTTGGAGGATGGGCAGGAATGCTGTGAAATGTTATTTTCTGGATATGATAAAGCTATTGTAAATAGCAACACACAGAATAAGACCTGCATGAAATAAAGATATAAAAACAATCAAAACAACCCAATCCCCAAAGAATATTTTATCAGTTTTAAAATATAAAGAAAATATGATGCACATGCATGTCCACTAGTAGAATACACATACAATGAAACAAAATTGATTCATTGTGTTAAAAAACTATATATTTATAGTAGAATGAGTACTATGAACTATGCAATAGAATGCTAATAAATATTTTTATCAACCTGTGTACCATGAGATATTGTCAACATAATCATTATTTGTGTTTCCTTATAATTATTTTTATTACTTTCCCAATATAGTACATTAAATTTAACTTTTATGATCTTATCTGTAACAGACATCATCTTTTCTATCAAATGGAATGAAATCCTCTCTATTATTTTTGCTTACTAATAGTCCTGACCTACTTGAGAGTTCAAACATCATTTTTGTTTTGCTTTGCCACTATAACTGTATACAGCAATGCCTTCATGTCAAATGAATTTTAGAAATGCTGACCTACATAAACTGTCACAGCCATGAAAAAGAAAGACTTTTCATAAGCTCAAGGATAACTTCCAGAAGTTTTGAAAAGTTAATATACATTACTAAGCTCAAAATTCACTCTTAATGTTTGCTCCTTTGTTACAGACAAAACATATAATTAAAATGTTCGTATAGAAACTTATGATGAATAAGCTCACAGAGACAAGGACAAGAAATCAGAAGTCATAAGGAAGTGTCTTGGTCATCAATGGCTTTTTGGAACCAAGGCTTAAATGGAATGGCATCTCATTCACAATTCCTCTTTTTCTCCTTAAAGTAAACATAGACACTATTCTTAAGGTACAAAACCAAAGCTTATAAAAGTCTTACCTTTTTAACCTTGGTGTTTTGAATATTGACACTTTCTACTGATAATAGCTGTAGGAGACACAGAGGCTTTTGAGCTCCATACAAGCACTAGAGAAACCAGAAATGTTAAACCACAGAATTGTCTCTTCAAAGGGAAAGATATATAACCTATACCCCGCCCAGAAAGCTGGAAGAGCAGGTGGTTAATAGCCTGCTATTTGTGTGGCTAAGACCACACCAGATGTTCCTACATGTTCCTAAGATTTCATATCTAATCAATGTAGTTAAACTCATCTTGATGGAAGATGTCACATGTACTTCAAAAAGAGTTTCAATACAGTCATGTCTTAAGCTTTATTGTGTACTCAAAAATTGAATTAATTCTCACCAGGAAACTTTTTTTCCAAATTGTGCTGTGTTTCATTTGTCTAAAATAAATGACCTAGTATTAGACTCTCAAAGTATGAAATAATACTGGCTACTGAGGTAAGTTTAAATAGACGTCTTTCTTGCTCCTCACAGATCCACACTATGCTGGTCATGGTGTTTACAAAGACACCCTACAACTAGCTTGAAAGAAAAAAAAAAAGTCTACGCAAATTTTTCATATGAAGTTGAGAATTGTCCTTTCAATGTTTATAAAACTCTTAATTTTAGTGGCTATTTCATTAAATCTGCTGTTTGTTTTTGGTAGAATTGTGAGGGATGAAGTCATGTTTTAAGTTTAAATTATTGTGCCATCTTTTGAATCTTTTTTTGTTTATTTCTTCAAAAGCTTAAAGTTTTTTTTTTTAATCATACTGTACTGGTTACTTATTTGTAAGGGTTGGCATTATTAACACCAGATCAGAAGAATGAAGTAGGCAGAAGCCCTAAAGATCTAATTCAATTTTACAAGTGTTATCTCTTCAACTTGATGTATTACACATTTTATTTTTTCTAATATCAGAAAATCCAACTATTTATCCCCCCAAAAAAGTACTTACAGTATCTTATAACAATGAGCCAAAACTTTCAAAATTATTCTGTTAGTGTAGTATTTTGTACTTGGATGACAGACAATGGCAACATAGATTCTTCTATGTTATAGAAGTGATTGCTCCTTCTTTCCTGACTAATGTATGCTCTGGACTGGTATTGATGGAGAAATGATAAATGCATATTGTAAAAACCAAGCATATTTGGTTGTATCACCTATTCCACAAGTCGAATTTGCTTTTCTTATTAGTAAAAGCTTCTTTGCTCTAAGAACTTTGCATTCATGCTTGGAATACAGACTAAGCATTATGCACAAATAAACGCCAGGAATAACTGACAAAGAAAACCAGGAAAGCAAATGATGCATTTACTTTATCTTAATCACACCAGCCTTTTAATAGTTTCCACACTTGTCAAATAAAAGGATCAAATTAGATTGCAATAAAAGCATGCCAGTCCTGAAATTTCATTATTGTGATAATAGACTTTCTCTTGGAGCTTAAGCCTATGTTTTCACGGGTATTTCTTTTTCTTTTTTTAACCTCACTGAAGCCTCATTTCCAACTGCATGAGCAATATCATTATTACTATGTAAGAGGCATATATCCACGTTTTAGACAGGTGCTTTACAAGAGCAAGCCACTAATCCACAAAAAGGCAATATTGACTAGAAACTGTGATATGTTAAGTTATTCCCACATGGCATCAAAACCTCTATTTTGATAACAGCTAATATTAAATGCTTACCATAATTTTGCCATGATAATTCAGAGACTGAACGGATTACAATGAATTTAAAGCAATTTATGTTTTTAGACATATAAATTTATGCTTATTTGATTTTTGTCATTTAAAATGTTTTGACATTTAGAAGCTATGTAAAGTTAAGAATATTGAGTTAATGGATACATAAAATGTAGTAAAACTACATCCCTATTTAACGTCCCAATCAGAAAGAAAAGCAAAGTTGGCATCTAGATACTCCTCTGATCATGAACAAGTCACCTCCTGTTTTGACAAGCCTGTCTTCCTCCTATGTGTGACTCACAACTTGATAACTCCGATGTGGCACATTGACATGCTGTGTATTTGGAACTGAAGATGAAGAGAGAGTCTTCAAATCAAGTCTCTCTGACCTTCTCCTGTCCTTCTGTCCCAACTTATCCTTTGCCCTCAATCAAATCACAGAAACCTGACTTTATCTTTTTCATGGTGGATCATAGGACCAGAGCCTTCCTCCTCAAAATGAACCATGAAACCTAGAGCCTGTTTCTAATTTCTTCCTTTGAGAAGATTCATCCAAATGAATCCCTGCCACAAAACTAACAGGAAGGAATATATTTGAATTTCCTGAGAATGCAGATTCTTTGCTAAAAATAGGACTGAAGATGTTATAATTACAAAAACTTCCCAGGAGTTTTATAATTATTGTAATATAACTCCCTAGAAGATGATAAAGAGTATTTTTCTCAAGATGAGAGACCCATCGACTTATTTTTGAAAAGTAGTTTTTCTGCATTTTTTAATGAGATTTAACTCTCAGAATAGTGTTTCCTTAGCCCATTAGCATGCATGAAAAATCCATTTGCAACCATATGGCAAATTCAAAAACAACATATTTACTTGTTCTGCTTTTGATGAAATGTGCATGAAATAAGAAATGGTAACCTCTCATAGATTAGGCACTTTACGCATCTAAGAGACTGACCCATTTAAAAACTCATCACAACTAAAAGGAGATGTTGGCTTACTTTTGTTGTCCAAGATTCTCATACAATCTAACAAGTCTCTGAAGAAGTATATGGGAACTTAGAAGAACACAGTAAGAGCAACAGCTGCTGAGTTGGGCAGATTTGTTGTCTCTGTTTTCAGTCTCTTAACATTAAGATAATTTAATGAACATTTTAGCAAATAAAATGGATAAAGAAAAAATCAACTCTTAGGACTTGGAAAAGTTAGATTCTTTATATTTGACTTCTCAATCAGTTCACTTGACACTTTTCCACTGTGTTTTATGTTCTGGCTCAGTGTTCTGGAGTTGCATGCCAACTAGCTTGAAACAGCTTCCTTCACCTAAAGCACAGTAAATTAGTAATAATTGGATCTTTGCAAAGAATGATCAAAAGATCCTCTCCCTCTTTATATGGAAAACTAGATAGCAACAGTCTAAATTAATTCAACGGTCAAATATAATTCTAGTTAAAATACCCATGTTCTCCATTGAATATTAAAAATAATGTGATACATAACTATGACAGAAAAATAATTACAAATACCACTTTGTGAAATGGAAATTTTGTAAGTAGTTCATAAAATGAGAAGCATTGGTCAATGTGCTGATGCCATTATTTTATTATGCTGAATTAACATATCAGTCACGGAAAGTTTATACAACAAGTTCATAATTTCATCTTATAACATGAATTTTAACACTTTGCTATAATATTACTTGATATTGGTTTCAATGAAAAACAATTTTTCAGTAAATAATTTATTTGAAAAAGTATTGATTCTATTTTATTTATATGCTCCCATAAATAAGAAAGTTCCTCATTTTGTTTTCCATTTCTTTGTAGTCAAACATAAAGAAATTAAACAGACTATCAAACAATATGTTTTATTTAATTTTGTGTTCTTGTGATGCAGAAAGAATAATAATGAATAAATGACTGAATAAACTATTGCGATTTCCTAATTGGAAACCCTTGGCCATCTGTAATTTCCACAAGCAGTGAAAGGAAAAAGCCCTGTGAAGTCTATGATAAGTCCCATGAAGTTGCTATTGTGAAAAAGTATGGCCAGTGCAGTTCTGTCCTGCTGGAAAGGCAATGTGACAGTCATAATGTCTGAAATTAAATCTAGATCATCTTGACCTTTAGTGATATAGACATCTGGCATGGTTCGCCCTGTAAAGGAAGAGATCTGAAAGTAACAATTTGTTTTAGGAGATAAGCAATACAGATGAAGAAGGTACAAAATTATGGTCCTTCCTTTGTGAGAGTAAAAGTTTCAAAAGATCAGAGTGATCATAGCCATGACATGAATAAAGTGGGAGTCTTGAATATCATAAATATTTTGTTTCAAAGGGTGTCTATGAAAAACAATGAGAATTAAAAGGACATATACTTTGTGTGCATATGTGCATGCTAACTTGTTAACATACATGTGTTTGTAGATGCATATGTCCATGTATGTGTAGATTCATGGACATCAGAGGTCATATTGGGTGTCTGCTGAATTCCTGCTAGGGAATCTTGGTATTTACAGGTCACGGGTCAGATGACTATAGGTTACAAAAATGGCATCAAGGGTAGCCCTGTTGAGGTTGCCCAGGGTGATAGTGAAGCTTCTGGCTCAAATGTAACAGACATCAGTAGTAGTTTTTGTGCTCAGGAACAGAGATGATTCCAATGCATTTGTGGAAAAGAATACAGCATACCAGCACATAGATGCAGAGTCTTGTAACCATGCATAGGATAGTAAGGAATTACTGATCTTATTTCTCAGTATCCCTTTTCATGAGGATAATGGAAAGTTTGGTCAAGATAATGTCCCCTCAGATTGCAAAGGATACTTTTTTGGATCACATGACACCCAGACTGACACTATGATCATAGTCCCTAATAGGAAAAAAAAAGCCTCCTGTCTGAGATGCTGGCCATCTTCACTTCACTTTTGCACTGATTTTGTCTCCAATTCTTATCCTTAAATGATGCTACCAAGAAAAAGTTTGTCTTAGTTTGGTAGATGAACCAGGAAATAGACAGATTTCTTCTAGAGTCTTAATCTTAATAACTTTTACCAAGTGAGTCAGCATGTTGAAAGTGATTCACTCCTTGCCTAAGTTTGGGTTTCATGATTCCTGTGGTCTCTGCTTGGCTGTAGGCTGAGAACAATAAAAGTCTCCCAGGAAGCCTCTTTGGTCTCCTAATCCTGGGCCTAGTCCTCTGGGCTATCCCACTGAACCTGGTGTTAACTACATTTTGATGTTCTCTGAAGAAGTAACTATCATAATTATTTTTAAATTTATTTGATAATTTAATATTCACTGTTTCTATAACACTTTCAAGTCTTCCTGGTTACTTTCCCTTCACCTGTTCCCCATCCAGCATCTACTGGTACATGAGCAACATTCCAGTATCCACACCTATTAAGAACAATGATTATTTGTTTACCTCTAGCAACTATCAACTGTCAATACCTTTTCAGTTATATATGAGAACTCATGAACATCTTCCCAAATAATACTTTGGATTGATCTTGTATGAGTCCTATGTAGGTAACCATAGCTGTTGTGAATTCCTGAGTGTCATAAACATGTCATACCAGAAAATATCACATAACAGCTTTTTACATAGTTTTCTAATAAAATAATATAATTTCAATATCCTACAGTTATGTAGTGAATACTTTGAAGAACAGAAAGAATTTTGTAGGAGATATTTTGACAGGTAAAGAACTTGTGGTCAATATTCCAACCCTTATAGCAAGTAAAGGCTGTCGGGAGCATGAAGTGCTCCAGGGAACACAGGAATATTAAGCACCCATGATTATTCTTTCAAAAGCAAGGAAATATAACCTGTTTTTCCAGAAAGCTGAGAATTGGAAGTGGTCAATAGCCTGGTGATCTACACTATTTGTTGGGCCAGGCCATATCAAGTTCCTACAAACAATACTGGAAGTAGCTAGTAATCTAAATGAGCCTTATAGCCACCTGCTCTGCTAAGCTCTGACAACCAGCACCAGAGGTTGCTAATAACCAAATGATCTCTACATTATCTGTAGAGGCCAGGCCTGATCCTGAGGCCCTTAAACTAGTACAGGTAGCCTATCTCTAAAACTAATCTTCTAGAAAGAAATGACATGTACCCTGAGTTGAGTATCAGTGTAATTATGCTTCCTTGTATGCCAGGCATTGTGCTATGCCAGGAAACTTCCTTTCCAAATCATATGGTGTTTAACTTTGTAAAAAATAAATTGCCTGACATCAGACTCTTGGTTGGTGAAGTCAATCTGAACTGAGTTTTCTTTCCCATTTCTTTGTGGTTCTCTTCTCTGTCTGACACCTGCAGATACCTTCTCACTGGGCAAACTGGAAATCTGTGATTTTCAGAATGTTTAGAGAACCGCAGTTGTATGCTGAAATTCCTTCTAAATCTAGAGAGACAGCAATAGAGAGATAAAGTGGACATGTGTAATGAATAACAAGTAGAAATACTGGTCATTAATGATGATCTTACTGGAGGATAAGAAAGAGCTAACCTGAATGTGGGGTTACGATTTCCTTTCTTTTGATGTTCTTATCCATTCTTTGTATCAGGACAGTACCAGCTTTGTGGAAAAAGTATATTATTGCTTTGCTTATATTTTGGAAAATAGGATTAGGTATAAGGTGTTACATCTTTTTCATTTTTTAGATTATAATAGAATTACTATACTTCTTCCTTCCCTCTCCTCCCTCCAAACTCTATTTATCTCTCCCCACTCTACTTCAAATTCATAGACTCTTTTCTCATTATTGTTATTTCATACATATATGTATTTGTATACACATATTTATTTGTGAATAGAGCCTGTTCAGTCTGTATGATGTTTAATTGTATTTATGTTCAGGACTGAGTTTTCCTCAGTTCCCTATACTCCTTTGTATAGTGTTGAGGCCCCATGGGCATTTCTCCATCCAGTAAAGTATGTTGGTTGGAATCGTTATTGTTCAGCTCATGTTTGGGTGGTCATGTTGGTGAGACTTTACTGCATTTTTTCAAGTACTGGAAAATTCTTCATTGCATCTATCTAACCTGCCATTTCCAGATAATCTCATTGCAATAGATCTGCTTCTTTTTTCTTTTATCTTTAGTAATCTGGTAGATCATACATGACTAGAAAGTTATTTGTTCTTCCATATTTTAAAGTTTTCTGTTGATATTTTTTTGTTGTTTTTTGGTTTTTGGTTTTTTTTTTTTTTTTAGAGCACAAGTTTCCAGTGCACTATAACAGCCCTCTGGATTTCTTTGGAATCCTTTGTAACCTTCTCTTTTTTATTTCTGATTTTGTCTATTTGGGTATTCTCTCTCTTTGTTTTGATTATTTTCACCAGTAACTGTTACTATTATCAATCTTTTAAAATAGCATTGTAAAGCCATCTATGCTTCTATTTTATCTTTAGTTTTTTAGTTTATGATATTCATTATTTATTGCTGCACACTTCTTTGGAGTTAGCTTCTTCTAGATTTGTTTTTTTGTCCTGACATAGTTTCCTGGGATAAGCCCTGTATTAACTCAAAGTTATCTCAACTTCTTATATTCACTGGATTTGTTTTCAGTCTCTTGACCTTATTCCAATGTTCTTGGATGTTTTACTTATGTTTATAGTTTTGTTTCTGCCATATCTACTTGAGTGTAATCCTTTCCTGAGTTCTTTTCTGTTCCTGTTATTCTTTCCTGTATTTGGCTAAATAATTTTAGTTAATTGTTACCACTTTTCACTATTTAAAGAAATAGTGGCGTATTGGACCTTTTTGAGTCTTTTAAAATCTCACTTCCTTTCTGAAAACCTAAGAGAAACTTGGTTTTTTTTTCACTATTGTAAAAATATTAATTGTATAAAATTCAAGATTTAGTCAGTTAGATGTGTATTGGTGACGTTTTTCATTACTGTTTCAAAATACTTGTTGAAACAACTTAAGAGAGAAGGGATTGTGTTGGTTCACAGTTCAGGTATTGATTTTGTTATGGAGAAGTCACAGTAATAGGAGAAGAAATAGCTGGGTACATGGAATCCTCAGTCAGGAATGAGTTCTATCCTCAACTTACTTTTTTCTTTTCTTCAGTCTGGGTCTCCAGCTTATAGGGTGGTGCTACCACACCCAGTGTGCATTTTTCCTCTTCTGCTAAACCTTTTTAAGCACACCATCGTAGATACAGACTTAGTGTGTTTCCATGGTGATTCTAAATTTAACCAAGTTGACAGTGACGATTAACCATTGCAGAAATGGTTCTATATTATACATTGACAATTTGCTCATTGATTTGCAAAAACCAGCACCAGAATTTCTTTCATTCTGAAAACTGAAATTACTCTCCCATTAAATATCAATTTATCACTCTGCCCCCTCCATGATGACAGTTCTGTTTTCTTTCTCTTACACTCACAGATGTTCCTGATTAAAGAAATCTTTGTGTTTCTTTACTCAATCAAGTTGAAAATTATAACCTCACATTTTATACTAACATTGTTTATCCTAGAAGAACTGACCTTTCAGGAATTCTGTCATAACAATAAGAAAAGTAACCAGCTGGGTGGTGGCACAAGCCTTTAATCAGAGCACTTTGTAGGCAGAGGCAAGTGGATCTCAAGGCCAGTCTATTCTACAGAGCAAGTTGAGGGGGACCAAGGCTACACAAGGAAGCCCTGTCTTGAAAAACTAAAAAAAAAAAAAGAAAAACTAAAAACACCAAGAAAAATAAACAAGCAAAAGTAACTAATATTACATACAATAGCAATTCTGGCAAAGGATTTGTCGTTAAGTATAGGACATCTATTGTTGACATGAGTGTTTATCTTTTTTCTTGCAAAGGCAAATGATTATATGTAACATTATGAGTACAATCCAATTCAATAGAGCAACTTCAATTCATAAAATAGAGGTTTTATTAGAAATGAAATATTGGATTAAGTCCTTGGTACAACCTACATTGAGCTATAATCTATATGCTCAGTGCATATAACACATAATTGTCTTTAAAATTTTAATATGTTATATTTTAATTATCAGTATGGATATTGAGGATAAACCCCCAGCTATTATTGTGAAGTGAAGAAAGGCAATGATTATTCAGTAAAAGAGGAGATGTACTGAGAAATGCGTCACCCTCTCATACTGAGTCTGATCTCACATTTACAAAAAAATTTATTTGTGTTCTGCTGTCCTGTGGAAAAAATAATCTGTAAGTATATGAGATAAAATCTGTTTTTTTAGAAATTCCTGAGGAGGATTCAAAGTTATATGCTATCTCAAGTACAGATATTCAGCCTCTGCTACTACTCAGTCACAAGACAACCTGCTTCCTTGATCCTTACTGCAAGAAGAGTGTATGGATTTGTTCCAAAGCCATGTGAATCTCAGCTTTTGTCATACTTATGCTTGACATATTATCAATATATTTCATATTGCTTTGATCTACCAAAAGATAATACCAGCAAGTCACAAAGCTTTTAATGCTCATACCCTGCAGCAAAAACATTAGGAACTTACCTGTAGCTGACTGAATGCCAGAGACCCTTTGGCAGCTGTTCTGTTATTCAGTTACAAGTTCCAGTAGCATACTTAAGAGTACAGAATGATTCCAACAACTTCATTTATACCTCTGATTAGATCATTAATACGTTCAAACTCTCGCAATTCATACCATCAATCTCAAGTGTCTCCTTATATAATGCTTGCCTACAATTAATCCCAGTGCTTATTTTCATTTATTCATTTTAATTAGAAAACAAAGGTTTTCCAGGCTTTAAATCCAGGGACTTTTAGAATAACTTAGAAAGTATTAGTTTAAGCTTACTAGGATGTTTGCAAAATATAAAAAATAAATAATAAAACACTGAAGAACCAGAAGAGCATTCATCTGCAATTCTAATTACCAATTTTCCATAGGCAACAAACATGACTCACTGTGCTCAGCTGCAACAAAACGCAACTTTTGACTCTCTTTTCAGGGTTGGTATCAATCTAACAATACATTTTCTTCCCTGCTGCCTTCTAAACACACTTCGATTTCATCGGACTAATGGATTTCAAATCCCATCAGGTCTTAGAGTTATTAATGGCTTTTACTTTTTAAAATGTTACAATCACATATTTAGTTCAGACTTGTCATCATAGACTTCCTCATAAAAACTGCCACATTGGTAATTTATGAAATTATCTCAGTTTAAATCTCAGTATGAGAAAAAAATATCCTTTATTAATTTAAGATATCCAAATGTAGTAAGTGTTCTTTTCTTTTCTTTTTACATACATGAGGTTCATAACTAGTTGAAGATAATAGTACTCCACCCCTACCCCCCAGCCCAGAAAGCCTACATAACGTCTTTTGGGAAATCCAACCTGCATAGCCATCAGAGAGGACATTCCAGTTTAGATCTATTGTGGTTTCTACATGTCTTGCTTGCAATGAAGGGGTCTTCAGCAATAAGGTCTTAGGCTCTGATTCCAGAGATCAAGTTAAGGAACAAACAAGGACCTGTACTAGAATAATTACATTAAGAGGAAAAAAATTAATGTAATGAATGTGATACAATATAGCCATGAATGTGAGGGGGAAATCACTTACCATTGCATAAGATATGTTGTATTGTGATAAAATGGAGTCTCATTTAGATTAAAGAGTCATGAAAAGTAATTTTTTATATGTGGCATTTTACACGGCAGAAATAAGAATATAATTTGAGAAAATACTAAGGAGATTCACATTAGTATCAAGAAATTTTCTGTAATTTACAAGAATAGACAAAGAGTTGTCTATTTCAGCCATACTAACTAATGAAAAGAATGGTATAAGAAAAAGAAATGGCAGTCATTAAGGAATTCTATGCTAAGAAGTCTGCAAATTGTTCTAATGGACTGAGTTAAACCACATCTCTTTCACTTTAACTAGCAGCTTTCTGTAATGTCTACAATCTAAGAAAAGGTAAATATTATCCTCTGTATGATAAACATGCCAGTCCTAGACACTCGTAGACTGCCACCATCTGACTTTCCAGATGATCCAGCATTGCCCAGGGACTGACTCACTTCCGGATACTTGAGTTCAAGATATGAATGCTTGTCCTCTGAGATCCTAATGTGCCAGTAAGAAATGAGTAGTGCCTCTCTTCTTTTTCAGCATACAGGGGACCTATCTTTGACCTTTAGATTCTGATAATGTTAACAGCTATTTTTGCATTCTTGTTTGTGTAATGTGAATGCTTGTTCTTCTACCAATGTGAAGTGATAACATAATATCCCCACAGTCCAAATCTCACTATCCAGATGAATAGTTGTAGTGAGTAGCCAATCCAGCTTTGGTCTGGAAGTTCCAACCCCTGTTGAGGCTTCGGTAACTATCATGCCTACAAGGCAGGGCCAAGAGAGGGCCCTGAAGACCCAAGATCCAGATGCGCTGCCCTCTCTTGTTTCCTGGCCCCTGGATGCTAGAGGTAGACTTGAGCAGAGTTCTCCAGAGAACACCGCTGGACTGTGCTGCATCTTTCCCAGAACATGCAACCTACCTATCCCTTCATTTGTAAGTTACACCACTAAATAAATCTCTCTTTTAACTACGTGGAGTGGCCTTAATAATTTCACTAATAAATAGTACTGCATTTACAATCAGCAAATACTCTAGTGGAAAAGAAGACTAGATAAAAATGAGATAAACTGTAGTGGCTGCCATAATAGGACCTTGTTATTGACTTAATTTGCCATTCTCAGTAAGCAAGGTTTCTGTCATCAGTAGCAACATCAATAAATGTGCCATCTACCTGAAAGACAGCTATAAGAAGAGGCATGTTCAGTAGTAAGAATAAGTTATTATTTAGTAAATGGAAGAAATATGTAAGTATTTCAAATGTCCTTCACATTTGAAAATATGGCCCTAGAAATAAAATATAATATCCACACTAAAAAAAAATGTAGAAATTTTCAGAATAAAATTGTAAGTTAGGGAAAGCTTAGTATCCCATGATATATTTAGGAAAGCTTATTAGCTAATAAGATACAGCTCTAAAAGGGGGGCATTCATAAATCATGAAAAATATTCTTAACAAGAGACTTACAAGAAAAAGCCAGAGAGTTAGCCAAACACAGCTAAAAAACAAACATAAAGAACCAAAGTGTGATAGCATGAAATCAAATGAAATACAAAAACAGTAGTTAAAACATGCTGAACACGTAGGAGATCCACATGAAAGGTAATTTACTGAACTTGCAAACCAGAGGGCAGACTTACTTCTACTGCCCGGAGTGAAGTTCATTGGCATAACTGGAGAAGATTAGGAGTGTTCCAGCAAACAGGAGCAGAAACAAACTCTGGCTTGTTTTTAATGACCAGTATCTAAAATCTATGAAGGGGTTCAGATATTTTAAGGTTTACAGGATCTATCTTTGATAATAGGAATTATTTTAGTAGATTCAGGGAAAATGACATGGGCTGAAGAATTTTGTAAACAATATTTACAAGTAGCTCTAGAATCATCTCTTTTACAAAAATAATACCCCTGAAAACAAATGTATATAAACATATAATTGATTTCTGTTTTTTTTCAACTTTGTTTGGAGATGCTTTTCTTTCTCTCAGTAGATAGTAGTTAACAGGTCAAGATGCCAAGTATAAATAACTCTATAATGTAGAGGTGTGGATGGGTCCTTTATATAAAGTATCTGCTACTGAAGAAACATAGTGATAAAGTGACTTTGTTCCTTCAGAAAGTAATTATTTACTTGAAACTTCAGTTTCTTATGTAAACTAAAGTACAGCCATTTCCTTTTACAATTCACTCTGAAATGGAAAACACAAAGGAAGAAAAAATAAATAAGTAATGAATTAAAATAAAAAGTGTAAAAGAGTAAAAGATTTGGGTATGTCATTTCTAGAGCACTTGAGAAACTAGTATGAGAAGCCATGGAGCTGAGAGACATGAGTTGCAGTAAAAACCATGGGATGTTGGTGAGGTCAGAAACAGGAAATACTTAGTAGAATCTGCTCAAGACAGAGGCAATGTGATATTCAGGCAATGGATTTCCAAGATCCCCAGAGACTAGCTGATAACATCAAAATCATCATTTTCCAAAGTGGCTGTAAAAGTTTGCACTCCCACCAACACTGGAGGAGTGTTCCCCTTGCTCTGCATCCTCTCCAACATAAGCTGTAATCAGTGTTTTTGATCATAGCGATTCTGACAGGTGTAAGATGGTATCTCAAAGCCATTTTGATTTGCAATTCCCTAATGACTAAGGATGTTGAGCAATTCCTCAAATGTTTTTCAGTCATTTGAGATTCTACTGTTGAGAATTCTCTGTTTAGCCCTGTAAACCACTTTTTTAATTACATTGTTTGGTATTTTGATGTCTATTTTCTTGATTTTTTGTAATAAATTTTGGAGATCAGCCCTTTGTCAGATGTGGGTTGGTAAAGATCTTTTTGCATACTGTATGCTGTTGCTTTGTCATATTGACCATGTCCTTTGCCCTACAAAAGCTTCTCAGTTTAAGGAGGTCTCATTTATTAGTTGTTGCTCTCAGTGTCTGTTCTACTGGTGTTATATTTAGGAAGTGATCTCCTGTGCCAGTGTGTTCAAGGCTACTTACTACTTTTTCTTCTCTCAGGTTCAGTGTAGCTGGATTTACACTGAGGTCTTTGTTCCACATGGACTTGAGTTTTGTGCATGGTGATAGATATAGACCTATTTGAAATCTTCTACATGTTGACATCCAATTATGCCAGAACCATTTGTTGAAGATGCTTTCTGTTTTCCATTGGCTTCGTTGTCAAAAATCAGGTGTTCATAGGTGTGTGGATTAATGTCAGGGTCTTCAATTTGATTCAATTGGTCCACATGTCAGTTTTTATGCCAATAACAAGCTGTTTTTATTGCTATAGCTCTATAGTAGAGCTTGAAGTCAGGGATGGTGATGCCTGTAGAAGTTGCTTTATTATAAAGGATTATTTTTGATATCCTAGGTTTTTTGTTTTTCCATATGAAATTAAGTACTGTTCTTTCAATGTCTGTGAAGAATTAATTGTGTTGGTACAATTGACATTTTAATTATATCAGAAAATTAGGAATCAATCTACCACAAGACCCAGTGTTACTACTCTTGGGCATATGCCCAAGGAATACTCAAACATACCACAAGGACACTTGATCAACTATGTTCATAGCAGCATTATTCATAATAGTCAGAACCTGGAAATAGCCTGATGCCCCTCAACAGAAGAAGGTATAAAGAAAATGTGGTATGTATACACAATGGAATTACTCAGCTTTTAAAAACAATGACATCATGAGATTTTCAGGAAAACTGATCAACTAGAAAAAAAAAAATCATCCTGAGTGAGGTAACCCAGACTCAGAAAGACAAACATGATATGTACTCACTCATAAGTGGATATCAGGTATAAAGCAAAGGATAATCAGACTATAATTCACAGATCCATAGAATCTAGGAAACAAGGAGGACTCTCAGATGGATACATGGATCACCTTGGGAAAGCGAAGGAAATAGATGAAATCCCTATGAGTAAACTGGGGACAGGGAGGGGGTGCAATAGAGGAGAGGGGATGAGGGACGAGAATAGGAGGGAACAAGATGATCAAGCTGGGGGAGGGACAGACTGGGAGAGCACAAAAGAGATTTCTTGATAGAGAGAGACATCATGAGGTAAGGGAGAAACCTGGTACTAGGGAAATTCCCAAGAATCCACAAGGATGATCCCAGATTAGACTACTAGCAGTAGTGCAGAGGGTTCATGTTCTGGCCTAACCCAGTAATCAGATTGGTGAATAGCTTGTCATCATAGAGCCTTCATCCAGTAACTGATGGAAGCAGATGAAGAGATTCACAACCAAGTACCAGGCTGAGCTCCAGGAGTCCAGTCGAAAAGAGGGAAGAGGGATTATCTAAGGAAGAAGGGTCAGGATGGGGAAATGTACAAAGACAACTGAACCAAGCTCATAGGAACTCACAAGCTTTAGACTGAAAGCTGTGTTACCTGCATGGGACCAGACTAGGCCCTCTGCATAAGTGAGACAATTGTATAGCTTGGTCTGTTTGGGGGCCCCTGACAGCAGGATCAGGATCTTTTCCTGGTGCATCAGCCGGCTTTTTGGAGCCATTACCTATGGTTAGATGCCTTGCTCAGCCTTGATGCAGGGGGAGGGCCTTGGTCCTGGGTCATCTGAATGTACCTGGCTTTGCGGACTCCCCAACGGGAGACCTTACCTTTTTGGAGGAGGGAATAGGGGATGGGTTGTGAGGAGTGAGGATAAAGAAGTGGGAGGAGTGATGAGAGGGGTATCTGTGGTTGGTATGTAAAATGAATTAAAGAAATATGAAAAAACATGATTACCAGCTTCCACACATGGGAATTCAGAGTGTATTGTTTTCTTTGAAGTACTATAATCTTGCCTTACTCCAGTATTTTCTGCCATATGCACAAGAATTCCTTATGGATGGGAATGTTTATTTTGTGACATTCACATTAAAAGTCTTAGTTTCTTTTTAGATAATATGAGTGATAACAGCTTTCTTTATTTATTAAAGTCTTAGAAGAGACTTTAAACTTTGAAGTTTTAAAGATTGTTGGAATTTCTCAATTTGAACTAAATGAATTTTGCATAATATAACCTTCAGCTGAGGGCAGCCAGGGATGGAATGCTGTAATTTAAAAATTACTGTCTGGGTGCTAAGTTGACAAGAGATGGACATGTGGTTATTACTTGCAATTAATACGATTGGATTAAGTAACATCAAAGTCATATGTCAGGGCAAGCCCCACCATCAATGCTAGCTGGGCAAAAACGTAAAGTGGACTCAACTGAGAAAAAAGAAACAAACTTTCAAAATTGGATCAGAAGGGAGGGACCTTAGAAATGACAAAATAGAAGCAATTGGGGGAGGGAAGTGCCGGTGTCCAAAATACAATAAATGATACCTTTAGGGAATGAAAGAATCACTTAAAAATAAATAATATAAGCATTAATGGGTCACACAAAGTGATTTTTAAAAAGAAAAAAAGAAAAAGAATCATAGTTATAAACTTACAACTAAGTTTATAGTTAAGATAGATGTTACCAAATATTATATTTTTCAAGTGAAGTAATTATTTTAAGATAGTTGATTTTCCATTTTTCATAATCAGAACTGAAATTCCTGTATTTTAACATGTGAGAATCAATAGTTTTTTTCCCTAAATATAGTACAAAGTAATATGACAGAATTACACAAAGAGTTCAAAATGTTAATGCCAAGCCAGTGGACAAGATATTTAGTTAAAACCTTTCTTGAGACTAAGTACAGTCTATAAAAGAAGAAAAATGAAAGCTCTGGCAGACATGCTCTGATAAATACCAATGCAATTACTGCTGGACTTGCAAAGTGCCTGTGACAAAATGTATCGGTGTAAATTAAGCCAAATAATTTGGAAAGTAAAATTCCATCTTTGAGACAGGTAATTAATTTTCACAGAAAGCCAAATACTGTGCCAGTAAAGCAACCTCTTCTTTCAAAGAATTAATGGGCTATTTAGGAATGGAAGCTTTATATATTTTATATAATTTGGATTAGAGGTTTAAAATTTACCCTTTTGGGGGCACTTGTGAGACACACATGTAGGAAAACATAAATACTTGTTGGCTATAAACACAACTTCCCACAGATTTAGAAAGGAGATCAAGATTATTACAAAATGTGCAAAACAAAGTGAGACTTTGAAGTTATAAAAATTGTGAGCATCACAGAATCTTAGTATCTTCACAAATGAATGGTTTTGTACTATACACAGTGAAAAATTCATCTCTTCATTTGACAAAGAAATTTACTACATGTAATTCTGTTTGGGAATGGCACTGCTCAGTCATAACACATTGTGATATAATGTTATTTTTGAAAACAATGATCTCTTCTAATTCTACTCATGAATAGGAAGCTAAATTTTGCTCTATTTCTTTGCAATGTCTACCATACTAACAAATCCTCTCATTTGAAGCAATATCAGCATATAAATAGTTACTGTGTTTTTTGTGTAATATTATTACACAGTGACTAATGTTATTTTAGTTTTAAGTCTATGTAGAAAGCATTTTTTCCAATGCTACCAATAAATAGTAAATAGTAAAATTAGTAGAGTTATTTTTGGAAATTTCCAGTCTAAAAAGTATATGTGTAATATGTAATAATTCAAATTATAAATGAAATATATACCAAATGGAGTTAGAACAAAGGGAGTTAATGTTTCCTGAATTTATAATCAATGCCGAAAACTGGTGAAACTGAACGTATTTTTTTATTTATAAAACTAAATAATAGTTTTCTGAATTAAATCATAAGCATTCTGGTAGCACACATATGACTGAGACTAACAATAGTAAGTTAGATAGTATGTTTCAAATAATTACAGGTCATGAGTTCTATAAAGAATCTGAGCTCTTCACAAAATTGGGACAACTAGACTTGCTAAATAGAAACAAGGTCAAAAGCATGGAGTCAGCATCTATGTCTTTTTCCTTCTCTTTTCCATCTCTCTCTGTTTCTGCCTCTCTGTTTCTCTCTCCCTCTCTCTTGCTTGCTCTCCCTCTCTAACATGCTATTACTTTGTAGATGGCTTTGCAATCTAGACAATTCTTCTCACTCAGTCTCCTGAGTATTTGGATTTACCTGGAGCATGAATTCCTCTGTCAAGCTAATATTTCTGAAAAAAAAAAAAAAAAAAAAAAACAGGAAAGAATGTAATAGTTCATTGGCAATCACTTTCAGCCATGAGTTTGATAATTATATGCTGGAAGAATTTTACTAAGAAATAAGTACAGAAATTTTAAAAAGAATGAACTATGGCATCAAGGAAACTTTCTAGGAGACTTGTGAAGATAAAAAGAAATGCTTAATACCAAAGAAAAGCTCTCTACCTTTTCAAGAGATGGCATAAGAGCAATATTGTCCCTCCATCATCTGTTACTCTGGACTGGTAGCTACTTTCACTAACGTTAATGATCTCTTTTTAACTTCATACTTTTTGAGGGTTTGGAGGTATCATTAAATCAATTATAGTAATAAATTGAACAAATATGTCACTATAGTAATCAAATGTCTAGATTGATATATATTCCTCTAGATTGAGTACATTCCTCTAATTTTTTGTAATTTGTTTGCTTCATAATTATAGCAAAAAAAAATTCTACAGTGTTTAAGAAGATATTAGGTCAGTGGTAGGACTTGTACTCAATATGTGGTTGGCCTCCAGTGATGAAAACCTGAGTTCATTTCATACTACTGTTGAAAAAGAAAATGGAGTAGGAAAGAGAGTGAAAGAAAAGTTACTTACAATATAGAATGTCTAATTGCTTAACGTTCTACCAAAAAATTGATTTTGGTTAAATGCCTGCTACTTTAACTACTTGGGACCTATAGAATGTTTAGAGAAATTTGAAGAGTGATTCACTTTTACAAGCATGTAAAAGTTCATTTTTACACACGTCGGTTAGTGCTTCTCACTTAATACATTTTCCACTTACTGATGATAAATTAAGTTTCTCAGATGGTGTGAACACCTGGATCTCTCTTCTCTGAAGGTGCATGTTTTCCCTGTGTATTGACAAGTAACATCTTGGTGGTGGACCTGATGCAATATGAATAACTTATCATCTACACTTTGATCCAGTTAAATGTGTTCATAGCTACTCTTGTTTAAATTGATTATGTTATATGCTAATAAAATGATAATTAACATGTTTAAATTGTTTGTGAGATGTGTGTAGTGGGTATAAGCATACATTTCTACATGTAGTTGCTAGTAGTTTTCTCTAATAATCTTTTATTTGTCTTATGTTTCTTTCTTAATAGTCATTATGTTAGTAATATCTTAATTCAGTGTAGAACATCTCAATATTCATAATTATCATGATTTTTAAACATACCAATAGAGTTAACATTGCTCATGGTTAACTTTTTCTACCACCTTCTGTCACTTCTCACTGGAGCTGTTTCATGTGTTTTTGATTTAAGATATTTCCAATGAACAATTCATTCCAATTCACATGAGGATTTTTTGAGACTTTATGTAAGATTATATATATATGATTTATATATGTATATTATTATATATATATATAAGATTTATATATATATATATATATATATATATTACTCTTAATACTTACAAACAAAACATTTCAAAGAAGTACTACTTAGTAACTGAATAAAATATTTAGACTGCCTTAGCAAACTTCAATTTTAACATTGTAGCTGGCATTAATCATTAATGATAGATTACAAAGTCAGAATTCTGTCTTAAAACCGAATTTAGACAAATATGAAGATCTTCAAAGAAATTCCCCATTCCAGGTTCAAATAGAACTTCAATAATTTGTATGGATTTATTGTTGTTGGCTTTTTTGTTTTCATGGCTTCCTACAAATCTGAAACATTCTCTCCTCTTTGACAAACAATATAGTGGTAGTCAAGCACAGAAGCAAACACATGCATTCCTTAAAATTTACCAGAAAATACAAATAATTAAGTGAATGCCATTGACAATATGTATGATTCATTAACTTTAGGCAAGATGTTATACCATATATCGGTCTCTCATTTGCCTCTAAGTGTTTGCATAAAAGACTTAAACATTGAATTAAAAGAAATGTTCATAAACAAAAACGTCAACATAGAAAAATTGAAGGGCAATTGTATTTCTGCAAAGTTACAGATACTCATTTGCCAAATATGTTCTGTTTATTTTCCACTAGACATCTGGAAAATGTTTTCATAGCTCACCTTTTAAATGCTTTTGAAAAACAAATGACTTTCTGTTGCTTTGCATAAAATTTGAGGGAACTGACATGAAAATCAGTTTTCAAGGTCTCAGCACTTAAATTATATTTTCATTAATGTTTTCTCATTTTCTTAGAACATTTGTTTATTTTCCAGTAAGAGGGTATATTTTGTTTTGATTTGTTTCAGGACTTACTCTATTTACCTAATACCTACTTCAACTTGAGTGACTTGATTTCAACATGCATCAATTTGTCAAATATTTATATCACATAATATTCTGGATGCTTACTTTAAATTTTATAAATAATTGCATATGTTGTAATTCCTTTAGTTATAAATTTATATATAATTTTAATGAAATGTTCCTGATTTGATGTTAGTTGCTAGGAATATATATGGGCCATCTCATATTTTAAAGTTGTATCCTTAATGATATAAGGCTCTCTTTTTAAGAATGTGGCTGTAACAGAAATGTACAATTTGTTCTAATCTTTCCATTTTAAGTTGGTTTCTAACATTGAACTTGTCTATCCTGAGACCTCTCCAGGCCATAGCTTCCTCCCTCATTTTCCCAAGATAACTAGACAGATGGTGCTATGCAATTTTTCAAATACTTCTATGATTTGTTTTATTTTATATTTAGAATAAAATTATCTAATAGTAAAAATGTAAGAGAATAATTTGTTAAAATCAGAAAATATAGAGATTCCTCATATTTTCATTCACTAACCAAAGGATAAATGGAAGCAGAATTAGAATTAGGTTATGTGAAGATGAGGCCCAGCAAGAGCATTCATATTTAAATGTTTAATGTTTCAAGAATGGTACAAGCATAGTGAAAAGCACACTAAGGAACATTTTGAAAACGTGGGAAGGGTTGAGGAATGCTGGAGGCAGGTGAGTTTCACCTACTATGTCGCACTAAAATGTAGCTGACACAGCCTGTATATAAAAACCAAAGTGAACGCCGAGGAGAAATGTGGATTGCACACAAATAGTGTCGCATGGCAAAAGAGATCAAGCTTCAGTGTGGTGTAATTAGGTCAAACTTGGAAGTTATTTGACAAACACAGGTACTAGGAAATGCAGGTAAAATGTATTTATACTCACATGAAAACTATGGAGAACTTCTGAGAATTATACTCAGGAGGATTCTAATGAAACCCTCTCATTTATAAGTGATAGGTTTTATTTTTTTTCTAATTCACATGAATTTAAACCTAGAACTGTTAAATTTGGAGAACTATACATAAAGGTACATTACTTAGATCAGCTTCACTTAGGAGTATTACAAATTAAAAAAAAAAGGAACTTGCAAGAAAGTTGAAGCATTTGCAGTTCAGACTGCAAGGTGTCAATAGCTGTAGGGTGGGATTGGACCCTGTGATCTCCAGTCCCTCCTAAGTAAAAGAAGAGGAGGTTGGGTTTGCAGTTTCTTTTTTGCTGTTCCTGAAAGCTCTGGTTTGGGGCCATTGTTCACATAGTCCAGTCAGTTGTGATATTGAGATGGGGACCTAGCTGCTTCCAGAGCAGACGTCAACCCAGGAAACATTTGAATGCAGTACTCAATGAAAAAGAACCAATTTTCATAAAACAAACAAACAAAGAATAACAACAAAAATCCTTTGCGTATTTGACTCAGGATGGGAATAAACTGTATAAACTGTGCTTATTTTCTTATAAATCACGACTGTTTTTAACGGGGTACACAACTATGGTTATTAATCATCAATTCAAGTAGCTGGATTCTTGTTTCCTTATATTTTGGCTTGTTTGATTTTTGCCTTGGATGATTAATCTTTTTATTTTTATTCAGATTTCAGGACTATCACTGCTATTTGTGTTCACTGTGGTGTTGTGAACTATCATGATGTTTCAATCAAGCATTATCTTTTATCAAAGGCCAACTGATTGCTTCTCGTTCATTCTTCAGTGTTGGAGTTTGAACCCAGCGCATTGCACATGCTAGGCAAGCACTCTCTCTTTGAAATATATCCAAAACCCAGAGAACGATTGTTGACCCAATTTACATATGTCTTTCTTTCTTATAGTCTCTCAGAAAATATCGTATTTTTATTAAATTTTTTTCATTTAATTTACATCCCGACTGCAGTTTTCCCTCCCTCCTCTCTCTCCTCCTCTGTCTCTGTTCAGAAAAGAGCAGGCCTCCCATGGGCATCAGAAGGCATGGCACATCAAGTTGAGGCAGGATGGAGCTCCTCCCCCTGCATCAAGGCTGGCCAAGGCAATCCAGCATGGGGAATAGGCTCTTAAAAGTCAGATAAAGCACCATGGACAGGTCCTACTCCCGTTGCTAGGAGCCCCACAAACAAACCAAGCTACCCAACTGTCACACACATTCAGAGGGCCTAGGTCAGTCCCATGCAGGATCCCTAACTGTTGGTACGGAGTCCATGAGTTTCCATAAGTTCAGGTCAGCTGTCTCGCTGGGTTCCCCGTCATGACCTGATCCCCCTGGCTCATACAATCCCCTCTCCTTTCTTTAGGAGGACATCCGGAGCTTGGCCCAGTGCTTGACTGTGGATCTCTGCATCTGTTTTTATCAGATACTGGATGAAGGCTCTCTGACAGCAATTAGGGTAGTCATCAATCTGATTACAAGAGAAGGCCAATTCAGGCACCCTCTCCGTTATTGCTGGGAGTCTTAGTTGGGGTCATCTTTGTGGATTCCAAGGAGTTTCTCTGGAACCAGTTTTACCCCTAACCCTGAAATGCCCGCCCTCCACTAGACATTGCTTTCTTTACTCTCCTCCTTCTGGCCCCAACCCATCCAACCCATCCCTCATGTTCCCATCCCCCAATTCCACTCCCCACCTGCCTCCAGTTTACCCAAGAGATCTCTTCTATGTCCCTTTCCCAGGGAAATCTATGCATCCCTCTTTGGGCCCTTCTTGTTATCTATCCTCTCTGGGTTTGTGAATTGTAGTGTAAATATCCTTTACTCTTCACCTAATATCCACTTATGAGTGAGTACATATCGTGTTTGCCTTTCTGGGTCTGAGTAACCTCACTCAGGATGATGTTTTTCTATTCCAATCTGTTTACATGCAAATTTCATGATGTCATTTTTTATAGCTGTGTAATACTCCATTGTGTACATATACCATTAACCGTCTTATATCAGTCAGAATGGCTAAGATCAAAGACACTAATGGTAGCTAGCTTCTGTTGGTGAGGATGTGGAATAGGGGGAACACTACTCCCTGCTGGTGGGAGTCCAAACTTGTACAGTTACTTTGGAAAATCAATGTGGTGGTTTCTCAGAAAATTGTCACTTGATCTACCTCAAGGTCCAGCTATACCAATCTTAGGCATAAACCCAAAGGATGCTCAATTATACCACAATAACACTTGATCAACTATGTTCATAACAACATCATTCATAATAGCCAGGAAATATGGTATTTTTTGATTGTTAACAGTATTTCAAGAGTGTCTTCATTTTTTTTTCAAACATATTCCATTCTTTACAATCTAATAACCATTGCTTCAGGAAATGTTAATGGCTTACTAAACAAATCTAAAAGGCATTTCTAAGCCCTAAAATCTGACAATCTATTTTCTGTTAGTGATTAGCGCTGTTACTTGAATTAGTTATTTTATTGTGAGAACAAGCTTTAAGTTCTCATGATGCACAAATTTAAGTTGGATGCAGTGGTAATGGGTGATATTATGATGGCAGTGTATGTTTCAGTCCTCTAAAAATAAAATAAAATTAATATTGAACTTGTAGTTATTTCACTTAGAAGATATAATACTGGACCAATGGTACCCTGGCTTTGTGGACTATGCAATTGAAGTACAGAAAGCAGAGTAGATAGAAAACTAGGGACAAAAAAATAGTAAGAAGATCAGGACTCCACCTCTTATAGGAGTTAGATTGCAATAGGCATGATAATTGATTTTGATAACTTGAAGTATGGCTGTTTTGCTATTGACATTCTCTTGTATCCTAACTAGAATGTACACCAGAATCATACGTTGGAAGAGATTTTTAAAGATACTTTGGTTGTCTTAAAGGATTTTCAAAGGAAGTATGATAATACGAGAAATCCACGGAGTCTATTTAATGAGCAAAAGAATTTATTAGGAGGTGAACTCATTACAGCACAGAAGATTTATTGTAGGGTCCATGAAAGCCAAGCTATGTCCTGTGCTGATAGTCTTTCAAGATGAAACTGGTCCATTCCAGCATCCAAACCATGAGGGAGCAAAGGGAGCACAGTGTACATGCATCCCAGGTCTTAAGGGTCCCAAGAGGCCACACTCCAGTGGCATGTATTTCAAGGTCATAGGCAGATGTAGCAGTTACCTGCTGCCTCACTACGGGCAGTGCTTCAAGGTCATAGACAGAACAGCTACCCACTACATCATATTTTTAAGCCAGACAGGTAAAAGCCGTTTAATCTTCCTTTTACATATTCATTTGTACATAACACAAAGTTTGGCCCATCCAATGGAAAAATCAGGCAATCTTGGTGCAGGAAAATTCCCCTCCTATAACTCTTATGATCCAAATGAGGTAAAAATAAAGTGCTTGAATAGATGGCAAGGTCATGTTCAGAGATGTCAGGCATTTGATGTCCAGTTTAGAACATTGCCAGAACTGTGATTGCCACCGCTTTTCTTTGTTTATGACATCTGCTTCCTGTGGCATAGAAAGTGAAGACAGAGGGAGCAATAAAGTGCAGGACAAATATTAATCATGACAATCAATGTTCCTGATGTTCTGAGACAACATGCTTTTAAAAACTCTAAAATTTTTCTAGTCTGTAACTGAGGAGGTTACAGCTTAGCTGATAAGTAAAAACTACCAGTGCAAATAGAATTTCAAATGAATGCTAACGAATCATGAAAATATAATGAGAATATTCTACCTTCTTCCTTTTCATTTCTTGTAATATTTTGTAAATTTTTACATGCACACATACTCCATGATCATATTTAGCCCTGGCCACCCTCTTGTACCCTATGCCACCTGTGCAGACTAACTTTCACTTCCCAGATAGTTTCCTTTTGCTACCATGGTGTGTGTGTGTGTGTGTGTGTGTGTGTGTGTGTGTGTGTGTGTGTATGTGTGTGTGTGTGTAGGTAATCAGAGCTGCTATATTTTCATCCTTTCATCTATACTGCATGCAGAAGATAATGTTACACAGGACTCTTTCCATCCTCACAATTTTTCCACCCCTACTTTTCTGGGCCTTTGTGAGATTTAGCTATAACTCATGAAATACTATTTTTTAAATGATAAAATTGCAAAGTAGAACATATTTAAGAGGCTTTTGAAAAGATACTGTTTCAGGAATCTAATAATTATCAAATTACAAAGATTTACATTAATTTTGCCTGATTTTTTAAACACAGTCTCCCAAGGAGTTACTTGATTTCCCATTACACATCTTGATATCATTATTAATATTGTCATTTTATTGATGATTGGGAAGTGAATAAGAAAATCACAAAATTTTTAACTAATAGAGTTCTTTAACCTCAGATCCATTATTTTAGATACATATCATATTATCCAAACCAAAATACTTTAAAATATAAATCCTTTTTTCTCCAACTTCTTTTCCTTACTATCACACTGATTGCAAAACACCATAATGTTTCATGTGGATTATTTCTAGTTAATTCTGTGTCTACAGTTCTAAATTGCTCCCTTCTTTCCAGCTATCACTCAGACATGCTCATGTTACTTCTTTGTGTAAATCCTTTTGGGATTCCCCATTGTGTGACAGTGAAGCAAAGTCTACTTTGCATGATTCACTAATCCCTCTTTGAGTTACCTGCCCCACTCTGCTTCTCTCACGTAGTTCCTCCCTCTGGAACCTGATGCTGCATCTTCACAAACCCATTTACAGTTTTCTATCTAATTATGCGCCATTGTATCTCTCAGTATTTGTTCCTCAGGTTGGATTTCTCAGGCTTATATGCCAAGATTCCAGGAAAGAATTGCCTCCCCTGAGCAATGCACCAGACCCAGTCCTTTCTGATATATTGCTAACACTGGAACATATAGACAGAAATATAATGCACTCTGAATGTCTTGAAAACCTATTTTTATAGTACAGGACACATTTCTTTTTTGTATATATATGTGTACTTGCATATATCTGTTTTAGAGATATGATGTTTACAGCATTTCTATTCCTTCCTCCCCTCCCTTAATATCTTACCTTTATCCCTCTCAGGTTAATCTCATCAACTCCTTTTATCATTATTAAATACCTGCTCACACACAAGTGCACACACACACACACACACACACACACACACACACACACAAACACAAACATACAAACACCAATAAGTTGATTTACTGTTGCTCATCTGTACATGTGTTTAATGCTGACCACTTGGGAATTGATAACATCACAAAGCTCATCCTTGCATAAAACTGAATCAATTTCCAACTTTCCTCAGCAGACCTTGGTCTCCTGCAAATCTTCATGTAGGAATGGGGTTTTGTGAAATTTCACCCATCCATGTTAGTATGTAGACTATTCTAATCCTTATGCAAGTCTTGTTGAGATTCTGTGGGTTCAGCGTCCATGGCATGTCTAAAAGACATTATCTGTTGCTGGCATTCTGTTCCTCTGGCTCTTTCAATTGTTTTACCCACTCGTCTGCTGTGTTTCCAGCACTTTAGGTACAGGGATTGTTTGTTCGTGTACCTTTGGGATTGGTCACCCACAGACACTTACTTTCTGCATTTCACCTGCCGTAGATCTCTGTAGTAGCCTCTGTGTGCATAGAAAAGGAAGCGCCTTTGATGAGGAGTAAGAGCTACACTTGTTTTAGAACACAGTTACAAGATAGATTGATTTAGGAAAATGGTAGTAGTCATTCATCTTCTAAGGTCTATGATTTCTCCACCCATGGGCCCCAGGTTTGCAGCACCAGTGTTGAGTTTCCTAACTTGCCTTAAGTACAGTTAGATGGATTTTACTTACCATCAAGAATTCCACTGCTGAACCCTTGATGACATCTTGCCTTGATGGTCATAGTTGTAGTCTGTAAGTTAAACATGTGGGTAAGATTATTGGTTACTTTTTCCTTTGGCAGCTTGCCCACTGTCTCTGATACTCTGAAAACTAGACTACAGTAATTAAGCATTGTGGGTTGTACCAGCTCAATTCTTCAAAATCCTGTGTCGAAAGTACATGAATAGTTTTACGATCTCAAGTTCTAGGAAATGATGAAGGTAAATTGCAAGGGTCTATATGGCGTTGGGGGTTTCTTGGACTTTACACAAATCACAACTTAAGGGAAGATTTCCCTTTCTAGGCATGAGGATAAGAGATATTTATTATTTACTATTTCTTCAATTAATACCTCAGAACCATGCAAATGATTTTTTTTAAAAAGCACATAGACATGATCTTAGGTCATTTTAGAGTTTATTTTTACAGGACTTTAAATAAAAAGACAAATGATTTTATGATACATCAATAGCTTTCCATTTAGGACAGCGTAAGTGCTGGGACTGGATGATAACTTAACTGGCAGGATCAAAGATAAATTTTGAAAACTCATTGATGGAAGTATTATGCAGGCCAAACATTTACCTCCTGAGTGACTGGGGGTGGGGTAAAGCAAGTGACAGAAATAGAACTTCCAATTTGATAGCTTGAGGTAAAACTTCCAGTGATCGTATCACACAGAATTTTTTAAAAGCTGTATTTCAGAGAACAGAGAGAAGGAAAGATGATGTGTTTTAGAAAGCTCTGCTAGATGACTCATAAAGAGGCTGCTGTGATGGCTAGACAGCGATGTCTGGGGTTCACATAAAAGATTTAAGAAAGTTGCTTCATAAAATGTGAGCAGGAAATGGCCACCATTTTAAATTTACATGTTGTTTTTATATAACAATGTTTTAAATGAATTTATGGGGACAAGTGGATTAATTCTCTATTAAAATAAACTTTATATACTATTTTATTGAGTGCAAGTAAAATAGTCTTGTTTCTTTAACTTATCTAAAATAATGAATTATCTTATAGATGAACATCTTATTTTTCTAGATGAATACATCAAGTTTTAGTGTTTTATTTTAATCATGAATTTGCATTTATCTTGTTTATATTAATACTTGCCAAGTCCTTAATAAAGAGAGCATGAGGGCATAATGACTACCATATCATTAAGCATCGACTCATCAACACGGTCATGAGTGGTCTAAGCTCAGTGCCCACATATAATTCTAGAAGGAACCACTAACTCATTCTTTCTGTCCATTACTTAGTGCTTTATTTTTAATTTAATAGATTTTTTTTCTCTTCAAGTAGAATACACTTTCCTGCTGGAGAGAGAATGAATTTCCCACAGTGGATACACAAAGAAAACTATAGACAAATGCATGTGTTTTCTACTCACTACTCATTTCCACTGCTTCTGAGGAAAACTGAAAATAGGTAGGGTATTTCATCTTTGAACAGTGGAGCTCAGTTCATGTGGAAACTATGGTAAGTAGAATTTTTCACAATACTTTTAAGTAGCCTATTTGCATAACAAATTTTACTTACAACCATTTCGGTCATTAATTCTTGGTAGAGAGTTCATTCCTACCAGAAAACACTACTCTTCAGGTGGGATTGATATTAAATGCTTGAGGCTGAGTTATTTCCCTTTCTTCTCCCAGGCATAGACCTCACTAGAAAGGCCTTAACTTCTAGATAGCTAGAATAAAAGGTCTTTATGTAAAGACTTCATCAAAGCATCCATTTTCTTCAACTACTCTTTCTGTAGCCTCGCCAGCCCGACAACTAAATTGCTGACACCAAAAACACTGACCCAGCCCTCTTCTCTCCCTTTGGAAATAGGATGCCCTGATTAGAGTCAGGTATCTAGTGTCAACTCTATTAAGGCTTGCAGTGGTCTGTATCCAGTCTATTTGATTCTGAGAACTAAATAACCCAAACTAAACCTTTTGTGTAGTACAGACAGTGAAAAGAAAGGACTTTGCTGAATCATTATATTAAACCTTGAAAGCCATTGAGGAAAATCTAATCATTGTTTCTTATGAGAGCTTTATACTCATAATGCCCTACTTTTTTATAATGTGTCCATGGATCCATAGATTTCGTTTCACTGTGGCTTCTTTGAAGTTTAAAACTATAAAGATTCCTCCTTCCTTTGGATTCATAACACCAAGCCTCCATGTCTCTTGATATAATAATATAATACCAAACTATTTATCTTTCATTGTTTGACAGTTAACTTTCACATATATCTAACTACAAAATGGAATAAGGATTGCACTCTTTTAATTACTTTCCTTCTGACTGAAGTTTGGTTTAAATAACTCTTCATTTGAATCAACAGATTTTGTCATGTTTTCTAAAATATTCTTTCATTTGGCTGGAAGCTTGGCATAATACTTGAATACAGATTCATTTTATGTACTTATTTTTACTCTGACTCGATTAGAGAGACTGGGTATGTTTTTGTTCCTACCACATGCTGTTTACCAATCTTTTGTGGGTCGCTGAATATTACCAAAATGCCTACGCCTAGGATGGCTCTGATTCACTTTGGCTTACTTAGAATGATGAAAATCTTGTTCCAGATTTTCTGGTTCTTCAGAAACACTCTGCTTAATAAATAGATGATCAGGTATTCAGGAATTATGGTTTAAATTTCTTTAGGCATCTGCAGAAAACTTTATTATATAAATTTATACAATTAGTAAATAAATATGTTAGTTTTCTCTATTTTATTTTCTACATTTATTTTTTCCTATCCAGATAAAGCTTTAATCTTCTTTACAAATACAGACACATACCCTCTTCTCTTAGAGATAAGGAGATGCCCACTGACTTCATTCAATTTTAGGTTCTATGGTTACATAAAGTCCATTCTAGCGTTTCCTGGTGTATGTAGAACTATTGACAAATGTAAGTTTGTATATGGTTACAGAACAAGAGATTAACATTGCCATTGCTCTCAAAAGATATATAGAAGGCATAGAATCTGTTCTGAAGCAATTAGAAACTCCAAAGAACAGCAGAAAATCCTTCATGACCTAAGGTCTCAACTCTCCATCCAGACTACTTCTAATTCTCTATGTGGATATGTTGGTTGTATTCCTATGTCAGACTTAATTTCAGATTCTCTGAATATCATCTTGAATTGCTTTTTGAAGTATATGTCTTTTAAACTTCATATTTGATACAAGGAATAGTGACAAATGCCTATAATCTCAGAAATCAGAAGGCCAAGGCAGGAGGATTGGGAATTTAAGTTACTCTATCTTAGAAAAAGAAGAAAAGAAAAGGATGCATGCCATTTTTGAGAAGTTTTTGTCTCCTTTATTAATGGCATGGACATTACTGGTTCCGAACTTGGAAATTATCTATAGTTCTATGCCTGTATCTGTAATTATAGCTGTTGATGTCTTGGTCACATTTAGATTCTGCTGTATATACAGCTAAGTCTGTGCAATAAATAACATCAAACTGTGAACTAATGTGCTATCACAAATTAAAGCTTACACACTTGATAATTTTACGTGCAAGGATATACTCTATCTTTATATCTCTCCAATGTTAGAGATTGAAGCCATGCCTTTCAAACAAAACTCTATGCAAGAATTGTACTGAGTTACTTCTGCACTTTCATGTTTTCCTTGTTTTTTTCTGCTTTTTGTAGGTTATATGTCTAGTTTATATGATGTAGGTGCATATGTGTATATAGATATGGTAAAGCCAAAGTCTGACATCAGTTGTCTTCCTTCACTGCTCATGGCTTTATTGACTAAGCAGATTCTCTGGCTGAATCCAAAGCTCATAATTCAGCTACTCTAGATAGCCAGCCTGTGCTCCCATTTGCTGGAGAATTCCTCTTTGTTTCTGCCTCTTGACTTCTGGAAATACAAGCCTGACACCCATTCCTCTTCCCCCTATTCTCCCAGCATGTGGGTGCTGGGGACCTTTTATCCAATCTGCATGAAATACTTCATCTGCTAAGGTATATCCTCAACCTTTATTTTCTTTTTCTTTTCTCTCTTTTAAATACTGAGACAAGTTCTCACTAAGTTTCAGAGGATGACATGGGATATGTGGACTCCCTTTTCAACTTTCAACACAGCTGGAATTTTAAAGGAAAATCACTACACCGTCCATGCTTATTTTTTTATAACTTTGTGAAGAGAATAATGAGGTTAATATCCTATTTTCAGAAAGAAAACAATATCACTAATAGTTTAAAATATTTTTCAGCCCATTAGGGGGAGAAACACAATTCATAGGATTCTGATATTATAGTTAAACAAATATTTTGATATAGCTGCACAAATATCAAAGTCAATAAATAAAGCTAACTTGTACAACAACCACGGGAGACAAATGGTTGTCTTTCACAAATGTAATCAAATAAATTCATATTCTGCAGTAAATATTACATTAGGGCACCTTAAAGAACAATAAACATTTGCCGTGGTTTTGAAAATATAAAGTGTCTTTGCATGGCTCTATAAAAGATTTCAGGGGAAAACCATTGCAATCACAATGCATGTATATATAGAAATGATGAGGGTTTTACTAAGTGGTTGCTTAGAGGTAGGCTATGAGTAATGGAGATAAAAATTTATCCTGAATATTTATTTCACAGGAAAGCCTTTCAAACTAATGACATTAACAGGTTTCCTGGGTCACCTTGACTCAAGAGCTCTTTGCACTGTGTGAGGACTCAAAAATAAGCCACAGTTATGTTTGAACTTTGACCCACATTATTTCAAAGCAGAGAATTAAGTGAGAAATGCTGAATTAGAAATTTGTAGGAATGTCGATTCAGACAATTCAAAGATGTGTGGGCATGAACAAAATTAATTTTCTGAATAACTCTCTTCAACTGTATATGTGAGATAAATGGGCCTGATAGTGTAGGATGTAGGAATACTTGCTGGGCAAAACAGATGGTCTCTGTCTGATACCCAGAACCCACAGTAGAAGGAGATAACGAAACATCAAATTTTGCCCTCTAACATCCACATACATGCTGTGTCATATTTGCATCCTCAATGACACATTGTACACAACAATAGTTTAATAAATTTAGATACTGTAGTCAGAAGATTTCCTGTGTCCTGCCTGAACCGCAGTAGGGACAAATTTCTCACCCACAGTCCTGCAGCCCTTATAAAATAATCACTCAGAAGCTTATATTAATTATAACTGCTTGGCCCTTAGCTCAGACTTATTACTGACTAGCTCTTACACTTAAATTAACCCATAATTCTTATCTATGTTTAGCCATGTGGCTTGGTACCTTTTCCAAGTTCTGCCTTGACATCTTGCTTCCTCTGTGTCTGGCTGGTGACTCCTGACTCAGCCCTTCCTCTTCCCAGAATTCTCCTCATCTGCTCGCCCCACCTATACTTCTTGCCTGGCTACTGGCCAATCAGAGTCTTATTAAACCAGTGTACAAGAGCATTATTCCACAGCAAGATACCAGTAGGAAATACACACTAGCTGATAAGTATTGTTATTATATTCTCAACTATGCAATATTAAACCAGTGTACAAGAGCATTATTCCACAGCAAGATACCAGTAGGAAATACACACTAGCTGATAAGTATTGTTATTATATTCTCAACTATGCAATGTTTCTTTGGAAAAATCAGATGCTTTAATAACATATATACATTGTTTCTAATGAATGCACAGAATAAATTGTTACAGTGTTTTAAGATTTATCTAGTTTAATGACTAATTGATTTTGTTACATATGTATGTTTTCCCCCAAGCACATCTATATTTTTCCACATGCATGCATTATACAAATACACATACACACACAAACACACAAACAAATATACATATATACACACAAACACATACACACAGATATATACACAAATAAACACATACATGCACACACAAATATACATATATACACATAAACATATACACATATAAACACAAAGGTACACATACACACACACACAAAGCACACATACGTACCCACGTTCATGCATACACACACAGATGTGCATGCAGAAGGAGTCATCAGATTCCCTGGAACTAGAGGCAAAGGTGGTTCGTGAACCACCAAAGGTGGACTCTGGAAATCAAACTTGGATTCCTTTCCAAGAGCTGTGTGTGGGGTTACCAACTGAGCTGTTACTCCAGGCTCACAAACATTTCAATCTTCAATAAATTAAAGTTTGGGGATACATAATTTATTTTTCAGTAAACTCAGTTTTTCTTTCTTCTTTTTAAATTAAACTTTGGACCTCTAATTATACTATTAATTCAGTATAGCTTGGAAAGGAAAATAATGTCCACAGAAATATTCATTAATTTGGACAAGACAGCTTCAAGCATTATAAAACTTAAAGCATATTTTGTAATCAATTTCCATTCTCAAGTTCCCTGACTCTTACTCCAGAACCTGTCTTGCTGTCCTTCATTTCAACATGATTTGAGATAAATCACAAAGCATTCGAAATATAATAATATGCTTTTGTGTAAAATTGAGATGATTTATTCTTTGAAGGAATAACTTCAACCTTAGGCGTTCCAATATGTGAGAACCACTTAAGTGGAAATATTAATGGAAGAGAATTTAAGTTGATTTTATGCTTACATTTTACATACTTGATGTGTGTGTGTGTGTGTGCCAGTGTGTGTGTGTACCAGTGTGTGTGTGGGTGTTTGTGCCAGTGTGTGTGTGCATATGTGTGTGTGTGTGTGTGTGTGTGTGTGTGTGTGTGTGTGTCTGTGTGCATGTGGACCTGTGGGCCTTTGTGTGTGTGTATATGTGGCTGTGTGTATTTGTGTGTTTGTCTGTGTGGATGTGCATGAGTGCCTCTGCTTGCATGTACCTGAGTTAGGCATAGGTACACACATACCAAAACGTTCCCATAGACATCAGAGGACAATCTGCATGAATTACTCTCTCCCTTTGTCATTCCTGTCCTGGGGAGGACACTTGGGTAAGTATCTCTACCCACTGAGTTGTGAATTATCTTGACTTCCCAGTTTTGTTTATCTTTTTAATAATAAAAAAAAGATTCTAATACAAAAGATTCTGAAAAAGTATAAAACCTTAGGACCAGTTCAAATGTTCAAACTGTCTGAAAGTGCCAATATCAAGAGAATAATGAGAAAAAGTATGGGTAAAATAGTAGCTTTTTCAGAGGAGTAATTAGTTCAAAAGTTTATATAAAACTATTTAAATAAAAATCTCAAATGTACATGATATGTGGTGTTCACTGACAAGAGATAATGATATAATATCTTATTTTCTAACATGCTTTCAATACACTTGAGAGGTCATACATTTACAAATATAAATAAACTTCTAAGTTTTAAATAAGTTTTATTTTGATTTTATTATCACACGATTTTAGCAGGAAAGAATAGCTTTTGCACTCTAAGTAGGAATAATTTAAATGACAGGAGCAAAAACCATGAATAAAATTGAGAGCATAAAAATAAAGAAAATTGAATTCAAAATATATTAGCCTATTTTGCTATCATAAAAATGCCATTGACTTTTTATAACCAGATGACATTTATTTTTCATGGTTCTGGAGGAAAGGTAATCCCAAAAACAAAGACCAGTAGTCATCATCTGGTGAGGATACCTTGCCTAGTTCATAGACCAAGGATCCTTCCTGTGCCTTTTAGATGGTAGAAGGGACTTTCTCTGTTGGATCATCTGTCATTCTGAGGACTAATGGCCCCTCACAAGCCCTATGTAAAATAACATAACATAGGTTGTGGTGATGTATTGTGTCCCTCAATATACTGTGTCCCCCAATAAAATTTAACTGGGAGATCAGGGAAATAGGAAAATCCACAAGCTAACCTCACCTCACTGATACCTCAGTCTCCAAAGATACCTTCCTGTATATCCACACCTATATGCCTTTCTGTTCTGCTATCTCATTTGCTCTCTGTTCTGCTATATCACTTCTTATTCCAGCCTATCTTTGTCACTTCCTGTCTGTCTGTACAGACCTCCAGACCTCTACGGTTAGTGCTGGGATGAAAGGCGTGAGTCACCATGCCTGGCTCTGTTCCCAGTGTGGCCTTGAACTCACAGAGATTCAGAGAGATCCCTGCCTCCCAAGTGATAGGATTAAAGGCGTGTGCCAATGTTGTCTGACTTCTATGTTTACTATAGTGGCTGGATTTTTCCTCTGATCCAGTAGGTGTCTCATCCAAACATAATACCTGGGAAACACATTATTCATCCCAAAAGAAAGAAATTTTAACTTGAGTAGGGAATGCTGCGAGTTGGGCTGGACTTCTTCCTTCAAGAAGATCTTTGTATATATCAGTGTTGAGAACAGAAAATGTGATTTTCATGCTGAAGGTAATATTTCAAATCTAAATTTATATCAGTTTACACACTATCTTATCTTAAAGTGAGAATTTGTCACTTAAAGTATTTATCATACAAACTAAAATAAGTGAATAGACTGAACAAAACCAAAATGTCAAATAAGAAGCAGAAAATGTAGTTGAGCAGACACAGCTTTGCAATACCAGTTATTTAATATACTAACATACTCAGAAAAAATATTATATATATATATTGATAAATATAAATTGAAGTAAAAATTAATGAAAAACAGAAGCCATGAACTTGAAGAACACCAGAGAGGGGTTTAATGGAGACTTTGGAGGTAGGAAAAACAAGGGAAAAACATTGTAATTAAATTGCAATCTTAAAAAAAAGTGATTCCTCCCCAAAATAAAGAAATTGAAAATGGAATCAAGGAAAGGAAGATGAAAACAAGGAAAGAAAAAAAGCGTCACTGAATGTGAAATTAAAATAGAATTAAACTAGAAACTTTGCAGATGTATTTAATGACGGAATAGCCAAATATAAAGGGAGAATTTTGAGCTGTAAAAAGGGACATAGAAAATGAAGTTATGGTGAATACATATAAATAAGCATGATAAGTTGCAGATAAAATTAAAATTTATTATAATTACATAATTGAATTTAGAAGAATAAAAGTTACAAGGTCTAGATGGCTGGATAATTGTTTTGTAATACAGTGACTAAAAGACGAGAAGCCATAGTTCGTCGAGCTGGTTAAACTTACAAACTAAATAGCAAACAATCACACCAACGTGCTAAAGTATAGTGGATGAAGCAAGAAGAGGTCCCAATGTTGAAGGAACGTCAGTACAATGATGTACTCTCAGAAGTATAAAAACAAAGCATGTGAATACAAATGGAATAGCAAATGATGTTTGCGGAGATTACTCAGTCAAAATAGTGCTTTCAGCTCAAGTATGACGACCTGAGTGTGGGACCTGAGCAACAGTGTGAAAGATAAGTGCAACCAGAAGCCTCAGTAATCCCAGCACTTCTGGTCAAGCAGGAGGATTCCTGGGGCTTGCTGACCAGGTAGACTCTCTACAACCAGGGAGCTCCAGGTTCAATAATAAACCTTCTGTAAAGACTAAATGGGAAAGAGATTGAGAGACACCTGGCTCACATTCACATACAAGCACATAACAAGTATACACACATGTGCTTGCGCGTGCGCGCGCGCGCACACACACACACACACACACACACACACACACAAACATACAAACACACAAAAAGCTGAGTGAAAATGGTTACCTCCACCCACAACCTGTCCTGCCTGCCAGCAAGATATGCTGGGGGAAAGATTGCTCAGACCTTGTGTGAGTAGCCAATCAATGACTAGTCTAATTTGAGGCCCAAGCTTCTAGAGGGTGTCAATGCCCAACTCTGCCTGGATGGTCAGAAGCTGGATGGTACAGAAGACCTAGACTACAACCAAGAACTTCTGATCAAAAAAAAAAAATCAATGAAATTATTCCTGATGATATTCTGCTATATACATAGATCAGTGCCTATAACAGACTTCACCAGAGAGGCTTCCTTTGACAGCTCATGGGACCAGATACAGAGACCCACACATAAACACTTAGGCAAAGCTCAGGGAACCCCACAGAATTTGGGGAGGAAGGCTGCTAGGAACCAGAGTGCTTAAGGACTCCGGGAGAAAAAGGCCCACAGAATCAACCAAGCAGGGCTAAGAGACTCACAAAGACTGAAGAGGCAATCTTAGAGGCGTCATGGGTCTGTGCTAGGTCTTGTGCAACATGCTGTGGTTGTTTAGCTTGTGGATTTTGTGGGACTACTAACAATGAGATTTGGGAATATCACTGAGTCTTTTACCTGTTCTTGAGACCCTTTCCCTCCTCCTGGGTTGTCTTGACTCACCTTGACATGAAGGACAGTGCCTAGTCTTATTGCATCATGTTGTGCTGAGTTTGGTTGGTATTACTTGGAGGCCTGCTCTTTTCTAAAGTGAGATGGAGGGAAGTGGATCTGGGGGAGAGCGGAGATGGGAGGAGAGCAAGGAGGGGGGAGGGCTGTATTTGGAAGTTGTTGTATGAGAATTAAAATGGTGAGAAGTGGGTTACTTACAGGCAAACCCTGATGCTGATCAAAGCCCTGTAGGAAATCCTCTGGCACAAAAAAACTGTTAAAGTCTTTTCTGTAATGTGTATTTGAATTACTTGACAGGAACTAGTTCAGCAATGAACAGCCCTTTCATTTTGTTAAAAAAAAATGTACTTATCAGCTAAGGCAAATCAACACTTTGCTTTTATCAATATCATGCTTTCTCTTATTCTGTGTGCTTATTCTATATATCACTATATGCCAAGATGATTGGAAAGCTCATAAAAATGACAGAAAATGTCTTTTCACAGTTTATTACTTGTATACTGAGAACTATTCCCTTTGAAACAGCGTTCAGCACAATATGAAATTTGAAGTTCAACTTGATACGTACATCTTCTACCAGACTTAAAGGACTTATAAAACTCTGCAAAATTTGCTAATGTATCCTGAAAGGCTTTTTCTGCATGTGATATCAATTTTAATTTGTATAAGCAATGATTAATTTATAGAGGCAATCTATAGAAATATGTAAAATGCTCCAAGATTCAAAATAGGCTTAAAGTTTTAAAAAGGAAACCTAGGGCTAGAGAAATGGCTCATCCATTAAAAGCTAGGCTCACAACCAAAAATACAAAAGGAAACCTATTCTTGGTAGTTGGAATTGTTTCTCCCTAACTAAGCCAACAAGCCTTGGCTTGATGACAGTTTCAAAGAAGATGGAATGATGTTCAGCATTTAATGCATTTTCAGCTTCTAATTGTCTTGGAACATAAATGCAGTTTTAAGAAATAAAATTGGTTTGACAGGGAAAGTTCTTGAATCAGCAAGTCAGTTCAGACAGCAGAAAGTATTTTATTTTCACTAAGAAATAGTTCTCTGAAGTCTTTGAAATATGAAAAGCTTAGTTCAATACTCCTTGGATTTCATGTTTTGTTTTTATGCTTCACTGATTCCTTAAAGCACAGTGGTCCCCTCTTAAATATTCTTGTTACTTACTTCAAAAGAATAAACATTATCTGTTCAAATATATACTATTATTATTTTACAGACAAAGTGACTAATAATTGGAGATGTTAAGCCATTTTTTTTTCTACAAACAGTACAGTGAGTGGCAGATATATCTAAAAGCTGTGAACATTCAACATACTATACTATCCTTCAGCAAAGCAACAAATTCTTCCTTGATTCACTCATGTCATCTATAGCCATCCCTTAATATATGTCATGATTCCATATGGAGACCTAAACATGCAAGCAAAACATGATCTCTTGAAATGATCCTGCTGGGAAGAGGATTACATAAAAGTACCTATACTAAGCAAAATATTTTGTTAGAAAGAGTAGTTATATTTGACAAGTTCCTTTTGATTAACTACTGATCTCCCCAAGTCACAGCTTAGACATCAGTTATAAGGAAGATCTTAACTTGCAATCTCAGAGAGAATAAAATGTTGTTGAACCTTGCTGTTAGAAATAGGATAAAACTATTTGTATTCCTAATAAAATAGATATTTAATTAAAGGGGAATATATAGCTACTTTTAAAAGTTTCAATTGAAGTTGATTCTGTTTTTTTTTATTTCTATGATATTGATTAATGTGGTCATTCCAGTTATGTGATGGCTATGCTATCAGAAGCAGTTCAAACATTCTCCATATTCTGGTTATTGTTATACACAGATTATCCCTGAATCTTAGTCTGCTGCAAGTGAGAGTGATTAGTTTTCTTCAAATTATTGTCATACATATTTGTATATACAATGAACATAAAATATTAGTGGAAGAGACATCTTCAATTATCATATTAATTCATAAAATTATGATAAAAATCACAAGTCATCATACAGTACATTTTACAAGTTTACTAACACAAAGGTGATGACTTCACCCTGACTTTCACATTGGTCAGATTATGTTTTGATATTCTATGCTCTAAAACATGGACAAATTAGTTAGAGAAATGAGAGTGTGCACAAAGGCAACAGGATAATTCTTGTTGTCATGAGAACTATTTTGAATTTAATATTGCATTGCAATTTTGTGTGATTTAGATATATTCTACATTACAAAAAGTGATAAATGTATGCTCATTTTTTTCAAATTAAAATATAGTGGGTAAGTGGATGTACACTTAATGCAGAGGATCAGAACTAGTAAAAGTGCTGGGAATAAGGGGTTGTTGTATACTCAGCCCTAAAGGGGTCATATTTATCATTCACTTCAACCTCCAGGGAGGATCTTGCAAGGCCAGATAGAAATAAAGTCAATGCTCAATGAAGGGAGGGGATCTACAGGGTATGCATGGCTTTTAAACAATAAATTCATAGCAGAGTTAGCTTCCTGTACAAAAGCTTCACAAGACTGGGCTTATCAACACTCCAACATGGATGGAGGACTGACCCACAAGGCCAACTCATCTCTTAGGAGCTTTAGGCAAAAATACATTACTGTTTGTGGGACAGCCATATCCTCAGTATTGTAGCCACTGGAAAACTTCAAGTGCTCAAATAAATAATCCCTATGTATATTCAAACAGGAAACACTATTTTAATTAAGTTGGCCATACAAACACATACACACACACCACATTAAAGAAGGATTTATTGGAAAGAAGATGAGAAATGGGATATTATATGAAAACATAGGGGAATATGCTCAAAGTAAACTATGTGTATAAAGGATGTATATGTGAAATAGTGGAAAAAAATAAACTAATAAAAAAGTAGAAGTGAGCAATCTTTGAATTTCCTAAAATGAATTACTCCCAAAAGAAAACTAGTATCATAAAATATTTTAAAACAAATAAAAACAACATTCTTTGTGGAATACTTGCCACTGCCAATATTTTGCTCAGTAAAGTTGTTTTTTAGGTACTAGAATTTCAGGAAAGGATTTAGGTGTGGTAGTTCACCACTGAAGGAAGCCAAAGCAGACACTCTAGGTAGGAGCCTGGATGCAGAGACTAAAGCAGAAGCTATGGAAGGATGCTGCCTAATGGTTTGCTCCTTATAACTTGTGTACATAGCTGCTGTTATTATTATTACTGTTTTGTATTTGTCTTTGTTCATTTTTTTTTTGAGACAAGGTTTCTCTTTGTAACAGCCCTGGCTGTCCTGGAACTCACTTTTTAGACCAACTCACTTTTTGGCCTCAAACTCAGAGATCTACCTACCTCTGTTTCCCCAGTGCTGGGGTTAATGGCATGCACCCCATGCCCTGCTTAGTAGTAGTAGTAGTAGTAGTAGTAGTAGTAGTAGTAGTAGTAGTAGTAGTAGTCTATCATACATGACATCCCAACTGCAGTTTCCCCTCACTTCATTCCTTACAGTTCCCCATCACCTCCCATCTCCCCAGATCAACTCCTTCTCATGTTTCACTTGAGAAAAGAGAAGGCCTCCCACAGACATCCAGGACAGACACCCAGGGCTATCACCACTCCCAGTTATCTGGGAAATCCTACTTCAATCATTAATAAAGAAACAGTTCTACAGACTTCAGTATAGACAATCTGAGGGAGACATTTTCTTAGTTGAGATTGTTCTTTCCAGATAACTCTAGCTTGTGTCAAGTTGACAAAATAGTATCACATACAAGAAATTTCTACACTGTCAAGACTGGAGTACAAGGTAGACACAAAAGTATGTATAAAAACCATGGACAAAGATGAAAATAAATGAAGGGATGGTTGCAGACATCATGGAAGAACTTTGTATTCTTTAGGGGTATGCGAATAAAATATGTTCCTTAAATATATTAGCAGGAACATCCTTTAAATATTGACTTATTTTGACTTACATGATGTGTATGGATATGCACTTGGTCAATTTGTGTTTATCACATCCAAGGAGGTCTGGTGATGGCAAGAACAGGGCGTCAGATCCCCTGACTTAGAGCTACAGGTACTTGTGAGCACAATATGGCAGCTTGGAAACAGACCCAGTTCCTAGGCACAAGCAATCTGTGCTCCTAACAACTGAGGCATCTCTTCATCCATCCCCAGAACGATGCTTTTAAATTTTTTAAAGTTATTTTAATCAAAAGTGGCTTTAATGTAGTGGTCACAAAAGCCAGGAAAGAATGAAAAAATTCCCACCAGACACCCAAAATATGGGATTATACTTTTCATTTGCTATTGATCTAATGTAATATATAGGCTTCATATTTATTATTCACAAACATATGATTAATTCTTGAAAACTTGGAAAAATGACAAATAGGAGGAAGTAGAAGACTTAGGCAAAGAACTTTTTCAGTAGCTTTTACTTTTAGAACTCAGGGCATCTCAATACATACAGAAAGACACTCACATAATTAAACACCCATCTCAGATGTTATCAAATATTGAAAGGGAAATAAAAATTACCCAAACTAGTGTAGAGTTACATGTCTGTTGTTGTGATAAGATACTATGATGAAAGTCAACTAAAAAGAATGTTTGTTTTAGCTGATGGTTTTGTAGAGAACCAGCATCCATGATGACGGTGGTAGATCAGCAACAGGCAGGCATGGTAGTGGGAAGAAGAAGCTGGTAGCTCACGACTCAGTAGTGCACAGTAAGGGGAATGAGGCTATAAAACCTCAAAGTCAGCCCCTATTGGAATGCTTCCTCCAGCAAGGCCCTACATACTCGCGGGTCCATAACCTCCCCAAACACCACCATTCGGAGACCAGGGATTCAAACACGTGATTTTAAGGGCAACATTTCTCACTGAAACTACAATTAGTATGAGTCTAGTCAGTAATATAATCACATATAAGAAATATTTATGAATACGCTATTTTTAATCTGCTTCCTGTCAGGCAATTTCTATTCAAAAAAAAAAAAAAAAAACAACACAAAAGTAGTAGTAAATTGTTTGGCATAATTTTCATACTGTTTTTGTCATTTTGCTCTAAAAACATTATTTCTTTAAAATATTTGTTCAATTATTTAGAAAAATTTTGAACAAAAATGTTGCAAGTGCAAATCATATAGTCTATTTAGCAACACAGAGAAAATTTAACTTAAAAATTTAACACTAAGATGAGGAATAAATAACTCCTTACTATGTATCTAGGGACCATGAAATGAATGTAGAAACTGGAAAAACTGAATGAGGAAAACAGAAGAGTGAAGGTGGTAACAAATTACAAAATGTATTTAGAGATCTGGAAAGGATAATTGTAGCAAAGATAATTCAGAGAGAAACAAGAGTTTTTGAAGTGGTTTTTCACCACAAAATATAAGATTTGTCATTTAAGTGAACATTGTCTCTTTGTGGTGAAGTAAGGAAGAAATACACAATAATTTTTATGAACATAGCTACTATATGCTCTGAATGTATAATAAAATCCAATAAGCAATGTCAACTAATCAGTCAAAATTAAGCTAAATGGGAAATCTCATCATTTTGTATTCTGGAGTACTTATAAAAATCAATATCATTTTGAGGTGGAATGTGAGAATGGTTCAGGTTCATTCTCTTTTCTACTGTATTTTCAAATTTTGGAAATTCTGTCAGCATATAATGTTTCCTTGTATTCAGTGGTGAAAATTTCTCTGGAGAGGCAAGAGAATGAACTAAAAACACTTCACCTATAGCCCCAATTTTGCGTTTCCATAAAATATATTAATAATGCTGCACAATTTATGTAGGTCAATGCCAAAAAAAATGGGAATGAATACACATTAAGTACATACATAAGGGCAGTTTTTTTTTTTTAACTTCTTATTGATTCTTTGTGGATTTCATGTCATGTAACCTGATTTCAGATTCCACTCACCTCCTCATCCCCTGGTTTCTACCCTCTGCCCTTTGTAACCTCATCCTCAAAACAAAATTTAAAAGTAACCCCCTCAACGTCCCCCCAAAAAATCACAAACAAGCAAACAAAAGTCTCAGTGAGAAATCTGTATTGTGGCCCAGTGGGTCACACAGTACAAGCCTTAGTCCATACATCTTTATTTATAGTGTTTATTGCAATGAGTCATTGTTCTGGTTCACGGCCTCTGGATCCTGCTGCACTCTCAGTAGTGGGAACTCACTGGGACTCCTCTGGGATATCCTATTGTTGCCTGTGTCCCAGAGATCCGTAGCTTTGGATGTGCACGTCTGGCCCCTTCACATGCTCCAGCAGTTCATAGATAAAGTAGATATTAAGTGGGCTATCTCATAGTCCTGGTTCTGGGCCTGGGTGGTAGCTGAGTTGATCAGCCTGCCAGCTTTCCCTCATTATCCCCACCCAGGCAATCTCTCTAGCACTGCCCCAGCTAGCTCTCCCAATGTGACAGACAGAAGGAGCTGGGCCGGGTCTCCTGCTCTGATGTGCTTGGGTAGAGCTCACCCACACTCAAACAATCAGAACCTGTTCTACTGTTTTGCCCAGGAGAGATGCAGGGCCTGCTCTTTGGATTGCTACAGTTGGTGAGGGATAGGACCAGCTCTCCAGTTCTCATGCCCCCGAGGTTGGATCTCCTGCTTGTCGCAGGTTGCAAGGGTCGGGGGAAGGGCATATTTCCCTTACCCTTGCTCTCCCATGGCATACAAAGGAGGGGATGGGGGCAGCTCTTCTGCTCTCATATCCACAGGCCCAGCTCACCTGTGCCCCTGCCAATAGGGTCAGCTCTAGTGTGCTGCCCAAGCAAGGTACCCTGCCCGCTCTCCCACATAACATATACATTCTTTTGTGACTTGGAAAACATACCATGGGAATGAGCATATAAATAATATAGTAGTTGAGTTTTCACAGAGCACAGAGACAGATGATTGTGTGTAGCTGAAGTTTTCCTGTGTCCCTCCTGGTCTGCAGCCTGCTCAGACCCAAGTATTAATTTTAAACTATGGCATGGCAGGCTTCCTGTTAGCTAGATCTTATATCTTAAGTTAACCCATTTCTATTAATCTATGTTTTACCACATTTTCTGGGGCTTTACCTGCATCCCATTTCATGTTGCTCCTTGGGCGACTGGCTGATGTCTCTGCCTTCTTCCTGTCTCTCTAGTTAGAATGTACTGCATAACCTTATTCTGCCTCACCATTGGCCAAACAGCTTTATTTATCAACCAGAGCAACACATATTCATAACATACAGAACGACATCTCCATCAAATGTGTATCAGATCGGAAATATGTGTCACTTCTGAAATAACTGTCCCTTACATTTGGAGAGGTAGATGTTTCAGGAGCTGCTGGAGAGAATTGCCCTGTGAGAGAATAAGATTAAAAGACACATGTGGCATTAGCCTTAGAGAAGAAAAACAAATTAGAGTATAATCTGGGAGAAGACAAAATGAGTCTTAGATATGATGCAAGGCAAATATATGTACCTGTAGTTATTGCTTTAATGTTAATGAGTCATGCATAAATAACTCTTCAGCAAATATTTGGGAAGGGTTAGGAGTCAGCTAGGGAACATATGAGTTTTAAGTGGAGCAGAGGAGTATTCAATAGCCTAAGATGTTCAGCTCAGATCATTGAGGTAATAGCACAGCCTATCTTGGCAATACATCCTGATCATATTAAAGTGAGGGAAGAGAACCTTGTTTTGATAGAAACTAAGTAACAACACACATTTCCTATCTGATAATTGTTTTAATAAAAAAATATTGTGAAATAAATTTAATCAAAAATATCATGACCAGTTCAAATACTTTTTACATTAATCACTTCAATGTCTTTGACACTTTTATGGGCCGATTTCATATGGAACTCATCCAAGTTCTCAAGATAAAGTGATTTGCTACTTCAAACTCCTTGATAAGTCCACTTGAGGCAACAACTGTCAAGAATCTAAAGAATACAGCCATAGATTCTTAGATGTGTAAATTCAGGATGACATTTTAAAGTTATACTTGAGTGTTCTTTTATAATTCAACAGAAAGCAGAGAAATGGTTGAAAGTTTTCCCTGCTTCTTCTCAATCTCTCATAACCAAAAGAGACATTTACCTCATATTCCTTATGAACTTAGTAATTTTGATAACTTTTAGAAATATAGAATGAAGTCACATACATATGGACATTGTATGTCAGTTTTTAAAAAATCTACTTTTAATTTTAATCAGTGTTACTTTCTGTCAGTAATAGAATTTTATCAGCTAAGTACAGTGATTTTGTGTCTATTAAATTGTTAAACAGATTAATGTGTACTCATTTTAATTCATAAGAATGTCCCTATTTATTTATGTAGTAATATTTTCCCAGTTGCCTTTTAAGTCATTATACTCTAGTGTGCCACTCATAATCATATTGAAATCATGTTGTCACACTGATAACTATGCTTTGTCAGTAACATCATTTATCTATTATCCAATCATACATTTAATTCCATTTATTTTTTTACTATGCAATGTTACCCTTCTTGACAACATATGACACAGTATACATATCAAAAACAAACTGTCCTGCTGTTATGTGCATGCCTTGTATATCACAGATTAAACACCAATTAAACAAATATTTCTACATGATGTTAATTTATCTTTTTAAGAATAAACAAAATTAACTTCTAAGATGGACAAGGAGCCAGAAGGCTCTGGAAGTATGCCTGAATTCATTTTCCTGTGCCTACATTGGATGACTCCATAACTATGTGTATATCCACTTCTGAGGGATATGATAAGCTCTGGCCTTTGTGGGCACCACCTTGTATCTTGAATATATAAACTTATGCAGAAGCACACTTGAATACATACCATTTTTTGAGATATGATATCTCTATATAGTCCTGGGTATTATGGAAATTGTCCAGTAGACCAGTCTGGCCTCAAACTCAGAAATTAGTCTTTCTCTGCCTCCCAACAGCTGGGCTTAAAGTTGTATGCTGCCATACATACATTTGTAAACACAGATTTTTAAAAAGGATTATAGAATAAGTCACAGTCTGTTTTCCAATGAGTCACAATGGCTCTATCAAGCTAAATAACTGTTACTGTTAGAGAATATTCTAAAAATGGTAATTCTAAATAATTCTTTTCAAATACTGTTCAATTTCTTTGTTCCTCACTTAAAAAAAATTCCACCTTTATTGAAAAAAGATTCTTTTGTCATACAATATATTCTGATTAAAGTTTTCTCTACCTCTCCTTCTCCCAGTTCCACCCTATCTCACCTATCTGGGTCTACTCCTTTTTTGTCTCTCATTAGAAAAAGACAGGCTTCTAAGAGATAACAAAACATAACAGACTGTAACAAGATTAAAAAAAAAAAACAACACTGTATGACAAGGCAAATTGGCAGGTGTAAAAGAGCCCAAGAGAATGTACCAGAATCAGAGACGCAATCATTCACACACTCAGGAGTCCCCTAACAATGCTTAACTTAAAGCTATAATATATACACAGAGGATCTGGAGCAGACTCACGCAGATCCTATGGCTACTGCTTCAGTCTTTTCCAGTTCATGTGAGCTTAACTCAGTTGACTTAGAGGGCCTTGTTTTCCTGGTGTCTTCCATCTGCTCTGCCTCTTACAGTCTTTTTGCCTCCATTTCCACAGAATACCCTGGCCTCTTATGGAAGGGATTTGATGGAGATATCCCATGTAGGGTTGTGTCTCCCCCACACCCACCCAGCCATGCTTGCACATGCATGCGTGTGATTGCTGTCTGTAGTCCTTTGTGTTCATTCCCATCAGTTGCAGGAGGAAGCTTCTCTGACAATGCCAGAATAAAGCATTGATCTATTAGTATAGCAGAATATCATTAAGAGTCATTTAATACTACCTCTTTTTTTATTTACCAGTAGTATTTGGTTTTACCCTATGTCTCTGGGCTTTCTATCTGGTACTTGGTCACACAAGCAGTGTCAGGTGTGAGTTCCATCTTGTGCAATGGACCTTAAGTCAAAGCAGACATTGTTTGGTTACTACCACAAGCTTTATACAACCATTGCCCTAGTATATTTTGAAGGATGTACATGAAAAGTTTTGTGGCTAAGTTGGGATTTTCATTCCAATTTTGGTAGCCTGCAGAATACCTTCCTGTACCAAAGGCACTAGGATGTAGTGGTACCAGGTTGGCTTTTCCATGTTCAAGGAGTTGTATGGTATTTGTTTTCAGCAATGGGGCCTTGTTATCAGTTTGCAAGTAGCAAACTATTATCTTGACAATGTACTGGTTTGTTCGGAGGTTTCTTTGGGGCCCTTTTGGCCAATAACTCAATTGGATATAATGCAGTCCTGGAACTAGAAGCTTGTTTTGTTGACAAGAGATGGCCAATTTGTACTCCATTTTCCCCTTTATTTGCAGACTTTATTAAGATTGCTTTCAAATATTTTAAGAGGTTTCCACTAAACTAGGATTCTATTACCTTAAATGCCCTTCAATTCATAAAATTTCCTAGTTTTGCTTCTCAGTAGCTGTGATAAAACACTGATCAAATCAACCTGGGAAGTAATAGATTTATTTCATTTTACATTTACAAATAACAATATATCATTAAGTGAACACATGGCAATAACTCAAGGAAGGAACTTGGAGACACGAACAGAAACAGAGATCATGGTGGAATGCTGCTCCCTTGCTTGCCCCTTCTGAGTTTTTCACCTTGATTTTTTATATAACACAAGACAACTTCCTCAGGAGGACACTGTCTGCAGTGGGTGGGAAATTCCCAAAACAGTCATTAGTGAAGGAAATGCACATAGATATATACACCCCCAGGCCAACCTGATGCTGACACTTCCTCAATTGAGATTTCCTCTTCCCATATATGTCTGGTTATATCAATTTCACAAAAATAAAGTAGCACATAAGAAATATACTCAGAAATCATTTATTGAAATACATTTTAGTAGGTAGTTATATTTAAATCAATACTAAAAAGACATTTTGTTTAGGTTAAGTATTCTTGGAAAACTTGCTAAAATATTCCATTATGGTCAAACTGGAAGTGAGCTATAAAGATCAGTCAGTAAAGCTTACTCATCTTTATATGATTTCATATGACAAATTGATGTTTTGATTTATTGTACAGTTTCTTAATGGCAATGAAACTAGGCAATATGATAAGGGGTGACTCACTTCTGCTACATTATATTACAGAGAATGAGATAAGACATTTTAGGTTGGCAATATTTTGCTAAATAAAATGATGTAGGAAATTACTAATTACTAAGTGTTTTCTTAAACTGGAGGATATAAGGTTTCCTGACTCAAACAGTCTGTTTGCTCTGTTAAAAAATAGTCAAGTATGATGTTATTTAAAAGGTCAATCTGTTAGACTTATATATGGCCAGTGATAGAACCATAATTCACATTGACATGAATAATCCTCTTCAAAAAGCATAATTGCAGGAGAAACTCATCATTGTAGTCTTGCTATTGACAGTGGCAAGACCTTGAAGCATATAGTCATAGCATATCCACAGTCAGGAGCCAAAGAAATAAATGTGGAGATCCTTCTTTCCTTATTTTTTTGTGTTCCACTCTATGAAGACATGAACCTCCTGATTCATGAATGCTGCAATCATTAGTGTACAAGAACACTTCCCATCAATTAATTTAATTATGACAGTTCCCTAATGACATACCTGCTGCTCAACCCAGCAAGATAATCCCTCATTAAGACTTCACTCTACTGATTCTAGATAGTGTTAACTTGATACAGCCAACTATCACAACCATTAAAGTACATTGTTAATTTCAGTTTAAAATGTGCTCTTTTGTACTGGTTGACAATGAAGAGGAAGAAAGCAGAAATCACAAGTCTTCATGGCCTTACTATACCAAGGTGTACATGATGTCAATGGCTCTTATTACTACTGAAGGCTGTGTATGGCATAACACTTGAGGCCATTTTGGTGCCTGAGGACCATGCTGCCACCAGTGCCACAGAGATCAGGGTGGACAGCACTGTAACCCATGGAGATGTCTGGGCCGGGGCTGCAGCTGAGGGCCATATGGGAGTCCATGACTTTTCCTCAGCCAGGTACTGTCCATGGCTCTTGTTACCATAAAGGCAGTGTAGAAACCTGGGTTCTGGATTAAAACCTGAAGCCATGTTCATGTCCAAAATCTTGTAGCCATTGTCCTTGCAGATTTGAGAACCCTGTGCAACAACTCAGGCTATGATTGACACCCAGACCTGAACTGCAGCCTGGGGCCATTTCCAGGTCTGTGGTCCTGCTGCAGCCATGGTCTGTGTTCATATCCATGGCTCTTAGAACCATTGAAGGCTGAGCACATGCTGGAGAGCTGGGCTGCCACCTGGAGTTATGGTGTTGTCAAATGGCCACCCTGAAGCCAGGGCAATGCCAATCTGAGCTATAAGTCCAGCCCTCTGAGACCATGATGGGCCAAAGATGTCACAAAGAATCACGACTAAATCAGTAGTTCTGTAGCACCCTGGCTCTGTGGTGATGTCTATGGCCCACGTTGCTACAAAAGGCCATAATAAGAACGTCTTGCCTCTAGGTCGCCACTTGTGACCATGTTGGAGTATGAAAGACAAGTCGCTGCTGGGACCAGGCCAATGTCAGTGGCCTGCACTGCCCCCTCTGGCCATGTTGTCATCAGGCAGAAATGCTGCCTAGGGCAATGTCTGGGTCCCTGGCCCTACCACAGAGTTTGCATTAATGTCCGAGGCTCTGGTGACCACCAAAGACAACACAAGATGCGTGGGGTCTGGATCCTGCATGGGAAAGCTAGCACCACCTTAATATAAGAGCTGTCACCCCCACACTTGGGAAAGCTTACCCACCTCTTACCATGGGCCTGCAAGAGCAAGTTCCACCCTTTACCTGAGAGAAAGGTCCCAGCAGCCCAGAGGAACCAACTCAGCTGCCAAGTAGGCACACATCCAGGACTTGGAGTTGGCACACCCCAACATTTACTCCATCTATGATCTGTTGGAGTATTTGAAGGGACTGGTCCTGTAGAACCATAGCCATAGAATCTCCATGAACTCTGGGCAACAGCAACAGCAGGACATTGGAGAGGAATGTTGGTGGGGTCCAGTTGTGATGGTGTACCAAAGCCAGAGGCCTCGAACCTGACTAACAACACTTTACAAAATGAACATTTGCAAGTGATGCTGGTTGGACAAAACAGTATACTGCATGATACCCAGCAGCTCCCAATGTCGCTAAGAAAAATGAAAAGGCAGTGGAGAGGCTGGAAAGATGGAGGAGTGAAGTGCTTTCCTTTTTATATAAAAAAATATTTTATCTTATTTACATTCTTTTGTAACTTTCCTTGGGGGGACATTACATGAGTGGGATTGGGGTGCATGATGTAAAATTCCCAAAGAATAAATTAAAAAAAAAACACAAGTTGTGAATTTGCAACAAAAAGTAGAAGACAGCATTATATGGAACAGCAAAAAGGAAATATTAATAATAGAATATTTTAGATTTTTTTTTTCATTTTTCCATAAAAAGCCAGTGAAAGGGAAAAAATCCCGTAACGTTTTATTGATGCTTTTACCGGAAAAGTCATTTTACTTTCCAAGTAGTAATGTTGGTTACTAAATTCTCCATTAATGGCTCAGATAACTTGATCAAATACAAACACTTATTTTAGTTTCCAGTTATGAGGAAAAGTTTAAAAGACATATTCTCCTTGGAGGTCTATAAACTTAGGGTGTGATTATTGTTTCAAAGATTTTTGGACATGGTAATGTGGCAATAAACCTCTCTCTCTCTCTTTTTTTGATAGTGTCAAATCCATATTTTTAAAGAGGAATTTGTTACCTTCTGAAAGCCAAACAGGAAAATGTAAAGAACTGTTGCTTTTATTCAGTAACAGATGGTGAGAATTTCTGCTTGTTATAAATAGCATAATAAACATGAGAAAAATCAAAAGAATGAACACAAACATCTGAAACCTGAACCAGTAAATGAACAATCTAGAGTATAAAAACAAGAAACTGAATAATTTTTGTCTGATGGAAACAATTTATAGCTACTACCTTCAAACAATCCAGCAAAAGTGACATTTTAAATTCTTGATTCATTTGCTTCTGTGTTTAAATCAATAACAAATATCATTAACATGAAAAAAATAAACTTTCTATCATAGTATATTATAGAGACATATATCTCAAAATGCATAAATTATTTTTCTGAGTGAAGTATGCCATACATCTAGACTACATATGCAGTTCAAATATCCATGTGCATATATTAAGAGAGAAAATCTATTATTAGATATATGTCAATAGATGTTGCTTCTGAAATCTCTTTTTATGTTGGATGAGACAGCTTAATCTACAGCAAACCTGGACTTAGACTTAAAAATTAGGGTGTAGTAAGACAAAAATGAAACATTTTCAGAGAAAGGTCAGGACCGAAAAAGAAAATACAGGTACAAAGAATTAGAAGACAGAGCCATAGGTACACTGTTGGTGTTAATTTTTAAAATTATTATTTAAATTTCAAGTATGTATATAGTGTTTATATCATTTAATTCCTCTACTTTTCCCTCCCTCAAAATCCTCTTATAAACCATTCTTCCTCTCTTTCAAACTCATGATTATAGCCTCTTTTAAAAAATATTTCTGCTACTTTTTATATATACATTTGTAAAAATGAATGAATATGTAACTACACTTGCTGTTTAAAATTATTACTACTACACATATATAATAAGTATGTAACCTGTTGAGTTCATTTACTACTCATATATGTATGTATGTATGTATGTATGTATGTATATGTTTGTGTGTGTTTCTGTATGTTTTTATGGCTGAACACTTGGTATAGGGCTGACAACAAGGGACCGCATAATGAATTTGGAAATTCATCTCTAGGAAAGACTAACTTTCACTCTCTGAGAAATTTGTTGAGACTTCGTAGTTATGTAGAAGACAAAATCTCACAAGAGACTTCCTGTTCAGTCTTGATGAGAGACAAAGTTCAGAAGGACAAGATGTTCAAGTCCAAAGCACTTTTCATTTTTCTGGTTTATGAACAACAATTCTGAGATGTCAAGAGTGAAAGAAAAATTGACCCAATGTTTAGAGGCTTGCATTCCAGCTTTAGTTAAAAATTGATCAGTAGCACATGTTGCTGGGATATCATAAACATTGTTAGCACACAGAAAAGTCACCACAGAACCAAGGACTTAGTAAAATAGACAAAGAAAATATCTGGCCATTGTTGTACTTACTAGAATTGATTTAAAATGTTTCAAAGAATATTTCTAAAATCAAATTATCCTATAAGTATGATTCTCTGAAATGAAATATAATACTGATAAGGGAATTGAAATCCACATAAATATTTTCGGTAAAATGATTTTAAATAAAGTATTTTCTGAATTAAATGGGAGATTAGTTAAGACTGAAATAAGGAGCTATCAATTAATTGTGGAATCACCAATTCTTTAGAAGTTTAATATTAACATCTAGATTAAATCTTTCCCAATATTACTCTAGAGTCTGATCTCTGACAATATTTAGGATATAGAATGCCAAGACAGTAGTGGTAGGATGGTTTCTATTTTCCAAATGATAAAGAGGATTGATTTTAGGCAATATAAATGAAACTAACACCGATGTTAACATGTTTCAGTAAATGTTAGCATAGGCAAATGGAATAATGTTTTATGACCAAAAGGAGCCTTTAAAAAAAAACTTGGCCAAAGATTCTCATCTTAGAGCCCATTATCCAACCACTGACCTAAATTTCTGGACTCCTACAATCATAACAACTTTAATGACTTTTTTTACTTTTTTTCACATCATTTATTTTTCCCATTGAATTACTGAACTGTGCAATCTGCATTGTAGTACAAAACCTATTAGATACCTTTCCATGGATTTTTGAAAATAATATTTACATTTAAAATATGGATAATTATTAAGATTTAAAATTAGCTTCAGATAATAATGACAATCTGGGTCATTCTTAAATATTTTCTAGCCTTTACTTGTAGGCAGGGTTTTTTTTTCAGGACCACAATCATCTTTTTTCTTCCAGCCACTTCCCAATAACCACTTAGAGACTTATTATTAATAACAAATGCTTGGACAATGGCTCAGGCTTATTACTAACTAGATTTAACAACTTTAACCCATTCCTATCGATTTGTGTGCTGCCCTGAGGCTATGGCTTTTACCTCTCCTCCATACCTTGCTTCCTTTCCACCTGACTGACAACTCCTCTGACTCCACCCTTCTCAGTGTTCTCTCCACCCCCAAAATCCCGCCTAACCATCGGTCAATCAGCTTTTTATTAACAGTGAGATCAATACATATTCAGGATGCACAAAGATTGTTCCTCAGCACTTACTAGTTAAACTAATAGTGTTTGCAGGAGAGATGGACTTACGTTCTACACATTAAAATTGAAGAATGTGAAAATAAAACTGAGGCAAGTAAGAGAAATAAACTTGGGTCTACTGTTAATTAAAAAAAATAAGTGACTTGAAGTTATTTTCTAAAATGTAAAGTTGTACATAATAATGAACGTAGAGATTGGGAAGAAGCCTCAGCAGTTAACAAGGCTGTCTATTCTTCCAGATGATCTGAGTTCTATTCCTGGAGCTCACATTAGGTGAATCACATCTGGAACTCTACCACAGTGGTTCTCAACTGTGGTTCACAAGCCCTTTGGGCATCACATATCAGGTATGCTACATATTAGATATTTACATTATGATTCATAACAGTAAAAATATAACAGTTATGATTTTGTAATGAATTTTGTGGTTGGGGTCATCACAACATGAGGAATTATACTGAAGAATCCTAGCACTAGGGAGGTTGAGAAGCACTGCTCTAGCGCCAAGCACCTAGGACAAATAGGTAACTAAAAAACCTTTCTAATGTGTAGAACCTCCAAAATTAATAAATTGAATTTGTTCCAGGAAGAAGAAATATCAAAAGACTTTATGATCAAGTGTGAGTACTATCAATAATCATGAACAACAAGAACAAAAATCTGAATTCATTAAAGCTGCTGTAACATGTATTTTCCTTAATTAATATAAATACTGAATGAAGTTTTTTTTTTTAAGTTCTGATTTTTCTACAATAAAATAGAATCCTGTAATGAATAAGAAATTTGTATATTGATATCACAATCACAAAAACATAACATAAGCATTTAATTGATACATGGCCCTTGTTAGATGATGTAATTTCAAGGAATCATTTAAATATAGTAGCAACAAAAAAGTGTTTGCCTCTGAATCACTTTCCTTATTTCTTATGGGACTCAAGAGGTTTGAGAAACATTTGGATTAACTTTTTTTGAAGTCTGAATTGACACTGTAATAAGTATATGGCCATTATATAAAATATCTTATCTTGAGAAAATATTAACACCATTAATTAAATTGTTTCTTTTGTATTTTAATGTCAGCTACTGATTTCGTCTCATCAATTAATGTTACTCTCTCTCTCTTCTCTAAATTTTAATATGTCTCCTAAGCTGTACTGACTGGAACCAACTGTTAATTAAACTTTCTAACACACATCTCATTTTTCAGAATTAGTATTTTATATTAAAGTATGTTTAAAGATAACCAGTATCCTCAGGTTCTTAAATGGCGAAACTGAAGTATAGGATAATGAATTTCTTTCCAAATCACACCACTAATTGATCAGTTACTTTCTTTTTAAAATTATGACAAAATAAAGTAGGTTTTCTGTGTTTCTATTTTTTCATCCTTTATTTTATTTATCTAAATATTGAAAAAAACTCAAAAAGGGGCTTCTTTTTAAATTTTTAAATGGTAATCACATTGTTGAGCTCCCAAAATTTGATACATTTAGATTTATTGATAATGGATTAACATTTAACCTTTTAAAAAATATGCAAATTTAAAGTGGAGTTGAATTTACTCAGAAAATGACATTATTAAATGATTTAAAAAAATGAAAACTTTTGAAAATTTTCAACAAAAGGAAGATCATGTGGGAACTAGAAACCTACCTAACTATTCAAACTCATGAAATAATTGTTTTTGGGGGAGAACTTTCAACTATTAATGTACTTAAGCACCATAACACTAACAATAATCCACAAATATTTGTCCTTATACCCACACATAAGTTTGGTCTTCATCCCTCTTCAAGGAAACTACTCTTTTTAACAGAAAAACATTACAGAAAACCACAACCAAATAAAATGCAGGCTCCAGTGACACTATGGAAGAGTGGACAAAAACCTGTAAAAAAGCTGGGTGGTGGCGCACGTCTTTAATCCCAGCACTTAGGAGGCAGAGCCAGGCGGATCTCTGTGAGTTGAAGGCCAGCCTGGGCTACCAAGTAAGTTCCAGGAAAGGTGCAAAGCTACACAGAGAAACCCTGTCTCGAAAACCAAGAAGAAGAAGAAGAAGAAGAAGAAGAAGAAGAAGAAGAAGAACAACAACAACAACAACAACAAAAAAAAAAAAGACAAAAAACAAAAAACAAAAACAAAACAAAACAATAAAAAAAAACCCAAACCTGTAAAAGGCAGAGTATATCAGGGAGTTTGCTGTGAGATTGTGTCTCCTAGGAATGGAGAAACTGCATTCACAAAAGTCTCACCAACATACCATCCCAAACATGAGTGAAACCTTAAAAGAATCCAATTTCTGATTACTGACATTATAATTATTTTAACTATTTTAATTACCTTGTGGAGAATCTGTCACAGAAAATCTTTCTGCTACAATCTTTGGAGATGGTTCTAAGAGACCAACATGAAGAAAATGGAGGCCCATGGAACCCCTTTCAGTGACAATAATTAAGAGGATAGTGATTATCCCTGGGAAGCCTGACAGAAGCATTGTGTGAGAAATAATACATTCCTTAAATATATAAAAAAAAAATTCACTTGTTAGGGCTCAACTAGGGCAGATGCAAAGGAAACCTATGCAGCAAGAAAGATTTCACAACTCAGAAGGGATGATGAATTTAAGATTGCTACAGCCACAGCCCAGGGAGCAAATAAACAGTCCAAAATTTTAATGTTGTAAGTGCAAATCAACTCTATATTTTTCAGGTAAGAATCAAGAGTCTTTAGTTCTTGCTCTGGTACAAAGGGAGAATATTCATGAATTCTGAAAGTCTCCTAGCTTATACTGGCAAGTTAGATGTCAAATTATTTTTGCAAGAAATCATGTTTTCTCTGGAAAAAAATATGCCTATTATATACAAGTGGACATGAAAACACAACTTGTGTATGTATTGTGTGTGTGTGTGTGTGTGTGTGTGTGCACGTGGCGTATTTCTGTTTCCAAATCCTCTAGTAATTTGTATTTCAAATACATCCATTTATCATTACTGTAGCTGGAAATTTTCCTGTGCCCACCCAGCTCCTGTGTCCTCATGGTCCCACAGCTGCTCAGACTCAAGTGAACACACAGAGGCTTATATTAATTATAGCTACATGGCTATTAGCTCAGGCCTACCACTAACTAGCTCTTACACTTAAACTCAGCCCATCTCTGTTAATCTATAGTTTGCAACGTGTTCTGTGGCTTTACCTGTGTGCCATTACATGCTGCTCCCTGGACGGCGGACTGGTGTCTCCTGACTCAGCCTTCCTCTTACCAGAATTATCCTTGTCTGTTTATCCTGCCTATACTTCCTGCCAGGATACTGGCCAATCAGTGTTTTATTTATCAACCAATCAGAGCAACACATTCACAGCATACAGAGCTATATCCACAGCACTTCCCCTTTTCTTTTGTTTTTCAAAGAGGAAGGTTTCAACTCCAACATAGCAAAATTGCATATAATAAAACAGTTATCAAGCAAGAATTACAGTTACAATATCCAGTCTATTTATATTTGGCAAATTCAAAGAAAATATTCTATTAATCTCATATTTATGAGTCTAAAGTCTCATATCCGATTTATTTTTTATCATAACCAAGGAAAATTATAACTATCTAGTATTCAGCTACATCAAAGACCCCAGAAGGATACACTACTTCCTAAGTAAACAGGAAAAGCATTGTAAGAAACTTCCAAAAATCCAGAATGACAGAGACAGCTGCCTGCTTGGACACTTATAGACAGGTCTTCTGTAATATTAGGGCATCCATTCTTCAGCCAACAGGCCTAGAGTCTCTCAATTGCTTCTCTCTGTGTCCTGTAGAATACCTGAAGGACCATCTCATCTTGGAAATTCAGTGGTCACCTTTCTATGGGTCTTGAATGTCCAGCAGATATAACATTTTTCAAGCAGTCTAGGCAAGAACAGTTTCTTGCCCAAATGGCTATTTTTGCCAAGAAGATAAACTCCATATGGAGTGTTTTTGATGTCCATCTTTCGCTATGAAGTAAATCAGTGCTGCCAGAAGCAGATGTGTCTCATTGTCCAGAAAGTCTAAGTTTTTAAAACATTTTAAATGCCGTATTCTGTAGGTCATTGAAGTGTTTGAAGATTACCTACCTAACTGAATTCTATCTATGTATACCTAGAAAACTTAACATGTCTATAAGTTTGATGATCATAGAAGACTAATTATTAATCATAATTTCTTAATTATTGATTACAATTTAAATGAGTTACACAAACATAATACCTTAAACAAGAGTAGAAATATACATACAGTATAACAAAATTAACTTTAAATTGGTATCAATAAACTAAAATTGACACCAATGTAAAACATTTTATGACCAATAACAATTTGCAACCAACAACCTAAACAAAGACAAACATTCATACTAAACTAATGATAAGTACAACATGCATTTGTTGGTTTGGGGAAGGTACCTAAACAATCTGAACAGGACACATAAAAATGTATTGCAATGGAGTGTGAAATAATGCAGGTAAAATGTTTGGATAAACATTGACAGAGTGTTTGCCTACTATCAACAAAGCTTCTGGTTCTATGCTTAGAAACCTACAAACTGTATATAGCTGCAAAACACTACAGTCCTAGCACTCAAGAAGTAGAGGTGAGAGGAAGTCCAGAACCTCAAGTTAATTGTCAACTATGTAGCTAGTTAGAGGTCAGCTTAGGACACAACTGACCCTGTCTCATGGAAAAAATGCAAGCTAAAATTACAGGTAAAGTGTTTGTGATAGTACCCTTAAGTCAAATATGGGAAAAATGAATTCATACACAGTAAGGACAGTAAAATTTCTGTGAGCAGAAACATTCCAGAAATTAGCCAATATTTACTCCCCAAATGCTGGAAATTATTAAAAACTAGGTTATAAAAAAATCTGTTTTCCTCATCATATTAATATTTTACTTAAAGGAAAAATTTTAACAGGACATTTTTCAAATTTGTGTATAGTTTGATCCACAAATATAAGAAAGAAAAAACAGCTTTGTAGAAAATATAATAGATCTGAAAATGAGCATAACTAATTGAGTAACAATTTTATTTTGCAATCTTGAAGGTAGTTACTAACATTCTGAAACACAAATAAAAAGAAAGAAAAGGCAGGATGAAAAAGAGGGAAAAGAGAAAAAGAGAGATTATCTCAATTTTATCATGTGTTTTTTCAAACATGTAGCACACTCAAGCTGTAGGCTACTTCTGATTTTTATATATAATATATATTAATATAAATTAATATAAATAATATAAAAATAATATAATAAAATAACACAATGTTTCACATTAGATCAGCAAAATATCACAGAACAGGCTAGTGTGCAAGAAGAGGCTTCTAGACAATGTTTACATTTTTAAATAACTACTGTTCTTGAAATAAAGATATCTAAACCAGAAGACAGGCTGATTGAAGTATTTATATCTCTCCATCACCCATTATTATCATCAGGGGTTTAGTTTAAGGTAGTTTTCTACTAAATAGAAAGAAAATTTATCTCTCAGTTGAATGAGCTACTGTCCCTCACCTGGAAAAGCAGTGCACAGAGATAACTGCTCAGAACATCTGCATTTGTTAGAAACAGGATTCATGTTATCACGCACAGAAATCACAAACAATGTGACTTTCATCTTGACAGATCATTCATCAAGAGATAAAACAATATTATACCAAAGTCCAGCTAGGAAGGAATAGAATTGTAAAAGCTACTTTCCATCAGGCAATCAATTTATGATCCACCCTGTGACTGACAATGGAAAATGGGAAATGCACCTCAAGGATGTCACAAGTAATAGCCAAGAAAAAAAAAAGATACATTCATTATAAAAAATTCTGAGTAATTTTGAGATTTTCTGAGATAAATAGTATAGAACTAAGCCTGAAGGTAGTAGCTTTCATTGGTTGTAAATTATTTCAGGTACATCAAAAGTAATAATGATTTTCTTCCTTTACCTGAGTATAACCAAGGCTTTTTAATATAACATCATTTTGGTACATAACAAATTTTCTTAGAGGATGGCAATGGGAACTTTTCCTTCCTGGAAATTGGATTCTCACACAGTCTTCTGTATCTATATCTTCCTCATGGTAGTTCCCACTGAGATTCTTTATTCTTTCATGAATTTTTTATGTGATAACATTGGTGTGTGTTAGTTAGCTACAGAACTAATGTATTCCCTCATAGTAGACAGGGATAATTTTAAAGCTGGGCCCTGGGGGCAAAAACAAACTATGTAGTAGAGCAAAACTAACATATAGAAACATAAATGGGAACACAGGGGGGAAGGCTGATGAAGAGGAGAGGGAAAAGGAGAGATTATGTCAAAATATAACATTTCTATTATTCTTTAAGATTAAATCCACAATTCCTATGTTATTCCAATATGTTTCAAAATACACTATTTTCTTTTAGGTTATGTTAATTTCTGCCAAAATAATCATGACTAAGGTTTTGGCTGACTAATGTGGGTCCTCTGCAAGAGATGTATTCACTGTATACTGCTGTACCATCTCTGCAGTTCTGATGTTTTTCTCTTAAGGTTTGAGTTTCCAAAAGCTTCAAGGAAAGGGACTTCCCATTCTTCAAATGTATACAATGTATAGTAAATCAGTGTAGAATAAAGTGATGAAGATAAGAGAACATAATCAACCTCAGGGAATCAAACCCAACATTGACTAAGAGTATTTTTGTTATTGTCATTATCACTCATGTGATACTTCCAAAAGAGATTTGACAGAGGGATATTTACAAATTACTAATGTTAAAGGAAATGCTTTCTGTAGAATTCATGGTTAAGAACCCATGTGGAGTCTCTCTCACTTTTTCTTCAACATGATGCAAGTTCAAGGCAAAAAGGGGTAACCCATGTGGGAACTTCACATCCGTAAGCTCTGCCTCAATATCAGTGTTGGGGAGAGTGGAAACAGAATGACCTGGGTGGCCAAAGTGTTGGAGCAGCTCACAGGCCTAACACCTGTATTTTCAAAAGCTAGATACATCATCAGGTCCTTTGGTATCCAGAGAAATGAGAAGATTGCTGTTCACTGCACTGTCCATGGAGCCAAGGCAGAAGAGATTCTGGAGAAAGGCCTGAAGGTATGGGAGTATGAGCTATGGAAAAATAGTTTCTCAGATACTGGAAACTTTGGCTTTGAGATTCAAGAACACATTGATCTGGGCATCATATATGACCCAAGCATTGGGATCTACAGCCTGGACTTTTTGTTGTTGTTGTTTTGTTTTGTTTTTTCGAGACATGGTTTCTCTGTGTAGTTTTGTGCCTTTCCTGGATCTCACTCTGTAGACCAGGCTGGCCTCAAACTCAATAAGATCTGCCTGCCTCTGCCTCCCAAAAGGTGTACATCACCACCACTTCTATGTGGTGCTGGGTAGGCCAGCTTTCAGCATCATAGATAAGAAGCGCAGGAGACGTTGCATTGGAGCCAAGCACAGAATCAGCAGAGTAGGCCATGCGATGGTTCCAGCAGAAGTATGATGGGATCATCCTTCCTGGCAAATACATTTTATCCAAAAGGCCAATAAAATAATTTTCTCTGAAAAGCAAAACAACAACAAGAACAACAAAAGAACCCATGAAGATTCTTAAGTCCCATAAGATGGTAGGGACATGTAGTGTAGTTGGAGTTTTCTCCCGTCTCCCTGGAGCCCGCAACCACTCAGACCCAAGTAAACACTCAGAGACTTATATTACTTATAAACTATATGGCCGTGGCAGGCTTCTTGCTATGTAGTTCTTATATCTTAAATTAAACCATTTCAATTAATCTATAAGTTGCCACGTGACTTGTGACTTACCGGTACTTTACATCTTACTTCTCATGGCAGAGGAAGCTGACAGTTCCACTGACTAAGCCTTCCACTTCCCAGAATTCTCTTCTCTGCTTATCCTGCCTATACTATACTTCCTGCCTGTCTTCTGGCCAATCAACATTTTATTTATTTATCAATCAATCAGAGCAACACCTTCACAGCATACAGAAAGACATCCCCAGCACTTCCCCTTTTCTTTTTTTCAAAAAGAAAGGTTTTAACTTTAACATAGTAAAATTACATATAACAAAACAATGATCAAGCAACAATTATAGTTACAATACCTAGTCTATTTATAATATCTATTCTATTTGTATTTGTCAAAATTAAAGAAGATATCCCATCTATTCTATATTTCTGAGTCTAAGTTTTCATATCTAACTTATCTTTTATCATAACTAAGGAAAATTATAAGAATCTAGTCTTCAATTATATCAAAGACCTCAGAAGGATATAATATTACCTGAGAAATGGGAGAAGGACACAAGCAACTATTGGGATCTTGCGAGAGTAGACAGAGACAGCTGGTAGCCTGGACACTCATCCAAAGTTCCTCTGTAAAGTTGGGGCATCTGTCTTCAGCCCACAGGCCTAGAGTCTCTCAGTCACTTTTCTCTGTGTCCTGTAGAATGTCTGGCAGTTTCCTCTGTGAAGCAGGAACCTGAATGACCCTTTTGCCAAGCAAAGCTTAGTAGTCACCTTCCTATGGGTCCTGCATGTCCAGTCAATCAAGCAGTCCAGGCAAAAACAGTTTCTTTCCCAAATTGCTATTTTTGCCAAGAAGAAGCTAAACTCCATATAGAGTGTCTTCGATGCCCATCCTCCTCTCTGAAGTAAATCGGTGCTGCCAGGAGCAGACATGTCTCACTGTCCAGAAAGTCTAAATATTTAAAACATTTTAAATGCCATATTCTGTAGGTCTTTGAATTGTTTGAAGATTACCTACCTAATTAAATTATATCTATGTATACCTAGAAAACTTAACATGACTATAAGTTTGTCTATCATAGAAGACTAATTATTAATCTATTTCTTAATTATCTATTACAATTTAAATGAGTTACAAAAACATAATAACTTTAAAAAGAGTAGAAATATACATACAGTATAACAAAATTAACTTTAAATTGGTATCAATAAACTGAAAATCTATTCCAATGTAAAACATTTTAGCCCGGCGGTGGTGGCACAAGCCTTTAATCCCAGCACTTGAGAGACAGAGGTAGGCAGATCTCTGTGAGTTTGAAGCCAGCCTGGTCTCCAAAGCGAGTTCCAAGAAAGGCACAAAGCCACACAAAGAAACCCTGTTTCGAAAAACAAACAAACAAAAAACATTTTAAACAATTTGCTCTTTAAAAGCAGGTTCAACAATCTACCCTTTTATCCTATCTTATCTATATCCTATATTTCTATATCATATACCCCTTTCTTATTTTAGAAAGATATTGACTATGACCAATAACAATTTGTAATCAACAATCTAAACAAAGACAAACATCCGTAATCCATTTTTGGGGATGTGGGCATAGTTTTCAAGGCTATTTTCTGCTTATACAGGGTGCTGTATTCTTATGGTGATTCTGAGAAAATTAAGAATTATGGTCAAGTCCTGATTGTAATAGTCTGTGAGGCTACACTGTCTGAGCCAGTTGCTTGAAGCCTTTCTGGATGTTGGATCATATGGGCCATGGTGTCATCAGAGACCTTTCAGGGGATCTTCCTTGGTCAAACCATATTAGCCTGAAGATAATGCCCCAACGTTGCAGAGAAAACTCGGGTGACTATCCAGGCAGCTGGCTGTTTCTATCAAATCACATTTTTTTGGACTTCCTCTTTTACTAGGTAATATTATTTCCTTCTTGAGTCTCTGAGGGAGTTGAAGATTAGATTCGTCTAAATATTACAGCAATTTGTCTTTTGCCTTCTTTCATTTCTCTTCATATAATTGAATATTTGTATACTTTTTATAGCAGAACTAAATTCTCTTCTAGAGATTTATGATTTAGGTATAACAATAGAATTTTTTATTAATTGAAACTTTCAGTTTAAATAAGTTTGCCATATCTATAGTAAAACATGATCATTATTCTAATATTGAAGCTTTTACTAACAATAGCCCACAGAATAAGAATAATTACTGATTTACTAATATGAAAAGAATACCCTTTATAAATATGGGTTGTAGTCAACTTGAATTAAGAAATTTGAGTTTGCTAGAACCAAGAGGCTTGGGAGACGAATCAGTTGGTAAGGTAATGTGTGTGCAAGGGTGTAGACCTGTGTTCAGATACCCCAACCATTTTAATAGCAGGGACTGCACATTGGAGGGTTTGAATGCTGAGGTAAGTAGATCCCTGATGCTCACTGTCAGCCAGTGTAGCTGAAAGGGTGAGCTATATCTTCAGTCTGAGAATGTGTCTCAGGAACAGATTAGAGAGCAGTAGAGGAAGACACCCAACAATGACCTTTAGTCTCCACATGCATGCATGTACATGTGCATGTGCACAATCACACTTGAATAAGCACATATACAAGGCACAGATGCACACACAATGACATATGCAATAATCTACATATTTGCTAACCTTGCACTAATATGATTCTATGGCTTGACTAAATGAGTTCAAAAATGTCACTTTTTGCACTTGTATATTTTGTTGACAAAAAGCTGATTTTGTGATTGCAAAATTTTAAATTATTTTACTGCTAAGGACTCAGTAGAAAAATAATTAATAAGATTACTTTCAATTACAATTTTTAAATTTCCAGTAATTCACTTACATTGTAATTGATTTTCTTCTGGAAATTAAAGTAGAAGGTGGATGAATCTCAGTTTTTAATTTCTGGAGCCATAAAACACCTAAGAAAAACTTTAATTCTACACCTTGTTAAAGTACATTAGGGGTAGAATATATTTAAAATTTTAGAATATATTGAAAATACTTTCAAATGCTATAATTTTAAGATCCTTTTTTACAATAATATCCTACAATAAAGAATAATTGTTTGCTATGATAGAACTTAAAATCTAAGGCTAGTCAGTAATATTACAAAATACCTTTATAGCTTGTGATTATTTCACATTCCGTTTTCCATTCCAGAAATATATCAATAATTCTTAAACCTAAGAGAGTTTATAATTTTGTTGTATTTCTCTGATGCCAATGGTAGAGCTTGTGATTATCCTAAGTTTAGTACTCAGTGGTAAGGTATTGATCATTTTTTTTTTATCAGGAGTGGTCAATTTATTTATCTTTGAAGAATATTGATATAGCAAATTTATGTTAAGTATAAAAAAAGAAAATTCTATTTGGGTGATTTATGAGTGAACAGTGACTCTGAAAATAGTGATATTAATGCTGAGATTTGAAGAATGAAAAGAAAATAAGGGAGACTATTACAGAAATGTACAAGTTCAAAAACAATTGTCCTAAGTGCTAGAATGAAGATGGACTGTGACAGGATTTTGCTAACAGGAATAAAACAGCCACACACAGAGCAAAGCATTGTTCGGAAAGCACCATTCTCATTTATTTATCTTGAATCTTTATCAGAAGTTGTTTCTTCTAAAAATGCATTGACTTCTTACATGAGCCCACAAAGTAATGAAACACTGGATAAACCCCTGTGTTTTTTCTCCAGTTTGAGTCTGTCTTCTTTACCTTGCATCACCTGCTCATATCTGCATGTAGTCGTGTAAATCACCCAAGAAACATCGGTCTAATCTATCCTCTTTTCCTTCAGTGCTGACAGCTCAGAGAGAAGTTGTTGTCACAAAATTGCAGTCACCATGAATTCAGGAACTAAAGTAACCAACCTATGTGGACAGAAAAACTGTGGTGATGATGTACCCAAAGGCAAAAGCAATCGTCTCCTGAGAAACACTATCTTTTTAAGAGATGACAGTGACAAGGACCACATCACAGAATTATAATTGAGTCACACATCTACCTGACACCACCTAGACCAGAACTGCTTAAGTACACAAACTGTTGCCACTATGCCCCAAACTTTCCTCTACCTTAGCCCAAAGCTACTACCAGGACTACAAAGGTGGACTTGGATCATTAAAATCTTTTTGTTTATTCATCTTTCTGAAGAGACTACAAAGAATAAATACCTTTCTGCCCTTTACAATGGCTTGTCCCTTTAATTAGTATACTTACTTTCCTATCTAATTAACAGTTGATGATCTACAATTTTCCTGACAATATTTTACCACCATATTGTTCTGTTCAGATCTGCACTCTTCTTCAATCAATTCAATTTTGCCATTTGAACCTTTTGTCAGTTGTTAAGAACAACTTTAGAAAGACCTACAGTCATGCATTTTAGTGACACAATTATTTCACATCATTCGGCTTGTCCTGCTAATTCCTCAGTATGTCCATAGACAGCACTTTCTGCGCATGACATTTCCTGGGATGTCATTTCACAGCACTCCCAGTCTTAAATTCCTTTCTTACCTAATAGAAAAACAAGAATCTAATAAACTCTAATTGCTTATCATTTCTACTTTTAAATTACGATATACATCTCAGTAGGCACAAGCAATCTTTCTCTTCATATTCAGTACAAGTGAAATGAAATCCTGAATATCAAGTTCTATTCCTGAAATATGACTGCCACCGATTTTCCAGAACATATTTAATATGCAGAAAATAAAATGACACAATTATCTACCATTATAACACTACTACCAGCTTCTATATATCATCTAATTATGTTTATTAGTCTTGGAAAAAAAAAGAAAAAAAAAGAACAAGAAATACGTTTTTGTACATTTTTTCCTGGAGACATTCATCTTTCCAGATTTGAAATTTTCTTAATCACTGTCACTATTTGTAAAAACAGTTTCATTCTACCTTCACAATTCATGTTTTTGATATATTTCACACCATATGAAATCTGGTTTCATTAGCTTGTTACTCCAGTAATAACAGGAAAAATATTCTAAAAGTTTATTTAGTGTATTTAGTATATTTGTTTAGTATATTTACTATATTTATTTAGTATATTTAGAAAAAAGAGCTCTCCACCACAGTGGAGCTTTGTTCTTTACTGAAATGAGAACTATGGGCTTCTGAATATATTTGTATTTTCCTTAAAACAGGGTTGATGTCTACTTTCTTCACATTTCATTCTGTATTAACGTCCCTTCCTCTATATTTTCTAGTTCCTTCCCTTTTGTGCACAATAAATCCTTCTTTTAATTTTACTGCTCACATATTTTGAAATTGTGGATCATTTGTTCTCAATTTTACAAATGCTTATTCTGTAATTTCATTAATTCCATGGATGTACTTTCCACTTAAAATTTACATGTTTTGTAATATTAGTTTTTCACTATTTACTGGAGGCTGATTTTAATCTTATTGTTATTTTAATGTTACTAAATATTTTCATGAACTATCAATAAGCCCTTAAAATATGTCAGGCCAGGAAAGATGATTTTTGCAGTACTGCAAAAACTTTCAATATCAATATTAGAGGACAAAAAAACCATAAAAATTGAAGAATGTGAGAGAAAGGAATATATCGATTTTCCTTATTATTGATAACATCATGATAAAGGAAAAGAAAGGAGAAAGAATATGGATATTCTTAACCAGAGTGACGAAGTAGACAACGACTCTGGTTAAGGCATGCTACAATTCTCTTTAAAAGAAGACAGGACCAAATGCACCCCATGGTACTTGCACTTCAAAAAACATTTTCACTCAAGTGTACTTTCCACTTTTCCTGGCAGAAGTGCCCCTGTTTTCTTAACAGGTCTTTGTGGTGTCAAACCTCTGCAAGGGTTCTAAGAGGTTTCCAAGACTTGGAACAGAAATATATACGTGTAAGCCACAGAGCGCAGCCACCTGATCTCATGGGCTTATTTCGAACTTCAAATTTTTCACCAAAATTTCATTATCTTGCCCGTTGCTGTCAGGTATCTCTATCTATTTGTGATCGATTGCATGATTAAATCTCTCATTCCTGACAGTCTGAAAAGCATTATTTTATTCCATCATTCAGGTCTAAGGTATAAACACATGTAGTCTTCTAAATTCAGACTCAAATTGCCATGATATAATTCTATCAAAAATGTGTTAAATTTAATGGTCTTATCAAATTCATAGTTTTGACAAAATTCAAGAAATACAAAAACTGAAATATTCAGGCACAAATTGCCATCAAATTTTGAAACATACGTTTTATTTGATTTAATTTATTTCTTAGTTTTTTTCTTAAGTAGAAGAGTTTCAGAGGCATAAGACTCTTAAATGGGATTATCATTAAAAAGATCTTCACACTTATAATACACTTTAATTTTTTCAAGTTTCTGAAGTGTTTTGAAGCAGCACATATCAAAGAAACATCTTGTACTCAGTATTGAAATAATTTGTCTGAAAGTAGGCCACCTTGCCCCAAAAGGCAGGTTAAATCACCTGCCAGTCCACTTTACTTCTTGTTCTTCTCAATCTTATTTCTTTAGTATCTGTAGAATGACTCCATTTCGGGAATCCACTAAACATTTTATATCACATTTACAAGTACCTGCTTCATTTCTTATGACCCAAATTAACTGCACTCCACTTGACAATCGAGAGTCTAAAGAAAAGCTCAGTTCATCATTATAGAGTTGACCCAAAGGAGTGGACAAAGTGGGTTTTATATAATAAAATACTCTATTCTGGCAATCAAAACCTTTATTAACTGGCATACCCTAAAGAGACTAAGTAAACATTTTTGGAGAAATTGATTTCCTTGTGTAATATTACTAAATTCCCAAAGGAAAATCCTTTACTGAATAATAAGTAGGAATAGACCAAAAATGGTGAAATGTAATGCATTGCTATATATTTTTGAGTCAAGTACATAACAGTATATAAATATGAAATTTATAAATGATAGTTTGCATGTGAACATAATATATCTGTACCCAGTCATAAAAGCATTTGAAAGATGTTTTCTTTAGTAAGTTTTCTCATTGATGTATTGCTGAACAAGTAATGCACAAGTACCTTGTAGGTTTTCACTTTTAATTTACTGCTTCAGTCTCTCTTGGTGCTATCATATGCTATTTTAGACTTACTGAGTTGATAAAATTAAATGTATTTTTAACTTTTATTCTTACTTCCAAGTCCTTCACTTTGAATATTTTCTCATATTTTACAAATACCACAACAATTTGGGGTGCATTATCTCAAGCATTTAGCGTGAAAATTCTTGTAAGACACTGGTAAGGTGACTACAGAAGCCTGATTCCATCAATTCAATCCCTGGACACAATGTAAGGAGAAAGTAGAGAACCAGTCCCAGAAACTCGTTCATAGATCTTCAAATGCTTCTGGTGGAAGCAATGCAGAGCTCTCTAGAAACATACATCACCTATACATACAGATACAGACTCTGTCTCTGTCTCTCTGTCTCTCTGTCTCTCTCACACACACATGTATGAACACATACATACACACATAAATATATACATGCAAACTAATATATACATATAGTAAAAAATAAGTTGAATCAAGTTTATGTCATAGAAAATTCTGATAAGGTTGGAAACATGGACAGAATTTTTTGTCACCAATTTCAAAAGATACAAGAATTATAATGTAAAATTAGCAAGGAGAATGCACATAGAGAAGTATTCAATTTATAAAATCCATTATTAGTTTTCTTACTTATGAAACAATGTTAATATTATCTGTCAGAGAACGCAATATTTATAAAATATTCCTTTGTAGGAAGAAGATGATGAAGAATGCACATAAGATTTTTAAGTCTTTTGCTGTTTTAAAATATCTTTTGAATACAGAATTAAAAACCAATTTCCTGATAATTATATAAATGATAATTCAGTATTAGCATACTAATATATTGGCACAGTTTCAAAACTCTTGTCATTTCCAGTTATCATGCAAATGAAAAAGTTGCTAATAATTTTATTGAGATAATTGAACATTTTAGTTTTCAATAACAAAATAGTTGAAACTAAATTACTATTAATATAATTAGTTATATTAAAGATAATAGCTTGTATGTTAAATTTTATATTGCTTAAAGGAAATTTAACTTTATACTATAAATGATCCTAGTTTGTCAGGTATATCTTATAAATCTTAGAGGAATAGAATAGTTACCTATTATCCCCCCCAAATTATAATAAGATATTATCACAAATATTGATCTGATTAAATGCTAGATTTTCAGACTTTTGTTCTTCATTCTATGACTACATTGATGTATTTCAAGTTCTGAAATGATAAATAAAAATGTAACAAAATACCTGAACTTCAATGCAATAACATCACACATGAAAAATTTATAATCCTTTTTAGTTCCTAAGACTTTGTAACTGTGAGTTGCTTTTAAGTGTCCCTTGAAGTGTATGCCACATAATACATATTTAGTACATTTTTGATAGCTATTCACAGATGCTAGAACATTTTTTGGCATGAAGAGAGTTATATATTAAGTCTCTGTAATATAAGAAAAAACTAATATCAGAGCAATTTGTGGCATAAGGCACATATATTATATTCTCTAAAGGCTTATTAATATAATTAAGATAATGTTCTAGATAGTAGTCTTAACTTCTTTTCCTCCAGTTGGCACAAAAACAAACAGAATGACAACAAGAGTTCAGGGAGAAAACGTTTATTGTGATTCTTAGTTTAAAAGCACAATCTAATAGGGTTCATGGTGGGAAGTGTGGATGATAAGGTCTTGGAACTACTGGAGAGTGAAAATGCCCAATGCTGTTCAGTCTCCTTTTTGTTTATATAATCTCTAGGATTCCAGCCAAGGAATAGTACCACCTATATTGGGTGCATCTTCACACCTCAGTTACCCTAGTAAGAATAATCCCTCATTGGCATGCCCAGAGCTATTTTTTCTAAGTGAATCTAGATCTAGATGTTGTCCAATGGAATTTTCCATCACAGTAGGCTCGATGTTTTGTTAGAGAGCTGTTATTAAAATATCCTAGAGAATAGCCAAAAAGTAAAAACTGTTCATTTCATCTCATTGTTTCAGACTATTTTGCTCCATTGATCCTTGGCACATTACTCTGCAGAACATCATAAAACAGAGGATATGACAGAGGGTCCCCTTTTTATGGTCAACTGGAATCCAACAAAGAAAGAACCAGAGCAACATAAACTTTCTTCAACTAGGTCCTACCTTTTTTCAGATGAGGCCCCATCCTCCTGCAACAAGTCCCATCTCCCAAAGTTCTACCACATCCTAACTCCTGTTTGACTTTGTCTTTTTTCAAGAGATTAATCTATGTATAAGGGTAGAGACCACATGATTCAGACTCTTCCTAAAGTCCATCAACAGGCAATCAATATCTTATGACATGACTGATTAGGGCATGCCTTTTTTAAATCCTAATATTTGAAATACGCAATGTTTTTAAAACATTTATACTGTAATCAACAAGAATAAGTTGGAGTCTGGGTATTGTAACCATAGTAACAAACATTAGGAAATTGGCAGCTCTGAGTGCTTAATATTCAAATAGTCACTGAGGACTTCGATTGGAATATAAACCTAGGGTATATATCCTGGATCAAATGAAATTCTGTGCTTTGGATAAATCATCTACAAAACACTTGTCAGTCCACATGGTGGATTTTCTATGTTCTCAATAGCAACAATTCTATTCATCAAAGCAGATAAGTTTGCTACTTTATGCTGTCAAATCTTTTTGCCATATATTGAGTAAGTTAATAAGTAGTGATTGATGGAGATGCCAATGCTGGATTTCTATGAGAGTCTATTTTAGATTTGAACACTGCCGTACCATAATATTGCAACACTTACTGTATAACTTGGATTTGACTGCTTTTAGATTCTGAATATCTATAAATAAACATATGATGGAAAACCATAAAGGAAATAATTTTTCTTACATCAAGAAAAAGATAAATTGGGAACAAATCTAAACACCTTATCTGGGAATATTTAATATTATCTCTGGACTGAAGATTATTCTTGTCTGTAATGAGCCTCTGAACAATTTCCTATTCCAAGCAATCCTATTTATTTCCTGGAATGAAAGTTGAGTGATTTGAACGAGAATGGCCCCGATAGGCTCATATATTTGAATATGTGGTCACCAGTTGGGAAGGAATAGAACATGTGGTCTTCTTGGAGGAATAGAATGTGTGCAACTGGAGGCAGGGGTGGAGGTTTCAAAAGCCTACTTCATTCCCAGGTAGGTTTCTCTCCCTTTGTCTAGTGATTTTTGTTTCAACATGTAATCTCCCTCTCAGCTCCTTCTCCATCACCAGTGCTAACCTGCCTGGTACTATACTCCCCACTGTGGTGGTCATGAATTCTCGCTAGTTCTGTGGAACTCTGGGTCCCTAATTAAAGGTTTTGTTTTTTTAATCTATAAATGCCCATTGTCATGGTGTTTTGTTACAGGAGTAGAAGAATAAATGAGACAGTGGGAATACAAATAAATAATTGAAGAAACATTAATATCTACCTTGATGTTCACTTACATACTTTTCCACTTTACTTCTCTATTAAATTTCAAATTTAACAGCCTAATTTTGTCTAAAAATGAAGACTTAAACCTTAGTTGAGTGTAATTTACAAATAATTTGCTTATCACAAGTTTCTCTCCTTGGCTATGTATGGACAAGAAAATCGTGACCCACATTTCATCTTTCTTGGTGCTTCATTTCAAGTGAATGAGACAATGCAATTGGTTTTAAGCAAAGATGTGCTTATAATAATGTATGTACTATTCAGTATGTGGCCCTTTAAAACTGGACTTAAAATTAAGCAGGCTGTAGTACTGCAAGCTTTTAACCCCAGCACTCAGGAGGCAGAGGCAGGCAGATCTCTGAGTTTGAGGCTACTCTTATCTACGAAGCAGACAACAGGGCATCCAGGACTGTTAGACAAAAACAGTCTCAAAAAACTCACAGAAAAATTAAGTAGATAACTATATATATATATATATATATATATATATATATATATATATATATATGGGGATAATGCAGTTTTACATAGAGGTAAATGACAATAAATCTAATCCATGAATGTTGTAGTAAAAGATATACAATACCCAAGACCATCTGCAGTCTGTATGTTCCAGTACTCATAGTAAAACCAGTATGCCAGACTAGAAATAAACAAGACTTAAGATTGTTAGTAAAAGAAGCCAGATCAGCAAAGAGATAATGGGTCAGGTAGACAGCTTTGATAAATAAATGACATAATAGTTTACTGTAATTCTTGGCTCAGTGAAATAAACACATATGTTATTCACACACGAAAGAGAGGATTTTAAATAAAAGCAACATAAATTATGTCTTTTGTGTAGTAGATATAACACACGTGGCATTTTTTCCATGGAGAGGGCTTTTGCTATCAAGAACAGTGACCAAATATGTCAGTACCAGTTTCTTATGCTTAAAATTTTAGTGGCCAGACATAAACCATGTCTAACTTAGTAATTTGCCAAGAACAGTTAGCTTAGTGGATGTTTATTTATTTGATGATTATAGTCAATCAAAATATCATAAAAGTCTTGCTCTCCCATGTCAAAGTAACTGTTACTAAATCTTGAACCACTACTAAGCAGGTTCCAAATATTACAGTTGGTGTATCATCAGATAATTAATAATATTTAGGTCTTCTTATACATATTTTGCCATTGAATAGGTGAAAAGTTAAAGCTACCCAATAACAAATTTGCCAAGATTATACAAGAATTTTATATATTTAAATAAAAAAAATCAATTCTAAAGTTGATTTTATATACTAAGAGATTTCAGTAAAATATTGAATATTCAACTAAAATTGACAAATAAAATAGGAACATTTACTATTTTTATTTTCTCTTTTCATGGAAAAGAAAAAGGAAAGAAACTTCAAAGTATTAGTTCTTCATTCACTCCTTGGAAATAGTAATTGAGTAAAGGCCAAAATAATGCTAATGTAACTTGCATATGTATCCTCCAAAATACATGAGTATAACATACAGATAAAGCTGTTTTTGGATAACAAATAAATAAGAGCTGTGGTTATTGGCTGAGTGCACGACATAAAGAATTCCAGTTCTTGAAACTATCAATCATCCTGTGGCTCATGAGCTAAGAGAAAAAGTAATTTCACAATATAGTATGCTAAGAGGAAATGGAACAATCGGCTCCATTCTCTGGTCTGAAAGAAGTAAAGAAAATTTCCTTTAAGACTGGGTGTGGTAGATTTTCTTGCTATTTCATTACCCTTACAGAGACTGTGGCTTTATCTAATCACTCTGGTGCTTCACACACAATCCTCTTTCATTGCTCTCCCACTCCATCCCCGTTCCAGCTCAAATATCCAGTTCCTTCATGTTCTCATCTCCCATCTCCTACCCTCCATTGCCCCCTTCACCCCTGTTTACTCATGGAGATCTCATCTATTTCCCCTTCCCAGTGTGATACATGCATCCCTCTTGGGGCTCTCCTTGTTAGCTAGCTTCTCTAGAGTTGTGGGTTGTAGTCTGATTATCCTTTGTATTATATCTAGTATCCTCCTATGAGTGAGTACATACCATGTTTGTCCTTCTGAGTCTGGGTTACCTCACTCAGGATGATATATTCTAGTTCCATCCATTTGCCTGCAAATTTCATGATGTTGTTGTTTTTAACTGCTGAGTAGTACTCCATTGTAGCTAGAGTTTTCCTGCCTGGCCCACAGTCAGGACAAATCTCTCTCACCTGCCAGTCCCACAGGCGCTCAGACCCAACCAAGTAAACACAGAGACTTACATTGGTTACAAACTGTATGGCCATGGCAGGCTTCTTGCTGACTGTTCTTACAGCTTAAATTAATCCATTTCTATAAATCTATACCTTGCCACATGGCTCGTGGCTTACCGGCATCTTCATATGCTGTTTGTCATCATGGCTGCTGGCAGTGTCCCTCTGACTCAGCCTTCCACTTCCCAGCTTTATTCTCCTCCTTATCCCGCCTACACTTCCTGCCTAGCCAATGGCCAATCAGTGTTTTATTTATTGACTAAACAGCAACACATTTGCCATACAGAACATCCCACAGCACTCTATTGTGTCAATGTACACATTTTCTCTATCCATTCTTTGGTTGAGGGACATTTAGGTTTGTTTCCAGGTTCTGGCTATTACAAATAATGCTGCTATGAACATAGCTGAGCATGTGTCCTTGTGGTATGATTGAGCGTTCCTTGGGTATATGCCCTTGAGTGGTATTTCTGGGTCTTGAGGTAGATTGAGCAATGAAAGAGAAACCAGAGGTAGGCATCATGGGGATGGGAAGAAACCAGGAGCTACAAAAGTTTCCAGAAATCCACAAGGATGACCCCACCTTAAGCTACTAGAAACAGTGGAGAGGGTGCCTGAACTAGTCTACCCCAGTAATCAAATTGGTGAACACTCTAACTGTCATCATAAAGCCTTCATCCAGTAACTGATGGAAGCAGATGCAGATATCCACAGCCAAATACCAGGCCAAGCTCCAGAGTCCATTTGAAGAGACTGAAGAGGGATTCTATGAGGAAGGTGCATGAAGATCATCAATGGGAAATACACAGAGACAACCAAACCAAATTAGTGGGAATTCATGAACTGTGGACCAACAGCTGTGGATCCTCCATGGTACTGGACTAGGCCCTCTGCATAGGCTAGACAATTGTATAGTTTGATTTGCTTAAGGGGCCCCCTGACAGTGGGATCAGAATCCATCCCTGTTACATGAGTGGGCTTTTTGGAGCCCACTGTCTATGATAGGATACCTTACAGTGTTAGTGCAGGGGGAGGGAATTGGACCTGCCTCAACTGTGTGTATCAGGCTCTGCTGAATCCCCATGGAAGGCCTTGCCTTAGAGGAGGTGGGAAAGGGGGGGTGGGTTGGGGGTAGAAGGCTAGGGGTTAGAAGGAGGGAGGGAGGGTTATCTGTGGTTGGCATGTAAAATCTATAGAAAATTTCTTAATAATAATAATAGTAAATAATCTTCAATGGCTATCTGCCAAGGAAGTTCTTTACCACTTTTCCAGTTGATTGACATGACTCATCAGTGTAATATATAGATGAAATTGCAGCACTGAATGATTTTCACTCATTTATTCCAGTTTATGTTTTCCTGATGGGTCCAGCATTTTCATTGATAAAGCATAATTTAAAACACAGCTTTGTAGAAGAAATAAAAAGCAAAACATCAAAGGATTTGGTGAACCAAAGTTCATTTTCTCATCTAAGGAGAAATTGCTTTGAAACAAACGCAATATAACCAAAAGCCATAAAAGATATAAACATAAAGACAACATTCACAATATAGAATTATAGTTATAGACATCCATTTTGATAAAGAGTGACTCTCAACAAACCTAAGTTAACAGTTGATCATTGGGTCTTGGAATTAATAGTAGTATTTCAAATTTTACTAACGCCTAAGACATCCTTATATCCTGTGCAAAACCAGCATAATGTATATCAAAATTATTTGATATTTAGTATTGTATATGTTTAGATAAACTTTCCTTTTATCTATTTATCTTTTATCAATATCTATTTATCAATCTTTTATCTATTTATCTTTTATCAATAGATAAAGCCACAGCAGTAGACCCCAACGAAGAAAAGTACACACACATCACCACCAAAAAATAACAGGAATGAACAATCACTGGACATTAATATCCCTCAATATCAATGGACTTAATTCACCTATAAAAAGACATAGGCTTACAGAATGGATACGAAAGCAGGACCCATCTTTCTGCTGCATACAAGAAACACATCTCAAATTCAAAGATAGACACTACCTAAAAATAAAAGGCTGGGAAAAGACTTTCCAATCAAACGGTCTTAAGAAACAAGCAGGTGTAGCCATCCTGATATCCAGCAAAATAGACTTCAAACTAAAATCAATCAAAAGAGATCAAGAAGGGCATTACATACTCATCACAGGAAAGATCCACCAAGATGAAGTCTCAATTCTGAACATTTATGCCCCAAACACAAGGGCACCCACATATGTAAAAGAAACATTATTAAAGCTTAAATCACATATAAAACCCCACACATTAATAGTGGGAGACCTCAACACCCCACTTTCACCACTGGACAGATCCCCCAAATCGAAACTTAACAGAGAAATAAAGGACTTAATTGATGTCATGACTCAAATGGACTTAATCGACATCTACAGAACATTCCATCCTAACAAAAAAGAATATACCTTCTTCTCAGCACCCCATGGAACCTTCTCTAAAATTGACCACATACTTGGTCACAAAGCAAATCTAAACAGATACAAAACAATTAGAATAACCTCCTGTGTTCTATCAGACCACCATGGTCTAAAGTTGGATTTCAACAACAACAAAAACTACAGAAAACCTACAATCTCATGGAAACTGAACAATACCCACCTGAATCACCAATGGGTTAAGGAAGAAATAAAGAAAGAAATTAAAGACTTCCTAGAGATCAACGAAAATGAAGACACCACATATCCAAACCTATGGGACACTATGAAAGCAGTACTAAGAGGGAAATTCATAGCACTAAACGCCCACATAAATAAGCTGGAGAAATCTCACACTAGTGACTTAACAGCACACCTGAAAGTTCTAGAACAGGAAGAAGCAAAGTCTCCCAGGAAAAATAGATGCCAGGAAATTATCAAAGTGAGAGCTGAAATCAATAAAATAGAAACAAAGAGAACAATACAAAAAATTAATGAAACAAAGAGTTGGTTCTTTGAGAAAATCAACAAGATAGACAAGCCCTTATCCAAACTAACCAAAAGACAGAGAGAGAGCATCCAAATCAACAAAATCAGAAATGAAAAGGGGGACATAACAACAGACATTGAGGAAATCCAGAGAATCATCAGGTCATACTTCAAAAACCTCTATTCTACAAAACTGGAAAACCTAAAAGAAATGGATAATTTTCTGGATAGGTACCACATACCTAAATTAAATCAAGACCAGATATTTAGTATTGTATATGTTTAGATAAACTTTCCTTTTATCTATTTCTTTTCTTTTTTTCTGTTTTTTTGAGACAGGGTTTCTCTGTGTAGCCCTGGCTGTCCTGGAACTCACTCTGTAGACCAGGCTGGCCTCGAACTCACAGAGATCCACCAGGCTCTGCCTCCCAAGTGCTGGGATTAAAGGTGTGCACCACCACTGCCCGGCTATCTATTTCTTTTCTAACGACTGAATAAATAATATAACAATCATTGATGTTAAGCCCATTCCCTATTTTCTGTTTCTTCACTAATTTATATTATTTCAGGAAACAAAACAAAACTAAGGTTATAATGTTGCATGGGCAGTTATTGAGTATTAGGAAGGTTTCTACCTTCTTAAAATTTGTACTATCACATACCATCTGTCTCCCACAGTGATGATTATTTTTACTAAGTAAACATCAGAATTATTAAATTCTAGTTGTTATGTTTGCAACTACATTATTTGATTATTTATAGGGCTATTAGACAAACTGAGAAGCAATTAAGCTGCATACTCATAGGTTAAAGAAAATCTAAAACATGCCTCTGAACACATAACCATATGACAGAAATTAATTTGTATTTATTAAAGATTCAAGAAGCAAAGTTTTCTTTGTTAACTCCTTAGGTTTAAAATCAGATTATGGTAAGATTGCCATTTTTACTATGTTAGTCCTGCCTATCCATGAGCATGGGAGATCTTTCCATTTTCTGACATCTTCTTCAATTTCTTTTTTCCGGGACTTAAAGTTCTTGTCATACAGGTCCTTCACTTGCTTGGATAGCGTTACCCCAAGGTATTTTATGTCATTTGTGGCTATTGTAAAGGGTGATGTGTCTCTGATTTCCTTCTCAGCTTCTTTGTCCTTTGTGTATAGGAGGGCTACTGATTCTTTTGAGTTGATCTTGTATCCTGCTATGTTGCTGAAGGTGTTTATAAGCTGTATCAGTTCCTTGGTGGAATCTTTGGGGTCACTCAAGTATACTATCATGTCATCTACAAATAGGGAAAGCTTGACTTCTTCATTTCCAATTTGTATCCCCTTAATCTCCTTATGTTGTCTTATTGCTCTGGCTAGAACTTCAAGTACTATATTGAATAAGTATGGAGAGAGCAGACAGCCTTGCCTTGTTCCTGATTTTAGTGGAATTGCTTTGAATTTCTCTCCATTTAATTTGATGTTGGCTGTTGGCTTGCTGTAAATTGCCTTTATTATGTTTAGGTATGTTCCCTGTATTCCTGATCGCTCCAAGACCTTTATCATGAAGGGGTGTTGGATTTTGTCAAATGCCTTTTCTGCAGCTAGTGATATGATCATGTGGTTTTTTTCTTTGAGTTTGTTTATATGGTGTATTACATTGACGGACTTTCGTATGTTGAACCACCCTTGCATCCCTGGAATGAAGCCTACTTGATCATGGTGTGCTGTGGATATCGCTATATGTAAATAAACTCTGATTGGCCAATAGGCAGACAGGAAGTATAGGCAGGACTAACAGAGAAGAGAATTGAGGGAACAGGAAGGGAAGAGAGAGACTGCCTGGAGCCGCTGCCAGGACAAGGAAGATGTAAAGTACCAGTAAGCCATGAGCCACGTGGCAAAGTAAAGATTAATAAAAATGGGCTAAATATAAGAGTATGAGCTAGACAATGACAGGCCTGAGCTAATGGCCAAGCAGTTTAAATAATGTAAGAGTTTGTGTGTTTATTTTATAAGTGGGCTCTGGGACTGGCGGGACTTGTTTGCGGGAGCTGGAGAGAAATTCTCCAGCTACAATGGTGGATAATTGTTTTGATGTGTTCTTGGAGTCTGTTTGCCAGTATTTTATTGAGTATTTTTGCATCAATGTTCATGAGGGAGATTGGTCAGAAATCTATGGCTAGGCCCTGGGTAGATCTCTGGGAGTCCAATTAGCGAGAATGAGGAGGGTTTATATGAGCAAGAATTGTTGAGACCAAGGTTGGATAAAGCACAGGGACAAATAGCCAAACGAATGGAAACACATGAACTATGAACCAATGGCTGAGGGGTCCCTAACTGGATCAGGCCCTCTGAATTGGTGAAATAGTTGATTGGCCTGATCTGTTTGGGAGGCATCCAGGCAGTGGGACTGGGTCCTGTGCTCATTACATGAGTAGGCTGTTTGAAACCTGGGGCCTATGCAGGGTCGCTTGGCTCGGCCTGGGAGGAGGGGACTGGACCTACCTGGACTGAGTCTACCAGGTTGATCTCAGTCTGCAGGGGAGGCTTTGCCCTGGAGGAGGTGGGAATTGGGGGTGGGCTGGGGGGAAGGTGAGGGGGCACGGGAGGGGGGAGAACAAGGGAATCCATGGCTGATATGTAGAACTGAATTGTATTGCAAAATAAAAATTAAAAAATTTAAAAAAAAATCAGATTATGGGAGCTATAGCTATAGGTACAACTGATAAAGCAGTTGCCTAATATGATTGAAGTTCTTGGTGTAATTTCAAGAACCAAATAAATCAAATATGGATGATCACATCCAAAATCATGTCACTCAAGAGAGACAGAGAATAGGTTCAGACATTTAACACTTTCCTTGATTATAAAACAAGTTCAAGGCATGCCTGCAATACTTGAGATCTTGTCTCAAAATCAAACAAAACAAACAGAAAAACTAACCCATGTAATAGTAGAATCAGAAGTGATACCTTTAAAATCTCATCAATATGATTGTCCAAATGTGACTAGAACAAGGTTGACACCAATGATGAGGCCTCAACCAACCCTACACAAAGAAGTATAGACAGCTGAGTAAAGTTGGGAACAAGAGAAGTGGTCCTCTCCAGGGAAGAGCATGGACATTGCTTGCCCAGTGCCAAACAGTCAGCCCTGAAAACATACATGTAAGTAACATTACATACTCAACATATTATATTTACGAATGTATACTTATATAGAAATATATATATATATATATGTAAAATTATTGTAAAAAGAGACCATGAATTTCAAGAGAAAGGGGAATAGATGGGAAGGTTTGGGGGAAGGAAATAAAATGGGAAATTTTAATTAAATTACAATTGCAAATCATTTTCAGTTAGTGCAAAAAGAAAACCTAACAATAATCAAACAAACCTAAACACATTATATATTATGCGTGGTGTTTCATACCTTTAATCCCAGTACTTCTTAGGTTGAGGCAAGAGGATTGTCATAAATTCTACACCAATCTGTCCTGAGGTGAGATTTAGGCTCAAAAATAGTAATAAATTGATGCTGTAATAATGGAATTTCAATAGTTGAGTTTTTGTCTGGAAAGTCTAGTGTTTATCTATAGTAAATTCAAATAAATCTGCAAGAGTTAAAATATCACTTTGTAGTGGTAGATGACTGCTCACATGTCAAGTTAGAAAGATGCAAGCTATTGTTATTATAGGTGAGATATGGGCTATGTCTTATAATCTTCCAGGGAGCATTCTACTGCCTCTGATAGCCATTAACTCTCTAAAAGTAAAATAATGAATCTCTCTCCTTTAATGTTTGACTAAGTTGGGAAATTAGCACCCTGTATTTCTTAAGCTCATGACAACCATGGAACTCTGTCACTATTTCTTGTCAGGCTAACTTAAGACTTACAGATTTGACCTTGTAGTTTATCATGCTTTAGAACATAGTTCTCAGGCCATAAAGAAGGAGAATGTTTCTATTGAGATGGAAGAAGCTTTTCAAAAAAAGGTTTTGGTTTAAGGAAGTATTTATTGGTAGTATCTAAAGATTTACCATTTGAAGATGATTATAAATTGTACTTTATTTACATAATTTCTAAAATTCTACACAGAATTAATTTTCCCTATGAAAGTTACCATTATCTATAAAATGAGAATCATAGTAGTAAGTATCCAGTAAACAATTATGAAAATTAGTAGGTTAAAGGCTGTGAAACTTCACATACATATTTAGAAAATTCCAACTTCATTAAGTATCATGTTTATTATTTAGATGTTGTGTGTAACATGAATCTTAAAAAGTCTTATTAATAAAAACACACCAAAAGGTAGATATTGGAGTGAATTCTGAAAGATCAGAGAAGCAGAAAAAGCCACAGCTAATCTCACTTGGCCAACTTCTCAGCCAATCCTGTTTCCTCAAACTGGAAGCCTCTGCGTCATCACCCGAATGGATCTCAGGTGGACGGCTGCTGAAAGCCTAAAAGCTTAAAAGCTTCTAGTTCCTGGTCCTCACACCTTATATACCTTTCTGCTTCCTGTCATCACTCCCTGAGACTAAAGGTGAGTGTCACCATGCCTGGCTGTTTCCAGTGTGGCCTTGAACTCACAGAGATTCGGATGGATCTCTGCCTCCAAAATGCTAGCGTCAAAGGCATGTGCTACCACTGTCTAACCTGTATGTTTAATATAGTGGCTGTTCTGTTCTCTGACCGCCAGATAAGTTTATTGGGGTACACAATATATCAAACACAGTTGTGCAAGTAAAGCTTAACATATATGATACAATTTTTTGTAAACCTACATCTCAATATAGGTATTGACTAATTATAATCTCATGAAATATGAATGTGATAGAACACATGCCTTTTTTTTTTTTTTTTGGTTTTTTGAGACAGGGTTTCTCTGTGTAGCTTTGTGCCTTTCCTGGAACTCACTTGGTAGCCCACACATGCCTTTTATTGGATGAAATTTTAAAGTGAACATAGGAATTTACTCACTTGGAAAACACAAGGTTCTTCATGTTTTCATTGTATTAAATATGCTCCTTAAAATCTTTTGGTATTTAATTCTTAAAATATTTTACTTAAATTTTTCCTCCCTTATTTTTTTTAAACAGCAAAACAAGAAAAATGATAGGTCATTTTAAAGTACATGAAAAAATGTAGCTAGAGATTTTCTGCCTGGCCCACAGTCAGGACAAATCTCTGTCACCAGCCAGTCCCACAGCCACTCAGACCCAACCAAGCAAACACAGAGACTTATATTGCTTACACACTGTATGGCCATGGCAGGCTTGTTGCTAACTGTTCTTACAGCTTAAATTAATCCATTTCTATAAATCTATGCCTTGCCACATGGCTCATGGCTTACCGGCATCTTCACATGCTGGTTGTAATCGTGGCCGCTGGCAGTGTCTCTCTGACTCAGCCTTCCACTTCCCAGCTTTATTCTCCTCCTTGTCCCGCCTACACTTCCTGCCTAGCCAATGGCCAATCAGTGTTTTATTTATTGACTAATTAGCAACACATTTGCCATATAGAACATCCCACAGCACTTCCCCCCCCCTTTTTTTTTTCCAAAAAGGAAGGTTTTAACCTTAACAAAGTAAAATTACATACAATTTGGGAATTTGGGCGTAGCTTCTCTTACTACTTCCTGCTGGAGAGGGGCGGTGTATCTTATGGGGAAACAAAGAAAATTTTAGAATTATGGAATAGTCCATGAGGCTGTATCGTCTGAGCCAGATGCCTTCAAACCATTTTGGATGTTGGATCATCTGGGCCATGGTGTCATCGGAGATCTTTCAGGGGGTCTTGGCTGGTCAAACCTGATGTATCTTAATCTGGAACAAATCCATAACCTTTGCCTTTCTGTGGGAACAAAAGCAGAGTCTCCTTTCCAAAGCAACATATCCTTGTATTCAAATTTTGAAGTCAAAGTACCCTTAAAATATACATTTTGGCATAACTCAACAGCTTTTACAATCAAATGTTTTTCTGCAGTTAAAAATCCCAAAGACAACACAAAACAGATTCTCTGTGTAATATCCATTTTTACGTGGCTTATTTTTTATACTACTTTTACTGTTTCTTTAAATACTTTATTTTTAAAAACTATTTATTTCTTTATATAACTGTATATATTTCTTTTTATTTTCTTTCAAGCCTACATACATTTTTACACACATTGTAAACTATTACATCTGAATCTGTCTTATTGTGAATCTATTGCTTTTAACTGCAGCAGCTTTGGCTGCTGGCTCTGCCCACCTCAGCTTCCCAACATGGCCGTGGTACTTTACCACCAGCTCTGGGAGCTATCGTGGGTCTATGCTTTTATCCAAGCAGCGTATAGTCCAGAAACCTCTTTTTTTGTTTTGTACCTGCAAAGGCTAAATCTACCATGCAGCTTAATGTGCCACTTGCAGAGGCCTCATTCCCGCCATACAGCAGATCCAGCTCGCACGCTAGGAATCCACAAGTAGCTCAAACCGGCAGCGGCCACTCATTTGAGAGAGACAATTAGGAACTGTTTTTAGCTCCATTTTAGAATCTTTTCTCAGGTTTTAGGTGGAAACTCTTGCCACCACGTTGGACGCCATTTGTAGCTAGAGTTTTCCTGCCTGGCCCACAGTCAGGACAAATCTCTCTCACCTGCCAGTCCCACAGCCACTCAAACCCGACCAAGTAAACACAGAGACTTATATTGGTTGCAAACTGTATGGCAGTGGCAGGCTTCTTGCTAACTGTTCTTACAGCTTAAATTAATCCATTTCTATGAATTTATACCTTGCCACATGGCTCGTGGCTTACAGGCATCTTCACATGCTGTTTCTCATCCTGGTGGCTGGCAGTGTCTCTCTGACTCAGCCTTCCACTTCCCAGCTTTATTCTCCTCCTTGTCCCACCTACACTTCCTGCCTAGCCAATGGCCAATCAGTGTTTTATTTATTGACTTATTAGCAACACATTTGCCATACAGAACATCCCACAGCAAAAAAAAACCACATATTTTATGACTTTCATGCATCAAGCTGTAAAATCAAGCCTGAAATCTCTTTGTATTTCTGGCCTTCATTTATAATCCTGAAATATTTAGAATACTGAATCTTGCCTATCTAAAAGTTAACATTTACCCCGATCTCAGTAACATTTTTTCCTTTAACAATGCCGTTTTTGGTGATCCATAAAATCCCCAGTCATCATAAATTGTTTGGGCATTATATTTGTTTATACTTGCCATTCAGACAAGAAAAGAACACCAAGGAGAATTTCCCTAGGTGTTGGACTGCAAAGAAAGATTTAAAGTTTACCTACTATATAACTCATTTTTAGAATGCACCTATTTATCAGTTCAAACTGGTTATGCACTCATTACACAGAGGCATGACTAGAGATGGGTAATGTATGCAGGGTAAATGCTAGATTTTCCTGTTACCTACATTCCAACATAATTTGATAAACTGAACTAAACCAAAACGGAACCAAATATTTTCCCAGGGCAAGCTAAACATATTAGCATTAAAGCTTCATGAATATAAAAATCTTTTATGTTCTTGGGACATTTTATGTTTCCTATTGAAACTAATAAATAAGGTTAACATTGAAGATATACTCAGCACCCTTTATAATGTTATGTTTTAAGAGAAATAAATTACACAAAGCTCTTTGAGATCAAGGCCTTGAAGCACAAACCTAAAAAAACAGTGATGGATTTAAGTTGTAATATTTTTAAATGTCACAATATGTTGTTTTTTTCCTAACATTTGACTTGATATTAAAAAATCCTCTCCATCTTAAACTGGAATATTTTAAGATTATATATGGTGGTAGTTTTGTTAGATTTTTTTTCCATTTTCTTGTTTCTACATACCTGAAAAACTGTAGATAATTTTATTGTGGAGGATATTTTGTAGATAGTTTTAAGAGCCACAGTTAATTGTATAAATTGCCCTTAAGTATCTTGAGGTGATGCTTTCTAGGTTGACTTTCCTTTAAATGTCCAGACGTAGTGTTTGCATCAGAGAGGTCAGTGATAGGGTCTGTATTTCCATCTTCTGGACTGCTCAAATAAGCTCATAGTTGAGTATTTCTTGACATTGTTTGCATAATCTATTTTTTCAAGAATGGAGATTCTCTTCTCATCTTCAGACATATAATTAACTACAAAAAACAAAACTACTTCTCTTTCTCTTATTGTTTTATGAAATCACATTGCCTGGAAATTGTCTGGGGTACAATTTTCCTTATGCTACTAAACAGCTAAACATTAAAATTTCACTGGACTTGATATCTCTTGCACACAGAATCCCTCCTCTCACCTATCAAATGGGCTCCTGGAGCTCTCTAGGACTCAGATGTGGATCTCTGCATTTGCTTCCATCAGTCACTGGATGAGGGCTCTATGATGACAGGATATTCAACCACCTGATCACCAGAGTAGGCCAACTCAGGCACCCTCTCAACTACTTCCAGTAGTCTATGGTGGAGTCATCCTTGTGGATTCCTGGGAACCACCCTAGATCTCTGCTTCTCCCTATTCCCATGGTGTCTTCATTTATCATGGTATCTCTTTCCTTGCTCTCCCACTCTGTTTCCATTCCAGCTTGGACCTCCTGCTGCCCTAAATTTTCATCCCTCGTCCTTTGCCCTCCATTACTCCCCCTCACCCCCAGTTTGCTCATGTAGATCTCATCCATTTCTCCATCACTGGGTGCAATCCATGCATCCTTCCTAGGGTCCTCCTTACTAGTTAGCTCCAGGGAGCTGTGGGTTGCAGTCTGGTTATCCTTTACTTTACATCTAGTATCCACTTATGAGTGAGTACATACCATGTTTTGTTTGTCATTCTGAGTCTGGGTTACCTCACTCAGGATGATATTTTCTAGTTCCATCCATTTGCCTGCAAATTCCATGCTGTCATTGTTTTTCTCTGCTGAGTAGTACTCCATTGTGTATATGTACCACATTTTATTTATCAATTCTTCAGTTGAGGGGCATCTAGGTTGTTTCCAGGTTCTGGCTATTACAAATAATGCTGCTATGAACATAGTTGAGCATGTGTTCTTGTCATATGATTGAGCATTCCTTGGGTATATGCACAAGATTGATTTAGCTGGGTCTTGAGGAAGATTGATTCCCAATTTTCTGAGAAACTGCCATGCTGATTTCCAAAGTGCTGTACAAGTTTGAATTCTTACCAATAGTGTAGGAGTGTTCCCCTTGCTCCACATCCTCTCCAACATAAGCTGTCTCCCCTGTTTTTGATCTTAGCCATTCTGACAGGTGTAGGATAGTATCTCAGAGTCGTTTTGATTTGCATTTCCCTGATGACTAAGGATGTTGAACAATTCCTTAAATGTCTTTCAGCCATTTGAGCTTCTTCTGTTGAGACTTCTCTGTTTAGCTCTGTAGCTCATTTTTTAATTAGACTGTTAGGTATTTTTTTTTTTTTTTTTTTGGTTTTTTTCAAGACAGGGTTTCTCTGTGTAGCTTTGCGCCTTTCCTGGAACTCGCTTTGGAGACCAGGCTGGCCTTGAACTCACAGAGATCCTCCTGCCTCTGCCTCCCGAGTGCTGGGATTAAAGGCGTGCGCCACCACCGCCCGGCCTGTTAGGTATTTTTATGCCTAGTTTTTTGAGTTCTTTATATATTCTGGAGATCAGCCCTCTGTCATTTGTGAAGTTGGTAAAGATCTTTTCCCATTCTGTAGGTTTTTGTTTTGTCTTATTGACCGTGTAGCTGAGGAGCCTCTGTGGTACTGGACTAGTCCCTCTGGAAAAGCAAGACAGTTGTTTAGCTTGAACTGTTTAGGGGCCCCCAGGCAGTAGGACCTGGACCTGTCCCTACAGTATGAGCTGGCTTTTTGGAACCTAGTGCCTATGGTGATAAACTTTGTGCAGCCTTAATGCAGAGAGAAGAGGCTTCGATCTGCCTCAACTGAATGTACCAGGCTCTGCTGACTCCTTGGAGGATGTGGGAATGAGGGGTGGGCTGGGGGGGAAGGCTCAAGGGTGGGAGGAGGGAGGACAAAGGAATCTGTGGTTGGTATGTAAAATGAGTAGAAAAATCTCTTAATAATATATATATGTATATATATATATATATATGAAAAAAATTAAAAAGAAAATTTCACTGGCATTCATTTAGTTGGAATTAAACAAAATCCATTCTTCTCCAAAATTGTCTTTACTAGAAATCACACTACAAATTCTTATCACCTCTACTTTCTTAACTGCTACATTTAGAAAAATAATTCATTCAATTATTTTTAACATGGTACTTCAGTCAAAGTTTCATTTAGTACCCCATGACTGAATTATGTTGTTTGGGGATAGACATTTCAAAATCTTGCCCTAAATCTAAGAACCATCTTGTTACCTTGCTTACTGTATCTATTCATGACTCTATCCCTCAAATCTTACATATGTGTTAGTGTGTGGGTGTGTATGTGTGTGTATGAAAATTTCAGATGCATATAGTTTATTACTCATTAATCTCAACCATGGAAATAAGACAAACATTCACAATATGAGAGGCAAAGACAACATTTTTTACTTTAATTTTACTTTTACTTTTTTATATTTTATGTTCTTTTCATTTCCTTTTTATGAAATATCGATTTTTTTTCAAACAAAATATTCTGACTATGGTTTTCACTTCTCCAATTCCTCCCAAACTGCCCACCCACCAAATCTATATCTTTTCTTCAATCTCCAATTAGCATACATACAGTCATCTAAAAATAACAATAAAATGAAATGAGATAAAATAAAAACAAACAAATCAGAAAAGGAAGAAACAAAGGAACAGAGGGGAGAGCCAAAGAAAAAGCACAACAAAACACATATAGACACAGAGACACACTTGGTCACATACAAAAATCCTATAAAAACATGACACCAGAAACCACAATATATATGCAAAATACCAGTAAGGGAAAATTTTACTGCCCAGACAAAGCATTGTTAGACAAAGTAATTCCAAAACCACCACTGGGTTTGTTTTGTGTTGTCTATATACTGCTGGGCAAGACCATTTCCCTTGTAATCTGAATTTTCCAAGAGCATAATTTTGAAGGAGAAGCTTCAGTGTTAAAAACTGTAGTAGGTTGTCAAAGAGGCTCATATAACATTTATGTTTTTAAAAATGAGGCTAAATTTGAAAGGAAGTTCAAAGCAACTCTGATGAAGATGGACCCTACACATTATGGACATTGTTAAATTTCAGGAACTATGAAGGGTACATTCATTTAGAAATACTTTGAAGAAGCTTTTATTTATTTTCTAATGATATTATTGAATAAAATTGTATAATATTTACTTTTTAATTAAGAGTAAAACTACTTCATGGGGCTGGAGAGATGGCTTAAAGGTTAAGAGCACTGACTGCTCTTCCAGAGGTTCTGAGTTCAAGTCCCAGCAACCACATGGTGGCTCACAACCATCTGTAATGAGATCTGGCACCCTCTCCTGTATACATAATAAATAAATAAATCTTTAAAAAAAAAAGAGTAAAACTACTTCCATGCAAGCCTTACCCTCTTTCCTATGGTACTTTTAGCCTAATTAAATCAGAACCTCAGGGGACCTCTGTAAATATGCAATTATTTTGCTTCTTTTGTTGAAAAAAGAAGTGAACTGTAAAGATGTACTTTTGTAAATGGCCTTCCAGAAGTTTCAATGACACACAGAACCTTTAATTCAATTATGGAAACTTATAGTCATAGAAATAAGAATGTGGTGAAGGACACTATAGTTTTATGTGGCAGTTCAGTCCCTCTGCTCTCTAACCCTTCATCAACTTCAATATCTATTGATATTGCTACGCAAGAAAGTGACATGCAGCTAGTTTATGTCTCCTGTGAGGCATGAACTAACTCTGAGAATGGATCATTGACGAGATGAAATGCCTAGGAGAGACTTAGGTGATGGAATGTGTTTTCAAGGTTTGGATTAGGCTGTTGTGACCTCTATGAATCTTGTTACATATGAGATAATGAATCCTCACAAATTCATTATCAACATGAACAACTGGGCTTTGTGCTATTTGAGGCCATAGACATACTTTTCCTTGGTTTTTTGTTTTGAGTTTGTGCAGGATCCTGCTTTATACTCAGACTGTACACAACCCACAGTATTCCCTGACAGCCTTCCAAATGCTGTTGCTATGCTCAGTTTACAGACCTACTTTATAATAATAATAAAAAAAGTGCTACTGAATTCTAGTATTGTGAATCTAATCTGCTGGAAAAAAAGCTAAAATATTCTACAGCTGAGTTACTTTAATATCAAATATATCAAATTCTGATAGGATATCTACAAAAGATAATCATATGTAGAGAAAATCATGACTTTTGAATATGTGCACAAGTTTTAATGTTATGTATTAGTAATTTTATAGTTTATGGTATACAGATGGAATACATTTTCTGTATGTAATAATGCCCAAATAAAAATAAATTAGATAACAAATGCAGTTTTAAAAGATTAATATTTCATAATACTTATTAGTTTTTAATATTACACATTCAATAATTGTGGAATTAAGACTATGTTCTGTATTTATAAGTGCCAATTACTAATATAGTTGGCAATGTTTTAACAGCATTTAACTATTTCCTTTGCCCAGATGATAACCCAATCTACACAAATCAAGAAAGAAGTTTCTTTTTATGACTCTCTGAAGAGCTGAAGCTAAATTAGTAAGAATGCCAGAAAGGCTGAAAATGGCTGAATGCTCTATTTCTATCAGCAGGAATATCATTTGCATATTTCCAATATGCTGAGAAAAGATGAAACCACTAATTCCAATTTATTGAACTTTTCAATTATTGTTTGAAGATAAACAGGGTTTGAAGCTCAGTACTAATTTTTCTAGTATTTGGTGAGAAATCATGGACAAATAAATACCAAATAATCAATTAATTTACTTTCCTTTAAGGTATTTTTTTTTCTGAGACAGGATTTCTTTCTGTGTAGTTTTGCACCTTTCTGGATCTCACTCTGTAGACCAGGCTGGCCTCGAACTCACAAAGATCCACCTGCCTCTGACTCCCGAGTGCTGGGATTAAAGGCGTGTGCTACCACCGCCCGGCCTCCTTTAAGGTATCTTAAATGTCATGTTTAGGCATGAATGTCTATGTAAAAAATCTTGCCTGTGTATATACAAATAGTATAGTAAGCAGATTTAATGAATATTGTTCTAAACTTATGCTGTCCCTCTTCTATGTGTCAATGATGTGAATGTTTGTTCATAGTAACACTTTTGTAAGTTTTGATAATAATCTGTACTTCATTGATGATTCAAAAATGAGTAGATTCATAATTCCCTATTGCACAATCACTATAAAGAAATCTGAAGTTTAAACTTCCAGGTTTTCATTAAATTTAGAGTGTACTTATTTTACTAAGTAATTTATGGTACACTTGGTATTTTACATCATACCTCTTGCCTTCCATATAGCAGGATTCAAGGCCTTTTAAAAGTAAACCAACTGCTATCTTTTAAAATTCCATTATAATTGTTTCTCCAAATGAAATTCTAAAATCTTCATTAAAACATTGGGAAAGAGAATTCGTTATAAAATTTGACCAGAAGCAGAAGCACTGTTTTTCCTTCTCACAGTTTATGGGGCCCAAACCTGAAATGCATCAGATGGAAGAATCTTTATATGTCTGGGTATTTGAGCTGAAGATCTTTCTAGAAAAAAAATATCTTCCATGTAACAAGATAGTGTTTCAAGCAGGGGAGATATAAATGCAAATAATCACCCCTAAAGGATTACTCACAGCACAAAATGTAGATATGAGAAGACATTTAACAGGTGCTGTTCTTCAAGCTAATCTTTTTACATATATGTGTGTGGGCTAGAAAACAAATGTAAACATGAGTTTATTTGATAATCAAAGTTGATGGGCAAATATGCTGTCGATATGCATCCAGAACATCCACAGGGAAATGGTAAGGAACATCCATCATCTAAACATTTTCCTTAGCAAAGCCCAAGCCTTCAGTTGCTGGAAATTGGTGTCATGGATAAATGAGTTATCTACACTTAATCTATAAGTTTTGGGTTCTATAGATACAATTTAATTTCTAATGTAACTTCCTGAACAAAATACCTGTATCTATATATTAGTTAGTACTTTTTTTTAGTACTCAAAACATATATGACTTTAACAATTGTATGTGTGTGTGTGTATATGTGTGTGTGTGTGTGTGTGTTTATCTGTCATTAAACTGAATGATGAAAGTTCATATGTGTATCTATAATTTATTCATATGAATTGAATAATGGACTCATAGAGAATATAATTATGAATATATAAGTTGAAAATAAAAGAGTATCCTATTGATGCATAAATGTCTAAAGTCTTGATCTACTGTGGCATATGATAATTTTAAAATTTACATTTGCAGAATACAGTTTGTCTGATATCTTGTCTGATATTGCTAAGCAGACAAGAAGTCCTTGAGAAGACTCATTGTGATATGAATTGACTTTGTTAATTAAAAATAATAAAGGCTTTTCAGCTCATAAGAAAGGATAAAAAAATTAATTCCAATGATACTACTCAATGTCACAAATTCTAGAAAGAACTATTATATATATGTGTGTGTATATATATATATATATGTGTGTGTGTGTGTGTGTATTCTAGATTATACACAATCATAATATTTATATATTCTAGAATGGATATATTTAATATGTGATATATGTAATATTATATATATATATATATATCCTTTCTGCCTCATGGCCATTCAAATTTATACACATAAATCTAAGAATTTGGAGCTAAGATTTGCATATAAGAGAATAAACTGGACCTGAGTTTTTTCAATAATATTTTAAAGATCCATCTATTTTCTTGAAAATTTCATAAAGTTATTTTTTAGTCATGAACAAAATACACACACATTTTATATATTTATGTCTATGGTTATGAAAGGAGATATGAGAAAGAGATAAAGAAAGAAACAAAAAATTGAAATCAAAGCCTTACATTTGAAGGTTTAGTAAGGTATATTTAGTATAAAACTGGGGGGGAATAGTAGGCATGGATAGATTTAAATAGGTCTGGGATGTAGGAACATGGGGGAACTGTTGGGTGAGGAGAGAGTTAAATTAAAAATGCCAACTGCAACACGTACACATACACACACACACACACACACACACACACACATAAAACGATATATATAAAACTTTTTATTGATTCTTTGTGGTTTTCACATCATGCATCCTGATTCCATTTATCTCTCTATCCCTTCATATCCAATTTCTGCCCTTGCAACCTAACCCATAAAATAAAATTTAAAAGTAAAACCAAATAGCAAAAAACAAATCAAACGATCAAAAATGAAAATCAAAAAGAAAAAGTAAAATGAAACTCAAACAAAACAAGATCTTGACATGAAAATGGTAGTGTGGCCCTGTGAGTCACACAATGTATCCTTCAGTCCATACATGTTTACTTGAAAGTGTTCACTGCAATGAGTCATCCACGTGGTTCAAGGCCTCTGGCTTCTGCTCCGCTCTGGATACTGGGCCCTCACTGGGACTTCTCTTACATATCCTGTTGTTGCCTTGTGTCATGGAGGTCCTGCAGCTTTGGATTTGCAGGTCCGGTCCTTCCACATTCTCCAGCAGTTCATAGATGAAGTGGATGTTGGGCTCACACTGGTTCAGGGCCTGGGTGGTAGCTGTTGCTAAGCCCAGCAGCTTTCCTTCATTGTCACCACCTGGGCAAGCTCTACTGCACCGCCCTGTCTGTCTCACCCAATCCAGCACGCAGCCTGGAGTGGGGCCAGTTCTCCTGCTCTCATGCCCTCAGTTCTGACACCCATACCACTAGGGCTAGCTCTCCGGTTTTGTCAAGGCGAGTTGCAGGGCCCACTCTCCTGAGTCTTGAAGCTGGTGAGAGACCGGTCCAACTTTCTGCTCTGGTGTGCCCCCTCTCTCCAGGCCAGCTCTCCTGCTTACCGCAGGAGGCAAGGGGTGTGGGAGGATGGACGGCATCTTTCCCTTACTGCTTTCTGCTTGGATTTGAAGCCCAGATCATGGGAAGGAAAAACGTACCTAGTACTATAAATCTGGTCAGATATCTATACCTACTGAGGTCACAGGCCCTAAGAAAGAATCTAGTACTGGCGTTTGATAAAATGAACACGTATCAAACAACCTTCTAAGCATTAATGTCTATATCCATTAGCTGTTGCTGTTCACAACCTTGAAAAGAGAAGTTTTATTTGTCAGTGGACAACAGTTAATGCAAAGACTCAACTGTTCAAAGCGCTAAGAATAAGAGTCTTGAGTGAATACTGTAACTTAGGCACAACATCCACATTGTTTTCTCGGGGGTTTAAGGAGTATCATAGAAGAGGGCGTGGACAGATTCCAAGAGACAGAGAGGATGACGAACGAGCGCTCTAAAACACTGTCTTCTGAATACAGCATGGTTGCTCCTGTAATGAACTGAGAGCAGCTGTGGCTACCTGGACAAGACTTACCTGCACCAGCAGTAAACTGATTAGGTGAAACAGTTGAGAATAAGTTTAGCAGAGCTGGGAATGGCATAACAAAAGACAATGGGGGATGGCTATGATGACAAACAACTGCAAATGTACATACACATTTGTCAAAATTTTTAAAAATGAAAATAAAATACATTCATCAAAACTAGCCTGTTCTGTATTTTTTTTAAAACATGGGCACATTAGAACATAGGCATTGAAACTCTTTTATTTTTGATTTTTTTTTTTTTTTTAGTTTTGGGAATCTCAGTGACTTGTGCAGACAAGAGGTGTGTCATATTTGGTTTTTTATAAAAAGATCTTTGCCTTCTCCCTCTGCGTAATAAATGAAGAAAAGCTAGGGAATGTCCAATGTGGTTACAGCACAGGATGCATGTCCCTGACACTGGTAATTTAGTGTAGGCAATTTGTGACATCATCAAGGGTGCTTCAATACAGATACTTAACTTGCAAGATAGAAATATGAAGACTAAATAACATATTGTGTGAAAACATCTCAACAAGATTTTTTATACAAAACTCAGTCACAATATATGGAATAGATTGAAGCCTGAAAGGAAGTAAGGATATTTTAAAACATATGACAACATCTCACTAACTTAATAAAATCCATATATAATTGAAATTTGATATATTTAGTTTATGAAACAATACAATTACGATGTAATTATTATTAATTCATTCATCTTTCACTATTAACAACTAAAACTGTAGAAATTAATATATATATTTTTTAAATGTATTCCTATATTTTGGCTACATGAGATTTGAGAGAATGAAAAGTGTAGGGGGAAAAGGCTTCCTGGTTTCTACTTCTAAACTAAAGGGATTATAAGAATTCTTCACCCATAATGTTGCTGTATAAATTGCACTGGTTATTCCAAGGAAACACTTGGATAGTTCAGGCATCATCCTATTGAATATGCTTAGATTCATGAAAGTTTAAGTGTTTTCAAGGTCAAATTGATTCCAGTCAATGATTTTTCTTCTTCACACTTTTATTGATTATGGTCTTTTCAGAGAATAAATGGGGTGCTATAACTCTAATCTCTGCATTTTTTTTTTTTTTTTTGGTTTTTCGAGACAGGGTTTCTCTGTGTAGCTTTGCACCTTTCCTGGAACTCACTTGGTAGCCCAGGCTGGCCTCGAACTCACAGAGATCCGCCTGCCTCTGCCTCCCAAGTGCTGGGATTAAAGGCGTGCGCCACCACCGCCCGGCCGATCTTTGCATTTTTCATCCAATAGGAAGTAAATATTGAAACTTAGGGAATATAAGGCATGAGGAAACAGGAACTCACTCACTTTAGGCTGAGGATTTTTGTAGAGGTAAGAACTAATGGCTGGCTGTTCTGCTTCTCAGATCTTTCAGCTTTCACCCTGATATCTGGCTCTGTTTTTTTTTTTTTTATTTTTTTTATTTTTATTAAAAGACCATCTAAGATTCCAAAAATACCTATCTACTTCCTTTCTCAGAATGGCTTGCCAGTTCTTAGGGAATGCCTGCTGGAGTTGGGAGCTAGGATAAAGCAATGCCTGGAGGGAAAGAAGTTTGGAGTGAAGGATCTTTGTAATCAGCTGGAGTTTGCAGAAGGGATTCGTGGGGAGGGAAGCCACAGCAGGTATTCTGGTATAGAGCTGGCAGTGAGACTTGGGAAATGGAATTGGAAGAAGTAAGAGAGAGGTTCCTTACTATTTGCAGTTAGGGAACCTTTTTCCCTGGCCAGAGTGGCCTGTGGAAATGCCTGCTGGAGTTGGGAGCAGGGGTAATCCAATGAATGAGGAGAATGGATGTAGGAAAAGGAAACAAAAAAGATTTAAGTGATGGAGATAAGGACAGAGAGTAAGCAGAGGCCAGAGCCAGTGGTCTGCTACAGAGCTGAGTACGAGACAGGGGGGCTGGACTATGAGTGACAGAGAGAGGCAAAATCTACAGTTAGCTTGCTTATTTCCCTCCTGGTCTCTGTGTATTTATTTATTTGGCTATCTCCGTGGATCTGTCTTTTTCAAAGCATGCTTGAGTAGGTCAAGGGATAACTTATATGGAGAGACAGTATAACTTGTATAACTCTCCTACTACAATGAGGGTTCTGGGATCAATCTCAGGTCATCAAGCTTGACAGTAAGAACATTTCCTCCGGGCCATCTTGCTGGCTCTCATTGTATTTTAATCCCTCTATGGAAACACTATATTTCCCATTTAATGGGAAATATTCAAAAATAAATGCCATCTTACTATTTTTCATTATTTACAATATAATTCTGTATTTTAGTTTTCTTCCATATAATATGCCATATTTACATTAATATTGTTGAATCACATATTTTTATTTTATGTCTTTATATAATACATTATATTAGATGTGTTTATGTCCTTGAAATTATGAACCTCTTTTTATATTCATATCTTAAAATCTCAAATTCTTCTTATCTCTATCATAATCTAAAATAAAATTATCATATTAAATTCCATACAATATAAACTTAATTAATTATTGTAGAGCAAAGAATAGTGAACATAAAATGTGTCATTGTTAAAAAAAGAGCCATCCATAGCTGAGTAGAGAAGCATAAATGATCTATTCTGAGAGAAATTAAGGCCTTGTTAACAGAGCTTCATCAACATAGAAAATGGACTTTTGTAACATCACAGGATTGCATACAGATATGCAAAAAACTGTCTTCCCCCACCCCAGGGATTATTGTTTCTATTGTATAGGAGGCATAAAAATGCTTCTCTGTAAACAACTTATCATCACATTTTTGATTCCTAAAAAAGAATCAGTCAAATACAGAAGACACTGTATTCCATACACCATGTTTTAATCAGATCAAATGAGGGAGCTTCAGTGCAGCACATATTAGACTCCTAGCAAAGTTGTATTTTAAATCTATGAAGTTGCAATTATGAAATCATTTTAATTACACAGTTAAAATTATAACATGTTTTTGACTTGTGAGATGAAAGATATTTTAGTAAACTTACAGTTATATTAAGGTTGTTACTTTATGATACAAGTTAAAATAGAGAAATTTAGAGTAGATGTATGTGAACATACAAGATAGAACACAGTCTAATAACCCAAATAATGAGATTTACAACTGACTGAGATTTCACCAATTCTTCTATGTATGAGGACAAGTTACTGTGGAAATTAAATGCACTACATGTCTATTAGTCAGGGTTCTCTATAGTCACAGAACTTATTATAGAATAAATCTACCTGTGTCTCCCTCTGAATATATATATATATATATATATATATATATATATATATATGCACACATATACATATATATGTGAATCACAAAGAAGTAGGCTAAATGCAAGTGAAGGAACAGATGTTCCTACAAGGAGATGGCAAGAAGATGAAGGACTGAAGGATGAACACACTCCCTTCCTTCTTCCATTGTCCTTTCAGCAGAAGATGTGGCCCATAATAAAGGTGTGCCTTCCAGCCTCAAGGTCTAGATTAAAGGTGTGTGTCATCCAGTCTCATGATCTGGATCAAAGGTATGTTGCTTTCTTTCCTCTGGGTCTGGATCATAAATATGCACTCTATTTCTAAAATATAGTTCATTCCACATATATTCAAGTCGACAATAAAGAATAGCCATCACAACATGTAATAGGCAATTAAAATATTTCTACTCAAAATTTAAATTGATATTGATGTATGTGTCATACATAAGTATCATAATATGTCAAATATATACATCTCTGTTATATTTTATAAGTTTATTGGCCAATTTTTCTTTTTCTTTTATCATTGTCTCTTTTATTCATTAGACCATGTATGGCCAAGAATGTTAGATTTCTTGGTATTTAACTTTTTTAGTTCTTTGTATATTCTAGGTATTAATCCTCTGTCATAGGAACAGATGATAAAGATTCTCTCTTATTCTATATAATTTTATATTTCTTGATTAAGTGGTTACTTTGCTGTGCAGAGGCATCTCAAATTCATGTAATCTCATTTGTCAATTATTGATGCTGTTCTTAGAGTCTTTTAAAGACAATTCTTTTTTTTGTTTGTTTGTTTTTTGTTTTTTTGAGACAGGGTTTCTCTGTGTAGCTTTATGCCTTTTCGTGGAACTCACTTTGGAGACCAGGTTGGCCTCAAACTCACAGAGATCTGCCTGCCTCTGCCTCCCGAGTGCTGGGATTAAAGGCTAAATCTTGTTTATGGTTATAGCTTAAAAAAGTAATGTCATGTGAAGTAAAAATAAGGCAAATGGAGATTTTTTTTTGAACTGAATTAAATCAGATGCAGTGTTGTGTTTTGACTAATAACGGCTTCCACAGGCTCATGTGTTTGAAAACTTTGTTTCCCAGTTGATAGAACTACTTGGAAAGGATTAGGAGGTGTCTTGTGGAAAGAGGAATTTCACTGGAGGCAGGTTTTGAGATAGAACAAAAATAGTCTGAGAAAAATGAAAATAACTAATAAGAGGTTGGAACAGAAAAAAATGGGGCAGGGAGTAGAAGCTTTACAGAGAACATTGTCTAAATATATTATTTTATGAAACTGTTCTTAGAAAAACCTAGTGATATGTAAGGATAATATGTATAAATAAAATTTCATTTCTTAAATCAATTGCTATGAGAAAATGTAATGGAAGTGTCATAGGTCGCATTCTGAGCTGATGATCAGTGTGTGAATATATTGTGAGAGCTAAGCCTGGGATAAATTGTTCTAAATTTGGATGCTGTTAAGTACTTAGGTACTTTTTTATCTCAGTCAAGTGTACCTAGATGTGCCTAGGGCTAAGGTTATATTCTTTTTTCCCATATTTCCCATTTTGTTTTTTGTGTGTCTGGGGACAGAGATCAGGTTCAAGCACACATTAGAACCTAGGTAAGAACTAAGCCAATCCTATATCTCAGGCCTGTGATTTCTTTGCATTTTCCTGAATACTTTTTTTAAATATCAATCATTTTTAAGTGTCAATGTTTCTTATATTCTGAAAGTAGAAAACTGGATATAAGAGATTTTTTTTGATGTGAAACACTCATGGGATATAGATTTTACAGCAATAATTATAAAAAGCATCCTTTATTGTACATACTCTGATATACAATAGAAGATTCTTTGCCTTCATTTTCATCACTGACAATGATTGCATGGGTTAATTCACCTAATTAGGAAATGTCACATTAATACACATACTCTTTCAGAACTATTACAACTTGTGAATAACTATGTTGGAGTTTTGATATCATTTATTTAGTTCCTTTACATATTAAATATTTAGAAGTCCAGATGGTGCATGAATAAGAAATGGTATAGAGTAGTTTTAATATTTATATTCACACTCTATATAGTCTAATTTTCATCAAATAGCTTTGAACAATAGCAATGCTATGTGAAAGAACTACATTATGCAAAAACGTGTAACATTTGTGCTGTGTTTATCACAGAACAGTAAATGAAGCCACTTGGCAATTAGCTACAATTTGGTAATTATAGTGGATTAACTTGAAATATGTTCTACCAGATGTCTTAGTGTTCTGTTTTCCTTTTCTTAACTTTATTACCTTTGCTATTCTTCTGTCAAACCACAATTTTCCTGTAACAGTGAATTTGCAAACATTAGCTACTTTTTAGACTGATTTTGCTTAAATATCTGAAGTTTTCTATTTCCTTAAGGTGGCTAGAACAAAAGAAAGCCCTGTGAGAAACCCTCTCGTTTGCCTTACAGAAAAAGGAGACTGTGCTCAGAGCATTACTGCCTCAGTCTCACCTTACGTCAATGGACATATATCATTATGTCAAATCATGTCATAGTTTGTACTTTTAAAACTCTTATCACAGGACTTTAATTTACACTGATTCACGTGCTCAGGGCTTTGAAAAGTACCTGGCCCATTTTCCCACTTCATATACCCAGTAAAAGTATGTTGAGTGAAGGCGAAATACTCTGTAACAGCTATGCACAGAAATAACTTACAGGCAGAGCGGAAATAACTTGCAATCTGCTAATGAGAAATAATGTGTGTTATGAATGCTTTTCATTTATACCAAGTCAAATTTCTTAAACCCAAAAATACATTTATTTGATTTCTAAAAATGAAAAAATTGACTTCAGAGGTTTGAAGCACTATTTTATGCTTACCAAACATCTTAGTTTAATCTTGGGGGAACATAACTTCATTTTCACTATGATGAAATAACTTGTCCCTTAGAAGAGTTAAATTAACTTCAATTTTTCCTGCTAATGGAAAGCTGAGCACTACTATAGATCATTTGAGCCTGCAGATTTATAGAGAAAAGCCAGAAATTTCCTCTTTAAATAACTTAGATAATTAAATGAAGAAAGTTCTTGGGAAATAGATTAGAAGAAAGTCACATTTCCTTATGACTGTTTAATGCTGGACATTTAAAAATATTTTCACCTTCTTCGTCTCATTTAAGGAGTTCTGGAGAGACACCTTTTTTGTGTTGCTATGTTTTGCTTTCCTTTGGCTTTCTCTTTTGTTGTTATTTTAATCATTAAGACAGATTAAGTGATACACTAACAGCCTTAGATAGGGCCTAAAATTCTATATGAGACAGAATAGGAGCAGGGACTCAAGGCAACAAAGAGCTTCTCCTTCTCTACCTCCACCTTTTTTCTTTCTACTCCCAAATCTCATATATTCTTTTTCATTTAGAAAGTATCAAGTTCCTATTATTATCACTGGCATATAAAAATAAGCTTCAAGGAGCCTGCAAGCTAATGAGAGAAACCTGTATGCAAATAGGAGGATGAATCCTGAATAGCAAGTACTCAAATAAAGAGAGTGAAACACTACATGCTGTGAAAACATGGGAAGTAGCCTAGGAAAGGCAACATGAATTGAGTGTCATGTGAACTGTGTCCCAAAGAGCCAGAAAAGGTTCTATTCATACGTTTTTAAGTATATCACAGAGCCTGGGTAGCATTGCTAAGAAAGCACAAAGAAGCCACGTTGTGATCAAGCAGGATTTTAAAAACTGCTGTCAGGAGAGATCTACGTCCTTCTGTTTCATCCTGCTGCTTCCTCGTGTTTGCTTCCTTCCCGGGACATGCTTCATATACATTGATTTCATATCCCAGCAACTTTTGCTTTCAACTCCACTCAGTGATGATCTGAAACTTTAACTACCTCTTCATGTCTTTCTTTTTCTTTTTTGCCCTCTTCTCCAATGTGAGTATTCTAAGGTCCTAGCTGTAGTGGGGTAATGACCTTCATTTACTGTTCCAAGACAGCTAACCAAGCTCTTCTGCTTCCTGGGCTGTTTCACCCTGGAAGCTCCTCTCTGCATAAAAGTTAATTCGCTGAGGTCACTTACTCACTCACTCCTGCAGGACCAATGCCCTGGGAAGCTGAGACAGCCTGTAACATGTCAGGCAATTATTGTTTTGCCCTAGCGGATAACTGATACCCCTGGAATTAACAAAGATAGTCTTGGTTTGTCTCTGAATCTTTCTTCTTCCTTGACCTCTAAATCTACCAGTACATTTGTAAAATCACAAGATTGCATACACATATGAGAAAAAAATTGTCTTTTTTCCCCCAAGGATTAGTTTTGTTATTGTATAGGTGGTTTAAAAATGCTTCTATGTAAACAAGTTATCAGGACATTTTTGATTACTAAGAAAAAGTCAGTTAAAAACAGAAGATAGTATATTCAATACATCATGTTTAAATCAGATCAAATGGGAGAGCTCCAGCTTAGTGCATATTAGATTCCTAGGAAAGTTGTATTTAAAATCTATGCGGTGTAATTATAAAATCGTTTTAATATACACATTTAAAATTATAACATTTTTTGACTTGTGGGATGCAAGATATTTTAATAAACTTACAGTTACATTAAGGTTGTTACTCTATGATGCAAGTTAGAATAAAGGAGAACTTTAGAGTGGGATGTGTGTGAACATACAAGATGTGATATGGTCTAATAATCTGAAAAATAAGATGTACAACTAACTGAGATTTCACCAATTCTTCTATGTATGGGAACAACTTACTCTAGAAATTAAATGCACTCCATGTCCTCTCACCTAGAATATGTCCTTACATGGTTTATCTCAGCTGAAAGCAACAGATATCTGTTAAGGAAACACATGTTGATACAACTCAAATAAATTTAAGCAACTCAAGAAAATTCTACATTAAACTACAGTATGTTTGTTTTTTCATGAAAAACCAAATATATGACTTAGGAAGTGGTTAGTTTGACACTATTATAATAGCAGTGCTTAATCTGTAACTAATTTACTATAAAATAAAAACACTAACAAAAATAAGATGAACCAATTCAAAACAGAGCTGAACTACAAAAATCTGTTTTATATTATTGCAGCTTTGTACATATGTAAGCAAAAATATTAGCTTGCTGATGTCACTGAGAAAGAATAAACAAAGGATTTTTTTTTCCAGTTTCTTTTTTTTTTTTTTAATTTTTATTTTGCAATACAATTCAGTTCTACATATCAGCCACAGATTCCCTTGTTCTCCCCCCTCCCGCCTCCCTCACCTTCCCCCCCAGCCCGCCCCCATTCCAATCTCCTCCAGGGCAAAGCCTTCCCCACAGACTGAGATCAACCTGGTAGACTCAGTCCAGGCAGGTCCAGTCCCCTCCTCCCAGGCTGAGCCAAGGGACCCTGCATAGGCCCCAGGTTTCAACCAGCCGACTCATGCAATGAGCACAGGACCCGGTGCCACTGCCTGGATGCCTCCCAAACAGATCAGGCCAATCAACTGTCTCACCCACTCAGAGGGCCTGATCCAGTTGGTGACCCCTCAGCCATTGGTTCATATTTCATGTGTTTCCGTTCGTTCGGCTATTTGTCTCTGTGCTTAACCCGACCATGGTCTCAACAAATCTCGCTCATATAAACCCTCCTCATTCTCGCTAATTGGACTCCCAGAGATCCACCTGGGGCCTAGTCATGGATCTCTGCATCCAGATCCCTCAGTAGTTGGATGAGGTTTTTAGCACGACAATTAGGGTGTTTGGCCATCCCATCACCAGAGTAGGTCAGTTCGGACTGTCTCTCGACCATTGCCAGCAGTCTGTTGTGGGGGTATCTTTGTGGATTTCTGTGGGCCTCTCTAGCACTTTGTTTCTTCCTATTCTCATGTGGTCTTCATTTACCATGGTCTCCTATTCCTTGTTCTCCCTCTCTGTTGTTGATCCAGCTGGGATCTCCCACTCACCCAAGCTCTCTTTCCCTCGACCCTCGCCCTTCACTACCCCCACTCATGTCCAGGCTGTTCATGTAGATCTCATTCCATTTCTCTGTCATTGGGCGATAAACAAAGGATTTTTAAAAAAGAGCAGTGGTTAACTATTGTTACATAAAAAGAGTTGTGAGCTTCAAATGAAAAGAATTTTCCAGATATTTGAAGCTGAAATAAACTCAACATAGTAAAAGTTAGCAAATTAAAATTTTGTTATGATTAAAATAGATCACACAGTAAAATTATAGAAGTAGAGGAGGAAACAAAATTCAGTTGGTAAGTGCAATATAATATTTAGAGCTCATCTTGTAAATTACTATCACAACTCTTCTGATGACTTAATATTTGTCATAATCATAGTAAACTTGGAAATAAAATATCTCAGGAAGACTATTATATAAAGCATTAATTAAATGTAGTAGTCAGATGAAGTTTATTCAACATGGAAATCCTTGTTAAAGAACAATGGTTTATATTAATCAGCTAACAGCATTATTTTTAGTTCAAAGATATTGTGATATAGCACAAAGAGGTAGAACATGAGAAGAATTAGTCTTGTACCAATCCTTTCCAGTAAAAGACCAGCAGTTATACAACTTGCTCTGAATACCATATGTAAAGAGAAGAACATATGTTACATGTAATCAGAGATTTCAAGTAGAAGGTTTTCTTGAGAGAAGTATAGAATATTTCTTAGCATTCTGGTACCCTGTCTGTATTGGGCTATATCCTACCTCACTACTGACATTTGGAAGCCTAGTTCCTTTATCTTCATACTCTATGCACACACACACACACACACACACACACACACACACACACACACACTCAATCTTGGAACAATGCTTCTAGAAGTATTACAACACATCTTTGCAGAGGTCTGTGTGCACACTTCTCTGAAAAATAGAATAAGCTTCTTTCCTTGATAAGCATCAAAAACATACACATTTTATTCAGTATCATATTCTTTCTGTTTGGTTAAGAAACCAGAAAGGTCAATTTGGCGTGAAAAAGTTTTGGGTACATGCAACATAAGGCAAATCGAAACTCAAAGTGAACATTTAGGAGAATTCTGTAATTATCATTTTATGACTATGTATAATTGCATGCATATGATTAAAATCAGATATATAATGGGAAGAGAAATGTGCAGAAGAAAAATGAGTATATGACTTTATCATACAGAACAGAGATTGCCCTCAATATACTCCTTAGTAAGTAACTCTTCCTTCTCTTGAGCACTATGAAAGTATGCCTCAAACTATAATCGTGAACCCTGAGTATCTTCACACTTGAAGCATATTCTTTTTTCTATTGCTTTGCTTTAAGTTTTTTTGTTGCTTTGATATAAATCAGTGTATTATTATATTTTTATATTGCTCCATGTTAAATTACTTGTTTGAAATCCAATATTTGTGGTCTTTTATTTCAATATGTCATCCACTGGCAACATTATAGTGCATTGTATGATCTGATTTATGCTATATGAATGAGAAACTATAAGAACATTTGATCTTATAAAGGAATGAATGCAAACAGGAAGTGGATCCAATTCTATTTTTATGCACTATTTAGTAAATCAGTAGGCTGTAATGAAGCCAAGATTATAATTAGTAACAAACCACCAATGAGTTACATAAGCAAGAAGTTGGTATTTGGTCACATTTTTAAAATTTACTTAGCCAGTATTCTTATTATTTTCTTTTTTTCAAAGAAACAACACTAGCATGATAGAATTTATTTGCTTATTTATTTTTTATTTGCTTATGTTTCCCATGGAGAGGGTGTGAGACTAGGTGCGGCAAGTGTGCATTTGTACATGTATGAAAGTAAGAAGAAGTCAGGTGCCCTGTTCTGTCATTGCCTAGATAACTCTATTAAGACAAAGTCATCCAATGAACCTGGAGGGTGACTGGAAGCCTCAGTCCCCAAGCACCCTCGTGTCTAACCCTCTATATCTGCACAGTATGGAGATAGCCGGCCAACATACCTGAATGTCCAGCCTTATGTGACTTGTGATTTGAACTGAGGTCCTTATAATTGTACAGGAAATGTTCTTTCTTTCTGAAACATCTCCCCAGTCCTTTATTCTTCAATTTCTCCTTACATGTATCTACTTTGTTAAATAATTTATTTTTTGACAATTTCATATGTATATTTCATATATATACAATTCATTGTGACTAGTCTCACCTGTCACCCTCGTTCCTCTCCCTTCCAATCTCACAACTAGCCCCACTGTTAATTTTCCATTTTCTGTTTTTTTCTTTTACTGAAAATAGAATATTTTCTTACACTATATATCCTGATTATGGTTCCCCCTCCCTCAACTCCTGCCATTTCTTCACCACCTCCCATCCTATCTAAGTCCACTTCCCTTTTGCCTCTCATTAGGAAAAAACACACTTCATAGAGATAGTAATAAAATATAACAAAATAAAATATAGCAAGGTAAAAGAAATTATCACATCAAAGTTGACCAAGAAAAACAAAGAAAAGAAAACTCAAGAAGAAAGAAGGCTCAAGAATCAGAGACCCATGCATTTGCAATCTCAGCAATTCCATAAAAACACTAAACTGAAAGTCATAATACATACATAAGCAGTGGATCTAATTCAGACTCAATAAGGCCCAGCACAAGCTTCTTCCATCTCTGTGAGTTCATATGAGCTTTGCTCATGTTGATACAGAAGTTCTTCTTTTCTTGTTGTTCTCTATCCCTCTGGCTCTTACACTCTTTACACCTCCTCTTTTAGGGCATTCCCTGAGCTCTGAGGGGAAAGAGTTAATGGAGACATCCTATTTAGGGATGAGTGTTCCAAGATCTCTCATTCTCTAGTGTGATATGTGGCTATGGGTCTCTGTATTTATACCCATCTTCTACAGGAGGAATTTTCTTGGGTGATGGCTGAACAAGGCACTGACATATGAGTATATTAAAATGTCGTTAGGGGTATTTTTTTAATCCCAGGAGTACTGAGTTTTACTCTACGTCCCTGGGCTATATAGTCTATATTACTTGGTCACCAAAGCAATGTTGGTTATGGATAACACCCTTCCAATCTCATGGAGTGGGTCTTAAGTCAAGTTGGACTTTGTTGGTTACTCCCACATGCTTTGTGCCACCGTTACCCCAGCATATCTTTCAGGCAGGTTAGAATTATGGAGCTAAGGATTCGTGTCTGCGTTCATGTTTATGTTTCTCTTTTACTAGTATGCAGAGTACCTTCCTGTACCAAAGATGCTAGAACATAGGGTAAAGGCTTTCTGTAGTACTTGCCCCTTTCATATGTTCATGCCTCCTTGTTTTCATTTGTAGCTCACTGAATTCAACTAGAACTCTGTGCAATAATGGATATGGAATTATCAAATGGAGGCACATAGGTATCACTGGAAATGGAATGAGAAGATGATAAAAAAAGCAGAATATAGAAATACTGTAAAATACTACCTTTGAACATTACATAGCCATTACAAACATGAATTCAATAGTTGTGGTGGCCAGCTTTGGAAATTCACAAGACAGGGCTTATGGGGTGCTATTCCTCTCTGCTGAGTGATTTAAGTTTTTTTTAACATCATTATCATCACATAATTATGCTGTAGAAGTCTATTTTGTTGTTTAAGTTCCATATAAAAACTAAATAATCTCCTTATGAACACAAGGGCTTCTCTTAATTTTTTAAGGTTGAACTTTTAACATGAGCATCTTTCTTTATATCAAAGTTATTTTCTTGATTTTTAAGTTTGTATAAAAGTAAGTTTTACAACTTCCTGATGGTATTTGGAACAAATTTTCCAATTTTTAGCCAATGTGGTTTAGATAGTCTTGTTGAATTTTGTGCTGGACCTGCTATTCCAACCTCATCAATCAGCAAAGTCCATTTTGACTCTATTGATTGGTTCAGGATTGGAATCATGATTCAAGTTTACCCAACGATAATCAATCCTAGGCATTTAAGTCAGTCGAGGAGAAATTTTCTTTATGTAGATGCCTTAGCTTAATAGGAGAAAAACTCAAACCAACATGGCCTACTGTGTTGAATGTTTCAGGGGATGGAAATGAAGCCAGTGCAGAGGGAAACAGAGCTAAAAGAAGGAGAAACTTGGGTTCTGATAACAACGCTTATGTCCCTGGATCCAAGGGACTATGAATTATCTATATATTAACACCCCTCAATAAATAAATAAATATCTCATTGTTTGTTTTTAATCATGATTCCAGAGTAATTTCTTAAGACACAAGAACCAGGTAATTTAGACTGTTAATGCGATGTGCACAGGTAATACATGCCTACAAACCTTCTTATCCAGTTATCTTGAAACCATTAGTTTTACTAATCAAAGCCTATTTATTTTGAAAATTAACAAATTAGTGTTTGCCAATGCAGCTGTTCATTGAACTCATATATCAAGAAATTAATCTTTAAGTGCTAATTTAATGACTTATTAATAAATGGCCTGTAGCATTGACTTTAGGGTGCTCCTCCTGTAGGGTATAAAGTTGACTGATGATGGAGAAATGTTGATTTCAAATCTGAGTACCTAGTTGCCTGTGTGAATGAGACACTGTACAGTTTTTAACAATATGGACTTCAGCTCACAATTCTGAAGCATTTTAGAATAAATATTGGCATTTTAAGAACCTCAATTTCTCTGATTTTTCACTGACTTTTGCTACCTATTAGTGATACTGCAGCAAGATTTTCCTTTGTTAATTGCTCAGGCATTGTCCTTTCTTGAGTAAGGGACCACCTAAAGAGAAAGTTTGTAGTGCCAGAATAAAATCTGAGTTGGGAGCCTATGGCACTACAAAGTCAATGTGTACCTACTACAGATCTTACACGTGATTGGCTGACTGAGCTTTGATGAGAAAGCTACACATTCCTCTTTTCTATGCCATTTAATGAGAATGTAGCCTCTAAGTGAAATGACAAGTCTACCTGAATTTTTCGTCAGTCCTTAATGAATTATAATTGAAGGGAAATGATATAATAGATTAATTTTCTTGACTCTAATGCAATTTTGTTACAGAAGCTTTATGTCTAATGTTATTACTATTTCAGAAAGCCAGATGTATTAAATTTATTGTCACTTGAAAGTCTATACTTAAAACACAAAAGGTGTAATTATATATAAAACGCATATGCTATATGAGTATTGAAAACTCAATCTGTTTCAGTTTATATTAATTAAATATTGATTTTTTAAAGAATTGCAATATTCCACAATATAACATATATAACAATTATACTTTTGGTGAGGTCATAATGAATATTTGCAGATGGGTAGAATCTAATGACAAAAATTTTAAGATAAAATAATTCACATGACGATATTTAAAATATTGAAAACTCTAAAGGCAAAGAAAATAACATTTTACATAGGTATTTAAATAAAACTGTTATTTTTATTGGTCTAGGCTTTCATTTGTCCATAGTTTGTTTTTAAGATCAAGTCTCATGATATTTGGAACTCCAAATCATATTGTATTGATTAGAATTTAATTTTTTTTACAATGAGACATAGTAATAATGACAATAGTCATCATCATAACCTTCAGAGAGTCTTGCAGAGCACTAAGTCTTCTAAAGTGCTAAGGAAGAAGGATTAGGCAGCTATTTTGAACCTTTCTTGATGCAATTTGTATTTCAGTGTTGGCTTTAGTTTTCAATTAAGTAATGCTTATACAGGTGAATTCAAAATATGAAAAGTCACTCTCATTGTGTACTTATTTTACAAAACACATTTGCTAATTAAAAGTGTTCTTATAGGTATATTTTTGACATTGAACATAAAATTGTAAAAATAATAAACTGTTACTAGAGTACACTCTTTCAGCGCCAGTAGATATAACATAAAGTGATAGCCCACAAAGTTCCTCTTCTAATGGTATGTTCAACCAGAGTTTTGTAATTCAACACAAAATATCATGACTTTGCAAAATATCTATATTGTGAAATTGCATGAATTTATGTAACTGTCATACATTGTTTTCCCTGCAATTTTCTGTAAAAACGAATTATCTTGACATGTATTTGTGAGCAACTTCATATGTTTGCTAAGAAACTGAAACAATAACAAATAAGAAAGAGTAAAATGTCAAAGAACGTTTAAAATTGAAAATAAAAGACAGCCGGGCGGTGGTGGCGCACGCGTTTAATCCCAGCACTCGGGAGGCAGAGGCAGGTGGATCTTTGTGAGTTCGAGGCCAGCCTGGTCTACAGAGCAGGATCCAGGAAAAGGTGCAAAGCTACACAGAGAAACCCTGTCTCAAAAAACCAAAAAAAAAAAAAAGACATAAAAAGTAGATTAGAATTTATTATTTATTTATTTTATAGCTTTTAAACATATTAATTTCATCTCTTCTGTTCTTTATTGCTACAGCTGAATATGACTTTAAATCATAATTGTGTCTTTTGATATTTCTGCTTTCTTTTTTTAGTACTTGAAGGAAAAATAAACACAAAGAAAATGACTTCCCACGTTCAAATATTTCTGTAATTGCAATATACTATATATATTTTATATCAAGTGCAAAATTTTTCTATAAATTGAATCTTACCATCTTTTTCTTGAATAAAAAAGTAAAGCAACATCACAAACTTCAGAAGATTTTTTTTCTGTTAACTTTCACTGCACTTATCATACCAAATATGTTTCAGTGAATGTTCAAAGATCATATCTTTATACATTTAGTAGATTCTTTTGTAGTTCAGAACTGAAATACAGAATGAGAACCTTACATTGAGTAGGCTTTGCTAAAGAAACTAATGTGTTTTCATTAAGTTTGATCACCAGGTCAGGTTTGTCCCACACAGAACATCAGAAGCATTTATACTGAACATGTATCTGTTTCTCTTCAATTCACTGAGTGGCTCCTTTGTGCATCTAAATTAAATCTGGGTGGTTTTTTTTTAAGTTTTCATATCAGATTTAGTCATTTTTATTTCATGTGTGAGAGTTCCATCTGTATGGATATCTGTTCACCATGTACATGATTGATGCCTACAGAAGTCAGAGCAGGGAATTGGATACCCTGGAACTCTGTTGTAGATGGTTGTGAACCACGGTGTGGTTGATGAATGTTAAAACGATGTCTGCTATGAGAGAAACATTGTGATGGTATTGTGTTCCCCAAAATATTGTACATGCTAATAAACTTATCTGGGGTCAGAGAAGAGAACAGCCATAATATTAAACATAGACGTTAGGCAGTGGTAGCACATACCTTTAATCCTAGCATTCCAGAGGCAGAAATCAATCTGGATCTCTGTGAGTTCAAGGCCACATTGGAAACAGCCAGGCATGGTGACTCATGCCTTTAATCCCACGAAGTGAGCCTTTAATCCCAGGGAGTGATGGCAGAAAGCAGAAAGATATATAAGGTGTGAGGACCATAAACTAGAAGCATTTGGCTGGTTAAGCTTTTAGGTTTTGAGCAGCACTTAAGCTGAGATACATTCAGATATGAGGACTCAGAGGCTTCAAGTCTGAGGAAATAGGATCAGCTGAGGAACTGTCAAGGTGAGGAAGCAGTGGCTTGTTCTGCTTCTCTGATCTTCCAGCTTTCACCCCAATAACTGGCCTCAGGTTTGTTTTTATTAATAAGACTCTTTAAGATTCCTGCTACACAACAGATGCTCTTAAACACAGAGCGATCACTTCATCCCTGAATCTAGCTGTTCTAATATATTATACTCATGGATCTTGTTAATATTTATTGCAGTTTCATTACTGCTTATATCTGTAAGACAAATTGCTACACAGTCTTATTAATAAAAAATGGGAGCTTGATATTAGGGTAAAAACTGAGAAATCAGGAAAGCAGAAAGAAGCAGGCACATTCTTACTGCTAGAAATCCTCAGTCAAAAAGAAAACTACATCCTGTATACCCATGCCTACATGCCTTTCTGTCCTTGCCATCTCACTTCCTCTCTCTGCCCACTTACACCATTATCCTCTTTCTCTCCAGATCTATCACTTACTGTCTGTCTGTACAGACCTCTAGACCTCTGTGGTTAACTACTGCTGGGATTAAAGGTGTGTGCTACCAAGCCTGGCTCTGCTTCCAGTGTGGCCCTGAACTCACAGAGATCTGGATGGATCTCTGCGTCCCAAATGCTAGGATTAAAGGTGTGTGCTATCACTGCCTGAATTACATGTTTAATATAATGGCTGGCTTTTTCCTCTGGTCCTAAGATAAGCATCAGAAAATATCACGACATTTCCCCTTTTTCTGTCTAAAATAAAAAGTTATAACTAATATAAGAAAAACTATATACAATAAGCATATAAAATATATACAATATATATGGGAAATAAGTATATCAACAATATGTAGTCCATTTACATTTGAGAAATTCAGCAAAAATATTCCATTATATCCTATTTTTGTGAACTCCAAGGATTGTATCTAATTTATCTTCTATCCTATTTTGCATTAGCAACTGAAAACTATCTTTTGATGTCTTTCAAACTTATACATTTTATACCTCTTAGTGATTCTTTTTTCTGAATTTATTAACAAGGAAAACTATAACAACTATCTAATCTTCACTCCCACAGAGACCTAAAAAGGAAATAATAATAACTTAGTAAGGAGGAAGTACAAACAAACCACTTCCAAAAAATGTGAGTTGTGACAGAAACAGCTAGCTGCTTGGACAGTCACTTGAGATTTCTCCTCAACACTGCAGCATCCATTCTTTGGCTTACAGGCTTAGCGTATCTGGCAGACTTATTTGTGAAGCAGGATTTTCTAAAGAGCCTTCCTACCTTGTCTTGGCAAGGATCAGCAGTACTTTATTTTGTGTCCTGCTTATCCATTTTGGACAGCATACTGTCAGCAGTTGATTCAAGGGCACTTTCTTGCCCAGTGGCTAACTTTTGCTACAATAAAGGTAAACTCTGTATGGCGTTTCTTCAAAGCCCATCATCCACCTTGAAGTAATTGATGCTGCCAGGAGTAGACATGTCTCATTGTCCAGAAAAGTCTAAGTTTTTAAAACATTTTAAAAGCCATGTTCTATAGATCATTGAAGTGTTTGATGATTACCTACCTAATTGAAATATTTTTATGTGTACCTAGAAAACTTAACTAACATGACTATAAGCTTGATTATCATGGATGACTAATTATTAATCTGTATTTGTTAATTATACATTACAATTTTAAAAGAGTTGCATAAACATAATACCATAAACAAAGTAGACCTCTAGACCTCTATGGTTAACTACTGCTGAGATTAAAAGTGTGTGCCACCATGCCTGGCTCTGTTCCCAGTATGGCCCTGAGCTTACAGAGACCTGGATGGCTCTGCCCAAATGTGTAGATGTAACCAACCATCTTATTAAATAAGAAACACAGAACCAATGCAAAGAAGGAAGCCAAGAGGTCAGAACTAAGAGCTAAAAACCTTACCCTTCCTCTCGCGGTGGTCCTACCTGTCCTAAAAAGACCTACTTCCTGTGTGTCTATCTTTATAAAGACTTTCTGTTCTGCCTTCTCATTGGTTGTAAACCTAACCACGTGACCACCTAGTCACTGCCTGTCTGTACAGACCTCCAGGTCTTCTATGGTTGGTATTGAGATTAAAGGTGTGTGTCTCCAATGCTGGCTGTATCCTTGAACACACAGAGATCTACCTAGCTCTGCCTACCAAGTGCTGGGATTAAAGGCATGCACCACCACCGCACAGATTTTGCTATGGCTCTAATAGCTCTGACCCCCGGGCAACTTTATTTGTTAACATACAAATCACATTTTAGTACAAATAAAATATCACCATACAAATGCTAGGATTAAAGGTGTGTGCTACCACTGCCTGACTTATATATTTAATATAGTAGCTGTTTTTTTCCCTCTGATCCTCAGATAAGCTTTATCGGGGTACACAAAGAAAATATCACCATATATGTCCCCAAAAATTTATAAATTAGCTTCACATAATTAAATTCCTGAAAATACTTAGTGGAGACAGATGTTAATACTTTCCCTGTTCACCTACCTCATTTATGCCTCTTAAAGCAAGCATCAGCTCTTCTAACACAATTTTCTCTGAGACACTTTTCACAACATATGCATTCAATATTGTTTGGACAATAAACATCTCATTGATAGTTTCTCATTTCTATCATTTATATTTTCTTGTCTTTTTGCACTCTCATGCATATTTTACAAATTTTTATAGTATGTGATCCTACTGAATATACAGTATCTACTTTCTAAGTGATGTAACAGTGAAGCTTAGTTGTTTTCTACACTCAAAAAGGGTGTAGTCACTTAAGTTCCTAATAAAACTCCAGATTCATAAAGTCTAGTTACAGAATTGATAAACAGTATTACAATTGTGTATTAAACCTAGTCTTTGCACATATTAGACAATGTCCTACCATTAGGCTGTACCTCAGCCCTAGATCATTTTGAAGAAGCATGCATACCTGATGTTCTGTTTATTATAGTTTATTATTCCATGGAAGGCAATGTAAGCAGCACTTGAAAAAGCATATTTTGAGTCCCACATTCATTGAGTCAATCTTAGTTTTTGCAAATAAGCACATTTAAAGAAAACCTCACATGTTCATAATAGTATTTAGATCTTGTAAGTATTGTAGCAATGAACATACATACTTTTGCATGAGATTAACCAATTTAAATGTTTAGTATAATCCTATAGTGGTGCCACTTTTCTGTAGGGCTTTTGTTTGTTTATTTGTTTTTTAAGTTTCTTTTAGCTCATTGAAATAATTTCTTTATACAAAAGTACTACCATAGTATGTTCATTTTTATACACGTACTTGCCACTTGGACTATAACAAAGACGCAGAGAACTTGTGAAAATATGCTTTCACTGAAAGACTATGAAAGAAAGAAAGAAAGAAAAAAAGAACAGGAAACATTTTATAGGCTAGAGTAACACATATGAAATTATATGCACCAAAATCCTTAAACTACCTTCAAAGGCAATTTACCAGTTTCCTGGGAACCATATCATTTTAACTAGTGTTATCAGGAAATTTAACTTCATTTATAACCTAAACTTAACACCCTGAAACCAGTTACATTTTATTTCTTCTCTACCAGGAAGTAGAGAAGCTGGCTGTTCCAGGTTGTTACATACTAAATCCCCACTTCAAAGGGAGGGCTTTGTATAATGTTGCTCAAATACATAATCTCCAAAATGAATTTTTTTTACAAATTCTGTAATCACATTCACTTTGCCACTATGAATCTGGTACAGAAGATATATTTGAATCCTTTGTTTGAAAACATGTATTTAAAAATACTAGAGATTATTCTTATAGAAAAGGAAAGGTTTTTAGCTTTTGGAGGACTGGCAAATTTTGGTAGTCATTTTCAATGTAAAAGAAATTCTTTCAGATCAATTTTCTAAACAGCTACAGGGATTATCATTTATTTTTTTCCTCTTTAGTCTCATGTATCTATGGTCTTCCTAGTAGGAGTAGCAGATCATTATTAAAATAGAAGAAAATTAAAATAACAGAGTGGAAAACTAATGGTACATGGTGGAAACTCCTGTATTGTCAGACATGTTGCAGAATGGACAGCGAAGACTCCACAGAGTGGAAAATGAATGCCCACTGTAGCAAAAAAAAAAACCCAAAAAGTAAAAAAAAAATAAAATGGGCTACACATTTAAATGCTTGTCTATCATATTTTCACCAGTGAACTGACTCAACAGAGAATGTCTATATGTCTGTTCAGAAACAAAAGCTATTGTCATGGTTCAGTGCAAAGAAAAATGAATAATTTACATCAAAACTCCTCAGATTTGTAAAAGAATTGCTTGCATACAAAAAAATCCTTACTACAGATTGTCATTTCATTTTCTTAACAATGTTTAATACAGTGCATTGTTTCCTGTAAGATGTTGAGCAATAAAGTATTAGTATATGCACAAACTGTGCTTTTATAGATTGTGAAACAATTCAAACAAAAACAATTTGAGAATGCTGAAGGAGACTTACAATAATAAGATTTTGAGCACATTAAAAAAAAATATGAAGTTGTGGACTCCAGTTGTCAAATAGTGCCATAGTTATCTGTATAAACACATTGTTTGATAAAACTATATTGTGTATTCACTAATGACTCACACTGGAACCACCTCTGCCTCTATCTCTGTTTCTGTCTATTTGTCTTTATGTCTATTTCTATCTATCTGTCTCTATCTAACACAAGCAGAGAGAGAGAGAGAGAGAGAGAGAGAGAGAGAGAGAGAGAGAGAGAGAGAGAGAGAGAGAGAAAGACTGTTCTTTAGACTTAAAATAAATTTAAAAGAAAAAAATAGGTTAAACTTCTGGTAAAAACCTAACCTATTTCTGCTGTGTGACTGAGAAAAGTTTTCGCCTTTCAGGGTGTGAAAGTTGCAATATAGGTTCTGGTGTCTGCATCCTGAGATAGTCTAGAGAAGCGTAGACAATGAACCATCCTAGATGGCTTAGACATGTGCTGCCTCAAGGCTGGCTGCTGCAGAGATGATTTTCTAAGCTTCTGTCAAGCTCTATTAATCTGTCCTCTGGGAATGTATGGTTTTAGAAATGGTACTTTCCATAACTTAAAATTGAAATATAAGGGAAAAGGAAAAGCATATTTTTAGTATTCTCTTTTCATGTTTATTTCACCATTCTCATAACCTCGTGTTCATATTTCTAATTTTTAGCATCATTTTGTTCCCCTTCCTTAGAAAAATTCAACTCAGAAATTATATATATTTCTTATTCTAAAATATTGCTATATTTCATATAATAAGATGTTCATCTAAATACCAATTCTCATATATGGGTATTTTGACATTCAATCAATATATCAAATGAATCTGTACTGTTTTTCAATTGTATATGTACAACTAATTTTTTTCTCCATTTTGAAAGAAGTAAGATAAGCATTGTGATTTCTCATTTACATTCATATTATTGAAGTGACATGATGGTATACATATAGTAGAACTGTTTCATAAGAATGTGTGGACATGGATTCCATTTTGTTTTGGACAACTACCACTAAGCATGGGACCTGCCCTGAAGTGAAGTTGCTTATAAAGTATAATGACAGGTAAGCTCCATATAGAAGGCCTGTAAGGATCCAGTGGCAACAGAGAAGAATTTTCCTAGGAGTTACCAGAATGATATCCTTCCCTCAGTTTTGATTTAGTTGTTGATAACTGGAAAAGATTTCAATGTTGCTTCTCAGAAATAGGATTAGCTATCAAATTCTCTTAGAATCAATAGATACGTTTAACCAAGCAAGTCACAGCTCCTTATTGCCGTATAGCTACAAATATGCTCTCATGGAGGAATGGATTCTCTAAGAAGTTTTGTATCTGTGACTAGCCCAGAATAGATTAAATGAGCTCAGAGCCTGTCATTATCACTGGAGCAAAGTATCTTTATGTAGTCTAATCAACATGACTTTCTTTTGACTTAGGTTTTGACCTAAAAAGTAAACATAGATAAGAGTTTCAATGCTGAACACACACACACACACACACACACACACACACACACACACACACACACACACCAATTCACATATTACATATGAGATATCTGTATGTGTATGTATTTCAATTTTATAGAGGTACACAAATTAAAAGTACCCATTATTTTTGACAAATAAAATTTTCTTTTACTTATTCTAAATTAGAGTTTACCTTAGCAATGTAGAATGTGTGAAGTTGAAGTACTAAGAAAAGAAGAATTATGTGCCAATCTTTCCTCAGTTAAGTAAAAGCTAGTAAGTTATGAAAAATGTTTCTCATGTGTGACTACCTGGCACTAATTGAATATGTTTTAAACTAGATGCCTAGTTATCTTTTTTTATTACAGTAGTTCCAATCATATAAACATCCTATCTCAATATTAAAATCTTAAAACAAAAAGTGGTGAATTGTAATGGGCCTGGCAGAAATGAAAATATTGTAAAGAGCCTCTTCTGTCCCTCAATCTGTCTCTCAGATGATTCAAACAATGGACCCCCAAAGAAATCGGAATTTCTCATGCAGGAAGAAAGTAAAGACTTTAGCCAGGTGGGAAATTGGAAAGACACTTCACTGCTTTAACAACTTGTCAGACACTTCACAGGATGAGACAATGATGGGTCGGGGTGGACAGGACTATACCTAACCTTGGACTATCTAGATGTACATTTCCTTAGCTCTCAATTTAAATGTCAGTCTCACTACAGGTCCCTCATCCAAATGTTGCCACATTGAAGAACCACCACCCCCAACTCTTTACTGGTTTCCATTAGAAAACAAGAAGAAAGGAAAGAAGGAAGGGAAGGATGCGGGAGGGATGGAGGGAAGGGTACCAAAGAGAAGGAGAAAAAAATAAAGGAAGGAAGGAGGGAGGGAGGGAGGGAAGGAAGGAACGAAGGAACAAACGAAGGAACGAAGGAAGGAGAAAAAGTTCTTCATTGAGAACCAGCATCCTGCTCACCTGTGAACTTTTCAGTATTCTAAATGATGTAATCCTGAATTGGCTTTCAACATAATTCTCTGTTATCATTTTTCCTCATGCCCCAGGACAGCACTTTTGTATTCAAATTCTAATTTTCCAGTTCAAGCCATGAAATCTTGTTTTACTCATTTTCTTTCATCAAGCAAAAAATAACAATAAATATCAATGTGGATGCTTGTTAAAATCTAATCTGCAGGAAAATTTTCATTATTTTATAACACTAAGTTTTATGATTTACTGTAAACAATAGAAAAAATGTTACATGGTAAGTACTTTTGTACAATATTCTACATTATTTTAAAATGAGCACAAAATACTTCTACCCATTTTACAGATTGCTGCTTAAGGTTATTAAAATATTCCAATGCATGCAGACCATAGGTAGAAGAATCTGTATCTTCCCTTGTAATTATTATTTTAATTATTGTTATTTATACAAGTTGTGCATACACAACTGTGCTTGGCTCACTGACGTTGACTATTTTGACATTTTTAGAATATGAACTGAATTCATCATTTGTCTCAGCACACTGTGCTTCTTTAACATCTTTAGACACAGTTTCAGGAACCCTCAAGGCAGAATTTAATGAACTGTATTTCCTGCCTGGAGTACCTGCAATATCCAGGGTTCAGCAAGTAAATCTGGTAGACCCTCAACCTGAGCATAATTTTCCTGTTTGGGAGCTTTAGGTCGGCCAGAGTTATATATAAGTACATTTGAAAAACATGCCATTTTCTGACATGATGTCAAGAAACAAGCAACTACTTCAGAATGAAATTCAAATTTCCTCTCCTAACACAAAAGTCCCTTCACTGACTAGGTGCAGCCCAGTTTTCAGGCCCCGTGATACACCTCTCTGATCTCTATACTTCCTTACATATGCATGGATCTATGTATTTCTTAATGTATGGTTTTTATTTTTAGATTTCTGTGTTGTTCTCAATGTGAAATATTTGGTAACTGTTCTGTGCTGCTTATAGCCTTCAAAGTCGTTTTATCCAGACATGGTCTGGTCACTGTGCCCTGACCTATTCATGAGAATTGATTTTACATTTTTTGCTTCCAATATACAGCACACATTATTAATTTACAGTTTAAATTTTTAAATTTTCTGTAGTTATTTCTCTCTCATTAAGTAGCCAGCTGATTTAAGAATGAATTGCTTTATTATTTAATACTCCATGTTGTATAAATAATTTTACTATATAAAAATAAACATTTCCATATGCTTTTTGATTCAATGATTTATGTAAATAGCAATGGACAATAAAGATCTTCCAAGTCTTGTCAAAATGTCACTTATCTTTTTAAAATGTCTTCAGGTTTAACTTCAAAGGCCAATCACCTGTGTGTGTACTTTTTCTTGAGCACTCATAATTCAGTGCTTAAAATTGATACTCTCATATTTCGGGATAAGTCCTTTGTTGTTATGGATGTTTCTGTTATGTTTTTTTCATCTGAAAATAGATGTTTGTTTTTCATGAGTTTATGAGAATAACACATTTTAAGTTAATAATTTTATTAATCAAGAATTCCATACATTCTTTCAAAGAATTTTAATGTATTTGATCCTCTATTCCCCTAAATTCTCCCAGATCCACCTTCTTCCTTTCCATCTCTTCCCAATTTTATGTCCTCTTGTGTTATTTTCTCATAAGACATGCAGTCTGATTTGCAATGCCCATATACTTGTGGGTATATGTACATCTTCTGGATCATGTTCAACTTGCCAAGGGCCACTTGCTTAAAGGAAACCTTTCTCTCTCTGCTCCAACAAGAACCACAGCTAAGTGTGGGGGCTCATGAACCCTCCCCTGCTCTGTGTTAGAATGTTGAATGCCCTGATCTTGTGAGCATCTGTGAAGGCAGCAATAGTTGCTTTCCTGTCATGCCCAAAAGACATTGGTACAGTGAGGTAGCCCTCCCAGACCTCTGCATCCATCTGTCCTCCTTTCCTCAATGGTTCCTGGGCCTAGGTAAGAAGTTTGTAAGCAAAAGCTTTCATATTGGATTTATGGCTGACTTCACAGGAAATAATGAATGTTTGATACTATAAATCTGACCAAGTATCCACAATTTGGACACCATGGGGTTCCATTTTATAATAGAAAACTAAGCATGCTGTTATTAGTTGGACAAACCAACATAGTATCATACTGACCCCTAAATTTGTATACCTATATAATAAGATTACAGCAACTCTCAGATCACATCAGAGAAGATTTTTTTTATTAGAAGGCAGTGAACACAAGACTTACGATAGATCCAAAAGCAGAGAATATTTGCTTGTGGAGTGCTCAGTTGAACCAATCATTTTTAAAATAACTAGTCATGAATCCTAAGCACTATAGGAAAGCAGAAAGGAATTGTTTTTTGTCATAATTACAACTTCAATACCCTACCAGAATGCCTCACACAAAAGATAGTTCAATAAATTTACTTTGATGAAAAAATAAATGGATTAATTCCAAATCTATTAGTATCCCCTAAATGTTTTTAAAATGTTGCTCACAATAAACTTGATTCTCATTATTGTATAAAATGATTCCAGTTTGTAAACAAAGAGTACGGCAAAGAGATGAAAGGAATGTAATTCCAAGCAGGTAAAGACATAGGGAAGAGCATAAAACACTATGAAAAGTCAGATGCTTGTCGGTGTGTAGATATTGTTTACAAGAGAAAGAATGGGAAAACCTAAGTGTTTTTCTTGTGCTGAGAGTGTGAGTACTATTTTTTATTTAATGTTGCAATTAGGCAATTGTTTGAATTTTATACTGTTTCAAGTTTTAAAGATGTTCAAAAATTAAGTTCTCTTATTTTTCAGTATGAATGTACTCTGCTTTCATTATGAAAAATAGACTTTTTCCAGATCAATTTGTTATTGAAAATAAGTAAACAAATGAAAATAAAAACATTGTGGGAAACTTTCTTACCTGATTGAGTCTCAGCCTATAAAATTGTAAATAGTTAGTAAGTAACATTTACTCACAGGAACATGATATATTAACTGTGAATCATTATTATTTTCATCATATCACCATAACAATAAATATCCTCCAATATAAACATAATGTGAAGCAAATTAATTTGTGTGTATGAAAATGGAAAGGTTATATCAAGAGGTATTTAGGCAAGGTATGGCAGGATAGGCTTTTTTTTTGCACAAGAGAAATAATGTTTTATTTTTCCATGTTTATATTCTGATAATGCAGCAATGTAAGAAAAGACATGAGAGATTATAAAATTAAAAAAAAAATCTCATTGTACTTTTGGTGCCCAAGTTTCCAAAAGACAGTACAGTAAAAACATTTTCTTGTATTATCTGCACATATATATGTAGTTGTCTAACACATGACATTTTTGTGTGTTAAAGTGTAGAACATACTGCATCATAACTTGGATATAATATTTACCATTAAACTTTTGAGCTAAGAAAAAAAAAAGCCAATTTTTCCTGCAAAAATTACTGATGTGTAAAAACAGTCGCTGACACCTCTCCCTTCCTTTTAGAGACCTAAGAAAATGGCTTAGACATTTTCAAGCACAGAAGGGAATAAGGAAATGATTCTGTGTGTAAAATCAATAAAGGTGGGACACCTCACATGGACTTGAGGCAGGGGGAAGGGGTTGGACCTGCCTCTACTCAATGTACCAGCCTCTGCTGACTCCCCATGTGAGGAAATAGGGGGTGAGTTGGAGGGGGGAAGGCTGGAGGGGTGGGAGAAGGGAAGAGGGGGATCTGTGATTGGTATTTAAAATGAATGGAAAATTTCTTAATAAAAAATTCTTAATAAAGAAAAATTTAAATACCATTTAGGAAAAAAAAAATAAATGACTCTGACTCCATTTACTATTCTTGCCAGTCATTTTAGAAAGAATAAGTTGCTTAAATTATTCTGAATTGCTGCATTTCAACTATTTTTTTCTTTTTATTAAAAATATTTTATTCATTTTACATACCAACCACAGATCCCCCTCTTATCCCTCCTCCTGTTCCCCTACAGACTCCTTCCCCCACCCCCAGCAAACAACCACTCTCCAGCTCCTCTTCCAAAAGAGGAAGACCTCCCAAGGGATATCCCAGCACTCAAGAAGCAGAGGATGGTGGATCTCAGTGTGTCTGAGGCCAGAAAACTCTAAATGGAGAGTTCCAGGACAGCCAGAGTTACATAATAGGGAGACCATGTCTCCAAAACAAAAGAAATTTTAGAAAAGCTATTTAGGAGCATTTAGTTATGATCTGAAAGTCTGACAACAGGAGACTGAAGAATGAGCTCTGCAGATGCATTTACCAGATTAAAGAAGAAGAATTGGTTTGTATAATAAATAACACTGACATATTAAGAGCCTTTGTGTAGGACAAATGTTTCTTAGGTCCCTCCTGGCCCCCATGGACCCGTAGCCACTTATAAAATAATCACTCAGAGTCCTAATATTATTTACAACAGCTTGGACATTAGCTCAAGCTTATTACTGACTAGCTCTTACACTGAAATTAACCCATAATACTTATCTATGTTTAGCCATGTGGCTTGGTACCTTTTCTCAGTTCTGCCTTGTCATCTTGCTTCCTCTGTGTCTGGGTGGTGACTCATGACTCAGCCCTTCCTCTTCCCAGAATTCTCCTTGTCTACTCACTGTGCCTATACTTCCTGCCTGGCTACTGGCCAATCACCATTTTATTAAACCAGTGTATAAGGGCATTATCCCACAGCAACTTTGAGACACACAAGTGCAGCAAACTGGGAAAATGTCCAAAGAGTAAGTATGCATAATATTCTAGAGGCTGGATGGTGTGGTGGGGGTGAGCTATAAACATTGATTAAATATCCTCCTTATGCAGATATAAACTTAAGCAACAGAAAGTCATTGTCAAAATTAGCTTGAGTGAAATACAGAAATCTATGAAGAGTGCATATTTTAGAGCCTGAATACTAAAAGACAGAGTGTGTGACCTCAGAGGTCTTGATAATAAAAAGAGTGACCATTATAGCTTAAGGACACGAAACATAAGAAAAATTTTGTTCTAGAAAGTATCTTTTGATTGATTTGTCAAGTAGTTTCATTGGAGTCAGAAGTTCAGAAGCTCATTTATGCTAGACTGAGACATAAATGGAGGTAATAAAGCAGAAATAATAAGTGTCCTTGAGGGAGATCCCCTCATATGGCTTCTGTTATCTTTGCAAATGAAATACAAGGTTGTCTGCTAATCCTCCATGACATGAAGTCGGAAAAAATGTACAATGTCAACTAACCAATTTAGATAATGGAAAGCCTTCGGACTGCTTCTTTGTTATGATACTAGAAATTCAATGCTACTCAGCTCTGTGCCCATCAATATGATGAAAGTTCTTTGGTGAGCGATTCTGAAAGCACAGCCAACAGGCCAATGCACCATTGTGAGAGGACCGGAAGAGGGTGGATGGCTACTTTCTCATGCTCTGTATGCTACCTTTTGATGTGCCACTTAGATAAACATAATTTTCTAAAATTCACAAAATTCTAGATTTTACAGTTTTAAATTTTCACATGTATCTGTTATTCAAAAAAGAAGAATTTATATTTTCCACAAAGGACGTTTTTTATTTAAAATAATTTTGTTAATAAAGACAGAATCATTTCTTTACTTTTACATTTTGAAGTATTTTATTCTTTAATGCCTTCACCAAGGTGTATAATTAATTATTCTGGTTTTAATTCATCATTTCCTCTCCTATACCTTCAGCCTCTGAGACTAACCCTTGGATCCAATAAGGCCATTTGAAGATTTTTATCTTTTATTGTGACCTACAATATTTATTTACTTCATTTATAATGTTTATTGTTCAAGAATCTCAATCATATTTTTTGTTAGAATAAAAAAGATTTTCTAATAACACAGTTCCTATGCATCAAAAGGATTTGTCTTCACATATAACCATTGTGCTCAGTGTGGTTGTTCAAGCATGTAATATTAATACTTGGAAGACTTAAGCAGCTGGATTGTTGCAAGTTAGACAACAGAATAGACTACATTGAAATTTTTATGCCAGCCAGTGCTGCAAGGTGAGACTTTCTCAAAATGCATATAACCAATCTCAACAGATCTCCCCTGAACCTTGCCCTTCGAATTTCTTCATCTGTATCCCTCATGGAACTTTTGAAAACACATCAATAAATGAACTTTCTTGTGTTCATTGAAAAAAATGCATATAGACAAAATGCAAAAATAGATTATTTCACACATCTAAACTGAAGGTATTTGGACATTGTACTATGTCAAATTAACAACATTTTTTTTTTTTTTTTGGTTTTACGAGACAGGGTTTCTCTGTGTAGCTTTTTTGTGCCTTTCCTGGATCTCGCTCTGTAGACCAGGCTGGCCTCGAACTCACAAAGATCCACCTGCCTCTGCCTCCCGAGTGCTGGGATTAAAGGCGTGCGCCACCACCGCCCGGCTAAAATTAACAACATTCTTACGGTGGCTAATGGTGTTGAACATGTTTGAAAGGGATTATCCCCCCCCCCCATTTTTTAATATCCAGGGAATCATCTGGGGTGGTTCTGTAACAATTTGTGTTGGTTTGAGTAAGAATTTTTTCCTATACTTTGACATTTGAACACTTGGTCTGCAGTCAGTGACAATTTTGAGAGGTTTGAGAGGTAAAGTTGTGCTGGAGTATGTATGTTGCATAAGGCAGACTCTGAGAGTAAAAGGAATCCGTAATTCCAGTTTGCTCTTTCTGCTTTCTGCTTGCAGTTGTTAGATATGAGCTCTCCCTGGCCTGTCACATACCTGCTGCACCCTGTTCCAGGCTTCTCTTCCACCATTCCGGACTCATATCTCAAAAAACGAAAGTCAATTTACTGTTTCCTTTTCAAGCTGCCTTTGGTCATGATCTTTTATCACAGCAAGAAAAATGAAACTAAAGCACTTTTGTGGACTGTGGGACTTCCTAGTGTACTTGCAGACTTGTTGGCGGTTTTGTGCTATATCGTCCACATCATAGGGGATGAGGCACAAATCTAAATGTAAGGCCTAAGTAGATTACTTCCTCCTCACCCTGATTTGTTTTTAAAATCAAAATGTCTTGTGTATGTACTAGACAAGAGAGACTTTACAAACAGATGAAGATTTAGGACCTCACAAAACTTCCAATTCATGAGGAACAGCTTCTTCAATTTAAAAAATGTTTTAAATTAGAAACATAGTTATTTAGAACCTCATGACTCAGCATTCTAATGGTGCCCTAATTATAAGGAAGATATTATGATTTGAAGTTTGCCCGTGACTAAAGAATTTGTATTCCCCAGAAAGAAAGACTAAAACATACAAATGACAAAAACATCTTTAGACATGACAGAGAAGAAAGAAAAGACTGGCTCATGGATCAAAGAAAAAATTGACTAGCCAAGTAATAGCAGTTGTGAAGAGAAGTAGAAGGTGATATTTATAGGAAGGGAAAGTACAGGCTTTGCTGTCCCCATGGGAGACTCTACCCTTTTGGAGGAGGGGATGGGGAGCGGGGTAGCAGGGGAGCTGGGGGGCACGGGGAGGGATGACAGGGGGATCTGTGGTTGCTTTGTAAAATGAATTTAAAAATACTTAGATTAAAAAAAAAAACAGAATAAAAGTCTATAGTTTCTGCTGGTTGTGCTTATTGGAGGTCTTCTATAGACTTAGGATTTTGGCCATGTATCCATGTGAATTTGCTAATGAGGAAGATGATTGATTGAGACGGGCTTATCTGACTTTTGTTTTGAATGGTACTCTTTGAGATATGTTAATATTCACAACTACAGAAACAAGTATCATGTTTTTCTTTCTTGAAAATTATTTTGTTTTGACAGTTGCACACATTTACATAATGCATTATGGTCATATTCACATGCCTATTACCTTTTCTTTTTCCTCTCATATACTTGCTGACCCCATTTTGCACAGTGATAGCCATTTTTTTTCCTGTTGTATTTTATATTATTTTACTTGTCTTGTGCTGGTAACCACACCAGTTAGGTGTTGCTGAGTGTGGTACCCATGCTCTATTCAGTACAGCATTTCATAGAGTCACCCATCACCCTCCAGATACTACCATCTTTAAAATCATATTGTCTAGGCTTCTGTGATGCTCGTGATCCTTAAGTTGGTGAAATGAATGATTTCTTTAGAAGAAAGCAGTCAGTAGTCACTTATCTCTGTACTTTGATCAGATATAAAGCTCTGCATTTAACTGTTTCTCTCTGAAAAAAAAAGTATTTCTGATGAAACCTGAGAAAAGCACAAGTCAACTGATATAATCATAAAAACTTGGGAGGCAGGTAGCCTAAATATAAATTCAAAAAATCATCAATAATTCACTGTCTCCATGGGCCTATGACTTTCCAGGTCTTGAGTTTTTGACTAGATTTACAAAACCAGCCTTATGCTCATGCCTGTGGATTATGCTTTCAATACAGTCAGAAAAATTAGCTATCCATGTAACAGTTGTGCTTTTATTGTACCTGTGGGTACAATAAAAATACATAGATTGCCTGGTGTGTTGGACTCTCTTCCTAAATTTTTGAAACATTGTACAGAGGAAAAAGAGAAATAAAAATGTTCTACTGTTTCATGTTATTAATCCCATCTTGAGGACTTTCCCTCCCCAAGACCTAGTTATCTGCCAAAGCTCCAATTCCCAAATGTCATCAAGCATATTTATTTGAGGAGAATAAAACCACTCAGAATTTTACAAAAGTATATACCCATGTGGTTTGATTAAAAATTTGATTTATTATATTTATTTGTAGATCTAAATTCCACAATTCTAAGATCAAATGTGTGTTTGTGTATGTGTATTTTCCAATTGTCATTGATTTGTTTTTTCTGAGATATTAATTTTATTATGTTAAATATGTATCATCTATTTTTCCTGCATGAAAATACAAAATATTTAAAGAAATAAAGTTGAAATGATAATTTCTATTTATTTTAAGTATACCATGGAATACAAAGCATCCTTGTGTCTCCACAACACCTAGAGAATTATAAAATTCTTTAAAGGTATAGACTACAGTTCATTATGGAATGAGAGAAAGTTTTATTTTCAAACACAATTTTTGACAGTGAATGTCTTTATATTTCCTTTCAGAATCAGGAGTAATTATTATAGTTTTATTAAATTTAACAACATTAGATCATATCACGATAATTGCTTTTTTGACACCCACTTCCTCATCTAATTCTTAGTTCCAGTTCCGTCTCAACTAAATGATTTAAATTGTCAGAGTAATAAGTAAACATGCAAGTGATTTGTTCAGAAATTCATAAGGCATAAACAGTGTCATTAAATTCATAAGACATAAACAGTGTCATTAAAAATTGTTTTCATTGGCATTGCTTAATGAATTCAAGTAATACATGCTGTTGAATATAACTTTGCAAGTATGGCTTAAGATTATTGAATTAGAATGTATTTTCAAAGCTCCCACATAAAATGGTTGTAAAATATTTAGCATAAAGAAAATTTCTAGAAAAGAAAAAGAATACAAGAATATTCATAATGGAAAGTATAACATATTATAAGACAAATAATAATGATAATAAATGCAATAAAAATATTTTCAAGGGACAATTTGTCAAAGCAATCTAAGATTTCCATCTATTAAAATGAACATTTAAAAAATGAATGAAATTCAATGTAAAAACCAGCTTCTTGGTTAATTATTTTTCTGGGTGTTGATATGGCTCATTTAGTGATAATTACTTGAAAATCAGGGGGACTAGATTGATCATATATTTATATTTCATTTATATTAGTGTTATTTAATAATCATCTTGCAGTACAGATTTATCATAAAACATCATTTATTATAAATTTTTCATCTAGGTCAATGAAATATATGAGGTGTTTTACATACATGCACACAATATTTTTGTGAAATGAAATGACCAAATGGCCCTTCATATACGAGCTAGTTTAAGATGCAGAGCCAAATGCACCAAACATCTTACTGTGCATGAAGTCTTCTCTTGCACAGTGTGCTACTAAACCATATATTTCTTTGAAAAAAATTATTTTGGTACGAACAATCATAATATGTAGAGCTCTTCTAACTGATGTTTATATTTCAGGATTAATATATGTTTATGTCTGTAGGAACATCATTTTAATTTATTTATTCATTGTATATTTATTTGTTTAGTGAGTGTGTGTGTGTTAAATACGTCCATTATGATAGGGGCCATTTCCTTTTTTGTAGATTCCCAGTTTTATGTATATTGACATATTAACATGTGTCTTCTACCATACTAATAAAAACATGTTTATGGGATGTTGGTACCTATAGTAAAATCGCTCCTTGGTAATTTTGAGAAGCTTGGTTTATGTTTTTTTCAGATATCATAAACTGTTCTTTAATATCTTAGTCAATTTGAAGTTGTAATGACCAATAATAATGCAATTTATAATCTAATCAGCAATGCACCCCAACAGTCTATTTTTATTCACTTTTAATTTTTGACCACCAGATATAAAAAATTTACCTTGATCAATATTTTTATATCACTACTGATGATTTGGAACTCCTTTGCATGACTTTATATATAATTCTGTTTCATTAATTCAAATGATTGGATGAGTTCCTCAGCTATTCTTTCCTCTAGGGAACTTTTCCTATTAATTATGAATTAATTATTCTTTGTGGAAATATTACCAAAATATATTTAATGTAATCTTTCACTGAGACATAAGTTGCATTGCTAAGCCTCATTCAAGTATGTAATGCTTCTGATTGTAACGAGAAATTGGAAATCATGTGACTATTTCCTGGACAGTGTCATAAAAATCTTGCAGTGTGTTCACAAGCAAGGATATTACTCCTCTGAGGATACAGACACGAACATAAGAATAAATTTGAAAAAAGAGATTTACTCATTTTTTAGAAGATTATGATAAATTTAAAAATTTTCTTCACCCATCAGTCCTGAAGTGAGAGTTTCAAGCAATATTTTCCTATTTCATGGTTATTACTTTAAACTGATGGTCAGAATAAATGTCTAGAGAGATATTATTTTATATTTTCAATTGAATGAAAAACCACATGCTTAAAATCCTGTTAATATCAGGGTGAAAATATTTTTTTATTAATAATAAATAAAAATAGGAAATATGTATGAGCAAATATATATTATATATTAGTTTGGGTTGAACAGAACAGCATACATTGCTATCACAACAGTCTTGTTATATTAAAATGCATGGTAATCAAGACATATCAAAATGTTTATTTTTTAAATTCTTCTCATGAAGTAATCTCAATGTGAGCAATTTCAAAGTAGATTTTGATTAAAAGGTTCTTAAGAAGAAACTTGCTAAAATAATTTATATTATAAAAGATGCCCAGTTATGATCACCAGAGACAAATTGTTATCCACAGTATTATATGAGATTTACTAGAGATTAATAACCACCTGAAAAGACGACCTATATTAATCTTTCTAGAACTGCAAATTAAAACTTCCTGGCTTCACCTCTTCATACTTATTAAAATGAGTTTGTTTGGTAAATTCTTAAATATTAAAAATAAATTTATAATGAGGTATTTAAATTTCAGTACTATATCAAAGTTATTGAAATAACTCACATGAAGATAGTTCTTATCATGTGTATTAATAAAAGCTGTTAATAAACTGGAGTGCTGTGGGATGTTCTGTATGGCAAATGTGTTGCTCTAATTGGTCAATAAATAAAACACTGATTGGCCAGTGGCTAGGCAGGAAGTATAGGCGGAGCCAGCAGCCATAGCTCCATTTCAGTCTTACAAATGCTGCAGTTTAAAGCAATAGATTCACAATAAGACAGATTCAGATGTAATAGTTTACAATGTGTGTAAAATATACGTAGGCTTGAAAGAGACAAAAAAGGTGATATATACAGTTGTATAAACAAATACACCGTTTTAAAAAATAAAAGTCTTTAAAGAGACAGTAAAATTAATATAAAAAATAAGCCACGTAAAGATGAATATTACACAGAGAATCTGGATTGTGTTGTCTTTGGGATTTTTAACTGCAGAAAAACATTTGATTGTAAAAGCTGTTGAGTTATGCTAAAATGTATATTTTAAAGGTACATTGACTTCAAAATTTGGATATAAGGATATGTTGCTTTGGAAAAGAGTCTCTGCTTTTGTTCCCACAGAAAGCCAAAGGCTATGGATTTGTTCCAGATTAAGATACATCAGATTTGACCAGCCAAGACCCTCTGAAAGGTCTCCGATGACACCATGGCCCAGATGATCCAACATCCAGCATGGTTTGAAGGCAACTGGCTCAGACAATACAGCCTCATGGACTATTCCTTAATTCTAAAATTTTCTTTGTGTCCCCATAAGATACAGCGCCCCCTCCAGCAGGAAGTAGTAAGAGAAGCTACACCCAAATTCCCAAATTATATGTAATTTTATTTTGTTAAGGTTAAAACCTTCCTTTTTTGTAAAAAAAAAAAGGGGGAGGGGAAGTGCTGTGGAATGGTCTGTATGGCAAATGTGTTGCTCTAATTGGTCAATAAATAAAACACTGATTGGCCAGTGGCTAGGCAGGAAGTATAGGCGGGACTAACAGAGAGGAGAAAAGAAAGAACAGGAAGGCAGAAGGACTCACTGCCAGCCACCACCAGGACAAGCAGCATGTAAAGATGCCGGTAAGCCACGAGCCACGTGGCAAGGTATAGATTTGTGGAAATGGATTACTTTAAGCTATAAGAACAGTTAGCAAGAAGCCTGCCATGGCCATACAGTTTGTAACCTATATAAGTCTCTGTGTTTACTTGGTTGGGTCTGAGCAGCTGTGGGACTGGCGGGTGACAAAGATTTGTCCTGACTGTGGGCCAGGCAGGAAAACTCTAGCTACGCTGGACAAATAATGTAAGTGAATAATTCTATCTAAAATGGCATAAATTATGCTGTATCTTTTATGAGAAATATCAGTTAAGCCTACAAAAAGAAAAAGCAGCTTACATTTTACCTATAGTCAAAGTTGTGAATATGGGATAAACATTAATAATAAATGGCCACAAGGTATTTACCTGCATAATATAAATATTTAAAAGCCAGTTTAGCATGATTCTACAGCAACTTGGCTCAATTACTGACTAGAATTGAATTGTGAAATTAAGTGTGATAATTATGTGGTATTACTTACATACAAACAACCAAACACATATGTATAATTTACTTCATGGTCAAACATTTTCACCCTAAATAAAAACCTCATGTTTAGGGTAATTAAACTCATTTTATAATTAGTATGTAGCATAGACTGTAGCATGAATCTTAAAAGTTCTTATTAATAAAATCAAACCCGAGGCCAGTTATTGGGGTCAATGCTGGTAGATCAGAGAGACAGAACAAGCCACAGCTAACTCACCTTGCCGGATCCTCAGCTGGTCTTGTCTCCTCAGACTGGAGGTCTCTGAGTCCTCATCCAGAATGAATCTCAGCTGAATTGTGTTGCTCCAAAGCCCAAAAGCTTAACCAGCCAAATGCTTCAAGTTTTTGGTCCTCATGCCTTATATATCTTTCTGCTTTCTGCCTCACTCCCTGGGATTAAAGGCGTGTGTCACCATGCCTGGCTGTTTCTTTGAACACATGGATTTCTGCCTCTGTACTGCTAGGATTAAAGGCATGTGCTATCACTGCCTATCTTAAGTATCTAGTGACTTTTCTGTTCTCTGACTCCAGATAAGTTTATTAAGGTACACAATATTTTGGAGAACACAATACCACCACAATAGACATTTGTCCAGTTTGTTACAAAACACTGTGTACTTATTAAGACTTTAAAAATGAAGATGTATTTGATTTTGCCACTGACAAAACTGGATCATTAAATACCTAAGTTAAAGAGAATAGGCAACTAAACAAGTCCATTTTCTCAAATAAGCTCTAAATCCTTGCAATGATTATTTATATCAATGTTTGTCTTGAAAATATATCCAAAGGCATAGATAGATACTAAATGACTGTGATTACTGAGATTCTTTGACAGCTTAGTGCAGCTTGAATTTTTGGCTTATATGTTCCTTCATGTAATTTTCCCTCTTTTATTGAAAATAGATTCTTTTCTCATACAATATACTGTAATTAAACTTTCGCATCTCTCCAATTCTTCCAGTTCCTCCCCAACCCCACCCTCAATCAGGATCCACTCCCTTTCTGTTTCTGAAAAAGCTTCTAAGAGATGACAACAAAACATGACAAAATAAAGTATAATAAAATAAAGCAAAAAGCATCACACTGAAGTTGGACAAGGCAAACCAATCAAGGGAAAGAACCCAGGAGAAGAAGTAAGAATCAGAGACCCACTGCTTGGTGCTTTGGTGCTTTAAGCTGAATGTTCCAAGGTCACTCTAGCTCTCTGTCACTGTATCTGCCTGTTTCTGTCTCTGTCTCTCTGTTTTGTTTTTTTCTTCTCCCTCTTTTTTATAATGTGTGGATCTGGGTCTCTGTATTTTTTCTTGTGTACTGTAGGTGGAAGCTTCTCTGATAATAGATAAAAAGGCACTGATCTATTAATACAGCACAATATTACTAGGAGTAATTTTATTACTACTTTCTTTTTTTTAAAAGACCAGTAGTATTTTGTTATATCTTAGGTCTCTAGACTATCTAGTCTCTGGTGCTTGATCACCCAAGCAGTATTGAATACGGGTTTCATCTCCTGAAGTGGGCCTTCAGTCAAATCAGATATTTTTTTGGTTACTCCTACAAACTTTGTGCCACCATTTCTCTGGCATATTTTACAGGCAGGACCATATTGTAGATCAAAGATTTTGTGGCTGGGTTGGTGTATACATTTGCTTTTGGTGGCCTGCAGAAAATCTTCCTATACCAAAACACTAGAACATAAGGGTGAAAGTTCTATGTAGGTATGAGGTTGACTTCTCCATGATCAATGAGTTGTGTGGCTGTTAACCTCAGTATTGGGGTCTTGCTGTCAGTTATTGGAGAGTTTAGCAACAGCATTGGTTATTTGGGAATTTCCATGGGACTTCTTTGGCTAATGACTTAATTGGATACAACCTAGTCCCCCCATACTGGAAGCTTTGTTTGATGACAAATTGATGGCCAATTGGGATTCTACCTCTTCCATTGTTTGGGTACTTTGTTAGGATTGCCTTCATATATTTTTCGAAGTTCCCATTGCACTATATTTCTATATCCTCCTCAAATGCCCTTCAATTCTAGTTGTCTCTCTCTTGCATTTCTTCCTCCTCCCTACCTGATCCTCCTATTCCAGGCTTCCCCGTCCCAGTCCACCTGTAAACTATATTCTTTTTTCTCTTGCCAGGGAGATCCATGTGTCTTCCTCACCTTGTGCCTTCCTCTATACATAACCTCTCTTGCTCTTGGATTGTAGCTTGGTTATCATTACTTAATAACTAGTATCCATATATAAGTAAACAAATACCATATTTATCTCTCTGAGTCTGGGTTACCTCACTCAGGATGATTTTCTCTAGTTATATTCATTTCATGATATCATTTTTATAATGCTATCTGTTCACTGTGAATTTTAAGAAAATGATAAAAAAGATGAATATACTCTAATGATATCACTATCATCATTGAATGTCTTAGACTAAAGCTTAAATTTTCATACTTAAAAAATTGAATAGACCATATTTTAAACAAATAAAACATATCTTATAATGTCAATGAAAATACTTCTAATGCAGAACTCATTAATATCTGGTAAAGTAATAATTTTTGTAAAATATGATGAAAGTAGTGTCTTTAGTTATGAACAAATAAATACTCTGGATATAACCTGATAATTCTAGAATGTGTATAAAAGCTTATTGTCCTTAATTTTAAATATAAGTTTATCTTTAAAATATTTCAGAGAAAATTTAGTTATAGAAGGAAATGCTACAGAACATCTCCAAGACAAATTAATGAGAACAAATCAATATTGTTTAATATCCTAATCTTACTTTATATTGCCATTTCTTTGGGAAAATGTGCCACACACTAAGGTGTTAATTTAATTTATGTCACACTATATTGCAATGCTCATTTTATTGGAGCAAATCAACAAGAGGAAACCAAAAATATTTCTCAACACATCAATAACGCTGACATATAAAGATACTTATGATTGATTTCCTTCACAATTGAACCTAACATTTCTGCAAGAATTTGTTAAGCCATATCTTTACTATGTATAATTTTAAGAATAGCTACATTTTGTTTTGTTAAACTAACATGAAACATAAAAATAGAAACAAGGCAACTGCAGGGGTTTTTTCTTCTGATATCCAAATAAATTTGAATGACTAGAAAATTCCCATTTAAGTCCTAAGAAGCCTACATGTATTTCATAGGCTAATTCAACATTTTTATATACAATAGCTTTGCAAATTTTTATTTGAACTAATTTTGATTTTTTAGTATTTAAATTGAAATAGAATAATATCATATCCTACCTCCCTTTCCTATCCTTCCCCTTCCACTAACAGTTACCCTCCTTTAAATTCTTCCCAGGGTTCCAAGGGCTGATAGCCATCTGATTTTAACTATATTTATTGTGTGTATGTGTAACACAAATATATGCAAATGGATCCCTGTCAGTCAATTTTCTATTTGTATATACATGATTTTACTGCTGAATATCCTGCACTAGATAATTATTAAATCAATTCAGCCCCAGGAGAGGCTAACTCTACTCCCAGAAGTTAATATCTGCCTCTACCTCTTTGTCTAAGGGTGAAGCAACTCCAAAAATTTTACCTGAAATGTTTATACTATGTATTCCACTGATATTAGTCCTCTTTATGCAACCATTTCTGGATAAGACTGTATCACAGCAGAGTTGCTGGTACCCTGGCTCTTACATTCTTTCTGCACCCAATTCTGCAATGTTCCCTGAGCCTCACATGCAGGAGTTGAAAATGGATAATAAACCTGATATATATATATATATATATATATATATATATATATATATATATATATATATATATATGCTTCCACAACAACCATAGACTAACATCTGGAACCAGACACACGAAAGCATTTTTTGATAGGTTGGTTAGGTTAATCCTAGTAACTCACCAAATAAAGATTATTGATTTACATGGTGATTACTATGGAAGACACAACCATTGAAAAGTGGTCACCATTTGAAAGTGGTCTAGCTTTCATGATTCAAGAAAATAGTATGTGATCGCCCAAGGGAGGGGAGTAACTAAACCGCTGTTACACATATGAACCATGACAGTTACCAACATGGCAAGATATGCATAAATCTGGAAAAAGTAGAACCCAAATATATGTAGTAAATAACAACTTTCTAGTTGGACTAATATACCAGGAGGGGAAAAACTGTCTGGTACAGTAAACTTGGCCTGCTTCCAAGGCTGGTTATGATCCTTAGAAATGAATCTACTCCCACTGTTTTGCTAGTATGGTATAATTCCTTAGTACATTCTAAATATTTTTTTTTATATTTATTTATTTATTTTTCTATGATCAGCTTGATACTGTACAAATTCTTATCCTAATTGTGAAATGTTTCATTGACGCTTGCCCAGTAATTGATTAAAAGCAAAACAAGATACCCTGCTGGCAATGGTCAAGAGATAGCCCGAACTGACCTACTCTGGTGATGGGATGGCCAAACACCCTAATTGTCGTGTAGAAACCCCATCCAAAGACTGAGGGATCTGGATGCAGAGATCCATGGCTAGGCCCCGGGTGGAGCTATGGGAGTCCAATTAGTGGGAAAGAGGAGGGTTTATACAAGTGCGAATTCTTGAGACCAAGGTTGGATAAAGCAAGGGACAAATAGCCAAATGAATGGAAACACATGAACTATGAACTGATGGCTGAGGGGTCCCCAACTGGATCAGGCCCTCTGAGCGGGTGAGACAGATGATTGGCTTGATCTGTTTGGGAGGCATCCAGGCAATGGGACCAGGTCCTGTGCTCATTGCATGAGTTGGCTGTTTGAAACCTGGGGCCTATGTAGGATCACTTGGCTCGGCCTGGGAGGAGGGGACTGGACCTGCCTGGACTGAGTCTACCTGGTTGATCTCAGTCCTCGGCGAGGCTTTGCCCTGGAGGAGATGGGAATGGGAGGTGGGCTGGGGGGAAGGTGAGAGGGGTGGGAGGGGGGAGAACAAGGGAATCCGTGGCTGATATGTAGAACTGAATTGTATTGCAAAATAAAAAATAAAAAAAAAAACTTATTATAAGCCACAGTCATCCTAGGGTCCCCCCTGCTATATAGCCTCCCTGGTTCTGTGGGTTGCAGTCTGATTGTTCTTTGCTTTATATCTAGTATCCACTTATGAGTGAGTACATACCATGTTTGTCCTTCTGGGTTTGGGTTACCTCACTCAGGATGATATTTTCTAGTTCCATCCATTTGCCTGCAAATTCCATGCTGTCATTGTTTTTCTCTGCTGAGTAGTACTCCATTGTGCATATGTACCACATTTTCTTAATCCATTCTTCAGTTGACAGGCATCTAGGTTGTTTCCAGGTTTGGGGTATTACAAATAGTGCTGCTATGAACATAGTTGAGCATGTGTCCTTGTGATATGATTGAGCATTCCTTGGGTATATGCCCAAGAGTGGTAAGGCTGGGTCTTGAGGTAGATTCCCAATTTTCTGAGAAACTGCCATACTGATTTCCACAGTGGTTGTACAAGTTTGCATTCCCACCAACAGTGTAGAAGTGATGGTTCAACATATGAAAATCTGTCAATATAATACACCATATAAACAAACTGAAAGAAAAAAAAAAACACATGATCATCTCATTAGATGCTGAAAAAGCCTTTGACAACATCCAACACCCCTTCATGATAAACGTCTTTGAGAGATCAGGAATACAAGGAACATTCCTAAACATAATAAAGGCAATTTAAGCAAGCCAACAGCCACCATCGAATTTATTTCATACCTTTTTCAAGCAAATACATTTGTTAAACTTCTTCCATAAAAGTTAGTTATGTTAATATATGTGCACACAAATGTGTTCTAAATACCATTGGATTTTAAGACGACTAGTTCTTTCCTAAAAGAATTTAGATAACTTTTTAGAACCATTATCTCAATATTCCCTTAATATTTTTGTTTTCTTTAATGATATCATTTGTAAAATATTGATTTTTATTCTACAAAATAGACCTGGTTAAAGAACAATCTTGATAACACTAAATTCAACAGACCTAGATTTGAGGATTAGGACTCTTAATTATTCATGGACATTTGTAAAAATCTGATTAACCAAAAGATTTAACAAATGTTGCCTCATTTTCTTGATTAAAAGCAATCAATTTTTTGAGATTTGCCAGACAATCTGAAGAGGGGAATGAAAACAAATTATAAGTGAGGCCATATGCTTCTGATTTAAAATAGAGTGCACATTCGCTTTACTAAAGTGTTGTTGTAGACAACTTCTTACAAAAACAACATCGAAAATCCTTGAGAATATAATTATTGAAGAAATGCTGGTATTGCTGTTATTAATTTTAATGTTCCTCCTAGGATTTCAATCATAGATATTGCTACTGTTCTACTGTTTTGGTGTTTTTGCTTGACTTCCACTTCCTTCTAATAATCCCTTCAAGCTATTGAGTGTATTGCAGGAAACTGTTCAGGATTATAGGTTGAAAGAAGAGGTTTCTTCAGCTGTGATGATGAGTGATGTAAGAATGTAAAATTGCTATCAATGAACACAATGCAGACTCGTATTCTAGTCTGTCTGGTTACTTTAAGGGCAGCAAGAATATTTAGTCATGGAAAGAATTGAATATGGTTACAAATAAAAAAATGAGGTCAGCAAAGGATGATGAGGTCAGCATATGGCAGTAATTTATTGGCTAAACACCCTTTGGCTTTATCTTGAGAAGAGGAGATGATGTAGTTCTGAGCATACCAGTTATATTTTCAAGGCTATTAACATTTATATTTTATTTTCTCTGTAAAGTACATTTGAAGTGAATAAAGCAAAAGAAGGAAGACAACACAGCATGATGTTACTTTAAGATTATGGGAAATCGAATTGATGAGAAGTTGCATATTTTTGATGTGTTTGAAAGCAGGGAGCTGGTGAAAAATAATTATAATTAACATTAACTTGGCATATGTGTTTGTTTTGCTGTGAGACAGATATATGATTTTCATGTTAAAATTTTGAGCAACCATGGCATAAAAGAATATTAAATATCTGGGAGGAAATGGTCAATATATCTCTTACCTACATTAAATCTGATCTTTTCATTAAAAAATAAAATTGTTACATAATTAGGCAGTTGGTGAATCTAAAGTTGTCAGCATCCATGAAACATTATTTGGTGATATGTAAGTGGATTGAGTATTCTGAATTCACACCTGTACAAAGATCAAATAAAGGAGAGCAGAATAGTTGTAATTATAGGTACTATTATTAAATGGATTGCAATACTACAAGATAATAGCATTGACACAGAGAGTTTAGAAATAAAACTTTATGGATCATCTCATCATTCTATTTATTATACAATTGTAAGCAAAACACAATTCATAGGATTTAGGTGTCTTTCTAGTAATTTGTTTTTCATTTCACAGTTATTGTGTAACATTTTGTTTATATTCTGACAAATAAAGCTTGCTTAGAGTCAGAGGGCGGAGCTAGTTACTAGTTAGCCGTAGAAGTCTGGAGGTCTGTACAGACTGGAGACAGGAAGTGATAAGGCAGGAGAGAGTCAGGATCTTGGCCCTTTTGGACCGGAGGAATGGAAGAGGAAGGAAGCAACAGTGGTTGCTCTTCTGCATCTCTGATCTTTCAGGTTTCTCCCCAATATCTGACCCCTGGTTTTTATTGATAAGATTAATTAGATTTATGCTTTGTACAGTACTCAAACTAAGTACATTTCTAGCGTATTTCCCCTTTGTATCATATAGAGTTTTTCATACCTTGTCTCACATAATATCTATTCCACTTTTTCTTTATTAGGACACTTTAAGACAGTTTCAAAATAACATTGTGTTCCTATATTTAGCATTTTTCACGTAAAAGACTTATACAAGACCTCTGCTTATAATATGAAAGAATTTCTGCTCTGTGAATTGACATTAGTTATAAAGGTACATTTCAGATATTAAGGGAATAACCTGAAAGAGGGTAGGCAAACAGAAGACATATACTAAGACTGTTTATTGGTAATAGACCATCAGTGTGCTTGTTTGTTTGTTTGTTTACTGCTGGGAGAAAACAATAGATTTTCAGGTTTAAAACTTCAAATAGTGACATTGTTTTATGTTATAATTCACAGTCTGAGAACGTAAGGACTTTAAAAAATAAAATTCTCCTATCTCAGAGTATTTATCAGTAACACCGTAAACTCTAAAGTGATAACTGCAGGATAGCTATTGACAGCGCATAAATATGACATAACGTGATGAATATGGTACGTCTTCCTTTTGTCCTTTCTCTCAAAAACTGATAACATTGGTAATTTCAGGAGAAAAGTTAAGTTACAGTTGAAATATCTAGTGAGAACCAATAAGCAAGTACTTCTCAAAACTCAGGAGATTGACAAAAATGAGGTTTGACATGCAGTTCCTGAAACATTAAAAAGTAAATAAAAAATGAATCATGAACTGATTTTGAAGATAAAAATGGTGTTAGATAAAATACTAAGAAGAATAAAATACAGGTTTACAAACAAAATTGTCTTATTCTTATGATTACATCACAGCAAAGAAAAATGGTAACAGAAAATTAACAACTGTTTGTTTGATTCTAGCTCTTTGTGGATTTTCTCAATTTTGATTTTTTTAAATTTAGAACTATTCAGACTAATATATTTATGTTTAGAAACACAAGTCAGATTCAAAATATAGCCATATTTGTCTTAATAAAAACTCCCCTATCCTTATATTCAAGCCATTTTGGTAGACTCCAATATAGATGGTTAAGGAAACAGTTCTTTTAAGGAGACATGAAGATTTTAAACCAATGTATTAAATGTGTTCAGATTTAATCGTTAAAGAACTCTAAATAAATACACAAAGAGACACTACAGCACAACATTAAAAGTGTTGCATTACACAATCTCTGTCATCACAGAACAGTAGCTAGGACACTGACAAGATAAAAGAAAGTATGTTGTATCTTATACATATAATCAATTACCAGCTAGCTAATTGTTTTCTATACCATTGATACTAGTGATTGCATGGCAGTCGTATCTCTAATTATGATATGTGAAAGTAGATAAATACACAGTATACAGGGATGGTTCTATTCACTGCAAATTCTAGAAAAAAAAAGAAATTAATCTGCTGTGACATATAATGACTCAGTTTTTCTTGAATTTGATTTGGAATCTGGGAAAGAGATGGTGGAACAAAATGAAATAGAAGAAATCTATGTGGTATAGATGTTCACTCTCATGATTATATTGATAGTCTCATGTTAAATGCATAGCTATAAGTGCCTAGGTAATTAATTAATTTATTTTATATATATGTGGTATTGTGTTCCCCAAAATATTGTACATGCTAATACACTTATCTGGGGTCAGAGACAGAACAACCACAAAATTAAACATAAAGGATAGGCAATGTTAGCACATGCCTTTAATCCTAGCATTCCAGAGGCAGAAATCCATCTATCTGTTCAAGGACACAGACAAGCATGGTGACTCATGCCTTTAATCCCAGAAAGCCAGCCTTTAATCCCAGGGAGTGATGGCAAAAACAGAAAGATATGTAAGGCGTGGAGACCAGAAACTAGAAGCATTTGGTCTGGTTGAACATTTGGCTAGTTTGGCATTCAGGCTTTTGAGCAGCAGTTCAGCTGAGAGCCATTGGGATGAGGACACAGAAGCTTCCAGACTGAGGAAACAAGACCAGCTGAGAAGTTGGCCAGGTGAGGTTAGCTGTGGGTTGTTCTGTCTCTCTGATCTTCCAGAATTCACCCCAATACCTGGCTTGGGTTTGATTTTATTAATGAGAACTTCGAAGATTCATGCTACATATCTATATCTATATCTATATCTATATAGATAGATAGATAAATAGAGATAGATAGATAGATAGATAAAGGAAATTATGACTATATGAAAAGACTAGTGTCAGGGCCTACTATGCTAATATAATATAAAAAATTTAGAAATATGAGATTTAAAATGAACATTTAATTAAAACACAGTGCTTGGAATGATGAGATTTTTTTGTATTTGTATATTTTCTTCCCCAATTTCAAAGGATGAATGCTTGTCAATTTCATCTGTTTCCCAAGTTCATTGAGCTAAAAGTTTCACAAGCTTTATTGAGACATATTCAATGCCCCCTCATCTCATCAACCCCACAGACCCAAGTTTGGAAATCCATATGGAGTCATTGTTCTCAAATATTTGCAGACATAAACATAATATGATAAGGCAAATATATTTATGACAATGAATCTTAATACTTAAATCTAGCATTGTATATTCTCATCTGGTATTCTTGATCTTTCATTTTTAATAGCCTTATCTAGAGTTTCAATTTCTTACATTAAAAACTAAATGTATATGTTTACAATGAATAGAGATACATTCAAAATATGAATATTTCATTGTTTCTGTCCCCAGTTTCCCAAATTAATGTCCTGTGTTCACTATCATATACACAGTTCCAATTTAATAATTCCATATATAATGCATAGAAACTGAATAGGAAAGTAGAGACTGTGTTTCTATTTTATCTGAAACTTATAGCCTTCCTTTCGGTTCTCATAAATTATTACCATATGATACATTACTTATGCCTTCAAATTAAACCTTCAAAAAACTTTACTTTGTGATGCATGGACTCCATGAAAATTGATACCAGATCAGACTAAAATAATTTCACATTTTGGTTTTGGAATTTTAATCAGGATATCACACACACCAGCAATATTGTATATAATATTTCCCTGTTATGAATTGTATGAATTATCAGGGAAAATAAGGATGTTCTTAAACAAGCTGTAAGTGGCATATGTAGCTTTCATTTGCTTACACAATTGGATTATGTTGTTGGTTTATGCAACTGTAATGCTGCATTTGATGTTAATTTAATCCATTTTTCATTCAGGCATGTCAGTTTCCAAGTTTGACATACAGGTTTTACCTTTGCATAGTTAGTCATTTTAGAAAAATAATTTTTCTTCAATCCACAGCACCTAATTAAAAAGGAGAAATTGTAAAAATATCTCAAATAACTAATTTATCTAATTATTTTTATTTTGCCACTTTTTATTATTTTAAAATTTTCTTGCCAAATATTTTGATCATAATCTTCCTGCTTCCCCAAATCCTCCCAGATACTCTGCAATCCAACTTCATGCTCTTTTTCACTCAAAAACAAACAAACAAACAAACAAAAGCCAAAAGACACCAAACCATAACAATAAAATTACTAGAGAAAGATGAAGTCCACTTTGTGTTTGTCAAATACTCTTGAGTACAAGTCCAGCCCTGGAGTGTGGTTGATAGAACCAATTTCACACCTTTAGAGAACACTGATTGTCCCTCTTCCTGAATTTTTCAGGTAAATAGCTCCTCAGTAGGAGTGGGACTTTTTGTCACTTTGCTTTCCCTTTGCTGGGATTTTGTATTTCTTGATATCATACAGACATTTTTTATCTCGCAGACTCTGTGAGTTTATGTGTGTTAGCAGTCACTTTTGTGTCTGAAAGATCTTGTTTTAAGGAGTCATTTACCACTTGGACTCTTTCTTCTTTCTCTTCTACATAGATCTCTTAGTCTTGAGAGGAGGGGTTTGAGAAAGACATCCCAATTAAAAAGCTGAGTGCTCCAAGGCCTTTCAATATTTTCACATTGTCCATTGATGGATCTTTGTGATAGTTACTATCAACTGCAGGAAGAAGCTCCTTTGATGAAATTTGAAATTTTAACAATGTAGCAATCTATGGGTGTAGCAATATGTAATAAGGAGTTGTTTATTTATTTATTTATTTATTTATTTATTTATTTATTTATTTACTTTTTGGGTATGTTTGTTTAGCAGAATAATAGTAGTAGGTCAAGAACCTGCTACTACATATGTCTAACAAATAATGAAAACATGATTTATTATTCTTGTAACTTTTGTGGCATTATGGCACCAGTATTGTAGGTATGTCACTGTGTTAGGTCACAGGTTGCATAGCACTATGAATCATTGTCAGTAGGTGAGAAGTGTCAAGTGGGACAACGTCTTAATTTCTCCATAGACTTGCAAATATCATGTGAGGTTGAGATGGAGTCTATTGGACCCCTTTGCCAATGGTGTTATAAGCTACAACCTATTCCTGGCACTGGTTGTTTTACTTGAAGCATATGGTATCTAGATGGGCAACTGTCTCTATAAAATCCAGCTATACCAACCTTCATTGTATATGTAAAAGGCTACACATTTTGCTACAGAGATACTTGCTCATCCATATTCATTAATGCTATATTCATATTAGTCAGAAATTGGAAATATCCTTTATTCCCATGAACTACTGAATAGATAGTGGATCTGTGGTATATTTATAGAATAGAATATATTGATCTATTTTTTAAAATACAAATGAATTTGTAAAATTTTCAGGTAAACACATACACATGGAACTGGAGACAACCATTCTAAGTGAGATAACCCACACCCAGAAAGTCAAACATTGAATGTTTTGTTTTATATGTGGGTGGAGACATTGAAGCTTTAGATATGTGTGTTTCATTTAGAATATTCCCATAGGCTAGGTAGCTAATAAGGTATCAGGGGCAAGGGAAGGATCTTACAAAGAAGAGAAAATAGAATATAGTGTTATAAATGGATAAATGGGAAACTACATTAGTAAGATTAAGCGTGGAGAGTGACGAGAGGGCAGGTAAAATAAAGTAATCTGGGGAGGGATAACAACCACATGTGGTATTTGTCTTCCTGAATCTCAGATAATCCACTTGATATCATACTTCCAATATCTGTTTTTCCTAAGAAGTTTTTTTTTTGTAATTTTCATTTATTTCTGCATTTCCATTATCCTTTCATCTGTTGATAGGTAGCTCCTCCAATTCCATTACCTTACTCTTGTGAATAGCGTGTAAATCAACATGTGTTTCCAAATATCTCTGTGGTAGAATATAGAGTCCTTTGGATAATATCCCAAGAGTTACATTACATTTTAAAAACCAATTTGTGGATTAGAAACAGTTGAATTATTTCTATAGAGTGGTTATTATAAATAATGTTGCAATATAGATTGTAATACAAACATTTCTTCCCCATTTTGATTTCAGCTCCTTGGAGTATATACACAGCACTGAGATTGCTAGACAGTATGTTAATTGAATATTTTTTCAGAAATCTCCTTACTATTTTGCAAAATGACTACACTTATATATAATATCATAACAATGGATAAGGTTTTCTATTCCTTCACATTATTCTTAATATGCTTTAATCACCTGTTCTATCAGATGGGAAATTCTATCTCAAAATGGTTTTCATTTGTATTTATCTGACAATTAGCAGTATTTAGTATTGCATATGTTCCGTAGTGCTTTCATGTCTTTAGAGAAATGTATGTTTTCCTGAAGACTAAATGTTAAAAATTAGAAAGCCTCATATTAATTTCAGTCATTTCTCAAGATCACATGAATAGATTTGATATACATAGCACTAAATTCTATCTAATTGCCTGTTACAATATTCTGTACCATTTATAGAAATAAACTAAGAAGTTTATGTTTGGAGAATTAGATGTTCATGTTTAATTTAACACACATTGAAATATACTTCATCTAAATATTTACAAGCAAACAGTATGATTGAGAAATTTAGAGATAGACTGTTTCCTTACAGTACTTTTTTGTAGCTGGAGTATTCCTGTGTCCACCTGGCTCCTGCAGCCGCTCAGACACAATTAAACACACAGAGACTTATATTACTTATAAACTGTATGGCCATGGAAGGCTTCTTGCTATCTGTTCTTATATCTTAAATTAACCCATTTCTATACTTTACATCATGCTTCTCCTATTGGCGGCTGGCAGCATCTCCCTGCCTCAGCCTTCCACCTCCCAGAATTCTCCTCCCTTTTTCTCCCGCCTATACTTCCTGCCTGGCTACTGGCCAATCAGCATTTTATTGATCAATCAATCATCCACAGCACTTTTTTTTTATTAATTTATCTACAAATCTGTGACTGAGTATAGTTCTACACATAACTACACATATCCATATCACACACATGTGCACAATATTCAAAATGAAAGGAATTAGATAAAAGCAAAATATTGGCACATCTAAATTATATATATATATATATATATATATATATATATATATATCACTTTTTTCAATATTTTATTCATAGATTTGTCAAGTAAATACTTTGTTTTTACTTTGGGACAGATAGTTACTGGAAAAAGACATATCATATTTTCTTACCAATACTAATGCCTCTTTCTTAACTAGGCATACATTAAATCATGTCCCATATTTATTTTGAGATAAATGATTTTATAGATACTCATTTTACTTGAAAATATTCTTAATACAAATGTACTAACAGTTATCTTTGTATACTGAAAAGTTAGAAGAAGAAGGCAACGGAGAGGCAGACATAATAAAGATTGTCTTGTCTGAGGCTGCAGAAACTCCCTGTTTCTCTGTCCTGTAATGGATTGAAATCCATGCTGATCACACACGCAGAATCACTTGAAGATTTGTTTTACGTGACTTCTCTAAACAGTTCTATCTCAAGTTTTACCACTATGAACTCATTTCAAAATATAATTCAAGGCTTCTAATCAGGGAATAGAGTCGTGATATTATCTTGTTGTGAAGGGAATTTCATGAAGGAAAATATTAATGTCATTTATCTCACAAATGGATACAAAATGAATTATGTACAATGTTATAATGTTCATATTATATATGGAAGGGGTGTAAATCAGACATTTATATTCTATGATTTTTGTGTAGTACACAGGGTGTGAACACACTCATGCATTGTTATTTTTCAGTAGAAATCACTCTGGCAAAAGAGATTTCTCAGTCAACATAATTAATTTCATCTCACATAAGCAGAAATTTTATGACATTTTATCATTTAATCATAAACTTAAGAAACATAGAAACACAGACATTCTGAGGCTTGAATTCCATTCCATAAAAAAGAAGAAATGTAAGTCTCCCATTTTGTCTCTCTTCTAAAGCCTCAAAGTTACAAATGAAAAGGATAAAATAAGGGATCCTTAGAGATTAATTATAATAACATATTAATTTTAATAATATTTTATCTCATTAATCCTAGATAGTATTTTATGTCAGCTACTCTTCCCTTTCACCATCTAATAAGGACTTGACTGCCACACAGTAGTAAAGAAAAAAAGCAAGAGAAACAGGAATGATGAACAGATACAAAATGAAAAGTACACCTATATAACGATACAAACTCCACGTTAATTTTTCGGTATGATACTTTTTATTTGTACTGTTGTATCCTCTCATTCACATGTGTACATATAGTAAGCATGGAATTTACAAGAAAAGTGTTTTATTCTGCCTGCTAAGCATTTATTATTTCAAGTAAGAAGTCATCACATTCTTTCTTGCCAATGTTGCATCATAATTTTTTTAATACCCGATGTGGGGCAAGTTCCTTCCATTTGCAAAAACATTGTATTCTTTCCTGAAATGATTTTTGATTCTCATCATTTCCAAGGTAGGGGTGGGTAAGGCTAGGATTTGGGAATTCTTTACAGTTTCTCAGCCTTCTTATTCTGTTCTCACCAGAGCATGGCTTACTACACCATTTTTTTTTCTGTCCACTAATCCCTTAAATAAAAATAAAACTATATCTTACATAAAAAACGAAGGCAGAAAGTAAGGAAAGAAGAAGAAAGAAAGAAATACCTCAAAAATAGGTTCCCTTAATATAACACATATAGATACTCTCTAAGACAAATATTTTTTACCAGACAGGTGAATTATAGTAACTCCTTTCTTCTAGGATGAATATAAAAATTCAATACATAATATAACTATTATAAGCACTGTATTATTACATATTATAGGATGAAAAAAACAATGTCAGAAGAGTGAAATTTCTAAACCAGCTGCTATTTGTATTTTGAGAGATTTTTAATGTCTGAAAATTATTTATTCATAAAATATTTTTGAACATTAGTACATGTAGTGTTCTCTGGTAAATGTCAAGGTTTGTGGAGAACTGAATAGGCATTATCCAAATCACTGTATATGCCTTCTATAAAGTATTTGTATTGATTTTTGTTATGTGTAACAAGTTATCACAGTTTCAGAAATGTAAAATTGTATCACAGTATCAATTTATTACCTCACAGTTTCTTATTTAGTCTCCCACACTATTCTTGAGGTTTTTACTTTATCATGAGCCTGTAAGCAAGTTATTCATCAAGCCAAATTATTAGCTGGAGATTCTTGGAAAGATTAACTTCCCACATCTTTCAGATAGTGAAGCAATCCAATTCTTTGTGGATATAGGATGCTGTGTTTATTTTCAATTCTACTGTAGATTATCAGTACAATCAGGAAGTAGCTATATGTGTGGCTGTTTGAATAAGCTTCCCTCTAACTAAACTTCAAAAGGAATCATTTTTCCATACTAATTATCCCCATTTCCCGTTCTACTCTCAATGAAACAAGGTGGGGGTTGGAGTGGTACACCTTTCTCCATGGATAAAGTATGTGTATTTAAGTTCTTGTAAATGTGCACCATAAGGGATTGAAAAATGTGTCTTATCACACAACTGAATTGTATAGTTATGAGAGAAGATTTTGAAATTCTTTAGAATACCTTCTTGTGAATTATGAAATTAATATTAGAAAAAGGACTTATGGTATGGTGCTGGGAATGTCTTTCTGTATGCTGTGAATGTATTGTTCTGGTTGATTGATAACTGAAATGCTGATTGGCCAGTAGCCAGGCAAAAAGTATAGTATATGCAGGATAAGCAGAGAGGAGAATGCTGGGAAGTGGAAGGATGAGTCAGGAAATGCTGCCAGCCACTGCCATAAAAAACAAGATGTAATGTACCAGTAAGCCACAAGCCAAGTGGCAAGGTATAGATTAATAGAAATGGGTTAATTTAAGGTATAAGGACTAGATAGCAAGAAGCCTGCCATGGCCATATAGTTTATAAGTAATATAAATCTCTGTGTGTTTACTTGGGTCTGAGCAGCTGCAGGAGCTGGGTGGACACAGGAATACTCCAGCTACAGTATAGAGGTGAATATCTAGAGTATTAGCAGATATTAGTTGAAGGAAGTAGAGTTCACCATGAGTTTGAGAGCTTGCTAAGCTAGTGAGCGAGTTACTCACTATCTTGAGAACTAGTGTGAAATCTTGTCTCAACTAAATAAATGTATTAATAGTTTTCACTGTGAATATGAAAAGGAAGACTGGATTATTGTGAGAATATACACTTGTTGATCTGATAGAGAATGGGTGGTATTATTTAAATAATTGTCACTATAATTAACTAAAGAGAAGTACAAAATGCCTTTGTTGGTTTTGGGAAGGTACCTAAACAATCTAAACAGGACACATAAAAATGTATTGCAATGGAGTGTGAAATAATACAGATGAAATGTTTGGATAAACATTGACAGAGTGTTTGCCTACTATCAACAAAGCTTCTGGTTCAGTGCTTAGAAACCTACAAGTATAGCTTTGGTATAGGTACAAAACCCTGCAGTCCTAGCACTCAAGAGGTAGAGGTGAGAGCTAGTTAGAGGTCAGCCTAGGACACAGGTGACCCTGTCTCATGGAAAAATGCAAGCTAAAACTACAGGTAAAGTGTTTGTGATAGTAGTCATAAGTCAAATATGGAAAAATGAATTCATACATAGTAAGGACAGTAAAATTTCTGTGAGCAGAGACATTCCAGGCATTAGCCAATATTTACCCCCCATATGCTGGAAATTATTAAAAACTAGGTTGTAAAAAATCTGTTTTCCTCATCATAATAATGTTTTACTTAAAGGCAGAATTTTAACAGGGCATTTTTTCAAATTTGTGTATAGTTTGATCCACAAATATAAGAAAGAAAAAAACAGCTTTGCAGAAAATATAATAGAACTGAAAATAAACATAACTAAATTGAATAATATTTATTTTACAATCTTGAAGGTAGTAACTAACATGCTGAAACACAAATAAAAACAAAGAAAAGAAGGCAGGATGAAAAAGAGAGGGAAAGGAGAAAAAGAGAGATTATCTCAATTTTATCATGTGTTTTTTCAAATGTGTAGCACACTCAAGCTGTAGGCTACTTCCGATTTTTATACATAAAGAAGTTCTGAAGAAACATAATATAGTAAAACAACACAGTGTTTTACATTAGATCACAAAAAAATATCACAGAACAGGCTAGTGTGCAAGAGGAGGCTTCTAGACAATGTTTACGTTTTCAAATAACTACTGTTCTTGAAACAAAGATATCTAAACCAGAACACTGGCCAATTGGAGTATTTGTATCTCTTCATCACCCATTATTATTATCAAGGGTTTACTTCAAGGCAGTTTTGTACTAAACAGAGAGAAGATTTATCTCTCTGTTGAATGAGCTACTGTCCCTCACCTGGAAAAGCAGTGCACAGAGATAAGTGCTCAGAACATCTGCATTTGTTAGAAACAGGATTCATGTTATCACGCACAGAAATCACAAACAATGTGACTTTCACCTTGACAGACCATTCATCAAGAGATAAAACAATATTATACCAAAGTCCAGCAAGGAAGGAATAGAATTGTAAAAGCTACTTTCCATCAGGCAATCAATTTATGATCCACCCTGTGATTGACAACGGAAAATGGGAAGTGCACCTCTAGGATGTCACAAGTAATGGCCGAGAAAATAAGCATGATACAATCATTATAAAAAATTCTGAACGATTTTGGGATTTTCTGAGGTAAAGAGTATAAAACTAAGCCTGAAGGTAGTAGCTTTCATTGGTCGTAAATTATTCTAGGTACATCAAAGGTAAGAATGACTTTCTTCCTTTACCTGAGTAAAACCAAGGCTTTTTAATATAACATAATTTTGGTATATAACAAATTTTCTTAGAGGATCTCAATGGGAACTTTTCCTTCCTTGAAATTGGATTCTCACACAACCTTCTTTATATTTATCATCCTCATGGTAGTTCCCACTGAGATTCTTTACTCTTTCATGAATTTTTTATGTGATGACATTGGTATGTGTGAGTTAGCTACAGAACTAATGTATTCCCTCAGAGTAGACAGGGATAATTTTAAAGCTGGGCCCTAGGGGCAAAAACAAACTATATAGTAGAGCAAAACTAACATGTAGAAACATAAATGAGAACACAGGGGCGAAAGCTGATGAAGAGGAGAGGGAAAAGGAGAGATTATGTCAAAGTATAACATTTCTATTGTTCTTTAGGATTAAATCCAAAATTTGTATGTTGTTCCAATATGTTTCAAAATACACTATTTTCTTTTAGGTTATGTTAATTTCTGCCTAAATAATCATGACTTAGGTTTTGGCTGACTAATGTGGGTCCTCTGCAAGAGCTGCATTCACTGTGTACTGCTGTACCATCTCTGCAGTTCTGATGTTATTCTCTTAAGGTTTGAGTTTCTAAAAGCTTCAGGGAAAGGAACTTCCCATTCTTAAAATGCATACAATGTATAGTAAATCAGCATAGAATAAAGTGATGAAGATAAGAGAACATAATCATCTTCAGGGAATCAAACTCAACATTGACTAAGAATATTTTTGTTATTGTCAAGTTCACTAATATGATACTCCCAAAAGAGTTTTGACAGAAGGATATTTACAAATTACTAGCATTAAATGAAATGTTTTCTGCAGAATCCATGGTTAATATATGCTCTGTAAATATAGTGAGGTGATATATATATATATACATACATATATATATGTATAAATGTGTGTGTGCGTGTGTGTGTGTGTAGGTAAGTACATATGCTTTGCATTCTTAAATCTAAACACTTTTGTTTCCATTTTAAGTCATAAACTCTGCTCACTGATTGGAGTCTATTAACTTTATGAATTAAAGTATAGCACAAATTACTAACTTTGCTAGCTTTATTGATTATTGGCCATAACATTATCTAGAGCAGCATCTCTAAATTTCATTGTCTTATATTAAACAATTGATTTTTCTAGCTCTCACATTTAAAAAAATCAGCTGAGTTGACTCCAAGTTTGTCAGTGTATGGTAGTGCTACTTTAAAAGAGTAATAGGAATAAAAAAATTCAAAAAGAATTCGCCGGGCTAGATGTTAAAATCAACAACCAACATCCTCAACTCTGAAAAATGTGTCTCTCTTTGAGATCCACAGTAAATGAAAAACCACAGTTAACTGATCCAGCTCCTGATAGATTTTTGAAATTTACCCTTACCTAGTTACTCATGACTCTGCCTGTTTATTCATATGTATCACTAGCCTCCTGTTTGAACATGTAAAATAATTCTCCAAAAATAAAGGACAATCTGTGTTTGGATGCATCAAGGGTAAAAGCCACGTAATAGCAATAACGTTCCTTCTTCTTGTGGGATACAGGCAATACTTGAGGGAAAGAATGATCAATCACAGACACAAACCACAGTTTTCACAGGAGTGTGTTGTGTCTGTACACCACCGTGTGTGCCACTTTGACCATACATATGCTCTTTAAGGCTGAAACATGGGTTGTTTTATGATGTTTTGTTGCACAGAGCTAATTGTGCTAATGTCTCGGACAATGGAGGTATGATGTCCACTGTCCCTTTTCAACCACTTGATTTAAGGATCTCTCTTCTGCAACTTCAGTTTACTCTCTGTCTTCCTGGGTTGGAACGTTATGGAGTGGGCCGTGTGGCACATATGAAGTGTGTGTTTTCCACTGGAGGTTTATGAGTATACAAGGTTGAAAATCTGCTTCCAATGCTTTATTTCTCATTTGTCCAAAAAACAAGGCAAAGGAGAATGGTGCTTTTACTCAGCTATTTAAATTTAGCCTATCAGGTTCATGTACCAAGAAGAACATATGGATAAGATTTTTGTGAACCCAGAGGCATAGGATTATTGGCTCTAAGGATGTTCTTTGGTTTATTAGTTTCTTTCAAAATAGCCCCTAGTTATATCTAATCAGGACTTGCTGTGTACATGAATTTCCCCGGAATGCTCTGTTCTTCAGCCCAGTCTCTAATTGATTACAAGATATTTTGGCCACACATCTAATGCAAACAGAACATGAGCAGGGCAGAGCAGGTGTCATAACAGTCAGCATGGTTTATCCCTTTCCATTTCTGTCTGAGGATACACTATCCTTCTGCTGTTTATGCCATCCACATCCCAGCCAATTAGATAGTTCACACTCAGTGCACATCCTTCTCATTCAGTTATTGCTCTACATTCCAAACATCTCTGGAAACACCCTCACTGCCAAACCCAGAAGTGTGCATAGCAACTTTTTCTGCATCTCTCAATTTCATCGAAATGATAACAATGGTAAACCAACATGATAGGTAGAAATTGAGGAGAACATAGTGGGATGTGTAGAGGAAGAGATGGAGAGAGTAAAGGAGGAGGATGAAGTCAGCTGGAAGGAGGGGTGTTTAAGGAGAGGGAAGGGGAGCGTGAACAAAGGAGGACATGTACAAAGTGAATGGAGTTAAGACCAAAATTCAAATGTTGATGATTAATTGAGGAAATACCAGTATCTGCTACAAACCCAGTTTAAAAAATGTGATAAAACTTGGAACAGTTCAACAATTTTCTCTAAGAAATCATTATATAAGGGAATCCTGGAGCTTTCTTTTACAGTTCAGTTGGATTGTGCAGTAAGAGTCACTGAGTTAGCTTTCCTGGATAACAGGGCTACCTCTACACAGTGGTTCTGTGAAAACAGCACAGACATACAGAAATGAAGTAGAGGTATGTGGATAATATTAGCAATTATGACCTTACAGAAGGATTCTACCAGAGTATGCTAAATGCTTCATGTATGTTGTCTACAGTTGATATAAATATGTATTGTCAAGGCAAAAATAAGGTCATTGTATACTAGTCACTTCAAGTGATTAACATAAAGATAAAGCATCTGTAATATTCAGTTTTCTGATGCTACCCTATGAACAGAGATACAATATTGTGATACATTTTATAAAAATCGCTCTTACAATGAAAGAAAGAGAATTTTGGTAGACCCCACCACAAAGTTAGCAGAACATTTAGGCTTCACAGAAAAATATTCAGTTAGTCTGCTATTCTGTTATGTTTTCAGCACATCTCATTTTAACCCTTCTCTAAGACAAGGGTTCTCAACCTTCCTAATGCTGCGACACTTTAATGCATTCCCTCATGTTGTCATGACCCCCAGCCATAAAGTCACTTTTATTGCTACTTCATAACTGTAATTATGCTACTGTTATGAATCATAATATAAATATAAAGGTTTTTGGTGGTCTTAGGCAACCCCAGTACAAAGGTTATTCAATACACAAAGGGGGTTGGTTGCCACCCACATGTTGATAATGGCTGCTCCAAGAGACTAGTGTAAAAATCAGCCCTACTATGCCTTGGATTTCCCATGCAAAGAGTTTTTACAATCTAAGCTGATGTACGGCTTTAATCTTACGATGTGTACTGTCCCATACCTGTGACCTGGGTATCATAAGTACATATGTATGTGCTGTACTATTTTTGCTGATAGCAACCAACTAGATGGGAGCAGCCATATGAAACAAATATCCACCATAAATGTTGGAAACAACCTCAGGATGTGGCTTGATAATGCATGTTAGTATATTGTGGTGATATTTTATTTGTATTAAAATGTTATTTGTATGTTAATAAATAAAGTTGCCCAGGGGTCAGAGCTATTAGCAAGCCATAGGAAAGCTGGGTGGTGGTGGCGTATGCTTGTAATCCCAGCATTTGGTAGGCAGAGCTAGGTAAGTCTCTGTGTGTTCAGGAATACAGCCAGTATTGGATATACATGACTTTAATCTCAATACCAACCATAGCAGACCTGGAGGTCTATACAGACAGGCAGTGATGAGGTGGTCATGTGGTTGGGTTTACAACCAATGAGAAGGCAGAACAGAAAGTCTTTATAAAGACTTTAACACAGGAAATAGCTCTCTTTCAGAGAAGTAGGACCACGGCAGGAGGAAGGGTAAGGTTTTAGCTCTCAGCTCTGACCTCTTGGCTTTCGTCTTTGCATTGGTTCTGTGTTTTTTATTTAATAAGACGGTTGGTTACATCTACAGTATACTGCTTGTCTTTTGGAGAGAAGTGGAGAAGTAAAAATTGGGCTTGTTCTTGGTCAACTTACTCTAAGAGGAAGTGCTTTGTTTCATTCCTTAACACATTAATTTTCCACAATAAAAGAATCTAAGAAATATGCTTATAGAAGTAGGAAAGTAGGAAGAGAAATACCCAGAATGATTCAAGCCAGAAAACAACAAAAATGACTAAAATAAGCAAAACACCGGGCTATAGATAATGTATTACATAAGCAAAATTTAGAAATTCTACTTTCCTCCTTCATAAAATAATGATATTTCTAAGCACCAGCTCCTTCTGACTGTCACAGACATTAAGCAGTTTTATTTATTCTTTCATTTGATTTTTGGGAGCTTAGTGAACAAGTATACTTATGTATAAACACAAAATGAAAGATAGAGTATTTCCAAATTATGAAAAAATAGATATACAGAGTGAAAATGAAAAATATGAAGACAAATCTCAAGTATATTAATAAACAAAATGATAGATGCTTCAGGAAGTTAATTCCCAGGAGAATAAATATTGCTTGTCAATTTCACAGAATCTTGAATAATCTAACAGACAAATCCCTTTGAAGGAGTTTCCTAATTGGAATAATTGAAGTGGGAACTCTCACCCTAAATGGATGTAAAAGCATTCTATACACTCATGTTCCAGACTAGATACAAAAGAAATGAAACTGAGCACCAGGACTAAGCTTTCTATGCTTTGGGGTGCAGATGCAATGTGACCAGCAGTCTCCCCTCTACTCTTGATGATTTTTCTACCATGGTGGACTTTATTACATTCTCAGGAAAAATAAACCCTGCCTTCCTATGTTGCTTTTCTCAGGTACTTCCACTCAGTAATGAGAAAATTAATTAATTCGATCCCTATTTCTTCATGAAATCAAGTACTTATTAGAAGAACAAATGACCCACTCGGTTTACAATAATCAAATTTTGCCACTCAATTATTCACTCTCATTGTATTGTTTGTATACAATAACAGGAAAACAAAGATTTTAGCATTGAAGTGAATATGAAAGTTATGATAAAGGTGAAACAAATGTCTTCTTTGTGGAAATGATAGCTATCTGAATGATTTAGTGGAGATCTAATTCAGGCCATCTAGTGTGGATTTATTTAAGTGCCATTTTTCTAACAAAACTTACAAAATACCAGAAAAAAATAACTTTGTTCAATGTGTTTTTGAAAGTTTTCAACTAAATAATTTATATCAGGGACAAAGTTTATACATGGTGCTTACTGCCTTGCAGACACAAATATGCACTGAAAGTCATCACCAACTTTCTGCAATATTCAACTGGCTTCATCCTATATGTTCTTCTAGCTAGTATATAATGAAAACAGGTGAATATAACTTATGATCATTTAAAACATGAGTTCCAGGACCTCAGGCCCAAGAGACAAGGAAGAAATGAATATGGATTTTTACCATATCTCTAATTGAAAAAACTTACAAGGGTGTTGATTTGGAAAATTTTATACTGTCATTCACACATGAGGCAGTTATGATTCAAACTGATTCAAAATGATAAAAATCAGTATTTTTAATGGATTCTTTGTTACTTACCAATTGAAGAAATATTTATCCTATTTCAGATTTTTTGAAGAAAATTTTCACTATCATTAATTTAATAGCAATTCCTTGAAAGAACTAACTCTATATCTCAATATAGGGCAAGGACTGCTTGTGTTCTATGTTGTAGGGGAGAACTACATTCAGGATTAGCTACAAATATCAAAACAAGAATATCAACAAAAAATTTGATTTTTGTGCTGATTTCCAAAACAAAATGAACAAAACATGAAAAACAAATCCCAATAAAACAAACATACAACAAGAAGTAAGCAAAGGTGATTTCCTTGAAATGTCTTTCTTCTCTTTCCTATTGTCTTTTCTTAATAAACAGAGAATGCATTGTTTTCTTTTTTCTTCACTTTTTACTGCATTGAGAATAAGTCTCATTGGATATGTTTGTCAATTGTTCAGGAGTTGGATGCAAATTCATCTAATCTATTAAAAATGTGAATGTGAATGCAGGCATGCTAGTACATGCCTATAATCCTAGTCTTATTTGGATTTTCTGAGGAGAGAAGAAGAAATGTCAACTCATCCCAGATTGACAATTTACCATAGACAAATAAACAATTCTATCAAACTACAAGTATGAATGCCAGTGAGTTTACTGAATTACTTACAGGAGGATGGACAAGGAGTTATTTATAGCAACAGGGATGATTCAAAGGTAGATATTCACCGTATGATTCGCTACTCAAGGAATTTGCATATCTACTTCTGTGCTTGCTACCTAACTTGCAGGTACTTCTTTAGGGCAGATAGTTTCTTCTTTATAGGTAGTTATTTACTATTCATATAACCTTTGGAGGCTTCTTGAGACTCTAGTAAATTTCAGGAACTTCCTGAGACTTCTGCATCATTTATTTCTTGATTCTTGCCATTTTTATTTACTTTCCAAGTCTGAAAGAGCCTCCCTATAGGATGGAATGTTTTATAATTTAGAGGAAATTGTTATATAACAACTAGTACTTGGAACACAAAATGGAGACTTGTGAATCTGAAACTTGCCAAATTTACATATCAAGACACTTGATACAAAAAGCAAAAGCAAAGAAAATAATCATGAGCCTGTGAACTTGTTTCTCTCTACTTAGACACTGAGAGGCAGCCCTGTTAATAATATGATGAACTTATGTATCATTGCACTCCTGATTTACCTTTTCTACCCTAATTACACAATTTTCAATTTGTGAGTAAATTGGTTGAGTGAGCTTTATGTTAATTTGTACATAAAGTTTCTTAATTTTCTAATCTAGGACAATACTAAAGACATGTTTGTAACTCAGTTGGACCCAAAGCCAATATAGTCTGGGCTTATAGGCAATTGCCCCATGACCTGGAAGTTCTGTTTACTGTGTGTGTTACTTTGTTTTGCATACAAGTTAGAATAAAGTGGTAGAAGGTACATGTGTTGTGCTTGACAACTAAAATATAAAGGTATTTATCCCATAATATTGAAAAAGTCATGTTGTCTTCATATCAATACATAATCAACTGTTAATAAAATAATTACATGTGTGACTGAAATGTATGAATAATCCACAACATAAATGTATCACAACCTATCTTAATTTAAAATAAATAAATTAAAGAGACTACTATATCAGCCTATGGTTTGGAGTTTATACAGTGGAGTTTGAATTCCATCAGACAGAAAGAAGCAGGAATAAGAACAGAGTCAAAGCAGATTGAGTGAGCTGAAGTAGGAAGCAAATGCAGGAAAGAGCCATGGGTGCAAAGTAGGCAGTGGTATTGCAAGCAGGTGGAAGGAGAACAGTCTTGTCTACATGCTGAGCTGTTCAGAGAGGTTTCGTGTTTTAAAACAAGAGGAAATTTAATGAGCTTCATTTCTCCTTGGCTAGTCAACTCCTACATCTTCTTCCTTTAATGAGCTTGAGTATGCACCCCAAATCACTACATTTGTTTATATAATCATTAACATTAATTTGTTTTGGTAAGAAATATTGATGTGTCAGATATATATTCTAATAGACATCTAAATGAAATTACTGAAACACATACAATGGTGGCATTTTCAATAATATATAATCTGTAATTTCATTAATTACTACTAAAATTATAAAAACAACAGAGTTTAAATTATAACATTTTCGTTTCTTATTTTAATAATATACACTTTTCAAAAATATAATAAAATTTTATGTTTTTAAATTTGTAAACTAATGTAGTCATTAAAAACAATATAAAATGTCATAGTTTTCTAGGAAATTTCAGAAATTTTAAAAAAATCATCTGATTTTTTTCTAACTCAATGCATATGTACACTTCAGATTTCTCTTTGATTATTAGATAAAACTTTAGAAAAATTGAATTTTAAAAAGAAATACTAAGGAAAATTGATCAACTTAAAAAAATTTCAAGAAAATGTAATTATTTCCTCTGTATGATTATACTAAGGGTAGGGTTGTTGGAGATTCTTTATATACTCTAATGGAGCAAATGTTTAAACATGTTTTTGTTTTTCATGGGAGGCACTGGGATCCCTTAAGTGGCTCTGGCTAATTGGAAAACAGAGTTGCAAAGGAGCTGGAGGAACAGATGGAAAACAGTTGGCCAAGCCTTCTGCCGAAGCTCCACAGTTGCCAAAATCCTTGAAAGTAGTAGTCTAGTTTGTGAGTAGTGTCTGGAAGAGCAAATGTTTGCTACTGAAACAAACATTTGGAGTAAGGAAATACTCAAATTAAACATTTTCTTTAGCAAAAATAAATATTTTACTTGATGAATTCTTGATGGAATAAATACGCCATTTCAAAATTAATGTATAACAAAATACTAATAGAGACATTCATAAAAGACAACAAATGGAGTTATATTTTACAAAATGTATCTATATAACTTTTGATACTAATTTTCACAGGATTGACATTGATGGTATAGTTTAATTGATTAAATTTTATTTAAAGAACTAACTATAATAGTTGTGTTATATCATTTAATTCACTTATGTTCACATTTGGTATAAATGAACTTTGAAAACTGAACTTGGAACCTTAAACGTAAAGTAAATTTACAACCTTCAGTCATGTTGAATAAAGAGTGACATGTTGTTGCCGTGGGCTGAAGAACATCTATCAGTTACAGGAGTTAAGCTAATTAGAACTTGTCTTCAATACATGCATTTTAATTTCTGCAGACAGAGGAGAGAATCATTTTTAATAAAATCAGGCAAATGCAATACACTATGATGCAATTTTTTAGTGTCTTCACAATTCTCATCTTAACTTTAACTATTAGATGGTTGGCTTTGTGGTTTATCAGAGTAACTTTTACATAAGCTCCATGTTATTCTGTTTGGAGCAGTGTAATTATTCAGAATTTTGAGGTGTTAGTTGAAGGGATTTTAAATCAATCTAGTTTAATCTATGCACTAATTACAGATAGGCAAATTGAGTTCTAGAAAGGTTAAGCTATTTGCCCAAATCATATATCAAATTAGTCACAAAGCCAAGATAAGACTCCCAGTCTCTTAATGATTGCAGCAGTTTTTAAATTAAAACTGTAATTTCTTATTTAGACTGCTTCATGCTATTTTTCTACATCATAAGAGATTGAAGTAAAATGTTATGGGTCAGGATATTAAAATTGATGCATATTATTGTAAGACTATTTTGTATGCTCATCTGTTTATTTTTAAGTTAACAGGGAAAAATAAACTTAAATGTAATAGTGAAATAACTTTTCATTTAAATTTGTTTAGCAGTGTTATAGAAAAGTAAAAATGTTTATGGTTTAATAAACATTTGTAAATAACTATCTTCCTTTCCAAGTTATACATATATATAGCTTATTAAACTTGCATGTACTAGCAATACAGTTAATCTTGCCAAAAACAGGATTTGGATCTTCCTTTAGGTGTGATGAGGTAATCTTAGATCACATGGGGGTGTATTTCCTAATAATAGCTCCAAGGTTTAGCTTTTGAGACTGTGCATCATGATTTCTATATGCTAATTTTATATTATGGTGAATATTGTGGCCTTATGATACCACTGACCTCTAGAAGCACTGAAGACTATAGTGAGTCATGGAAGAGGTCTCTTAAATTGTTCATCAATAAAAACTGGTTGGGTTGGACAGATGGCTCAGTGGGCAATGTAACTGCTCTATAAGGAGGAGGGCCTGTGTTCAGAACCCCCAGAACCTAGGAAAAGCTGCAGGTACCCAAAACTGAGAATTCACAGACAGGACAACCACATGACCACACTGACCAGACAATTTAGCTGAATCTCTGAAAATTACGTTCCACAGAAGACCCTGCCTCTGCAAATAAGGTAGAGTGTGACTGTGGAAAGATATACCACTGTGTACTGTACTGGTCCCCACATACTTTTATCAGTAAGTATACCTGCACACAACACCCACTCTCTGTCTCCACAGTCACCTCCTACCTCATCACAAAAAAATGTCTGGGCTGCAATACCTTTGTATTTTCCATTTTTATGCAATGTAAAATGATATTACCAAGCATCAGTGAGATGAATAGACATTCTTGGCTTGGTGGGAATGATTTTTCTAGATAAACTTGAAGTTGTCCTGTATTGAGAGGGCACATGCAGGTTCATGGTTGAAATGTATTTGTGCCTTGCCCTATGCGCCATTACCCTGTTTCAATTTTAGTCTCTATACTGTTGCAAACTGTCACAGTGAATATAGTAGCTTGTGAGACTCTTGTAAGTGGGATAGCAGTGAGTTGTCCCACTTGATTGAAATTTGGAATTCTGTGGACTTAATTTCTATCCAAAGTAGAGGAGATTTGAGGTCATTCAAACTACATATATACTTAACAGAATTTCAGTTTTCAAAAAAAGGGGAATTATATTAAGTCAGAATAATTACATTCAATTTAGTAGGTTGTAAGTCTCCTAAGCACACCTCTACTACAAGGGTAAAAAAAAAAAGAAAAGAGGCAAAAGAAGTAGGAAATTTATTTAGCGACAATTTTTCCAAGACTACTTGCAATATCATGTTAAGAGCTTGAGCTACTGGTGTTAAGAAATACATAAAGATAAGGATGTGCTCATATAAATGTGGAGTGAAAAAGAACATTAAACATATAAAAGCATTAAATAAAATCTATAAGATGCAAGCAATATTAGAGGATAGTAAATACTTACAAAGTTGCATTTTAGTATTTCCACCATCAGCTCTATAGTCAAGTCACACAAGGTTTTCCTTCATCCACTGTGCTCAGATTGAAACTGTTTCAGTATTTAATTTCACACTACCAAAAAAAATTTGAATTTATATAAAGCCAAATAGGCAACAGCATGTAATATTTTAAAGTTGAATTATAGGACCCAACTTATTTTTTTAACATTTTGAATGTTTTATTGTTTTTGACTTTTTTTTTTTTTGGTTTTACATCTTGATCAATGTTTCCCTTCCTTTCGCTCCTTCCAGTTCCTCCCTCCTAAACGCACCCATCCACTCCTTCTCTGTTTCTCTAAGTGCAGTCTCTCATGGATATCGGCCGTGGAATATCAGGTTGCAGTACGACTAGGAACCTCCTCTTCTATTAAGGCTGGTAGAGGCAATCCAGTAGGAGGAATAGGTCCCAAAACCTGACAACAGTGTCAGAAACAGCCCTTGCTCCTGTTGTTAGGAGTCCCCCAAGAAGACCAAATTATACAACTGTAACAAATATGCAGAGGGCCTAGGTCAGTCCCATGAAGGCTCTCTGGTTGTCAGTTCAGTCTCTGTGAGCCCCTATGATACCAGGTTACTTGATTCTGTGTATTTTCTCATGGGCCACTTGATTCTACTGATTCCTACAATCTTCCTCCCACTGTTCTGCAAGGTTTCCCAAGCTCTGCCTAAAGTTTCAGCTGTGTGACTCTGCATCTGTTTCCATCAGTTGCTGGGTGAAGCATTTCTGATGACAGCTGGGATAGACACCAATCTATGAGTATAGAAGAATATCATTGACTTTTTTGTTAGCTATGTTTGGCAAATCAATAAGGTGGTTTTTCAGAAAGTTGGGACTAGATCTACATCAAGAGACAACTGTAACATTAATTGCCAAGACAAATAAAATACCGCCACACACAGTTATACCACTCCTAGGCATATACCAAAAGAATGTTCTACCATACTACAAGGACACTTGTGCAGCTATGTTCACAGCAGCTTTATTCATAATAGCCAGAACCTGGAAGCAACCTACATGTCCCTCAACCCAAGACTGGATAAAGAAAATGTGGTACATTTACACAATGGAGTCTTTCTCAGCTGTTAAAAACAATGACATCATGAAATTTGCTGGCAAATGGATAGAACTGTAAAATATCATCCTGAGTGAGGCAACCCAGACCAAGAAAGAGAAAAATGGTGTATACTGACTTATAAGTGGATATTAGCCATAAAGTAAAAGATAATCATGCTACAATACATAAACCCAGAGAGGCTAAGTACAAAGAGGCCTCAAGGAGGTAGTACATGAATTTAACTGTGAAGGCAAAATAGAATAGACATCACTGTTGTATGTAGGGAGGGGTATGGATGGGGGTGTGTGGATAGGAACAGGAGAGATCAGGTAGGGGGATGAATATATATACCTTGAAGTAGGTCTAGTCCCAACTTTCTAAGAAACCACCATATTGATTTCCCAAACATAGTTGATAAAATTGTCAATTAAATGATTTGTATATGATATTGCTCTGTATAAATAAAATGCTGATTGGCCAGTAGCCAGGCAGGAAGTACAGGCAGAACAAGCAGATAAGAGAATTCTAGGAACAGGAAGGCTGAGTCAGGAGACGCTGCCAGCAGCCGCCATGAGTACCAAAATGTAAGATACTGGTAAGCCACGAGCCATGTGACAAGGTATAGATTTACAGAAATGGGTTAATTTAAGATGTAAGTACTAGATAGCTAAAAGCCTGAGCCATTAGACCAAACAGTTTAAATAATATAAGAGTCTGTATGTTTATTTTATAAGTGGGCTGTGGGACTGCTAGTGCTTGGTGGAAGAAGAAGAAGAAAAAGAAGAAGAAGAAGAAGAAGAAGAAGAAGAAGAAGAAGAAGAAGAAGAAGAAGAAGAAAGAGAGAGAGAGAGAGAGAGAGAGAGAGAGAGAACTGGGAGAGATGACTGGAATCTGGGAGCTTCTCTGGGAAGAGTTAGAATCCTAGTGCAATGAAAACTTCCAGCAATCTATAAGAGTGACTCTAGCTAAAACTCCTAGTAAAGGGGGATCTGGAGCCTGAACCAGCCATCTCCTACAACCAAGCAAGATTTCCATTTGAGAGATTGGAATGCCATCCCAGCTACAAAACTTTTAACCTTTCTTTCCCGCTCCTCCAAGGCAAGGTCTCCCATGGGGAGTCAGGAGAGCCTGGTACATTCAGCTGAGGCAGGTCCAAGCCCCTCTTCCCTGAACCAAGGCTGCGGCAAAGTGTCTCACCATAGGCAGTAGGTGCTTAAAAGCCTGCTCATGCACTAGGAACAGGTCCCAATCCCACTGCCTGGGGGCTCCTAAACAGTTCAAGCTAAACACCTGTCTTACTTTTCCAGGGGGTCTAGTCCAGTATCATAGGGGTCCTCAGGTATTGGTCCACAGTTCATGTGTTTCCACTAGTTTGGCTAGTTGTCTCTGTACTTTTTCCAATCATGGTCTCCATATCTCTTGCTCATAGAATCGCTCCTTTCTCTCATCAACTGAACTCCTGGAGCTCTGCCTGGGACCTGGCCATGGATTTCTGCATCTGCTTCCTTCAGTCACTGGATGAGAGTTCTATGATGACAGTTAGGGTATTCAGCCATCTGATCACCAGAGTAGGCCAGCTCAGGCACCCTCTCAGAATGCTGGTGGCGGGAGGAGGGAGGACAGGAGAATCTGTGGTTGGTATGTAAAATGAATAGAAAATCTCAGTAAAAAAAGAAAAAAAAACTTTTGATCTATAATTTGTTAGGTCTATGAGATGTGCTGGAGAAAAGGTGGTACAGAAATTGTGGGAGTAACCATAATAGTGAGCTAGCCACTGAGGACCAGGACCCAGGGAGGGATAGTCCAGAGACTCAAGAAAGAACCAAACAACTGGACCAGCTTACATTTAAATAATTGAGAACAAACATCTTTTTCTCAAAAATATTACATAAATTTTAATGAATGCAAATTTCAAACATGCATTGCATACTTTCGTCATTCATAAATAGCTTCATCCCTGTGTCACTCTCTATGACATTTTCCACTTATTTTACCAAGTAGTGTCATGTTAGCATTACTTGCCCATTAAGGACCAACTAGGCTTGAACAAAAACCTCTGAAAACAGAAGTAGAATTTTATAAGAGAAACTTGTAAAAATAACCCTAAACCCAATGCATTACTTATTTTCCATTTAATGGAGTAATCCATATGCAAGAATATGAGATAAGGAAATAAAACCATTACCAAAATGACAAATGATTCCAAGTCTTAGCAAGAATGGATGTGCAGAAAAGAGCATATGATGCAGTACATACATTGTGGGATAAAAGATGTTTTTCTTCAAAAAAAAAAAAAAAAAAACAGAAAAAACAAACAAAAACATTATGGCCTCAGAAGTTTAAAAAGAGGTTTTCATAGCTGCAGTAATGCTACTACTGAACATATGGGCAAGTGAAACTAAGTCATGAAGATAAAGGCATCCCTGGATTTCAGTGTTCACTGAACTATTACAATAAGCAGTACATAATCAGTGCAAGTTTTCATTAACAAAAAGAACTTGATGAAAATGGAGGCATCATATATATGTATGTATGTATGTGTATGTATATTTGTGTATTTGTGTGTGTGCATGCATAATATGGTATATTATTCAGACTTACAGAAATTATGTGATTTTTGAAAATGTGGATGTGCCAGGTGAACATAAATTTAAATGAAACAGGACAGCATGGAAAGACAAACAATATAGGACTGTGGTTGATATCCTAAGAAACTTATCTGAGGGTCAGAGAACAGAACAGCCACTAGATTTGCCATAGAGGCCAGAAAACGGTGGCACACACGCTTTTATTCCTGTCACTTGGGAGGCAGAGATTTGTCTGGATCTCTGTGAGTTCAAGGCCACACTAGGAACAGAGCCAGATGTGATGACACACACTTTTAATCCCAGCACTTGAGATCTCATGTCTTTGCTTGGGAAAGATACACACCTTTAAACCCAGGAAGTGATGGCAGGAAACAGAAAGGTATATAAAGCATGAGGACCAGGAACTAGAGGTTTTTCAGGCTTGTAGGCTTTTGAGCAGCAGTTCAGCTGAGATCCATTTGAATGAGGATGCAGAGGCTTCCAGTTTGAGGAAACGAGATCAGCTGAGGAACTTGCAAGGTGAGGTTAGCTGTGTGGCTTGTTCTGTTTCTCTGATCTTTCAGCATTCACCCCAACATTTGGCTCCCATGCTTTTTTATTAATAAGACCCTTTAAGTTTGTGTTACATAGGACTTATTATGTATGGAGTCTAAGGAAGTTAATTTATAACAGTAGAGAGTGGATTGATGGTTTTGAGGTGTAGTATGGGGAAATGGAAAAGTTTTACTAAATTATATCCACATTCAACTACTTATTTGGATTAATTACTCATTTATTTTCATTATAATTCATAAAATCTTTATGTTTCTGAAAGCTGAGAATACATTTGGAATCCTCTATAAAAATATGAATGAAATTATGCATTTAATGTACAGCCTTTAACTATTCCACAGTGCATATGTATTTTAGTGCATGTTCCACATGATAAGTATATTCAAATCTTCATCCATCAAAATTCATTATATAAGAATTGTTGCTCATATTAGAAGGAAAAATAATATAGTTATGTGATATTAAAAGATTATTTAACACTCAGTGTACACACCATGAGTTAATTTTCCTCTTTCCATTTACAAAATTTTTCTTCAGTTAAACCAAAGATACACTCTTCTAAAAGAGCTAATATCTAAAAAATAATATTTAAGGAAGAATATTTTTCTTAACTTTTCCCAAATCCATGAAGAAACTGACATTAGAACTTGTGGTCGTTGATGTTTTGAAGCTCTGAACAAAACTGACTTGTATAGTGATGTCAGGAGGATCTTCTGAGTCATTTTCTTGTTCTTGTTTCAGTACTTATGAAGCTGCACAAGCTTTGGGCTTTTCTTGTCTTTGTTGCTTTCCTCAAGTCATATTCTGCAATTCAAAAATTACCATGGAAACAAATAGGAGTTTAATGTTTACTCCTGAGACAAGAGATGTTATATAAAATGTGTCTTAAATTATTTCAAAGAACTATTGTTTATTCTTTCTCTGTGTTATGCATGGTGCATATGTTTTATGCATGTGATTGTGTGGCTACATACATTCAGTAATACACACATACAGTTCATGTTGGGACATCAATATCTTCTCTATTACTATCAGTCTTGTTTCTTTGTTTATAGCAGAAAGCAGAAAAGAGATTTATTTACTGGGTCCACATCAGGTATAGAGAGAAAGAGCTCCCAAGATAACCAACCCTAAGTCTCTCTTTTGGGTGCTGACGTGAAATCAACTTTTGAATACTGGGCCAATGCCGTAATGCCTAGTCCCTGACTGAACCAGTTCTCTCTGTTTCCTAGCAGTGGATTTCTTGGGATTTTCCTGTCTCATGAAAATGACTACATTTTGTCAAACAAATATTTTAAAGAATGAAGTCATGAATGTATGTAAAGTTTGGTTCTGAGAATACATTAAATGGTGTGTGTGTGTGTGTGTGTGTGTGTGTTTTCCAAAATCCATGCTTTGAGGGAATTAGGTTAAAATACTCTATTTTCTTTTAATTTATTTATCTTTAGAATTGTTTTTAACATTTCTCTACCCTCTGTCTCCTCTCTCCAGTTCTTCCCACTTCTCAAATTAATATCTTCATATTCTTTAATTGCAATTGTGATATATGTTCCTCTAAATACATTCTGCTTATATCACTGTTGCTCATATTTATTTTAGCAAAATATTTAATATTTCATATTAGATAAAAATACAGAACACATTATGTTCAAGTTACAAATAATTTTATCTATGATGTAAACCCTACATTTAGAAATTCTTCATATTAAGGAAATGGCTTATAGGAAAATCAAAAGCAATTTCTCACAATAAACAATGAACTATCTATTCTAAATGTGTTTTTCCCATGGGAAAACATGGTTAATCGACTCTGAACTCATGTGAACTTTCAGATGAATTAGAGGAAATTCAGTTATCTCCAAAGAATTATATGATCTCAATTGATATTCTCTGCAATTTCAAGACTGATGTAACATGCAATTTCTCTAATTTTAGCATAGTAATATCTTTGACCTCAATGAAAAGAACTCGAGTATAGATTTATATGGTATTGGCTTCAGTAAATGAACCCCATAAAATCAAATTTTGAAGCAAGATGATGAAGTAACACTGCAGAACCATCTTTTGCTTTGGATTTGTTTATCAGTCTGCAATGTGAAAGCATAAAATTTATAAGCACTATTAATGGTGGTTATTTACATGTTTAAATCCATTACAAATAGTTAGGGCCTACTCTATAAGTTCACTAAGATGTTAAGTCATTTATAGATAGATAGATAGATAGATAGATAGATAGATAGATAGATAGATAGAGAGCACAGTTTTGAACAGAGGAAGAGTAAACTGTAGAATTCATGATAGTAATACTTTTTCATTATATTTTGGTTTAATTATACAAATATAATTTTCTTTGTTGATTACCAAAGTAAGTTTTGTCATTAGAAAAATAATAAATTATATTTTTCTCAAATCACATCTAATTTGTATATGAAACTTAGATAAGTATCTATAAAATTTACTTGAGTTAATCAACTTACTAGGAAGAAAATATCATTTTGACTCAAGAATTTGGATCATTTTCACACTTTTGTGTTTTTAGAAAATGTTATTTTCTATAAATGAAATAGGAAGTATAAGAGGTTGTTCATCATATGGAAACTTGTAAACTACAGGGAAATATAGGAAAGACTGTGGGTCCATTACCCCAGCCTTCCTGCAATTGAAAACCTATTATCACTGACAGTTTCCTTTTAAGGTTTTCTCTACCTCTCTATAGGGCTGCAGCCTATAAACCAAGTACATGGACATTTTGAGGAAAAGGAAGATATAAGCCATAAAATAGTCTTAAAGATAATGCTTCAGGCTAATGAGCAGAAGAAGTAAAAAGAACAATATTTGGAATCTCATTTCCAAAATTCACTAAAGGTATGCTGGCACTTCTACCATAACTTGATCATGCACATACATATACAGATACAAACATACTATCATCACAATTTGTTTTCAAACTATAATTAATTTTTAAAATGTTGTCAGTACAAGTTGATTTTTTGCAATTATGACATTCCTCTTCTTTTACAAATTTTAATACTGATTTTAAAAGTTTTTAGAAAATAATAGTATTGTTTTTTATGTGCATTAGTGTTTCCCCTGTAAGTATGTCTGTAGGATGATGTCAGAGCTCCTGGAACTGGGGCTATAACCAGTTTTGATCTACTATATCACTACTGATAATTGAACCCACGTCCTCTGAAAGAGCAGCCTTAAGAGCAGTGTTCTTAACCCCTGAGATCTGTCTAGCCCCAGATTTGTATTTATCACACTTGGGTTTTATTTATTGGAGTTTAGTATAGTATTGTGATAAGAAAGTCTGACTTTAGATAGTACGTAATTTAGGATCATATTTTGGTGTTGAAGATGAAGGTGTCACATTTGTTCATCTATGCTTTCACACTCATGTTAAATGCAATGGAGTTTTATTACTGTACTTTGCAATGATGATCAGAGAACCGTTTCATTCACCAAAGGTAGTAAATGAGGGGTTGCAAATTATAATTGCTTCTAAATCAGTTTAAAGTAAAAATAAAACATAAAATATAGGCAAGGTTATTCCTTTGAAATGTAAGAAAGCTGAGTTTCTCACATTAGGAAATGCTTTTGGTAAACCTACTAAAGGATCATTGTATTCTAAGTACCACGTGGACATGAATCTGAAATGTGTTCTTGAGCAATCTAGATGGCAAATGTCAATAATGCTCTGACTTTATAATTTTTTTATTATTTTTTATTGTTTATTTTTTTAATTTTATAATTAATTTTACATATCAGCCACAGATTCTCCTGTCCTCCCTCCTCCCACCCCCCCTCCCTCCAATCCACCCCCCATTCCCATCTCCTCTAGGACAAGGACTCACCTGGGGATTCAGCTCAGCCTGGTAGATTCAGTGGAGGCAGGTCCAGTCCCCTCCTCCCTTCACCCAGGCTGAGCAACACTGACTTTTTAAAAAGTGTTTGAATATGTGTTCCATGAGGAATGATAAAGGGTTTATGGAGATGAATATGTTTAAAACAATTTAAGCAATTATTTTAACTGGCTCATAAAAATTAAAAGAAATATATGCATAGTCATGTAATAACATAAATCAAATTAATATTTACATATTTCTGTTTTATAAGAAAATTAAAATGAATGCTACATTCAAACTACAATATATAAAGCAAATAAGCACGTACATCATGGCATCTCCGTGTGGATACTGAATCTTACCTGCCCAGATATTAAACCTCACTGTTCTTCTTTAATCTTTTTTAAATGTGGGTAACAAAAAATAGTTACTTAAATTGCAATTTTATTCATGGCTATGCTGTGAATAAAATCTCTCTATGTTCCATACTCAATTTATGCCCTTTAAATAGACATTCTTTGCACTGAAAGATAGCAAAAACAGTAGTAGTAAAAAACAACAGCTTTTCTGTCTTTTTATTTTCTTTGTGTTTCTAGCTTCTACTGTAGGCAAAAAATCAGTTTTAAAGTCTCCAATGTAGCACTTGGCTAATGACATGCCCACAAGTGGACTGGAAAAGTATGCACCAATTCTTCCAGTCTCACAGTCATGTATTACATACATATAGCAAAAGCTATTGTTAGAGAAACATTAAAACAACTTGTATTTAGACTGTGGCATTTTAGCTTGTTATCCATAGCCATGTCACTATAGGGCATAGCTATCATACAAGCTTGAAAATATTTGGCTGGAGGTACAGTCAGTTTAAGTATCTCCATATATTCATGTGTACACACACACATAAACACATGCTGTAGAATTGGATTTATGTGAAATGCATATCAGCAAATTTTAAAACACTCACTGTACAACAAACAGACCCTCTTTCTATCAACGCATATCTACAAAGAGGTGGCAGCCCTGAAATAGAAGTGCTTCAAAGACAATTTTGACTGTGAAAATGTTTACATGTTAGACTCTGCACCATAAAAGTTCAGTGGGAACGATTTTTTTAAAATGCAGCTGGGCAGGAAATATGAGATAGCAGTGAGAGGATTTTATCTTCCTGATGACTGAGATAACATTGCACTAATAGAGTCACAGTGTTTCATCAGCCTTTTGCCAAAAATATGTCAGCGTTCTTCAGGAAAAGGAAATCAGAGTAGTGGGATTAGATAGAGATATCAATACTATAATAGGTTCCGGAAAAGATGAATTCTGTTTCCATAATAGGAGGCTTTGTGGAATTGTGGAATGGAGAATGTAGCTCAGAAGCCTTCTCTCTAGCATGTAGTAAATGAATTCCTTAAATGAGTTATATTCTAGTTTTTTCTTAAGGAATATAAATGTTTGCTATTTCAGGCAAGCACTTAACTATTTCCAATAACCCTTTCAATCAAAATCCAGCCACTAATCTGTCAGTTTTACAATTATCCATATGCATTTCAGCAGGATATGAATGCAAAATTAATGTTTTGAATTTATAATAACATTATTTAAAAATAAAATGGTTTTGTTTTACCTGTATGTGAAGATTTTTGAGATATGTACACTCATTTTATTTTTATGCGTACTTGTCCCATCTAACATTATATTATATATTAATTTAAAGTAATTAAATAAAAGTTAGGCAATTCACAAATATTAAATGGGCCTCCTTATAGGTTAGTTTAACTTATTTGTGAAAATAATCAAATATAAACATCTATTTTCTGTATATTTTTGGGTGTATAGTGTACACACACACACACACACACACGTGTGTGTGTGTGTGTGTGTGTGTGTGTGTGTGTGTGTGTGTTTTCATGTGTGCGGCCACACCTGTGTGTTCACATGCATGTACAGGGCCCAGAATGATGTTAGAAATCTTTCTCTATAGCTCCATAATTTATTCATTGAAAAAGAATCTCTCACTGAACCTAGAACTATTTGATTCAGACAGTTTAGCCAGCTAGCACATTCAGAGATCCTCTTTTTTTTTTAATTTAAGAAACTTTTTTATTCATTTTACATAACACCATAGATCCCTCTGTCGCTCCTCCTCCCACCCCCAGGCTTCCCTCTCCTGGACTCCTATCCTCAGTCCCCAATATCTCCTCCTCCAAGGGTAAAGGCTCCCCTGGGGAGTCAGCAAAACCTGATACATTCAGTTGAAGCAGGACCAAGCCCCTTCCCTCTGCATCAAGGCTGAGCAAGGCATCTGACCATAGGCAGTGGGCTCCGAAGAGCCAGCTCATGCACCAGGGATAGATCCTGATCACACTGCCAGTGGCCCCTCAGAAAGACCAAACTACAAAGCTGTCTCCAGTATGAAGAGAGTCTAGTCCAGTCTCATGTAGGATTCACAGCTGTTGATCTAAAGTTCATGAGTTCCTACGAGTTTGGTTCAGTTGTCTCTGAAGATTTCACCATCAGGATCTTGACGCCCCCTTGCTCATAAAATCCTGAGGCTCAGCCTGGTGCTTGGCTGTGGATTCCCACATCTGCTTCCATCAGTTACAGGATGAAGGTTCTATGATGACAGTTAGGATAGTCACCAATCTGATTACCAGGGTAGGCCAGCTTGGGCACACGCTCCACTATTGCTACTAGTCTAATCTTGTGGATTTCTGGGAATTTCCCTAGCACCAGGTTTCTCCCTAACCCTATAATGTCTCCCTCTATGAAGATATCTCTTTCATTGCTCTTGCCTCCATCCCTCCCCAGCATTACTATTTTGTCCCCTCATGTTCTTATGTCCCATCCTCTTCCCTCTGTTGTGTGCCCTCTCCTCCTGGTTCACTCAGGAGATCTCATCTATTTCCCCTTCCCAAGGCTAGGATCTAAGATCCTCCTACTTAATGTATCTCCTTCTGAGTACTGGAGTAACAGGTGGGCTGCCACACCCATATAGCATTTACATAAGTTCTGGATATTTGAACAACAGTCTTGATGATTACTGCTTGTACAGTCAGCAAGCTAACAGCTTTGTCATATACATTTACCTTCTTTTTTAAAATGTGTATGTGTGTTTTACTTGAATGTATGTCAGCATTCCAATTACACACCTGTTGTCCTCAAAGGCAAGAAGAGGGCATCAGACTGCAACCGGAGTTACATACAAATGAAAGCTACCGAGTGTTTGCAGAGAATTGAACCAGTGTCCTCCAATCAACAGCCAGTCCTATTAACTTCACAGGCATCTCCCTATCTCTCCATTTTCTCTTCTTACCTGAGACCTTTAAAATAGTTGTTATTGGCTCTAAAGGATGCAAACTCAGTACCCTTTTTAAACAAACATATCTATTAATTCATGGGATTTTCGTATGAAAGTGATTAATTTATGTTTTTTTTTTCATTTTTTTAATTCCACAGATAAAACTATTTGCACCTGATTAAAGTAGAAATTAAAAGTATAAACCTTTCTATTACCTGAATCACTTCTACATCACTTGCAGTTAGTTATCTCTTATAAGATAGACGAAATACACAGTTTCACACCCAGTTCTTACCTATATAGACTTTCCATAATATCAGTTTATAGATAGACCTTTGAAATGAAAATATGTGTCTTCAAGTTTCTTTTCTACATCTGTTTGCATGCATTACCCTTATACAAAATACCAAAAGTAGAGAAAAAAAATTTACACCAATTTGGCAATAATAGTTGGGTCAAAGATTTTCATTTTTAGGTAATAGTTTTCTTGACACGGAAAAAATATTATTCGTTATATTTAATATGTTACTGAAAATGAATTGTTGGGAAAGTAAAGAAAGACAAAACATCTTGATTAAACAATGAATCAAGCCGGGCGGTGGCGAGGCATGCCTTTAATCCCGGAACTTGGGAGGCAGAGCCAGGCGGATCTCTGTGAGTTCGAGGCCAGCCTGGGCTACCAAGTGAGTTCCAGGAAAAGGTGCAAAGCTACACAGAGAAACCCTGTCTCGAAAAACCAAAAAAAAAAAAAAAAAAAAAAGAATCAAAATGAATTTCTTACTACTTTATGTTACAATCTCTGTATTCCACTTATATTGGTGCCATATTGTTTCCCATTGTTTTCTTTTTTCCTGCTTATGTATTTCTTTCATCAGTATATTAGTAATTCAGTGCATAGTACATTAAGTGTTCCTATTTACATGCTTTTTCTCAGATGTTTTGTATAAAAATCCCACTGTAGAACTTCATTTTTAATCCTCCCAGATTTTACTTTATTAACCACAAACTTCCTTTATACCAATGTTATTTTTCTATTTTTTGTGGTGACATCTTAGGAAGTAATGGGACTGGGAAATGTATTCATTTTCCTTCGTTCAATAAATGTCCCATTTTCATCTTCAAAGAATCATAATAGAAATAATTACAACACGACTTTCACTCAGAAATTTCAAGATGTTTCCAAGTTATTGTGTACAATGTAATGTTCAACTGGGAATTCTTAAGGCATTTCATTTGCATTACAATGTTTTGAAAATTAACTTTTTTCTTCTTTGAAGATGCTGTGCAATCGTATTATAATGGAATGTCTTATGAGTCTTTCTAGTTATCATCCATTACAACAGTGAATGAGCCCCCATGCAGAACAGACAATTTTGTACAGTCTTCCAGTGATTGCTTCATAAAATCATCTATTTTCTCATTCTGAATTCTCTAATTTTCTATTTATATTTTCTTATTAGAAGGTCTAGTGCTTTTTGTAATCTAAGTTCCCTTCCAAAAGGGTACCTTCTATTTCAAAAAACAAACTCATTCCCTATATTCATGATACATGTTACACGTTTGCTAGTATTATGTTAAGAGCCGTGTTAAAAACATCAAAGTGTAACTATATGCACTCTCCCTTAAAAGGTAAAAGCAAAAACCCTACTTTTTCTTTTGAATTCTCACAACTCCATGTGGTTATTCATGTCCATTAGTTGGTGCTGAGAACTGAAATGTCTTGTTTGTTTCTTTTTTTTTTTTTTTGTTTGTTTTTTTTTTTTTTTTTTTTTTTTTTGAGACAGGGTTTCTCTGTGTAGCTTTGCGCCTTTCCTGGGACTCACTTGGTAGTCCAGGCTGGCCTCGAACTCACAGAGATCCGCCTGGCTCTGCCTCCCGAGTGCTGGGATTAAAGGCGTGCGCCACCACCGCCCGGCTTCTTGTTTGTTTCTAAGTATGTACTTTTTCATGCAAAATATTTAATATGTATGCATATAGGTGGTAAAGCTATGAAATGCAGGTACCTGTATTAACTTGGTTCCTGAATTTACCTAGTGTCATCAACTGATTGAGTGTCCCTAAACCTGTACTCAAGGGGCTACTACACAAAGAATATGTCATACCTTATCTTTACCTATATTCATATTTATTTTCTGTCATTTTTATTGCAATGTAACACATATTCCAAGGATTCAAATTTAATATGATTTTAATCTCACTGGAGATACATTTCAGCTCTTTGAGTTGAGATAATAACTCTTTGCATTATTCATATGTTCTTTATAGATTTTTATTTTTTGTTTATATATTTACTCCACCTTCATTCTTTGACAGTTCCTGACTTCTCAAAAATATTTCATTTTCAAGAAACCTTTTTTAAAATTGTTTAAAATCTATTTTTGTCTATTTATTTAACAAGGGTGGGTCTTTAGAGGGATTTTATAACAAAAAAAAAATCTCACTTCCCTTTTGTAACCATATCAGGTAAATAAACTATACCTAAGGGGAATAGTAGTTATTTTAGGGAAAAATACAAGCCTTTCTTTGGCTGGGTGTGGCTTAATGTTGAAGGGGTAGCATCAGATTCTACAGATGGCATTTTATGCAGCTGTGGAATAAACTCCATTATTTGTAGATCTGTAGATAAACTCCAATGTTACTGTTACCAGACTCTACCACGAGGCTTCACAGCCAGAAGGGTTAGGTGAGCTACCACCTTGGTAATTATCAGCATCAATGACTAGCCAGGTCATTCAGAAGAACCTTTCTGAAATTTCAGTTTCTTTCCATATAAAACATTTATTTAAAGTTTCAGTTTGTGACATATAAGGTTAAGTTTCCTTTGGAATTCTTGAGAACTGGCTTTGTCTTGACTATGATAAATATGTTTATGAATATATATATATGTGTGTGTGTGTATGATATATATAATATATGTGTCATGTAGTACACATATATAATACAAATTATTTTATTTTATTATGTAAAAAATGTTCTGGGATAGAGCTTGGAAAACAGTCTCAAGTTATTAACCATTCCACTTATCCATTTTCACTATTATATCCTAGTAAGTCTGCTTTTTTTAAGCCAAAAATTATTCTAAGAGGAAAAATAATCTAAGTAAAAGTATGAATTACATATGTCTGTACATTTTGAAATAGTTCTATACAATGCAGTAAGTAATTCTGCTCGTGTTTGTAGGTCTTGTGACACTCAATGTAGCAGAGCGAGCACAAAATTTAGCTAATTAAGACAAGTCCATCAGATTCTGGTATCAACTCCCTCTGTGACACTTTTCAGTAAATAAAAGCATTCCATCAATGGTATAGAAGCAGATGAATGCATTCTTTACGTTATTTATTTGAATGTACAATTTTAAACTATGTACTGTTTCTTACAAACACTGTGAACACTGACGATTTTGAAAATTGAGAAGAATTAGTTGGATAAAAGAAAACAATTGCATGAATACATGATTTAACATCAAGAAAAATTACCAAAGAATTAGTTTCATGTGTTGTAAGGTAGTAGGTAAAAAGGGTTGAAGTCATCATTGGGTATTTGACTTGTTTTCCAAAAATAGGGAAACTTTTGCACTCCATGTTATTTATTTTATGAGAATATGGACTTAAAGAATAATAATGATTGATTTCAAATAATTTCATGTAGAAATATAATCTTCAGTAATACATAAATGAAAATATTGAAGTGATTATTCAAGCTAAAACATTCCCTCACACATGAGGGGAAATAATGCCTGTTTCCAAGACATCCACAAAGAATGCAGCAATGTACCCACTACAGGGTTTTTTTGTTTATTTTATATTTCAGCATCTTGCATAGAACCACAACAATGTCTTATATGAGAAACGTTTTTGTTTGAAAGGTTTACACATTTTCCATGAGAAAAATGATTTTGACTTTGTAAAATTTACATCAATAGACCAGGAAACTTAAATTACTGATATGTATTTTTCTTAACAATTTATTAATGTTTTCCTGTATAGACAATGATTAAAAGCAGTGAATACAATCAAAGCTTTGTTATGTGGTTTTGTTGAAAGTGGAGAGATAGTGTAATGAAATAAAGAAAAAAGGGATGCTTACACTGAATGTGAATGAGAGTCATCTGTCTTATTTTGAAATGGCATCCTAATCATCCAACAATCTCTTCCTTTGACATCCAGAGCCCTCATTGTGAGCCTTTTGATGAATGCTTTGTTCAGAAGGAACACTCTAAGCTGCTAAAAGTCATGGCATCTGCCAGTGTTATGCTTATATTGTCTGACACAAAACCTCCTCTGTTATTTGCCTCACTAAGTAGCATGGGTCTCCTGTTTCAATAGAAAGCCTTTTATGTAGGGCTTAAACTTCAAGTCTCTTTGCCAAACACTATCCCCATCCCTAAACAACTTTAAAGTGATATTTGACATTCAAGTTTATATTCAAAATATTTAGCCAATATTGACTGGGAAAATCTGTGCCAAATGTTTAATCATAAAGAAATATTTTGATAAGGACCTGGAAAATGGCAATTCAATGTCATTCTGTTAACTATAAGGACTAACAGTGCCAAAAGCATGATGCATTTTGACATGATTTCAATTACTTTCTACTCTTCCTTTTCTTTCTTGGCTTGCTAATAAACACACTGGCTTTTTGCTCTATGTCATTGCCTTCAAGACAACATTATATCTATCTGCAGATTCCCTTAAGATTAATGTACAATTATCTCATTTTTATACCATTCCTACATATTTGTGTTAACAATATCCATTTTAATCCTCAGAGTCTACAGAAATTGCTCTTCTAAAGTTGATTATGTGCATCTCTGGGCAAAGTGAAGAGGTCTGTATGTTCTGAAACACTGACGAGCAATTCTTAACTAGAACATTTATTCTATTTTTTTCATTATTCTTTCATGTCTATCTTGAGAGGCTTAAAGTGATTCTTTAGTCACTTACCAAAAATATCTGGCAAAATCCTTGGTACATACTGAAACTTCAGTAATATTTAGCAGAGGTGTTGAGGATGAGATGTCACAGATTGTTCTAGTGCTCCTATCTGATCTACCTGACAGTCTGAACATGTAACTTTGAAGTGAGATTGTGACCAGTGTATCTGCTCTCACCAATAGGTAATTGTTGATGTCACTTCTGGGCCAAGACTATTAGTACCGTCTCAGACTCTTTGTTAGGTAGTAATCTTGAAAGTGTGTACTTAAAGAAGATGCCAAGTGAATAATTCACTCAGAAGTGCTGCCAATAAAAAACAACTGCTCTGGATACAACAGGAGACAGTGTCTCTGCCAGAAATAAGCCTGTGTTTATTATGCTGAGATTCTTCCATGAAAGGAAAACTGCAATTCAGTACTCTGCGTTCAACTGTTAAAAGGCTATGGAACAGGAGACAGGCAGCGCCCAACTTCCTCCATTGTTTTACCCATGTGAACTAATTATGCTTGATAACTGGACACACCTCTTCAGGTGCAGGGTTGAAGGGTTTTTGTAGAAATTCCAAGAGAGTGTATGTACTTTCACTTGGCTGATTTCTCCTGGTAGCATTATACAGAAATGGTAGGTACTGCAGGCACTGTAAGATTTTCCTTAGGATGAAGACCCAGTTTCTCTATCCACCTCCCTCCTCCATCCTGAGCAACACCTGAAAAATGTATTTCCCCTGGAGTAGTCTAAATGAAAATGTAACAAATTCAAAGAGAAAAACTTACAGTTTTTTTAATGTTCTTAATTTCTGGTCCTGGAAAATAGTTTGTTATCATTCCCTGTGTAGACATGACATGCCTCTCTCAATCATGTCTCTAAATAAAACAAATGTCACGGTAGCTTGAACTGTTGGATGAGCTAACAATCTATTCAAAAAACACCATTTTTTAACCTGAGCCAAAACCAAGCAATTAAAGTATAACTTATCTAAATTGGTTATTTTCAGTATTCCTAATAATGAACTGAGTGGACCTATCTTTTAATAAAAAAAAAATTCTAAATGACAGGTAATTGACAGTATATATGAAATATTTTTTAAGTAATATGACAGTTTGTACATAATGAGTATGAAGAAATGATACTTATATTCATCTAATTTAAGGTTTGCCATGGAATACTCTCCCACTGTGTTTTTATGGAGAACACAGTAACAACAGAAAATAATTGAGTAGCTCATTGCTCTTAAGAGCAGAGTAATAAGACAGTGTTAAGGATGGTGAAAAATTTACTCCTGGAGAAGAAAGTTTGTTATGCTTAGCTGCTAATCGTCACTCATAAATCACTGTGTTTTGAATGGTTTTTAGTATAGAAAACATAGATCACTTTGAAATTCCTTCTTGATTGTGTCCATGTATGTGGAAAAGAGAGGAAAGAAGAAGAGAGGGAAGGGGAGGGGAGGAGAGACTGAGAGAGAGAGACAGAGACAGAGAGAGACTGAGAGACAAAGAGACAGAGAGAGACAGAGGTGGAGATACAGAGTGAGTCAGAGAAAGACACAGAGAGAGAGAGAGAGAGAGAGAGAGAGAGAGAGAGAGAGAGAGAGAGAGAGAGAGAGAGAGAGAGAGAGGTGGAGACACAAAATGAGTCAGACAGAGAGACAGACAGACAGAAAGATCAAGAGAGAGAGGTGGGGTGAAAAAGAAGAAAAAAAGTCAATGGAAATTTTTTAGTCTGTTTTTGTTTTCTCCTGGTACTTTACTAAAGACTATATAGTTTTTTGGAACAGTTATAACAAATAATATGTTAAAGAATTGAAGGCAAATGTAAAAATTATATTTATAAAGTCCTAAGGAATTTTAATTACTGATAATTAGTTGAGTTGTACAAGGATGCTTGGCATATCTAAGATATATTACATGGTTATTAATAGTCTGTGGGCAGACCAGACACTGAGTCAGTGGAGAGATCTTTATTAAAACAGGCCAGTGACCACAAAGCCATTTTAGAAAGCTACTGAAAATTTTGTCATCAGATCTCATTGGCTCAAACTAATTAAGAACAGGCAGATGGCATAGGACTGCATGCCTACCAGCCCATTTTGGTAACTTTACAAAGCTGCCATTGAACTGACATAGTTCTTTTTCTCCATGAGTCATTACATATACACGGAGAAAGCAGTATTGTTTTTTCTGTCCTCTTGTAAAACATACTTATCTCATGTACACTTTTTTATTATCGTTGTCTATTACACTCCAATGTATAAGCTGAATTGTCATACACATTAGCTTAAATATTTGAATGATATATTTAAAGTTGTATTTTCATAAAGAACAATAAAAATTAGCTTACTCCTATTGACTTTTCATCTTATCAGACTAGAAATAGACATTTATGAATAATATCATTTAGTAGAGGCTGAAGATATTATGTTCCAGTATGGTCAATGAGAGCAAGAACCAGAAAGTGAGACCATTCAGCAAGCCAATTACTGCCCTCATATTCACTGGGGAATAAGAGCACCTGAAACAGGAAGTTGAACCTAAACAGGATTGTTGCTACAGAACAGCAGGAGACAACTAAACCTTGACATCATACTTCTCATGCTCTGCTGTGGGATGGTCTGTATGTCAAGTGTATTGCTGATTGGTCAATAAATAAATCACTGATTGGCCAGTGGTTAGGCAGGAAGTATAGACGGGACAAGGAGGAGAATAAAGCTGGGAAGTGGAAGGCTGAGTCAGAGAGACACTGCCAGCCGCCCCGATGACAAACAGCATGTAAAGATGGTTAGGTCTGAGAGGCTGTGGGACTGGCAGGTGAGAGAGATTTGTCCTGACTGTGGGCCAGGCAGGAAAACTCTAGCTACAATGCTCACTAGTAAGTAGTTTATATTTCTGAGCTAGGTTAAAGAAAAAGGCAGGAGGATGTTAATGTATACTAAGTGTTAGTAATGGACCCAAATCTCAAAACCAGGACTCTCTGAAGGTTTGTTTTGACTGAAACCATTTCCACGTTTATAATATGGACTTTCTGTGAGGGATTTTAAAACTCTTTTATTCTCATTTACTCACATGTATGGGAATGTGACTGACACACACAGTCTCCATTCATTCTGCATCGAAGGATTGACTCAGCAACAGGCTATCGGGTTGCTGGTTGTTTTTGCTTTTGAAGAACAAAATTTAATCAAAACAGCACCACCTTCCATGGATATCCTATCCATCTCCCCATATATCCCTGCCCACTCTACTTCAAATTCATGGCCTCTTTCTTCACTAATTGCTAGTGCCTGCAATATGTATATGTATATGAATACAAATGCATATACATATATATTCCCAAATATCACTTGTTCAGTCCATATACTGTTACTTGTGTGTACACTTTTAGGACTGACCTTTCAGTATCAGACAGCAGATTGGCGTACTTTTCCCTAAGGAGGACCACTTTTCCTGAGCTTAGCTTTCCTAAGTAGCCGTAGTTCTACGTGTAGAGTCGAATCCTCATGGACTTTCTCACGTAGTTTAGCATGTGCATTGGTAACATCCTTGTTGAACTCCTGCAGGGCAGTCATGTTGGTGAGACATTAGGAGGGCATCTTGTGATATTCCTAGGAGACACCAGTCACAGCAAGCTCCCCCATCTTCTTGCACTTACAATTTTTTTTGACTCTTCTTCACTGTATTCCCTGAGCCAGAGGTGTTTTGTAGACATGTCTACTGGGACTGGGTAGGTTTTTCATCTTCTTTCCTGTGTTAGAACTATTTTGTCATCTATAAACTTAATATTATTCAGAACAAATACGAATCTAGCTTTATTCTTTTGCACATTCTGAAAGAATTCCTAGTGTCTTAAAAGGACATAGATAACATACATTTTTTAAAAGTCCAATTATTAGGCCTGACTTTAAAAAGTGCTCTTCCTTTGAGCTCCTTCTCCTCAAAGACAGTAAAAATATATTTTTCATGACATGTACATTCTAGTTGGAACAGTGGCAATTGTAGACTTCCACTAAAATTTTCTAAACAGAAGAGTGAGACATCTTTGTATTTGACTATAGAATGAAAAAAACATAGGGATACATGACTTTTAAGGTTTTAGCAGCAATCTTTCAGAGTCATGGGTTTGTTTTTTTTTTTTTTTTTGGCATTATAACATAAGAAGCATGAGTAAGACTTCTGAAGATTGAATCCAGACACAGGCATCTGTATTAAGATATAACAAGACATTTATACCAATATTCCTTTTCCTAGGTGAGGAGAGGGTATGGCTACTGAAGCTGAGAAAAAGATACAACAGAATCATTGAGACATGTGTACGCACCATAGGAAAATAAATGGGGACATGTTACATTCTTATACAAAATGAACATGTTCCTGAACAGCAATGAATATCGTCATGTTTCCGTTAGAACCTCAGGAAAAAGACACCTTTTATTATTTATGCAGTCTTAAAAACAAACAAGGCAACATATTAGTTTTGGAAAAATAATTCTAAAATTAATAAAGACATGATGAGATAAAGAATATGGCAGGAAAGGGAGTGATTTACTTAATATATAAATATTAAATTTAACAGATTGTTTTAGAGCAAACATATTTGTTTGATAATGGTAAGTTTTTGTCTATCATGATTTTGTAATTTTTATTTGAAAAGACACTATTTTCTATTTACTCATAATTCAAAAATAATTGTACAAACATTTTCTGAAATTTTACATAATAAAATTTATTTTTAAAGCTTTTAAACTTTAAAGATTTAAGTTTACAGAAAAAAATGAGAACAAAATATCTAACATCTCCAATCATGATCTAAAACACTATGTGCTTTTTCAAATGTATGAGTTATATTTAACCCTGTATTTTCATGTCTAATTAATCTACTGTATTAATAGTTTTTTCCTCTTATTCTTTTTTTTCCCAGGTATTTCATGGTATCCAGTGATCATTTTATAATATTCAAAGTTTTAGTTATTCAACAATATGATGTAGTTAGCATGATGTAGCATGTGCCTTTTCAGATTTTCTTTTTTTAGCTTACTAATAGGTACTTAATTTTCATATATATATGAAATATATATATGTTGCTATTTTATTTCCCTCAATTAATTTGTTTTGTACTAGATTTTGAATTAACTGAAATTTCCATAAGTGAAATTTAGATGCTTGGAGAAGTCGGGTTAAGTGGTACATGTATATTCTGTCCATATTACAATAATATACACATGTACATGCGTGAATACTTGCATGAACACACAATACACACATAGATATGTCTGCCTATTGTTTCAAGGCTTAGCATCCCTCTAAGGAAATTGAAATCACTGAAGTAGGAGAATGTTTAAATTTGTTTATATTTTGCTTATTTGTTCATTTTCTAAACATGACAAGGGTAGGGAACAGAGTAAGAGGTAGAGAAGCAAATGTTGGAGAGATAGGTAACACTAAACACTTCAAAAATATCTGTGGCTGATATGTAGAACTGAATTGTATTGCAAAATAAAAATTTTTAAAAAAAGAAGTTATCAGAGTATAATAAACAATATTTTATGAGGTGAAAAAAAATATATGGGCATCTACTATTTTAGGGGCTTCCTAATGCATATGTATATGTATATGTGTGCATACATATTCATAAAAAGAGTTAAAAATCAAGTTATCCTATAACAGGACATGCTCCAACTAGACACTGTAGACTCACAAATAAATAATCCCATTCCTGTGAATGAGTTACTTCTTTTGGAGTTGTGGCTATGAGAACTCATAGACATACCTAAACACTATTATTATTATTATTATTATTATTATTATTATGCCTTTTTCTTGGTAAACACCCAAAAATTGATAGTAAGTTCATATATATATATATATATATATATATATATATATATATATATATATATGGCAGCCACCTACTTGAGTCAAAGATTATAAGGAAATTAATCTAGTATAAATCTGGAATTTCACTCGTACCTGACAGCTTTCTAATTCTTAAGGGTGTTCCAAGTGCTCCCAGAAGAGAGATATAGCAATCACTGTACTCAGATATGAACCCAGAGAGGTGCAATGACATGAGACCTGTCAGGACCAGCCCAATGTTGCCATAGTGGCAGAAATATTGTGGCATAATCAATCTCTTCTCATTAGATTTTGTTCTTCTCCACAGTTTGAATTACATAACTGATAACATCATTGAGCAAAGAACCTGTGGCTAGACAGGTAGTAGGCCCTGGAGTGTTCTATTATTACTATGCCACTAAATGGAAACAGTATTTGTGGTACTTTGAGTAAGTTATTCCTTGTATTTTTGTGTATTGTAATATTATTACCCTGATGATAGCCAGTTTGGGGACGGTCAGGAAGAGTTGCCTTGCTGGGGTAATATGAAGTTGGAGGTGGGCTTTGAGGCTTCAAAAGCCATGTAATATTTCCAGTCCATTTTGTATTTTTTTTTTTTTGGTTCAGAATATGAGCGCTCAGTGGCTGCACCTGTCTTCTAGTCTGTTGCTGTCAAGTTGTCCCTGCAATATGGATTATAACCCAATGGAACCATAAGCCAAGATAAACATTGAGTCCTATAAGTTGCCTTCGTCATGATGTTTATCAACAGTGGAAAAGTAATTAATACAGCATTGATTAAACCCCTAATAACTTATTGTCATACCTATAGATCAACACATTTCTCAATTTTTACCTGAGAACCTATATTTGCAGTAGACAGTTATTACCACAGAAGCCTGCAAAAATAACAAATGTTCAACCCTAACCCCTCCCTACCAAGCCTTGAGGATCATTATGAAAGAAGGACAGGAAGATGGTAAGACACAGATGTGGTGGACGACTGTAAAGAAAACTGAAGTGTGAAGTCTCCAACTGTTACTCCTAAGACCACCAATGGTCTTCAGATTTTACTCTGCCCAAATGTCAAAATTTGATTAATTCATTGATTTTCATACATTGATGGACTTCACAGTGGCAAAATCCACAGCTATGTCTTTTCATTATAAGATACTTTTTAAAGGGAAATTTCTACATATTTTGTAATTGATTATAGTAAAAACAATCAATTAAATCATTATAGACATCATATATGCTAACTAGTCATGGAAACAATTTATTGTAAGAAGTTGAAACAGTTGTGTCAAAACATATTATAAAACAAAATAGTTAATATACAAAGAGATAAGGAGGGACATTAATAACACTCATTTCAAGAAGAAGAAGAAGAAGAAGAAGAAGAAGAAGAAGAAGAAGAAGAAGAAGAAGAAGAAGAAGAAGAAAAAGAAGAAGAAGAAGCATCTTGAGTATGTAACAAATATATACCTCATTATTATGAGTTCAATTAAACCTGAAAAATTATTGATATACAAACATATATGCAAATATTCTTTAAAATGGAAGACATATGATAGTAATACCTATCTCAAAATTTGACAGCATCAGACTTGAATTACATTAATTAAGTACACTTTTATGAGAAATGCATGCATTTTAACTGAGTGAGGGAAGAAAATAAACATAAAAAATCAACAGAGAATAACTTAATAATTCATGGTTACTCATGGATTATTAAACAAATGCACTCAAAATAGTATTGTTTACTTTTATTAGATCAAATTTATACAATAGCTACTTAAATTATTAAGAAATTATCTCTAGAAAATACATAGAACTTTATCCTAAATACTAGTGAGATGAAAACACACCTATTTTACAAACCAAACCAAGATACAGATTTTAGTTTTTTGTTAAATCTTCATGTGTGAATAAATGAAATATCAGATTTCTTACCACATTCCCTCTATTAAATGTAGTTTTCTAAGAAATAAAATATATATTCATGCTTGCACTAAAACCCATTAAAATTCAATTCCCTAAAGAGTTTCATTTATGTAGAATGATTAAGTAACTCTAGATTAAAATACAATTATAGTGATATTATAATATCTTATTCAATCTTATAACACCCTAATTCTTGGTTTAAAGTTTTAGAACATAATTTAATTTTAATAAAGTACTTCTCTAACTCTCAATTATATATTTTTTCTTTTTAATTAAGAATTTACATGAGATGCAACTCCAGATTAAAAATTTAGACTTCCAAATATGTAAGGGAACTGTGTACATATGTTTGTATGTGCAAGCATGTGCCTATACGGTTGTGTTTGTGTTTGTCAATGTGTCTAGATGTTTAAGAAGGATATAAGTCTATTCACAACTAACTTTTCATATATACATATATACGTAATATATGAAAGTTAATACTTTTATTTATCTCTCGTAAAACTCCATAGAATATAAAAGTTAAACAAAACTGTTTATCTTCTATTTCTTTATCTTGAAATAAAGATAATACATGTTTTGTTAAAAAACAAGAGAAAGCATTTTTAAATTAATTTTTAGTTTTCTAACAACATAAATAAAGGGTTTATCACTATTTCATTGTTGTTGGTACTCATTTTCCAACTCTTGATAATGTATCTGAGAATGTTAATTAAAATTTCAGTTTTGTTGATTAGTGTTTAACTTCATTGATTAGAAGTTGGAAAATAAACTGGAACGATTGCTCATTCAGAATCTGTTTGCTATGCAAGCACAGTAACCTGAGTCCAATACCTAGCACTCACATTTAAAGCTTAGGTATGCTGGCACTCATGTGTAATCTCTGCACTGTTGAAGTGTGGGCAATCCAATCCCCAAGGACCTATGCACCTGCTAGCTTAGCTTCTTTGTCAAGCCCCTGGCAGTGGTAGACCCTGGTTAAGGAAAAGCAAACAAAAGCAAATCGAAAACAAACAAAAAGCAGAGGAAGACTCCAGCAAAGGATCTACACTGGCAGTTGTCCTCTGGCTTCTACAAGCACATGCACACATAGGCACATGCCCAGCCCCAGTCTACATGTACACGCGTACAAATACAAATTCAAATCTTTATAAATACAAAACCTTTTAGATTTTCAGGCTAAAGGAGGTGTCACTGGGCTAAGTCCGCATGAGTACTGCTCATTTCATAACTACTAAATCTGAAGAGGTAGGAAAGGAAGTACAATGGAGATGAACGCTAGCTATCTGCTCACTTGACATGAGAAAAACACAATGAATTATGAGCTAGGCCTTGCAACAGCATTAGTCACTGTGTTTTACTTCAGGGAACACAGGATACTCATATTAAATTTTCTGTTTATATTTTCCAAAGGACATGTACTTTACAAAGTCAAACACTTTAATCTGATATGTCCTTCAAATTCTTTTTTATGTATTCTTTGTTAATTGTGTATATGTATACAGTATTTTCAAATTAATCATTAGGTAAATAAGTGTAACTTATAGAAGTAATGTTCTAGTTTTCAATATTACCTAATTTAGAAACTTAGAGAAGAAAAATATTTTATAACTATTCAAGAAGACTATAAGCAGAAATTAAAATGGAGTTTTATTTGGAAATTTGTATCTTTAATTTTTTAAACCAATCCCTTTTCTGAAGAAAGAAAATGATGTAGAAATCAGATACACACATGCTGTGTTGTTAAGGAAAATTAATCTCTTTCAGAACAGCTCATAACTAAGGATCTTTTTTTTTCTATAAAGCTGACACATCTACATGTGAAGTAATAAAACCTGTATAAAATACTTGTGTATCTGGAGATTTTTTTCAAATTTGCTGTTTAAACATATAAAGTATCTTTAAGTTACAAGAGATATATTCTAATAAAACAGTGTATTTCCTTAAATGTAATTATTGCTTTGTACACAAAGAGCTTTAACAGTTTGAGAAGCATTGAACAGCTTTATACTGATAATGCAATTTTGTTTTGAACACTATTAATAGAAGAAATACTGATATCATTCCAGTTACAAAGTTATAACGTTTACAAAGCAGATACATTTTATAATGGTCTCCCATCTCTCCTCCTAGTCAATAATTATGTAAAATTAGACAATTTATTGGGGTTTATTTTGAATATCAATCTGACACATACATGTATATGTTCATATGTATATATATGTATATATGTGTGTGTACATACATATGTATTTATATATATATATATTTGTGCATATATCATTTATGTATTCTTCTATCCATTCATAGACAAAAAGGAAAATCAATATGTCATCTTTTTTTTCCTAGTAATCTTTCATTCCAGAGTTCAAGGTAGAATACACACATTCAGGTATACAAATGTACTTCTGTGGGAATAACATAGAGTCATTTGTATACCATTTTCAAATGATTGTTTTACAAATAGTAATTATGTCTAAAGGCAAAGATATCACAGAACTGTTCAGAATAGGACTTTGGTCTGGAATGTTTACAAAAACAAATGCAGCAAACTTCTAGCTAAAGTAGTAGACAACAACAACGACAAAAAACAAACCCAATGTGCACATAGTGACCGAGTTTCCCCAATTTCCCCAAGCAATTGGTCAACATATATAATATTACTACTTTAATGAAAAAAACCAAAATTTTAAGTCTCAATCTAATAAAATTTGTTTAGAAAAAGTGCACAGTATTTGAAAGAGATGATTCCTCAAGGTATATATTATCTTCTTATTTTTGCTGTCCTTCATCATGATCCTCCTCATCATTATGAATTTATGCATCTGTGTGTTTGATGTTTGTGACAGCAGGTATACATGACAGCACATATGCGGAACTCAAAAGACGGCTTTGTTGATTTGGCCCTCTTTTTCCAATGGTTTTTGATGGATTGAGCACAGGTGGCCACATTTTTGTTGCAGGTGACTTCATATTTTGTGCCATTGTATCCCATGAAATCTTAAAGTTCTGTAACTATCAAAGATGGAAGACACAGAGGGAAGATGAATAAGAACAGGAGACTTTTGAGGAGGAGGAAGTGAATGAAGGAGAAATGAAAGAGGCAAGGACTGTAAGGAAATAAAGACTCAAGAGAGGCCCTACTACTGCATTTCCACAACACTTGATTTCTGATACACAGAAGGAGTGGATGAAAGGGCAAGAGAAGGCAGGACATTCTTGAAACATAGTTCATTGATAGTCTCCTCTCAGCATTCATGAGGTCTTGAATTATCACTAAGAAGAATAAGTATAAAATGGTCATCACAAAACTGCCATCTTTTCATCTTTTGCATACTTATATCAGTTAGAAAGATTACTGAGAGAGGTTGAGGTATAGCTTCGTGATTGAGAATTTGCCTAGAATGCTGATAGATCTGGACTCCATTTCACAAATTCAAAACTAAAAGAAAATACCTTCTTAAAAACATTACCAACTAAGGTGCAACATAAATACAACATAATGCAGGGACAAACCTTGACAATGAATTCAAATAATTGTCATAAATCATGATCAGGCTTACTTTTCATTCTTTCTGCACATTCTCTGATAAATTAAAAAAAAAACTGTCATAATTTTAGTATTTTTAAAATGTTCATAAACTAACTTTCAAAAGCATTTACTACAAAGCAGTGGGACTTAATTCCTCTTTTTTCAGTAAAACTCATATGAATGTGAGAAGAACATTTTTTCTCAACATACCGTAGAACATAAGTGGTGTCTTCTATCAATTTTTTAGCAACTTCCATGAAATTTGAACTAGGTGATGTGCTGCATATCTTCAATTCTAGCATTTGGAACACTCAGGCAAGATAAATATCATGACTTTGGGAAACAGCCTGAGCTATGAAATGATTTCCAGTGAAGCTTGGACTACATAGTAAGCTGGCAATGATCTACTGCAGATACACTCTCCAAATGCTTACCCAGTACCAATAGTCATCCCTGAAAACAGCAATACTAATTTGACTCAGTATGCTTCATTTTTATATGTAGGTATCCAGATATGTAACAAAACTAAAAAAAGAAAACAAGAACATAAATTTGAGAAAAATAGAAAGGAGAGGAGTTGGAAAAAGAAGAAGGATTGAGAGGATAATATACCTATATGTATGTATGTATGTATGTATGTATGTATGTATGTATGTATGTATAAATGTATCTATCTATCTATCTATCTATCTAACAATTAAAATCTTAAAAAGTAAAAAAAATAAATAAGTTTCATCAAATTCTATAATGACAATATTGTACATTCTATGTTTCTATTAGTATTATAAAACTTTAGACTACATTCTGTGGTGATATATTGTCTATCAAATAAAGCTTGCCTGAGGATCAGAGGACAGAGCCAGTCACTAGATTAAACATAGATGTCAGGCAGTGGTGGCACAGACCTTTAATCCTAGTACTCCGAAGGAAGAGTTTCATCTGGACCTCTGTGAGTTCAAAGCCACCCTGGACTACATGAGATTGATTAAGTCTAGGAGAGAAACAGAGCCAGGCAGTGGTGGCATACACCTTTAATCCAGGTACTTGAGAGTCACACGCCTTTAATCCCATCACTTGCAATCTCATGCCTTTGCTAACAGTATTTGGGAAGCACAAATGCCATTAATCCCAGCACTAGGAAGGAAGTGGAAAGGCTGCCCAGAGAAAGGCATGTAAGGTGTGACTAGCCAGGAACTAGTCTTTTCAGCTGAGGACTCAGAGGGTTGCAGTCAGAGGATTTGGGGAGATACGATCTCAACTTTTATTCCGCCTGAGAATTCGGTAGAGAAACTGAGTTTCTCTAGTGACTTGTTCCTTTGTCTCTCTGATTTTTCAGCATTTACCCAATATCTGGCTCCAGGTTTTTTATTATAAGACCATATAGGTTTCGTGCAACAACATTCCTGATGTTTTGTGTGCTTATTATTTAATACTATGATGAGCATTGTTTAATTTTGTCTTGAGGCAAGATATGAAGGAAAAATGCATAGTAGTGTGAGACAGATTGATGACAATATGGACTTTACTTAAATTTATTGGTAGGATTACTGAAATTATTATCAACTATTGTTTAGAATTGTGTAGAAAAACAGCTAGTACTAGGGATATATTTCGGCAGTTTCCTCGACAATTGAAAGACAGTTGATAATTATCTTGTAAAATTATTTTGCATGATTCCTTAATAGTATATTTTTGCTATTTGTCTTTCTAGTTTTATTTCATAGAAAACCTCTATCAAGTCGTATATGGTAATATTTTTAAAACATTAAAGTGGAATACAAATTTGCACATGATGCAAGGCTTGGTGGCTGAACTCCTCCTTTGCAACAGCAATCTAAAACGCTTGTTCACCTTTTATGACACAGATAATCAAGCAATATTCTTAACCTTGATGGAAGAATTGACACATTTTTTCTGATGAGAAAGCAGCATTCATATGTCAGGTTTTTTAATCACTTTTGTCAGAGCAGTGAGTACATTGTGGACTTTCAATTGTATTATGAAAACCTGACCAGATGCCATTGGCCAAGTTTCTCCAATGCATGGAATTAGGAGGGGTCCATGATTTTTTCTAGATCCATCCATTTGTCTGCAAACCTCATGATGTCATTGTTTTTCTCTGCTGAGTAGTATTCCATTGTGTATATGTACCACATTTTGTTTATCCATTCTTCAGTTGAAGGGCATCTAGGTTGTTTCCATGTTCTGGCTATTACAAACAATGCTGATATGAACATAGCTGAACAAGTGCTCTTGTGGTGTGGTTGAGCATTCCTTGGGTATATGCCCAAGAGTGCTATAGCTGGATCTTGGGGGAGATGGATTCCCAATTTTCTAAGAAATCGCGATATTGATTTCCAAAGTGGTTGTACAAGCTTGCATTCCCACCAGCAGTGGAGGAGAGTTCCCCTAGCTCCACATCCTCTCCAGCATAAGGTGTCTTCAGTGTTTTTGATCTTAGCCATTCTGACAGGCCTAAGGTGGTATCTCAAAGTTGTTTTGAGTGAGGTATCCCAGACTCAGAAAGACAAACATGGTATTTACTCACTCATAACAGGATACTAGATGTGGAACAAGGATGACTGGACTGCTACTCACATCACCAGGCAGGCTACCTGGAAAACAGGACCCCAAGAAAGACACAGAGATCGCCCAATGACAGAGAAATGGAATGAGATCTACATGAACAGCCTGGACATGAGTGGGGGTAGTGAAGGGCGAGGGTCGAGGGAAAGAGAGCTTGGGTGAGTGGGAGATCCCAGCTGGATCAACAACAGAGAGGGAGAACAAGGAATAGGAGACCATGGTAAATGAAGACCACATAAGAATAGGAAGAAACAAAGTGCTAGGGAGGCCCACAGAAATCCACAAAGATACCCCCACAACAGACTGCTGGCAATGGTCGAGAGACAGTCCGAACTGACCTACTCTGGTGATGGGATGGCCAAACACCCTAATTGTCGTGCTAGAAACCTCATCCAACTACTGAGGGATCTGGATGCAGAGATCCATGACTAGGCCCCAGGTGGATCTCTGGGAGTCCAATTAGCGAGAATGAGGAGGGTTTATATGAGCAAGAATTGTTGAGACCAAGGTCGGATAAAGCACAGAGACAAATAGCCAAACAAACGGAAACACATGAAATATGAACCAATGGCTGAGGGGTCACCAACTGGATCAGGCCCTCCGAGTGGGTGAGACAGTTGATTGGCCTGATCTGTTTGGGAGGCATCCAGGCAATGGCACCAGGTCCTGTGCTCATTGCATGAGTCGGCTGTTTGAAACCTGGGGCCTATGCAGGGTCCCTTGGCTCAGCCTGGGAGGAGGGGACTGGACCTACCTGGACTGAGTCCACCAGGTTGATCTCAGTCTGTGGGGAAGGTTTTGCCCTGGAGGAGATAGGAATGGGGGGCGGGCTGGGGGGAAGGTGAGGGGGGTGGGAGGGGGGAGAACAAGGGAATCTGTGGCTGATATGTAGAACTGAACTGTATTGCAAAATAAAATTTTTTTAAAAAAAGGAGGGGTCCATGTTTTAAATAACTTCTGAACATTTAAAAATCCTACTATTCTCATCCCCAATCCCTTCTCATCTACCCCCCTCCCAGTTTACCCAGGAGATCTTCACTACTTTACCTTCCTGCAGCCCTCCATGCATGAACTTCTCAGGGTCCTCCTCTTAACCTAGCTTCTCTGGGGTTGTGGGTTGTAGTCTGATTATCCTTTGCTCACATCTAGTATCCACTTACCAGTGAGTATATACCATGTTTGTCTTTCTAGGTCTGGGTTACCTCACTCTGGCCGATTCATTGTAGTTACATCCATTTGCCTAAAATTTCATGTCCCATGTGAATAAAATGGCTTTTTGGAACACATTCACTAGGGTGTGATACCTTGCTCAGCCTGGACACAGCAGGAAGGGGCCTGGTCCTGCTTCAATTTAGTATGTCATACTTTGTTGACTCCTCAAGGGAGGCCTTACCCTCTCTGATGAGTAGATGGAAGGTGGGATGGGGGAAAGGTGGGGACGGGAGAAGAGGAGGAAGGAGAAATTGGGCTTGGTATATAAAATGAAAAAAAAAACCTTTCTTAAAAAACAAATAAATAGGGTTGGGGATTTAGCTCAGTGGTAGAGCACTTGCCTAGCAAGCACAAGGCACTGGGTTTGGTCCTCAGCTCTGAAAAAAGAAAAAACAAATAAATAGATAGATAATGATAGATAGATAGATAGATAGATAGATAGATAGATAGATAGATAGATAGATAAAAATAATAAAATGAAACCTTGAATGTACATCACAAGTCAACAATTTATAAATTCTGGAGTATACTTAGTCAAATCACTGTTAATTTTTTTGCATTACAAAATTATACAATCTTCATATTTTCCTATAGATTTTTAAACCATATCTATCTAGGACATGCTGTTCTTTGGATGCTAAGCTCATTATGGTCAAAGGTTTGATTTTAATTGGATGCAGCTAACTTCCATCTTGCGCAAGTCTAAGCTCCAGGATGATCTGATGCTGTCTGTGTTTCCACAAGCACTCAGCTGCTTTGTGCTATTTCTGTTCTCTTTGCCATACAAAACAATCATTAAAGCATTTCAGATAAGCTTTTGGAAGTGCTGCACCATTTAAGCCAATTCCTTGATGCTAATAATTGCTTTTATAGAATAGAAACTTAGAAATATTAGTAACAAAGAACACAAGATGCTTCTACAACTTCAAGTCAGTCAGATTTTCAGAAAGTCCAATATGTTTTCATGTGGAATTTACTTTACTGTTACTAGAAGTTGGTAATTCACAGCGTATTTATCTCTTCCTAAAACACTAATATTTATTTTCTGTGTGGGAAACATTCTCTTATCAGTTTTTAACAAGGATGATAGTTTTATACAGAGTAGTTTTATGAAGTGTGTCATAATGTTAGACAGCAGTTTACATAAATTTAGTGATGTCATCTATGTTGATTATCAAGGATTTAATGATAGAATTACAGACTCTAGTGAAAACATTTAATAGTCGTGGTGATTTTAATGGACTATTCTCCATAGTCATAGGCATTTGAATATATGTCTCCAATTAGTGATGGAAAGTTTAGGTTGTATGTTCTTGCTTGAAGTAAGGATTTCCCTGGAGCTGGACTTTGGGAATTTGAAGGCTCATGTTATTCCAAGTTTATTCTCCCTGCTTCCTCATTGTGATTCATGATGTGAGCCCTTAAGTTTATGTTCCTGCCACAATGTCTGCTTCTTGTTGCCCTGTCTCCCTGCTATGACAGACTCTTATCCTGATGGAACCACAGCATAAGCAAACCCCCTTTCTCCCCTATAACTTGTCTTGGCCATGATGTTTCACTACAGCAATAAAAAAGGATTAGTACAGCAGTTAAGATAATGCTAGAAAAAAGCATCTCTTTCAAAATGCATATTATAGAGAAGATCTTTTTGTTCACAGTTTAAAACATTAAACATTTGAGGCAAAATCAAAACTTATGAATTCAGACAAATGTACAATGTGTTATAATTAAGAGCATTTTAATGAACATAATCAGTAAGTTAATATAAAACAATGGTGTGCTTTCATTTATGTATCTGGTAGATAAGGTGAAGTCAAATCCAAGTACCACTTCGTTAAGTTTTACTAAACCCTATAATTTTATTGTAATTTGCTATGCCATATTTGATTGGCATCCCTGAGAGGCCTGCTATTTTCTGAAGAGAAAAAGAGGTGGAGTGGATCTTGGGAAGAGGGGAAGAGGGGGAACTCCAAGGATGCAATATATGAGAGAATAAATAAAAAATAATGGAAACAAAAACAATGTACAAAATGTATACATTTGTTTCACTAAGCTAAAAGGGGGTGGGGTGGGTGGGAATCATGCTTTTAGTTAAGGACCCAATGGAGTAATCTGGAGCCATCTCAGCCATTCAAAACAAACACGACCTAATCATAGCCTCTGTTCCCACCACTAACTTGTCATGATCCTGCTAAAGTAAAATGTTTTTTGTGAATATTTTATTATTTTTTAATAGTTCATTATTTTCACATTTTCCTGAAGTAGCATTAGTTGATATGCAAGCTAAGATGATTAAATGTTTAATGTAAATTGTTTAAAAACTGTTTAAATAGGTAGTTTAAAAATAAATCTTATGAAAAATAGCTATTCCTATTCCTAGTTTTATGGCATCTAGGCTCATCTTCCTCATTTTATGCAGACTTATTGTATGAAAACATAAGGGAATTGTGAAGCAATGTCTCTTAGATAAAAATAAGATATACTCTCTAAATTTAATAATGAACATTTAAGAATCTAACAGGATGATTTACTTCTTGAATAAGTCTATTTTCTCAAATAATTAGTCCTGATTCATAAAAATCCAGTAAGCTACTGAAACAAAGTATGGATAATATTTCATTGTGCAAAGATTTTAGAAGTCCTGAGTTAAATATGTATATATATTAGAATTATATATTATACATATAGATAGATAATATAGATAATAATTCATTGTGCAAATATTTTAGAAGTCCTGAGTTAAATATGTATATATATATATATAGAGAGAGAGAGAGAGAGAGAGAGAATTATATATTAGAATGATTCTTATATTTATGTATTTTAGTGATATATGAAAGAACATGGTTAGGATCTGTGGTATCTGGCTGCAAAAATATTTCAAGGAAATATTTGAAATTGAACAAGGGTAATAGATGTTATAATATATATTGCCACATATACCTGCCTCACTGTAACAGAAACAATACTGTGTAAAGCATTGTGGTAAATATAGCAGAATAAACTTAAAAGTTTTGTTTTGCTTAAAAAATATCCACCAAACACAGAAAATCCCTTTTTGAGAATAGCATATGAAGCCTAGTGGTGGTGGCACATGCCTTTAATCCCAGCACTCAGGAGGCAGAGCCTGGAGATCTCTGTGAGTTCGAGGCCAGCCTTGAGATCCAGCAAGATCCAGGACAGGCACCAAAACTACAGAGAAACCATGTCTAAAAAACACCAATAACAACAACAAAAACGAGAATAGCATATGGAAAACAAGAAATATTAAGTTAAATGACAGCCTGAGAATTTATGACACTTTGTGACTGTGAAGCCAATATGATCTTTAAATTCTTAGATAAAAGTACTTTATAAAATATAAGGCTGTTGTGTGGAACAAATGCTCAGCTACATTAATATAGAATGGTGTACCTTCATTTTCTTCATCAAAAGAGTTGTCATAGATAGTAAACAGAGTAGCAAGAAATTTAATTCCTAAAGAGATTGACCCGATTTCAGAGTCACATAGCACTCAGATCTAACAAAACCTGGAAAGTGAGGGCACAGGCACCCTGCTCTTCCAGTTTGATTTTTTTCATTAATTCTAGATGATAAGGCTGGACAGTGAACACACACTGACAAGGCAAAAAATGATCTCATAGTTACACATTGTTTTCTATAAATCATGATTTTAGGATGCATGCTTTTTGAGGGAAAATGTACATAAAGTTAAACATATTTAAAATGTTTGTTTAAAGTTAATAGTATCACTATTAAAACAAAAGTTTAGATATAAATATGTAATAGATTTATACATACATGAATTCATAGCATTATAAGCAAAACCACACCAGTACTATTAGTATACTACTTTATTATAGCACAATACATACTTGCTTCCAAATCTCTGCTGGTTTACTGAGATTTTTTTTTTAATGGAAGTTGTTATGGAGATTTTGAAGATGGTTTTCATGGCATATGTTGGTCTCTAATTCAAGAAATCCATGGATGTCTGGGAAGAAGACTTATTTATTAAAGGATGAAATGGGAATCAAACATGAATACAAAATGAAGCAATGCCATTGTTCCCTCTTCGTCTTCCAAGGAAACATAAGGAAAACCCTAGACCAGTTCACCAAACTGTGTGTCAGGAAGCCTTCCATGTCCAAGAGAGCTCAGGACCCCCCTTCCTCTTCCTTTTTAAGAGGTCACATAGGCAGGCAAGAAGCACTACCTCTATAGTGCCAGATAATCCAAGGCTATGGGCGGAGCAAATACCCACTACACTTCCCCTTTTTGTCTAAATAATAAGGTTTAAACCTAATACAAAATTATATACAATAAAAATGATTATCAGTAATTGTCCAGGAGAAAATAGGGGTAATAACATAAACAAAAGTGGAACTAAAACCAAGAACAACATCAAGTAAGAAACATTCTAAATGTCCAGTCATAGCTAAATGATAAATTACAGAAATTACTCCAAAAGCTGTTCTATCCTAAAGACTTTAAATCTAGTACCTAATATGCTCTTAGCTAAGAAAGGAAATGACTGTAACTATATAGTCTTCAACTCCATCAAAGACCTGGGAAGTAAAATAATATTACCTGAGTAAACAGGAAGTGCAAGAAAGCAACTTCTGAAAAAATGCAAGAAATGACAGAGACATCTGACTGCCTGGACAGTCAGTCAAAGTTTCTCTGCAATGCTGGGGCATCTACTTTTGGCTATAGGCCTAGGGCAGTTCTTTGCCCAACATGACATTTTTTTGCCAAGAAGAAGACAATTTCCATATGGAGCGTCTCTGATGCCCATCATTCTTTCGGAAGCAGATCGGAGCTGCCAGGAGAAATCGTGTCTCACATCAACATAATTCCAAGTTAGTAAAACATTTAAATGCCACATTCTCTAGGTCTATGAAGTATTTGAAGATTACCTATCCATCTGACCTATATTTCTGTTTATCTAGAAATTCTAACTAACATGATTATAAATATGACAAGCATGGGTGACTATTGATCTGTAATACTTATCAACCTTAATAGCTTAAAGACTAAGGCTTCACATTACAAAAATATACCATCTATAAACAGATGCACATTATAAGGACATTGACCTCGAATTTGTGACAATATACAAAAATATCTTAATCAGAGGTGAAAATGTATAGTGCAATATGACAAAATCCTTAATGTGTACCAATATATAAAATATCCTAAATAGAGGTAAAACATATATGCAGTATAATAAATATAATTTTACACTTGTATCAATACATAAAATATTTCAACAGGAGTAGGAACATGTGTACAATATGACAAATATAGTTTTGTATTTATATCAATATACAAATTATCTTAAACAGGAATAGAAAAATAATTTTATATTTGTATCAATATATAAGCATTCATACCAATGAAAATTATCTAAAGCTGATAGTTACCAATTTAGTTTATAAATAGATACAATAATCTACCTTATTATCCTATCCTATCTATATTATCCTATCCTATCTATTCTCCCTCTTTCTTCTCCAGAAGAGAATCCTGAGTCTAAATTTTGGTCACTATATAGGCAGGCAAGAAGCATTGTCTCTATCAAGCCAAATAGCCCAAAGTCATGGGCAGAGCTAAAACCCACTAAAGGTCTCTACACTGACTTCAAGGGAAACCAAAACCTGTATCTTAATGAGACAGGATCTCTCATGGCACAAGACACAAAGGCAAGAGACAAAAGGCCAAATCTCGCCTATTTCCTTATCTACTCATTCCATCTGCTAAGGTAGACTGCAAGACTCAAAATAAAGATGTTTATCCACCGCTGAATATAAATAGAACACACCTGGCCAATTACCTAGGGAATTAGGTGCATATATTAGTCTGGATTGGGCCCTAGTTTTAGGGAAGACTAATTGATTAAATAATATTCATATGTAAATAATAAACAAATGTGGATGGGCTGGAAAAAAGGAACAGGAAACATTCATTTTACATGAGAAAATGTGAAAATGAAGAAAATTATATATCGTGAAATAACAAGATAGACTGTTAACAAATTGACAGAAATTAAAAGGGTAGGTTTGTGGATAGATTTGGGTAGGTTAACGAATGTCAAGAGGACCAAATTCAGGACTTCCATCCTGAATTTCGGATGCACAACCACAGAAGTGAGGTTCAAAATTTCAATTCTAGAATTTATGTGTTGTCTACAAATAGGGTGCAAAAGGAACCTGTGTTTGTTGATTGAGAAGCAGTGTTAATAATCTTTTAAATAACTTGTCCTAAGGTTTGCCTAGGTTGCAAACATCAGAGAAAGAAAGCCCAGAATACCAACTAATAAAACATGATTCCAATGATGTAATACTAAGATAGAGTTTATGTCAGGACAAAATTTGTGAGGTGAGGTGGTTTCATTCCTTTCTCATTTAAAAGCCAAACTATCCCCAACAAATAATTTTCTAGTCTTCTATCATAGCTGAGAATCACATGGCAAGAACTCATTTGAAAAGTAAAGAGAATTGCATGAACATCCTAAGAGCAAAACCCATTATTGTTACTTAAGCATGTGCTTCCAAAAAATTGTAGAAGTAGCCTCATTAAAAATGGCCATAACTAGATAAAATTGCTAACTTAAAATGGACTTTCTACCAGAAACTTGCATCTAATTGGCTGTGGCCGCAACAGTTGGTCTTCATTGACATTATCCCTGAATTATCTCTCCAATTATTTCAGTTAAACCTTAATAAATCCAAATTATCTGCTAAAGCAATCTCCAATAATGACTACTTTCTGTTCATGGTTCAAGCTTTGATATGCTTGCTGAGTTAAGGGGCAAACAGGCCATTTATCTCTATTTTATGCATTTAAGAAATAGTAACAATACAATGATTTAGAGAAAGTACATTCTGTGAAGTTATGACTCACAAATACACTAAATAAAAACATAAAATAAATGCCTATTTATGCAAAATATTATGAAAATAAAGTGCATATTCAGAAATGAAAAGATTGCTGCCACTTCAAGAAGATAGGATCCTGTCTCTTCCACTTCATAATTTACATATATTACTCTGCAAATAACAAGAGGATAACCATTTCAGCCACTTGATATCATTGAAGGTAGTCTCCTTAAGTTATACACTTTAAAACCAATTTCCACAGCCCAAGATAAACATATATTGCTAGTGCTATAGAGATAGAGACAGAAGGATCATATGTTGGAGGCCAGCTTGAATTGAAAGTCAGCCTGGACAGCATGTGGAGACAGAATATCAAGAAAAATGAACAAAAATAATTAAATAAATATACACATGATTGGCTTTAATCATCAAATGGAAATAAATTACAAAAATTATATTTTAAAAAGATGCCTTAATAAATAAAGAATATGATTTTCCTTAAAGAAAAGAAAAGGGCAGGATATACAATCATTTGACATTAAATTGTATGTATTCTAAATTATACATTGTCAAAAAGGGATTTTTTTTTCGAAGATGAAATTCTGGGGTTAACAAATGTATTATATTATTCATAACATCAATTATATAAATAGATTTCAAATGTAACACAAATGTGAAAAAAGAGGAAATTCTTAAAACTCTGATCTTAGAAAATCTTTGAGGAGATTAGGGAGAAACACGCACTAATTTACAGAGGATAGCTGTAAGGGCTTATTAGTCTTTCTTGGAAAATATGTCATTTGGGGACCTTTCCCTTTTTGCATAGCAAATTTGGCAAGACAGTCATAGATTGTTTACTTTGTAAAGTCTTTACCTTTTCACTCCATTTACATTTAGTTTGAACAGAAATAATTCAGTCTAATTTCCAGCCATAGCTGTGGTTGTATAGACAGAAATGCAAAGAAACTCAGGGATTTCAGTATTTCACTTGAAAATTTACAAGATCTGTTGTCTTAGTGATTTTTTGTTTTGTTTTGTTAGAACACCATGACAAAGGAAATTTATGAAAAACAGTGTTTAGCCTGGACTTAAGGTTTCAGAGGGTCAGGTTCCATAACAATGAAACAAAGCCATGTGTTCAGGAACAGCAGAGAACTTACATTTTGATCCATAAGTAAGAGGCAGAGAAAGGGGGGCGGTTCTAGGAAGGGCATGAGTCTGTCATAACCTCAAACTGGCTCCCATTGACTCAGTCCCTTCAACAAATCTACACCTCCTATTTTTGTCCACCCATTTCTACCAACCGGGGCCAAGTATTGAAACACATGAATGAGTCTAGGAGGATACTCTCATTCAAATTACCATACCTGCTAAACTGTGAAATGTGGAGTGATGAAGGATCCCAGAGTTGAAGCCGGTAAGAAAGCTTGACCAAGATTCACCTAATTCCAAAGTTTCTGTGCCGTCAGTTTCCTTTGAGAAGGATCAGTGTATACCTGGAAACTTCCTGTTTGTTTACAAACTGTCTAGATGCTGTTATAATCTGTACAGTCTTATCCTTACCATGTTTGCTTTTTCTCTTAGAGAACTTAAGAACATTTCAGATCTTAAAAAATGTAATTAATAACGTTTGCTAATGAAATGGTCAACAGTAATTAAACCCAGAGATCATGTTACAATCTTTGAATCATTATTGAATATTAAAGTCACTGCACTTGTTAGCTTCAGGCATCAACTTGACACAACCTACAGTCATCTGGAAAAGAGGAACCTCAACTGAAGTACTGGCTCCATCAGATTGTCCGTTGTGTACCTCTGTAGGACATTGTTTTCATTGCTAATTGATAAAGGAGGTCACAACCCATGCTTTTTGTACCAATTCTAGGCATTTCTCTATTGTATAGCTGCACAAGTTAGAGAATGAGCTACTAAGCAGTGTTTTTTGTTTGTTTGTTTGTTTGTTTTGCTTTTTCTTTTCTTGCTTCTATTTCTACTTGAATTTCTTGCTTTACTTTCCCCAGCAGTGGCTTCTGACCTGGAAGGGTAAGCCAATACACGCTGTTCTTCCCAAAATTACCTTTAATAAATTGTGTGTAGCTGGCTTTCTTTTGGGCCACCAACCAGCTCCCAAATCATGACACAAAGACTTGTTATTAGTTATGAATGCTCAGCTTTGTATTCACTGTTGTTTTATTCTGTTTCTCTTCATCTACATTTTGCCTTGGGGCTTTTTACTTTTCTTTCATTCTGTATGTCTTACTTTCCTGTTTCCTTCATGACTGGCTGGCTGGTGGCTTTCTGGCCTCTAGCCCTAAGCATCTCCCCCTCTTTCTCTTTTTTTTTTTTTTTCTCTTTTTCATTCTCTTTTCTCTCTCTCCTCTGTTCTGCAAGCCTAAATTCCTCCTCCTACTTATTCTTTCTGCATACCAGCCATGCCTATCCCTCTTTTGCCTAGCTATTGGCCGTTCAGCTTTTTTTGTAGACCAATCAATCAATCAGATGCCTTAGGCAGGTAAGGTGAAATAGCAATGCATCTTTACATAATTAAACAAATACAGCAGAAACAAATATAACACATCTTTACATTGTTAAACAAATGTAGCATAAACAAATGTAACACATCTTGGCCTAGTTGAAATGATATTCCACAACAATGGTGCTTACCACAGCAACAGAACAGAAATTAGAATGGCTGTAGACACAAGTTTATTACTGTTTCCCACTCTAGTTGTCAACATGTTACAACTTCTGTTATGAATAGGACATGTCATTTAAGGATTTTTTTATTGAGTCCAACAGGTTGTCAAAGCTAAGACATTATTTGATTCTTCTGGAAGGTTTTTGGAATCAAGTTTGTTAATAACTTACAAAATCATTTTGATTCTCTACCAGTTGCTCTATATAAATAGGGTTGGAAATATAAAAAAATGGAGGTTTATTTGCAATTTGAAAACCTCTTCACAAAATATCTCACAGTAAAAGGACGTTTTGAGAGAGATGAGTTTTTAGTGTTTATGTTTTCTAATTTCTGCAAAAAATTATTAAGTATATACTTTACTTTGAGACTTAAAAAGATATTGTTGGATTTGAATTCTCATGGGTCCAATAAAATATAAAGAGAAACAAATAAAAAATATACTTTATAAATACAAATTAAAATCTGAAATTGAAACTATTCGCTTCACTACAAAATTTGTTATGTATTTTAAATATGTCCTATACAGACAAAAATATAAAATGTAAACATACTGCAAAAAATTCTAGTTATTTTCTTCTTATTGAGTGGAACTTGAGTATAGTTAGAGAACGGTGTGCAAACATCAAGGATGAGTCATACTATGTCCACAGAATTAGCATGCCTTGCTGGTCATTGTTGTAGTTTAGAGGCATCACGGCTGGATAGAACCCTTGAATGCTTCCCTCCTTCGGAAGCTTGTGCAGGACCCTCTGGTGCTGTTAAAGATACTTTTCCACAGGAGATTCTCAGGTCATATCAAGTTAAGATCCACTGTGTCTTGTGACTGAAATGCATGATGTTTTCAGCTTAAAAGAAAAGTTTATCGATTTTTAAAATTTATTTTCTATTTATTTCTGTCAGTGAAAGAAAAATTATTTACAGCAAGTGATATGGGAAAAATATAAAATTTCATTTGTAATTAATAAATTGCAAATACTTAGGAAGTAAAATAGTAATTATGTAAATAAAACACAAATTTATGTAAATGAAACACACAAAGAATATGTAAATAGAAGAGTCTAATGTTAGGAAAATGGTAACAGATAAAACAGATACAAGTCAATATGTCAATTAATTAATTAATTATTAATTTAAAAAAATTTTTAAGACAGGGTTTCTTTGTATAGGTTTGGAGCCTTTCCTGGAACTCACTCTGTAGCCTAGGCTGGCCTCAAACTCACAGAGATTTGCCTACCTCGGCCTCCCAAGTGTTGGGATTAAAGGCATGCCCCACTACCATCTGGTTCTATTAATTTATTTTTATTTTCTCTTAATCTTGGTGATGATTATAAATTTACATTTTGTCTGGCTGTATTTCTCTGTTCAGACTTAATCATGCTATTGATTCTCCTCATTTTAGAATTCAGTAGTGCTCTTCTTTGAGATAGAGAAGCCAGGGTTCCATACTAAAAATTATTGAAAACCTGGAATTATGGGATCATTAGAATGATGGAAATAGTTTTTTATTTCATTAGTATCTATATTCCCTCCTAATAAATGTATTGAAATGACACATCATAGAGTTCATTGCTAACTTAAAATTAATAATTTCTTGGACATTGCTCACGGTACTTTGCATGTTACCTTGCATCATATTTTATTACATTATATTCTATATATTTCATATTTTCTTAGAAATTTGGGGACAGCAAGGGTGGTCAAGGCTGCTCTAACAAGTAACCTGAGTTTGCTTCACAGCACCCTTTTGAAGTCTCCCAACCATTTGTAATGCTAGTTCTAGGGCTTTGACCCTTGGTCCAGGATTCCATAGGAACTGTATGAGCATGGTAATGTACATACACGCATGCAAACAATCATATACTGTAACAAAAGTTTAAAACTATTTAAAAACAGCATTTTGAAAAAGTATCTTTGGTTTACACCATCTTTATTTAATGATACCTTTGTTGTTGTTGTTTTCTCTTATACTCTTTTTTTTATTTAAAAGTTTGTTTTTCCATGTTACATACCAATCACAGTTTCTCCTCCCTCTTCTCCTCCCACTCATTCTCCATTTTTCCCCTACCTCACCACCATCCACTCTTTTAATAACATCTTAATGTGAAAAACTAAAAGTTAATGAATTTTTTTACTATCATTAAAAATTGTGCCACCTCAAAAATAACGTATCTCTGTCAGCATCACGAATGCAAAAAAAAAAAAAAAAAAAAAAACCTGAAACTCAACACGTGTTCATTTGTCTTTCAATATTCATTGTGGAGTATATACTCACTTTGACAGCACTATGCTCTTACACATTTTAGTCTGGATGTTCCCACACTTCTACTTCTTAAATTGTAAATTTGTGCATTGTCACAAATTCTTACAAACTGTATTGAACTGCACTTGGAGTAAAGCATTGTTATTATGCTGCAAATGAGGAGCTCTTATTCCCAAAGCCATTCTGCTGAAGGTGGGATCTAAGTTTGCACAAAAATGTGGTTTAAATACCCTAAATTATTCCTGTTTCATTAAAAGACACAAGTCCATTTCAAGTTTGATGATAAGTGCTTTCTAATCATAACCAATAAATACTGGGCCACAGAGATAATAATGAAAGACTAAAATTTAGTGATTTCTCTCACTTCCATTAAGTCCTACACTGTAATGTCTCTTCAAAAAGAATTCATTGACATTACTTTGTTATCTTCCAAGTTATTCGAAAACCAGCTCCTATTCACCACATAAACAATAGCCATACTGATTCCACAGGTTCTATTGACCATTAGCTGGTTCTAATTTTAGTAAGAAAGAGAAGATTGCCACAGAATCATATCCCTGGAAATAAATGACTAGTTTGGGAGACACAATTATATTTTAGGAGATATACTCTTTGTTGTTTATCTTCTTGTTGATCCTGATGATTTCTGAGATAAGTGATAAGTGATAAGTGAGTTGTTTGTGATGGAGGGAGAAACAAGGAATAGATGGAATTATATACATAGTTGCCATTTTCCAAAAATTTAACTAGAAAATATTATCTTCAATAGCCTAATATAATGCATGAACACAAATTAGATATAAGTCAAAATTAAAAGATGTTGTTACTTATGAGATAAATTTTCAGACCATAACTTTCTGCTCTCTAGATTAAGATTTTTCAAAAAATTTACTAGATAGAAGTACACTAACATTACTTCTTACCTAACTTGTATAAATTTCTTACTCAAATGAACTAACTTTTTTTTCAAAAAGCCACTCACATTATGAAATATAGGTACTGTATGTATTTATAATGGATACATACAGATATGTTTGCAGAGGCATAGTAAGTAACTGAAAGTACAACATCATTAACTTTCTTTGCAATGTTAATTCATGAGAAAAAATGCTACCCAGCCCCTCCTGTCAGATGATTACTGAACCACAAGTATATTTTTTCTATTATGTACTGCTGGTTGATTTTGGAGGCTGGCAATAGAAATGATGTCTGCTTTGTGAAGTTCCCATGATGTTTTAGCTGTTCTTTCTTTTTTTTTCTGTACACTCTCCAAATTTTTGAGATAAACAGCAATTAAAATAAACAAGTGTGTTTGGTGGCTACCTCAAGGCTTTTCTCTGACAAGCCGAATAATGAGACTTCTTAGCACTAAATAAATTTAGTTTCCACCAGGTTTTAATTATAGCAGAAACATTTTTTTCCAGAGCTAATTTGAAGTAAATTCAATAACGTCATCAGTTGCAACTCAATCTAGTTTAATATAAAGGACTATGATTTCCATTAGGAAAACCTCTAAACTGAGATCACAAGTACTTGGTTTTCTAGGGATTATACAAACCCGAAAAATTAGGTTTAAAAAGTCAATATATTGAGATGATTGCTTTAATTATTGGACATTTTGCAAATAATTGCCCAATAGATATTTCTTGAAAATTTGTAATTGATTCTATAATTCCTATAGAGTAAATAAAATCATTATGAAAATATGTTGATATTTTATTTGTACTGAAATGTGATTTTATTTGTATGTTAATAAATAAAGTTGCCTGGGGGTCAGAGCTAATAGCAAGCCATAGCAGAAGCTGGGCGGTGGTGGTGCACACCTTTAATCCCAGCTCTAGGGAGGCAGAACTAGGTGGATCTCTGTGTGTTCAAGGATACAGCCAGGATAGAGACACACACTTTTAATCTCAATACCAACCATAGAAGACCTGGAGGTCTGTACAGACAGGCAGTGACAAGGCGGTCATGTGGTTGAGTTTACAATCAATGAGAAGGCAGAACAGAAAGTCTACATAAAGACAAACACACAGGAAGTAAGTCTCTTGGCTGAAGAGGATAGCTGCAGCAGTGAAGGGTAAGGCTCTTAGCTCTGACCTCTTGGGCTTTCATCTCTGCATTGGCTCTGTGTTTCTTATTTAATAAGATGGTTACTTCTATGTTATGAAACATCCTAAAAGAAGAGTAGGTGTGGTATAAGATTCAAAGCTTTACTAAAAGACTAATTTCATTAGATAACAAAAAAAAAAATAATAATAATAATAATAATAATAAAACAACCCTGCACTTGTGTCCTGCCACTGTGCTAAAAGAATTTATCAAATATGAAAGTTTTCTTGTGGAATATTTAGGGTCTCTTACATATGGGACTGTGTAACTTGCAATGAGTATACTTTGCAAGTCTTCCTCTTTCACGCCTGGCCATGCTATTTCCTTTTAATATCTTATTACTCTAACTAAGATGTAAGGAATTGCTTTCACTAAGAACAAAGAAATTGAACACTCTTATTGTGTTTTTATTTTGTTGAAATGGTGTAAATCTTTACACATTTATTTTAATGTGCAGTAAAGGTTTATAATATGCAGTTGTTACTAATTTCTCATGTCTTAATTCTGTTCCTAGATTCTTTAGGCACTTGTATCATGAAGAGATCATGGATTTTCTCACAATATTTTACTGCATCTATTAAGATGATCACATGACTTCTCTTCCTGAATCCATTATTGTGAACTATTACTTTTGACAATATTATTTTATTTCTTGAAATTATAATCAAATCATTTTCTTCCTTTTTCCTCCCTCCAAGCCCTCCCTTGCCCTCATATCTCCCTTTATTTCTCTCAAATTATTGAACTCTTTTTATTTAACTGTTTTGTTTTTCAGAGGAAAAGAACTTACAGACTGAGTACAGAATGATTAAATAGAATGACAGATGATTTGTTAGGATGACTTACAGACTGTGGTCCAGCTAGTCCAACAATGGCTGTCTACCAACAGAATGTCTAAGTAGTTATTCAGTAAACATTGTTGGATGTCTCAGCTGGTTTTCAATATCCAATAGACTCCTAAAGAACTAGGCTCTCGGCCAGGCAGTGGTGGCACACGCCTTTAATCCCAGCACTTGGGAGGCAGAGGCAGGTGGATCTCTGTGAGTTCGAGGCCAGCCTGGTCTCCAAAGCAAGTTCCAGGAAAGGCGTAAAGCTACACAGAGAAACCTTGTCTTGAAAAAACCAAAAAAAAAAAAAAAAAAAAAAAAAAAACTAGGCTCTCATGCCAGTGAAGGAATAGACTTGCGGGAAAAGCAAACTGGCAAAATAGGGAGACAGTTTCTTTCTCCATTTCCTTTATATAGGCTGACAACAGAAAATGTGGCCCAGATTAAAGTTGGATTTTCCCACCTTGAAGATCTGAGTTAGAAGTGGATCTTCGCACTTCAAATGATTTAATTTAGAAAACTATCCCTCACAGGTGTGCACTTGGGTCTTAGTTAATTCTAGATGTCAAGTTGATAAATTATAATAACCACCATCGTTGTTATTATACGGATGGAAGATTAAAAGGGAGCAAATTATGTAAATAAAATACTCATACACTAAATTATCCAAAAATAAATTTAAAAATTAATTTCTAAAGTCTTGTTATATATTATTTTTTAAAAATATTTTTCTGGGTGAATATCATCATAGTTATCATCTTACATTAAAAACAAAAGGCTTAGCAGGTCATTAAAACAACAACGAATTAACCTTGGGTCATCATCTCACAGCCTCTTCCTTCATCTTCCTCTTTTAGTGGTCCTATTAAGAATGTAGCCAGCATCCTTCCTTTCTGAGTCATGTTTTTTCAAGACTAAAGTATTATGATAATGAGCTGGGCGGTGGTAGCACACACCTTTAATCCCTGCACTCAGGAGGCAGAGCCATGTGGATCTCTGTGAGTTCGAGGCCAGCCTAGTCTACAGAGCGAGATCCAGGAAAGGAGCAGAGCTACACAGAGAAACCCTGCCTCAAAAAACCAAATAAGTAAGTAAGTAAGTAAGTAAATAAATAAATAAATAAATAAATAAATAAATAAATAAATAAATAAATAAATAAAAAAAAAACTAACGTAAACAATCACAACAAATCTGCAGACGACCTAGCAGAGACCCACACAGACTCCGTGATGGCAGCTTCAGTTTCTCTGAGCCCCTATGCGCCCTGGAAGCTGGTTCTGTGGGCAGCGTTCTTGTGGTGTTCTCAACCCTTAGGGCTTCAACCATCCCCTTCCCCCTTTGCTGTGGCACTTCCGGTTTTGATTTGTAGTGCTGTCAGGTCTTCATCACGTAGTTAAACCTGAAATCCCATTTTTCTCCTCAGTTTTTCCTCTTCCCCCTTTTTGTAGCTTCTAGGGACATCCATTCTACTTATATGCCTCTATGAAGTCTTATTCATTTTATACATGTATGAAATTTTCAAAATCTAAATTTCAAAAAAATAATTTTTATAATAACATTTCTTTCAAACTTGGAGCATATAATATGCAGAGAACTTCCTGGTCTAAATGTTTTTCTCCCAAGAAAGCATACTCACATCATATATTTCTTTTCATGTCCATATTATAGCCACTCTGCAGAGGAAGGAAATGACTGGAAACACTTATATTTTTAGGCATAATCTATAAAGTGCACTGATGAGATGAAAACACTGGAAACTTGTCCATTTCCCTGCCATTTCTCAGCAAGCATCTCTTCAATCTAGGAAGAAGAGAACAGTCCTTCATCTTAGTATATATACGTTCAGCACACAAAAGAAGGGCACTATGTCAGATGTAAGAATTCATAGGCTACATTTATAGGAATTTTTGCCCAGGACTTTCTTCTTTTCTGGTTTTACCATGTGAAGTTCATTTTAAGGAAAGACTTTTCATATGGTTTTGATCCATTTGCATTCAGATTTTAAAAAGGGCTGTTTTAGAAAATATTTGATATCCACAGAATTTATTAGCAGTTTATAAGCAATTATATTGAAGCCAGGAAGTGATATTTTACTAGCATATCGAATTAAATACAAGATGTTGAGTTTTGCAAAATATAAAACATAAATTTATCAACAGATGTGTAATGCATATTTTCTAATTTTGTGCCTTGATATACTATTTATACATTCTCAGTTAAGTAGAGAATTAACTTTGGAAAGTTCAAATTAAAAGTTTAATTCATTGTTAATTATTTTATATAAAAAACTTTGTAACAATCATTATTTCCATCTAAATTTTACAGAACTTTGAATAAATATTCTTATGTCTTCATAGTCCAATTTGTATTTTTGAAAATGTCAGGCTAACCTTTTGACTATTGCCACAGCTTTGTGACAAGGAATTTCAAGAAGACAAGGCACATCATCAGGAAGTTGTAAGTACAATAATCATTTAAAGATAAGGTTTTTATCCATGAGTTTTTCTTTTAAGTTAGTCCATACTATTGAAAGATGAGATTTTTTTCCAGACAATTAATTGGAAACAAATTAGAGAAATACCTGCATTGTTGATGGTAATTAAGTAAATGAGGAAGTTGTTGCCCAGTTATGAGTTGAAAAATAAATGTTAAATGATTTAAAAATGATTATTTTATTTTAAATCATGTGTACTTTTTTTGTTTTGCTTTTTGTCTTTTTGGGTTTGTTTGTTTGTTTTTGTTGTTGTTTTGACTACACAATATTTCTCTGTGTAGTTAGTCCTGGCTGTCCTGAAACTCCCTCTGTAGACCACGCTGGCCTCTAATTCAGATATCTGGCTGCCTCTGCCTCCCAAGTGATGGGATTAAAGACATGTGTCACCACTGCTCAGATGGTCATGTGTATTTCATAAATTAAGTATTCTTTAATTTTTTTGTGCTACCCTAGATGTAAAAACAGCTCATTGAAGTTATGTTTTTATGTCTTTAGCAAACTACAAACTAGCTGCATGTAGGACTGAGTGATATCACCAAATTACATGTTTTATCATATGTCTCATAATTTTCTCAGCATCTTGTTGATGTCTGACTCTCTACTGACTGGGTCCATCATCTCTTTATATAGTTACTGCAATCGATAATCTTGATAGGCAACTTATCATGATTTATAATAACCCTGGAAACCAATTTCTGATATATGAGAGCCTTTTCAGAGAGGTTTGACTGGGGTGAGAAGACCCACTTGGGGTGTGGGCAATGCCATTTTAGGAGCTGGAGTCTAGGACTGAAAAAAGAGTGAAAAAGCAGTCATGCAGCAGCTCTCTTCTCTGTTTCCTGAGTGGTCACAAACTGACCACAAACCTCATGACTGTATCTTTGCCTTTTCTGCCATGATGGACTGCCCAAGCCAGAACAAGCCCTTTGCTTCTAAAGCAAAATAAGTAATTTAGTGATGCAGTAAATTATGGCCATTGCTATGACAAACCTGAATATGTGCTTGTAAGAACTTCAGGTACAGTTGGTCTGGGAGAACATAGAAGTCATGACTACACGCTAGAGCAGCTTTAGAATGCAAAATTGGGACACTCTGGTTGGAGCTTGGAAGACCAGAGTTCTTATGCAAATGAGAATAGTGGAGGATCAGTGGGGGCAAGAATTCTATAGGTAATGGTCTAGAGGCCATCTAAGTATCGTACTCTAGTCGAGAATCTGCCTGTCTTATAATGCTAGCCTGTGAGTTTTAGTCAGGTTGAGTTATAATGATTGGCAGAAAAAAATGTATGATACCAAAACATTTAGGCTGTGTCATGGTTACTGGCCACTGCTTTTATCCCAGGTCTTCAGTGAAAGAGAGCAACAAATGGAAATTTAAGATATGAAAAATATGTAGTTTGATTTGGAAAGGAGCCACTTAATAATTACAGACAAGTGAAAATGTAGCTTAGGTATTAAAGTTATTACCACCATTAAAACCCATCAATGGCTACAGAAAAAAAAAACCCACTGAACTATGGCGAGTGCCTTGTTCAGCCATTATCAGAGAAGCTTCCACCCACAGCATAGTGGGAACAAAACAGAGACCCATATCCAGAAGTTATGCAGAGTGCAAGAGACCTTAGAACACTCAGCCCTAAACTGTGTCTCCATCAAGTCCTCCCTTCAGCAATAGGAAACCCTGTGGAAGAAGAGGCAGTAAAGGTGTAGAAGCCAAAAGGGATGGAAGATGGCAAGAAAACAAAGTCCTCTAAATCAGCATTGTCGAAGCTTAAATGAAACCACAGAGGCAGAAGTGCCATGCACAGAGCCTGCATGGGTCTGCATCAGATGGGGCCCTAGACCTACAAGAAGTGGACACGCAACCTCATCGGTGACCCAGAAGCTACCTTCAGTTGACTGTTACCTGAGGATGAAAATTTGGTTTCCTACAAAGTAGTCTCATTGGGAGAAAAACCACTCTTTAAAATTATTTTTGTTACCTCCCAAATGCATCCTTCCTCCTCTCCACCCATTCCCTTCCCACTACCTCCTCTGTGATCATTCCCAATCCACTCCTCCTCTGTTTCTGCTCAGAAAAGGCAGGTCTTCCATGGATAGCAACAAAACATGGCATATCAAAATGTAGTAAGACTAAAAACCTCCCTTTGTATTAAGTCTGAGCAAAGCAAACCAATATGAAGACTTGGCTCTCAAAAGACAACCAAAAGGTTAAAGTCAGCCTCTGGTCCCAATGTTAGGAGTCCTACAAGAAGACCAAGCTCTTTAACTGTCACATATATGTAGAGGGCTTAGGTCAGTCCCATGTAGGCTTCCTAGATGTCAGTTCAGACTCTGTGACCTCTTATGATCCCTGGTTTGTTGATTCTATGGGTTTTCTTGTGATGTTCTTGACCCCTCTGACTTCCACAATCCTTTCTCTCCCTATTCAGCAGGATTTCCTGAGTTAGGCCTAATGTATGGCTGTGGGTGTCTGCATCTGAAGTCTCTCTAAAGATAATTGGACTAAGCACCAATCTATGAGTATAGCAGAATGTAGTTAGGCATCATTATGTTGACTTCTTCTCCAGTCATGTGTAGCTTTATCCTAGGTCTCTGGACCATCCTGCCTCTGAGTACTGGTGCTCCAGGTAGTGTCAGGTGTGGGCTCACTCTCATGGCATTGTTCTCACACTGGACTAGTCATTTGGCCACGTACACAATTTCTGTGCCACCCTTACTCCAGCACATCCCATAGGCTGGACAGACGATAGGTCAAAGGTTATGAGGTTGGGTTGGTGTCCCAATCCCTCCATTGGAAGTCTTGCCTGGTCACAGGAGATGTCCATGTCAGACTACTTATTCACTTTTGCTAGTAATCTTAGCCTTGTAGATTAATGGGAGTTTCCCTTGCACCTGGTTTCTCCCTGACCCTAGAATACCCCAATTCCAGTTGCCTCTTTCAGTACTCTCCTGTCCCTCTGCCTCAATATGATCTCTCATGTTTCCTTGCCTACCTGTCCCCAGTCCACCCACAAAATCTCTCCTATTTCTTGTTTTCAAGAAAATCCAACTGTCCTGCCTTGATTACTATTTGTTAACTAGTTTCTCTGGGTTTGTGGACTGTAGCATGGTTCTCCTTTACTTTACAGCTAATATCCACTTATAAGTGGGTAAATACCATGTTTGTCTTTCTGAGTCTGGATTACCTCATTCTGGATGATTGAAAAACAAATACTCCTAATGATAGGTTGCATGCCCAGAAGTAGATGACCAACAGAAAACAAACTCAATGGCATTTTTGGAGGTTCTTTGTTTCACAATGAAAACAAAAAACCCAAAACAAATAAGCAAGCAAAAACAAAACAAAACAAAAACCTTACTATTTCTAATTTTTCTTTTCTTTTCTTTTATTTATGTATGTTTTCTGTTTCTCTTTTTAATTCATAAGTTCTTCCTATATACAGTATTGCCTCCAGATCACTATTTTCATGAGTGTGAACAAATGAACATTTGGGAACTTGTTTCTTGTACCCCTTTTCTTGGACTCTTTTCCTTCTGTTTGTTATTTTCCTCAATTATAATGGGTTATTTTTTGTTTATAGAATTTAATTTTATAATTTAAAAACCAACCAAATAAAACCCCAAACAACGCAAAAAAACTCACCCAATATCTATTCTGGGAAGACAGAAAAGGTATCTGCACTACCAGACTCCACTTATCCAGAGGTTCAATTTGTAAGACTGCAAATGCATTTCATGAGTGTGTGTGTGTAAACATGTATGTGTGCACATAAGTAGACACCAAAGTTTGTACGTGGTTGCTAAGGTAGAAATCAGATAAAATGTAGTTATCAAGGACTTTAGTGAACTAGTCACTTCTCTCATCTTTCAAATATAATTACTTTTGAAATGAGATCAATTAAATTGAGAATGCTGATGAAGTTGTTTCCTACATAAAAAGCTTCTATTACAGGAAAATTATACTATATACATGATTTTTATTAAAATTTATAACTAATGATTTTTATCATAACTCAATAATTTTAATTATCATTATTCTATAGCGTACAGTATTCATACTCCAACTCTCATAATGTAAGGTTATTTTGAAATTATTTCTTACACAGTGAAAGAAACTTGTCACATCACAAAACTTGTAGCACCACAGGAGTTTTACCCATTGTCATCTATGCTAGTACAAACACTTGGCAATTTTTAGCTGCTGCTTCTTGCTATATCATACACCAGAGGTTTTTCTATTCCATTGAGTATAATAACAGTTTCCTTCAGCTTAATTTTCTACTTTCACAAAAATATTTCTGTAACAAAAGTTTGGGTTACTGCTTAATCATGTAATTATAATGTTCAAACATCTTGTCAAAATGTACTTATCCTGAAAATTCGTTTTTGTGCCTAATTGAAAAAATGTTTTCATTACATAGGAATCACATATTCAAAGTCATAATGGTAGCTTCCTTATTTTGTGGCATTGCATTATTTTCTGGATACTTCTTCCAAAAGGGGAATTCACTATCTCTTCTTTAAATACTCTCAGTAATTTGTCTCTCTCAAGCTAGGACTAAGATTTTACTTTTTATATATTTGATTTTAAAATATTTCCTGCTTGTGGTGATATTTTCTTTGTGCTGAAATGTGGTGATATTTTATTTGTGCTTTAATAAATACAGCTTGCCTGGAGATCAGAGGAAAAAGCCAGCCACAACAAAGAAGTCATGCAATGTTAGCACAGGCGTTTAATCCTATCACTTGCCAGGCAGGATCCCTGTGAGTTCAAGGCCACACTGGAAACAGAGCTAGGTGTGGTGACACGTGCCTTAAATTCCAAAACTAGTTAACCTTGGAGGTGTGGAGGTCTGTACAGACAGAAAGGAAGTGACAGAGCTGGGTAGGAAGAGGAAGTGATGTAACTGGGTGGAGAGAGCAAATGAGATGGGAGAACAGCAAAGCATATGTGCGTGGGTAGACAGGAAGTAACTGGCATTTGGAAGCTGCATAGTTAGTGAGGTAAGTTTCACTGATCTCCCCCAGGCTTTCACCCATATATCTGGCTCCCTGTTTTGTATTTAATAAGACAATTTAGAAATTCATCTACAATTGCTAAAGTGTTTAGCAGGAAATGTTGACTATATGAACAAAGAAATGCTGATTATATAAATTCTGCTTGATTGATCAAAATTAATCTATATGAGAATAGCACATACATTTCATTTTTAATATTTCAACACATAAGCACTCATGTGTTTGCATATGTATAATTGATACATGTCATTTCTTTAAAATTTTATGTTTGCGTTTGTGTGTGTGTGTGTGTGTGTGTGTGTGTGTGTGTGTGTGTCTTAAGAATTTTAATTGTTGTGAAGAGACACAATGACCATAGCAACTCTTATAAAGGAAACATCACAGTGGCTTGTTTACAGTTTCGAAGGTTCAGTCAGTTATTGTGATAGGGAGCATGGTGACATGTAGGCAGACATGGTGCTGAAGGAATAGCTGAGACTCCCACATCTTGCAGGCAGCAGGAAGTCTACTGAATCACTGAGCAGTTTCCTGAGGATAGTAAACCTCAAAGCCAGCCCCCACACTGACACACTTCCTCCAACAAGGCCACACCCACATTAACACAGTCACACATCCTAATAGTGCCACTCCCAGTGAGATTATGGGGGCCAATTACATTCAAACTATCAATATATGTACATAGTATATGACATTTTGCTTACAACTCATGAATAATTTCCCATTTACTGAAAAATGTTCTTTCAGTTGTTAAGTGTTTTCCACATGGATTAAATCTCTCCACTTTTTAGATCAATGAGTATATTTTTTCACTGTCCTCTTGTGACTGGATACTCAGTGAAACTTTTTCTGACATTGTATGTGCTGTTTTGTAATTCACACATGGTTTCAATTTCAGTGATACGTTTATACAGATGTTCACTGGAGCTCAAGCTTTCATGTTAAGATTAAATATGTGTGTATGCACACATGGCAGCATTGGTGCTCTTATCTGCTGTTTCCAACATATGGCTTACATTGAGTTTGTTTCCACTTGCTTTTAGAGAAATATGCATTAGCTTATTCTCTTCCTGTGGATATATTTTATTTTAACGTTTCTATACAGCGGAGGTGATACAATAAGTCTGAAATATAATGTCATATAAAACTGATGAGCTTTGATCTCTCAAAAGGAAATAAAGAGTTCATTTTAATAATTTCAGATTATTTTCCCTAGGGGAAAAAATCATGATAAGAGGAAGGTGGTATGGAAAATATCATATCTACAAACCACTGACTCTTAGGTTACTGTCTTTTATGGTATTGTTCTATTTACATAATCTGATTTTATATTAACTTTCCCATCTCTTCTCTTTCCATTTAGAGTCTACATGCAACATTTATCACTCTGGTATAAAAATCTAGGGTAGTATTTTTTGTATTTGCTTGTTTCTGTTGTTAATAGTTGAAGAAGCATTCTATTGTTATAATTGTTATGAAAATAGTAAAAAATATAAATTATTATTACTAGCCAGAATTTGTATTTTAATTAGATTTTTGCAATTCTGAAAATGAAATACAAAACAAAATTTTGATATTGAGCATTTTTACTTTGTTACTATGCTTTAAAAATTGTTTCATAGAAATGGAACATTTCTCTAAGGACTCTTTAAAAATATATAAAATATAGAAGCATATACTAAAAATCTGGTTTTACCTTTAACATATAATTAAAAGAAAATTGTATGATGTCAACATTTCAAAATCATATTATATTCCATAATATTTGGTAATATTTTCACATTTTTAAGAACAGTTCATATATATATATATATATATATATATAGTATAAAACTAAACAGAATTTTTGATGTTATTTCTACATTAAGGAGGCTCTGGAGTGCAGTTTAAGCTCATATTGAAAATAAGAAAATGTTAGAGTATAGTTCCTATTATTACTCATATATATTGAATCATATATTGTTAAGATAATTTCAGGTAATTTAATTACATATTATTTGTAAGTTTTACTAACAATTTCAAGGCCTCCATTTTTAAATGTAATTACTGGATTTAGTTCATGATTTAATCTCATTGTTATTTTCAGCATTCTCAGGAACACTTTGAGGAATCCATTTATTCTTATCATATTCATAAATTTTCATAGACTTCTTTTATAATATTCCTGATTTTTATATGAGACCTGAAATGTCAGTATAATAAGAATTCAAATGTTCTAGGAAACAAACACATTGGTGCTAAAGTGTCATCTGAGGTGATCAATGCTTATGCATTCATTTTCAAGTATTTTTAATGTTAGTTGTCTTTATTTATTTGTGTGTGTGTGTATGTGTTTGTTCCTTATTACCTTATGTGAACTACTTGTGTGTAATGCCAGTAGATGCCAAAGAGGACAGCAGATCCTATGAAAACTGGTATTCCTGGGAGCTGTTTACTGAAGAACATTGTCTTTGGGATATGATTCCCTGTCCTGTGGGAGAGTAGTCAGTGTTCTTAACTGCTGACTGTCTCTTCAACACTTGCAATCTTTTTGGTCTCATGAGAATTTTATCCATGCATCCTACTTGAGGTTTATTGGATATGGGAAGTGATGTGAATATGGAGTGCATGTGAATCTCTACTGAAATCTTCGGTGAATCCAGGAGACAGCTACACTAGCTCCTTAGGACTATGCAGGATAAAATGGTACAGCAGTCAAAATGATTTGCAATATTCTAAATATGCTACATAATGAAAACCTATCAGATTCCAGTGCAGTGATTTGGTGTTGGGAAATGCATTTTGCAAAGTTGTATCATTAAAATTGTGAAATATCTGGACAAGAATACCTTATAATTATTAGGAAGTGTAGTCAAGAACTACTGCTGTCAATAGAAATATCAACTTTTTATGTATACACACAAGATCATATGTACCTAAGTAAAACCTAGGAACTGCAAAGGAGAGAAAATATAATTGTCTTTCTGAAATTGGTTTATTCACTTAATGCAATTATTTCTCATGATTCTAATTTCCTGCAAAAAAATAATTTCATTCTTCTACATGGCTGAAAAACAAAATTTCATAGTGTTTGTGCATGAATTTTTCTTGTCCTTTGCTTTTAGATGGCTAGGTGGTTCTGTCAGTTAATCCTTTTCATTAACACTGGAAGAAACATTGGCAATCAAGTATCTCAGTACTTGGAGTCTTTTAAAAAATATCAGTTAAAATGAAACTTTTCACTAGAATGGTGAGTTAGAAAGTAATACAATGAAATTATTATTAGTAGGAAGTTTTCTTTTCATTTAAGGGAACTTATATGCAATTGTATTACTAATATATTGTGACCTAAATTATGTGAGACAAACATTAGCTAAGTGAATAATGTTGACAGATATTCTTGCACATCTTAATAATGATAGGTAAATATTATTTTAAAGTTTTGAATTCAACTCTCCATATATTGGAAGGACAGTGGGGATTTATAAACACAGAGGAATGAGGGAGTCAAGGGGTAGAAAGTTACCAAGAAATAGCATCAATGGTAGGACAATATATTTGTTTTTGCCATAATAACCTATCAAGTTTCTATTTTAAGAAGCTCAAAATTATTACGTGAAAGGGGGGTAATAAACTTAGACATGAAATACAATGATTTGTTACATGTGGAAAGGAGAGTCTCAGAAAAGCAGGCTGGTTCAATCTCAGTTACAGCATGATGAGGTAAACAGAGAGGATCCAGGGAGGTGAGGGATGAGTGAGTAGGAAAAAGAACGTTTGGAAAAATTCATTAGTGCATACAATCAAATTTAAATGTTTTTCTGATTTTAATAGAATTATATTAAAACACCATTTTACCATAGAGTAATGTTTATACATTTATACCTTGCCTTAGGTGATAGATATGCTTTCCTTTGATTTTGAACATTAGGACACTAAAATCATCACCATAATATTTAGAATTTAATTTAGAATGAACATAACCATCATACAATCTAGAAAGTTCCCACTGTTAAAGAAATTTATATAGATACCTATTAACTAACCAGGTAAATTTATGTTCTGTCATATTTAATACAGCAAAATGCATTAGAGTAATAGAGCTGGCATGATTATACTACATGATTAGCATGATGAGACAGCTTAATATCCCTAGTGACATATTATGTATATAAATAGTATTCTTCCTATAGGGTAATAGAAGTAGCATGACACTAGGATTATGACCCTTTGTGATAAATAGAGTCTAAGAACTAATAGCATGCCATTTTATAACAGTGCAGAAACTACTGCATCAATAAAGACTTTAGAAATGATTTTCCTCTTCACTGAATTCATCCCAGGCTTGTGATAAATGACTTATTTAATTCAGGAATATTCAATCAATTTGGGGAGAGAGAAAAAGACATTTCATTATCCTGTTAACTTTGAAATATTGAAGGAGGATGATGAATAGTGAAGATAGTAATATCACCACTGAATTGCATCCTATGAACTAGGTATTTCAGCATCAAAATGCAAACCCTGGTGGAATATTGCCCATTGGAAGGATTGTAACAAAACCCAAATGAACAAGTAAAAAATCTATCTTTAATGTATCACAATGTTTGAAATTAATTTAGTGGCATTTTCCAGTTAATCCTGCAAGCACTCACTGTGAGATCTGAAGCATGGACATTAGACTTATAATGATCATGACTGTGATAATCTTGTAAATACAGAAAAAATTTCACCTACAGATGAATAGAAATAGAAACAGCACTATAATTATTGTTCTTATTAATTTACCTGTAGTACACTTATTGAATGTCTTGAAATATTTGATTTGTATTATGAAATATAGATAACATTTCAGTTATAGAGAAGTCTGGAATTCTTACTAAGGGAGACTCTAGTAGGAAAACAACTCAAGGGGCTAAGAGTCTGGGTGTTATTGGAGTTAAAGTATACTCCTAAGACGTAAGAGACACTATGCTCACCACTCAGAAATGCTAAAAAACAGGAATGAAAAAAATCAGTTTTCTGGTTGCAAAGAAAAGTACCATAAAGCATGAAAAAGAAACCTGTTACACTAAAATTGTCAGCATAGCTTTCTTTAAAAATTAAAGAGCCAATTACACCCCTTGCTTCTATAATCCCTCTTCTCTCTCTTGGACTGGACTCCCATAGCTTGACCTGGGGCTTGGATGTGGTTCTCTGCCTCTTCCCTCAGTTACTGGATGGAGGTTCTATGATGACAGTTAGTATAGTCACCAATCTGAATACAGCAGAAGGCCAGTTCAGGTTCTGCTCTGCTATTGCTATGGGGTTCAAGATCATGATGAGGAAACCCACAAAGACAGATGACCCTAACTTGTGGGAGCTCAAGGACACTAGACTGACAGCTGGGGAGCCTGCATGGGACAGAGCTAGGACTTCTGCATTGGGTGAAAGTTTTGTAGCCTGGTCTGTTTGAGGGGCCCCGGGAAGTGGGACCAAGATCTACCCCTGGTGCATGAGCTGGCTTTTTGAAGTCCAATCCATATGGTGGGATGCCTTGCTCAGTCTTGGCGGGGGACCGAGGGGGCTGCCTCAATTGAACCTACCAGGCCTTGTTGACTCCCCATGGAAGGACTTACCCTTTCTGAGGTATGCAAAGGGGTGGGTTAAGGGAGGTAGAGAGGAGGGGAAAGAGGGGAGGAAAGGGGAACTGTGGTTGGTATGTAAAATGACTAAAAAACAATTAATTAAAAAACAGCCAATTACAACAAATAAAAGTACATGAGAAATATTATGTTATTAGAGATATAGGAAATGATTTCTCACCACTACAATGCTGTAAAACATTTAGGACCATTTGCTTGGATTGATAAGAATCAAAAATGCCCTGTAGAACTATTGATTTTGAAATATTTCTTGTTTTATGCCAGAATTTCTAATATTCAGCATTTTTCAATGCATATGTTGTTTGAAAGACCTTGTTTTAGAATATAAATAAGAGTCATACAAATTGTAACAGCTTCAAATTCTCAAAAATTTAGAAAAATATATAAACATATATACATATATCATAAACAGCATGACATTTATTTACTTTAGAGAGACATGATTCTTAACTTCACTGGATTTCTACTCTAATGGGAAAAAGGTAGCTCCTAGAAACCCCCTACTTAACCGCTCAGCTTGAGCATACTGTAGAACACCAGCTTTTGACAATGTGACTACATGGCTAGTTGGGAGTTGACACTCAGATGAAACACTGTCATAAGAATTACTAGCCTAGTAAGCCTAGCAATGTGAGTTTTGTTCTCAAAGCTTACATGAAGATTGAAGAAGCAATGTGTAACCATCACATGCACCTGTATGAACACCAAACACACATGAACATCACACACACACACACACACACACACACACACACACACACACACAGGACTTTCATTTACACACATACAGCATGAATACACACAAAGAAAAAATAAATTGAAAACTATTATTGACAATTGATGGTTTCAGGGGAAGGGGAGTCATTTTTCTTCAGTGATGGGAAGCTAGAAAACTACACTTAGTCTCTGAGAGGGTCTGACATCTCTGAATATTCTGGTGGTACTAAGTGGATTCAGTGAAAATTTTTTTTATTTTATAATTTGATTTAATTTTACATAGCAGCCACAGATTCCCCTGTCCTCCCCCATCCTGCACCACCCCTCCTTCTAGCCCATCCCCCATTCCCATCTCCTCCAGGGCAAAGACTCCCCTGGGGATTCAGCTCAACCTGGTTGATTCAGTCCAGGCAGGTCCAGTCTTCTCCTCCCAGGCTGAGCAAAGTGTCCCTGCATAGGCTGCAGGTTCCAAACAGCCAGCTCATGCATTGAGGACAGGTCCAGGTCCCACTGACTGGGTGCCTCCCAAACAGTTCAAGCTAATCAACAGTCTCACTTATCCAGAGGGCCTAATCCAGTTGGGGGCTCCTCAGCTATTGGTTCATAGTTCATGTGTTTCCACTAGTTTGACTATTTGTCCCTGTGCTTTTTCCAATCTTGGTCTCAACAATTATTGCTCATACAATCCCTCCTGGACCTCCGCCTGGGGCCTGGCCATGGATCTCTGCAACCCCTTCCCTCAGTCATTGGATGAGATTTCAAGCACAACAGTTAGGGTGTTCGGCCATCCTATCACCAGAGTAGGTCAGTTCGGGGTTTCTCTCAATCATTGCCAGTAGTCTTTGTGGATTTCTGGGGACCCCTCTAGCACTTTGCTTCATCCTATTCCCATGGGGTCTTGATTTATCATGATCTCTTTTTCCTTGTTCTCACTCTCTGTTCTTGATCCAGCTAGAATCTCCCACTCCCCTAAGCTCTCTTTCCCTCGAACCTTGCTCTTCATTACCGCCCCCCCACCCCTCCCGCCGCCACATCCAGTTTGCTCATATAGATCTCATCCATTTCTCTGTCAATGGGCAATCCCTGTGTCTTTCTTAGGGTCCTGTTTTCTAGGTAGCCTCCTTGGAGTTGTGAGTAGCAGTCTAGTCATCCTTTGTTTTACATCTAGTATCCTCCTATGAGTGAGTACATACCATGTTTGTCTTTCTGTGTCTGGGTTACCTCACTCAGGATTACCAAAAGCGATCTACAGATTCAATGCAATCCCCATCAAAATACCAACACAATTCTTCACAGATCTGGAAAGAATAATACTCAACTTCATATGAAAAAACAAAAAATCCAGTATAGCCAAAAGACTCCGGTACAATAAAACAACCTCTGGAGGCATCATGATCCCTGACCTCAAGCTCTACTATAGAGCTACAGTAATAAAAACAGCTTAGTACTGGCATAAAACTGACATGTGGACCAATAGAATCGAATTGATGACCCTGACATTAATCCGCACACCTATGAACATATAATTTTTGACAAAGAAGCCAAAACTGTACAATGGAAAGAAGAAAGCATCTTCAACAAATGGTGCTGGCATAACTGGATATCAATGTGTAGAAAGCTGCAAATAGATCCTTATCTGTCACCGTGCACAAAACTTAAGTCCAAGTGGATCAAAGACCTCAACATAAATCCAGCTACTCTGAACCTGCTAGAAGAGAAAGTAGGAAGTAGTCTTGAATACATTGGAATAGGAGATCACTTCCTGAATATGACACCAGTAGCACAGACATTGAGAGAAACAGTCAATCAATGGGACCTCTTGAAACTGAGAAGCTTTTGTAGAGCAAAGGACACAGTCAACAAGACAAAGCGACAACCTATAGAATGGGAAAAGATCTTCACCAACCCCACATCTGACAGAGGGCTGATATCCAGAATATATAAAGAACTCAAGAAATTAGACATCAAAATGTCCAACAGTCCAAATAAGAAATGGGCTACAGAGCTTAACAGAGAATTCTCAACAGAGGAAACTCAAATGGCTGAAAGACATTTAAGGAATTGCTCAAATCCCTAATCATCAGGTAAATGCAAATCAAAATGACTCTGAGATACCATCTTACACCCATCAGAATGGCTAAGATCAAAAACACTGAAGACAGCTTATGCTGGAGAAGATGTGGAGCAAGGAAAACTCTTCTCCACTGTTGGCGGGAATGCAAGCTTGTACAGCCACTTTGGAAATCAATATGGCGCTTTCTTAGAAAATTGGGAATCATTCTCCCCCAAGACCCAGCTATACCACTCTTGGGCATATACCCAAGGAATGCTCAATCACACCACAAGGGCACTTGCTCAGCTATGTTCATAGCAGTGTTGTTTGTAATAGCCAGAACCTGGTAACAACCTAGATGCCCTTCAACTGAAGAATGGATAAATAAAATGTGGTACATATACACAATGGAATACTACTCAGCACAGAAAAACAATGACATCATGAGGTTTGCAGGCAAATGGATTCAGTGAATTTTCAAAAGAGCATATGAATTTGTGAGGAAAAATGTAAGGAGGAATAGTTTTATAGTTTCATCACTAGTTATTCAGTTCAGCATACAAACCACAGAAAAGGATGGTCAACTTTGTGTTATTTTTATAAAAATATACTATTAATGATGTAATATTAGTAAGGGAATAAACACATTACTTTGACTCCTTATAGGAAGTACTCTGAACCCAGGAAAAGAACATATAAGCTACACAGAAAAACTAAAATGGATCTATTAAAATAGATTATAGATGAGATATAATTTCAGAGAGAAAAAAAATGCTAAGTCCCAAGAGAATGTTTGTCAAGTAAATTATGATATTCCATGATTGCTAGAGTATCTCCTGTCTATCATTTGAAATTCAGTCCCCAAAACTGCAAAATACCTAGTGGCACAATCCTGTAATCCTAGTACTAGAGAGATGGGGAAGGCAGGATCAGAATTTCAGGGATAGGATCAGATAAATGTTAGATGTCACTCTGGAATGCATGAGGCTGTATCTAAACAACCAATCTGGTCGAAAATGGATATATGGTAAAAGGAGTATGAGGAGAACTAGAAATAAATCTTAAAATCTAATGTTCAAATTGTTATGCATAGTAAACTGAGAAAAAGATCAAGGCCAAATCTAGGCCACTGACACCTAGAAGGTCATCTGTGTTTTATGTAGGCTTATTTTAGAGTAAAATGGTTGGGAGTCTGTTGGCTTCTGAGGTAAGAAGCCACACTTTATTTTATAACTAAATATTATTAAAAGAAAGTTTCACTGTAGTGATAGAAAAAGGAATGGGGTGTATTACTTTGATTTATAACTGAAGAGAACACAGCACTTAATCTTTCCTAGTAAATTTTAATAAAGACCCATAAACCTGAGATCTGTCAGCAACAAAAATGAAAACCACCTACTAAAAGTGTTTTAAGAGTTCTGCTTAATAGGCAGCAAATAATGTAATTATTTTTTCTTTCAAAAGATCAAAAGATACTCTTGAATCCATGATATACATTTTAATTATTTTTCATATGCCTTAAATAAAATAACTACTCATGTTTTTGGCAAGCTGCTCAGAAAAATAAATAAAATGTTATGGATTTTTTGGGTGCACATTTTCATGTGGCATAAAAGTAAATGTAATGCTAACATGGCAAAAATTTCATATTCTTACTAATGCAGCTTCAAGACAACGTTTTATTCATAAAATACCCCAGAACATAAATCCATGGCTTTCTGTAGAGTATCAAAGCAGTAAAATTGTAGATAAAGTCTGCATTTCTTAGCATTAAATGGTTCTTATTTTGGTATCTGAAGTTCTAGGAAAAAGTATGCACACTGTTAGTTAAAAAGGAGAAATTCACATAAACATTTATTTTTATGTTTTAGATTAGTGCACTTATGGACATTCAGGGGGGCGTGGGCAGGTAATCCACGTGAAGCCTTTCCCGCTTCACCTTCCCGCTTTACAGATACGGAAGTGGCTACACCGTTACAGCACTCCTTCTATGATACTTCACAATCCACATAATGTAAAGCAGGAAGGTGATTTTTTTTCCAAATGAAACTCGATCATGTTTTAAAACCTACGTGAATAGATCAGGAAGGAAGGAGAAAGGGTCATCCGAGAGTGTACTGGGGAAAGGAAAAGAAGGGAAAGTGGAAGAGATGGATATGGTTATAGTATCCTAACCTACAATGAATTCCAAAGAAAAGGAACCTCACTCGTCTATTTATTCATGTGTATTTATCTATTTAACCATGTGTGTCTGTGTGTGCTGCATATAAGTGCATTTGCACATGTGTGTGAGTATGTGTACGTGGTATATGCATGTGTGTACACATGTGGGTATGTAGCTGTACTGCAATACACACTGACATCTCTTTCCAGCTGGCCAGAAATATCTGGAAGTATTGTCACTCTGGGAGTGGTGTTGTGACTGAAGCGGGTGACCCCAAGCCTGACTTTCTATGTAGGTGCTGGTGATTCTAACTCCACGTTTAGGCTGGTAGCTCTGTAGCCACTGAGTCATTTCTCTAGAGTCAAATCAGTTTTGCTACTAATGCAATGAATTAGCTGGTGAGTACGATAATTGAAAGTATTAGGAAATAAAGTTGACAGCACGAATATGTGGGTTTCACAGATCAAACTGTTTATTAGAGCAAGAAGATTAAAGGAAGTTATAAGTATTTTTTTTCCTCAGAGAAAAGTTGATGCTGGAGGACAGAAAATGCCCTTTTGCTCTTTCTGATACCAAACAAGCCTTTCTGTAGGATGGACATATCTAAACTTATTCAGGTTTTATTTAAGGAAACTTAGATGAGTCTGTAAAATGAAGAAGATGAAAATCAGTGAAAAAAACTAAGAATGGATAAACCAAATGAAAGTGAGATATTAGATAAGGAAAACAATATCTTATTTGTAACAGCATTATTTATAACACAATTGAATATGATAACTAAATATTTTAACAAAAAGATAAAAATATTTTAAAATGAAGTAAAATATGTAACAGTACCTCAGTCTTCGTAGTCAAAATTCCAAATATATTATTTTTGTGTCATTATTAATAAAATAACAAAGACAGTGTTCTAATAGCTTACCACTATGAGGAAATTCAAATGAAGTTTTGTAGCTAATTTGTCTTTAGTGTAAGCTTTGAGCAGTGGCAGCGGTGGTCATGCACTGCTGGGAAGCCGCAGCATCAAGTGCCACTGTTCTCCAAGCTCACAGCATGCTACCTTAAACTGTGACAGCAAGGACTGCCACACTCATTTAACCAAGAGCACTGGCAGTATCTCGAGCAACATCTTACAGACTGTCCTTGACCCTTTGCTCATATGTTCTTGTATCATCCCCCAAAGCAACATACACAAACGAAAATTCTTCTCTATCAAGGCAAATCATACAATCATAGAACTCTTCTCTCTGCAGCAAATCGTAAAACTTGTACAGAATTGCTCCTGGCTTCCTCAAATTACTCTCTTGCAAACCCTCCAACAACATGCATCTAGCCACATATTGAAAGCATGAAAGGTGAGAGAGAAATAATACAACACAGACAGGAAAGAACCTCATAGATCTCTGGGCTTCTTAACCACTTCTGTGAACATTTCTTCATATAATTACCAACTTAGATTCTTGTCATTTTACTATTTTTATTTCTCTTTACAAGTTTTTTTAAATTTTTAATTAATTCTTTGACATGTTTATGTGCGTATATAAGTCACTGTGATCCCCTCATTTGTGTTGGGATTACAGGGATCACTCGTTACACCTAAGTTTTCCATATATTTAACAATATATCTTTCATTTATTTTTGTATTTGAAATAAAAACAGTATCTTTAACTTCATGCCTTGGTTCATCTTAATTGTATATTTTTAATTTATTAGCCAAGAATCAATCAAAATCATAGTTTGTGAATTATTAGATGTGCCAAAAAGTTTATAAATTATGATTTTTGGTCTTTTGTTCATATACCTATCAAACATTCTGTATATTACATATTATTATTGCTATTAGTTAAACATGACCATTAAAGAAAAGGAGAACATTCCATGGGTCCAATGATCCTCCTGTAGGCTATCAAAATAACAAATTTATGGCTATAGAAATAATCCCTGAACTGTAATCATAAAGTAACCAATTACACTGTGTTTTACGTTCTATTAATTTGCAAATAGCTGAATAAAATTCCTTACTTTTCTTATTTTATTATTGACAAACAGACCATCTAGCATTACAGAGTGAGACCTTGTCTCAAAAACCAAAAGTCCTAAAACATGAAAAAGAGTAAAACTAGAAAGTTTTGACTGAGCAGTCGATAATGCTGATGACTTGGTCGGGGGGTAGGGGGGTGGGGGGGGAGTCACTGAAACCAGAACTCAATCACCCCAATCCTGAGGAGAGTATATTCTCTGAGGTTACTCATTATTCTGGAATACCCAGCACAGTAGAAAATCAACACTACGACTTCTTTGTACATAATTTTAAGGTTAAAATAGACAGTTTAATATGTGAACTATTAAGTTGAGAAGAAATTTAAAGGTACTATTGAAATTTGGTGGAGAGTAGTGGTTTTCTTTTTCACTTTTCTTTCTTTGACTATGTAAAATTCTGACTGTATTTGAAGTAGAGACTTGGAGGTTGTTTCAAAGAGAAAAGAAACATTATCATTCTAACTTGAAAGTAATTTGAGTTATGCTTGACTGAAATGTTAAGATACATGAGAATGTCAATAGAAAAGGAATTTGAAGTATTATTGTGCTGGAAGAGATATTCTATAGATGTTGAGTAATATATACTATACAGGCATAAAACATGTTTGTAGGCAGATATGTATGCAGTCACATTTGCTTTATCTCAACAATTACAACATTGTTAGAATGGCATTGCATATTTTTCTCCTTCATGTTTTCTCTACAGAAACAGAAAGTGACTGAAAGGAAAGTTTAGGTATCTATTGATGTCCCTACCTATAGGAAACAATTCAAATCTCTTTCCATGTTCTCATCACCATAAAAGTGTCTTTTTCTTTCATGACATAAAATACGAGAAATTACTTCCATCCTCTGTGACTATTTCTTTTAGTCCCTTTAGATTTGTTTTTCCATGATAAAATACTGTCACAAAAAAACAACAGAAGAGAGAAGGCATTTATTTAGTTCATAACTCCTATTACAGTCTACCACTGTGGGAAAATCAAGGTTGCAGGAGCTTGAAACAGCCACAACACATCTCTGCTCAAGAGCAGGTAAAATGGATTTGTGCATACGTGGTGCTACTATACGACTTACTTTCTGTACCCTCATAGATCAAGAATTGTCCACGTGGGGATTGGTGCCTCTGACATTGGGAATGTATTCCCACTTCAAAGAACACAATAAAAATAATCTCTAAAAGACATGGCCACAAATCAATTATGTCTAGCTGACATTTAACACTGACCACCCCTGTTCATATTACTGCCATCGTCTGAATAGCTATATTCTTATGTCGTATTAGTGCTTCCAAGAAAGGTTCATGAGGTAAATCTCTCCTGATTTGTCCTTGACCTTGGGAATATTTCCACTCTCAGGACGTTGTTGCTGCTTTTATTACCCAGCCTTATCTCAACTCAATTTATCTTTCCTATCTTATCATTATCCCTTTGTTTCAACTTTATCTCAATTTACAACTCAAATCTGATGGGGAAAATACCCATAAACACAACTTGAGAAGATAATTTAAAATAAGCATTTGTCATATTAATTTTATAGAACTAATATTTAAAATATCTTACGATGGTTTATATATTATTTGATAGATATGGTAAATAACAACTTATATCTTATTTTATTTCTAAAAATGTTTATTTTCTACATGCATTCAATAATTAATTAAATAAAAACAGCATAAATTTTACCATTTAAGCTGATACACATTGCAGTTGTATTACAAAATCATCAGAGGGAATATGCAACATATTTCAAAGCAGGAAAATTATCATTGCATAATCTACAGCTTTAAATGGTAGCATAAATATTCAAAGTTTTACACATCAATTTTTGAGCATTTTACAGTCTACATTATATTGGAAGAGATATAATGTGCCTCTTTGTGGTGGTATTGTGTTCCCCAAAATATTGTGCATGCTAATAAACTTATCTGGGGTCAGAGAAAAGAACAGCCACAATATTAAACATAGAGGATAGGCAGGGGTAGCACACACCTTTAATCCTAGCATTCCAGAGGCAGAGATCTACCTGGATCTCTGTGTGTTCAAGGATACAGCCAAGCATGGTGACTCACGCCTTTAATCCCAGAAAGCAAGCCTTTAATCCCAGGGAGTGATGGCAGAAGGCAGAAAGATATATAAAGCATGAAGACCAGAAACTGAAGCGTTTGGCTGGTTAAGCTTTTAGGCTTTTGAGCAGCAGTTCAGCTGAGATCCATTCTGAATGAAGACTCAGAGGCTTCCAGTCTGAGGAAACAGGATCAGCTGAAGAACTGACAAAGTGAGGTAGCTGTGGCTTTTTCTGCTTCTCTGATCTTCCAGCATTCACCCCAATAACTGGCCTCAGTTTTGATTTTATTAATAAATATCTTTAAGATTCATGCTACACCTCCTAATGGAGATGGTCTTCCTTAAATAAGGGTTATATATTGCTTTTCTTAGCTAAAATATATGACCTTATTTCTAGCTACTTAAGTAGGTATTCACTATGAGCTAACTAATCTTATTACTGCTACCACTTACTTTAAAACACAAGTGTTATCAAGTATAGCAGTTCCTGTTAAAAACTTCTAAGTTAGATCATATTTGACATTTAGAATATGTTTGGGATATATGCAGTTTTCTGGAAAAGTTTCAGTACAGAAAATATCAGTTACTAAGCTATATAAAAAGGATAAATAGTAAAAGGAATGACAGTCAAACATGTTTTCTAGCTTACCAGCACATAAGAAAAATAGACTTTGTCTTTTTTGTGGTGATGGAAAGAAGCAAGCGGTAACACTACAAAACCTACTTATTCACGAACAACAATAATGTGTGTGTAGCCTGGGAAGGTTACTGAAATTCTGCCTGTGGCCAGTGTTTGTGTGGAAATCTAATTCTGTTACTGCTTTCACAATTTCTTCTCTTAAAGACACATATTTTTATGTCTTTATTATCCTATTAGTAAAGTCAGGTGATTTGACTCTGATAGATGATTGTCAGGCATTCACTTATCTCAATATGCTATAAGAAAATACAAGAGCTTGGATTAAATACTGGATTACCATATTTTATATAAATTTTGTCTATTTTTTATATATCATCTGTTTTTCTATCTATCTGTCTATCATCTATCTATCATCTATCTATCTATCTATCATCTGTATCTCTATCTATCTATCTAACAAAGACATATTTCATTCAGGAAATGTTCTGTATGTTGAGTTTTTCATTATATGGGTTCTACCAGAACTTTTAAATGTCATAGTTTACTGTGATGAAATTATGACTTAATCTACCTTCTCAATGATATAGGCAGATGACTTGCAGTGAGGCTTCAAAACTTGTAGAAGTTCAGACTTGCACAATTTAAGCCAGTCCAATGAGTTCTATGTCCAGTGTTGTTTACCACTCTGTATTGGAGAACGCTTAAAGTCTCGAGAAATACAGTACTGGCAACCATAGGATCCTGAGGGAGATCAAGAGCAAGGCTTGTCAGCGGCCTCTGGGAAGCTGAGACAAAATCGTTAAGTGGAGGATTATCAAAGTAAGTTAAGTTGGGTAAATAAAATGTTGCTACTAAATCCAGAATAATCAGCGTCCTGTCACTCAATATGGTTGAAGCATTTGATTTAAACTGACTTACGGGTACTTCATGCTGTTTTCCTTTAGTCTTAGCAATTTTCAAATAATTGTTTCCTGTGCCATTATGTCAGACACTAAAGATAGACTAAAAGCCTTAGAATTAAAATAAAACATCTGTTGCATGAAGAAATCTGTTTCTTTTTCCACAAATGTTAGGTCTACAGTAAAAAACTAAAATTAAAAATAAAAACAAGAAGTTTGGAAATTGTTTCTGTTTTCTCAAATGAAAGTGCTAAAGCTTTATTACTTGAATGGAATAAATAGATGGATGTCAATTAAATTATTCAATATATTATTAAAAAACATAAAATCAATTGATCAGCACTTCAGATAAAAATGTGTAATTGATGTTTATATTCTACCACATATGTATCAGTACCTGAAGATAGATAATAATATTCAAATGATTCTACCTGCCAGCCACCTTACTTCCAATGTCTCTGAGAGATGTGATGTTACATAAAAGATCTCCTAGAAAAGAATAAATATATGATGAGATGTAGGGTTTCTTGACCTAGAAATCCAACATGAGTATGGAAATTTGGTTTAGAAATGAAACATGGAAAGATAGTAAACTGGGCAGTAAATCTAGTGTGCTTTAGCGTTATCTCTTTCCTCTCCTATCCCTCCACCCTTCTCCTCCAGTCTCCATCTCTCTCCTGGAGCTCATGTGACATGAAATATGCATGAATGTCAGAAGACAGCTTGCCAAAGTTGGTTCTCTCCTTCCACCATGTGCTTCCTGAAAATCAGATTCATCAGAGATTCTGGCTTGGCAGCAAGTGTCTGTACCTACGGGTACCTACTGATCTACCCTGACAGTCGTATCTTTCATGTTTATGGGAACCAAGTTATAACAATTCATACTAATACACAATATTAAATTTTATCCACTATTCCTACATGGAAATTGTTGTGTGACACCATTTCTGTAAATACAACCAATTTCCCAAAAAAGCTAATAATCAGAAGATAAATAAATCATTAATACAAGTTAGTTTACTTTTTTACTATTTTATGTTTCTCATATAAATGGCATCATGCACTGTGTATGTCCTTCTATGGTTTGTTTATTTCCCTTAGCATAATGCCTTCCAGGTTAATCTGCTGTATAATAAATGTCTGGTATTTGAATCATTTCAGGATGCTGTATTCACATTCTATTTGGTAGATATATGTTATATCACATGACTAATTTCAAATTCTGTCTAATTTTAGTAGAAGTAGCTTCTATTTTAGCACTCTAGCCTGGCATTCTCTAATGGACACAGAATCAACAAAAGGAATTTGATGTCTATTTGAAAGTACAATGGATTATTCTCTCTCTCTCTGTATGTTAATTTTTAAAAAATAATTTATAAATATTTTTAAATTTTATAAATAAAACATTCCACTTTTACCTTTCCTCCTTACAGTAAGATGAATTGCTAAATGGTCTTATTAATAAAAATCCCAGAGAGAGATCAGAGGAATACGACTAGCCACAGCCAACCTCACTGTACTAACTCCTCAGATTCCAAAGGGACCTAATTCCTATATATCCATGCCTATATGCCTTTCTGTTCTGCCATATCACTTTCTCTCTCTGCCCAGCTACATCACTTCCTGTCTGTCTGTACAGACTTCTATGGTTAGTGCTGGGATTAAAGGCATGTGCCACCATGCCAGGCTCTGTTCCCAATGTGGCATTGAACTCACAGAGATCTGGATAGATCTCTACCTCTTGAATGCTAGAATAAAAGGCCTCTGCTACCACTGCCCGACTTTTATGTTTACTATAGTGGCTGGCTTTTTCCTCTGACCTTCAGATAAGCTTTATTGGGTTGCACAAATAAAATATCACCACAAATTACTGTAGTGGTATTGTGTTCCCCAAAATATTGTGTACCGTAATAAACTTATCTGGGGTCAGAGACAGAACAGCCACTAGATACAAAAGCTAGAAATGGTGGCACTCACACCTTTAATCCTAGCATTTCAGAGGCAGAAATCCATCTGTTCAAGGATACAGCCAAACATGGTAACTCACGCCTTTAATCTCAGAAAGCAAGCCTTTAATCCCAGGGAGTGATGGTAAAAAGGAAAGATATATAAGGCGTAAAGAACAGAAACTAGAAGCATGTGGCTGGTTAAGCTTTTAGGTTTTGAGCAGCACAGTTCAGCTGAGAGCCATTTGGATATGAGGACACAGAGGCTTCCAGTCTGAGGAAACAAGATCAGCTGAGAAGTTGGCCAGGTGAGGTTAGCTGTGGCTTGTTCTGTCTCTCTGATCTTCCAGTGTTCACCCCAATACTTGGCCTCAGGTTTGGTTTTATTAAGAAGACCATCTAAGATTTCTGCTACACCTTACTACACCCTATTCACTGCCTTGCTCTTTTTCAATTTTATCGCCTCTTTTTCTAAGTCTCTTTTGAATGACTATGCATAAATAAAACTCACTAAGTCTGCATACCGAGACTTTTATGTATATGTTTTCAGAGTTATCATTTAGAATTGTGAAACTTGTTGGTGAGGTCTTCCAAAGGAAGACTCTTTCTCCTACTCTCGGCATCCCAAAGTTGCCTGCAGTTCTTTGTCTAGGGTTCAAGCTTCCTGGTTGCCCCTTTCCTTTTCATGTTAGAAGTTCTACATCATTTGTTTTAGCTTTGTGGGCAAAATTATCAGAAAGTTCAGCTCTCCAACAGTATCTAACCAAGATATTGTCATAATAATCTCTTTCAAGAGTTGTCTGTAGCGTGGCAACCCAGGTCTTCAGCTGCTGCCCTGTTGGATGCTCATGTGGAAAAAAACTGCCTTTCAGCTGCAGAGAGCTCTTTAATCTTATAATGGCTCAGAATTATCCAACTGAATTCTGTTTTTAGACTTCTCACTGGACGAGAAATCCACCCTGGTTGTCTTATTTTATTAACCTATTTGGCTGGGCAGATCAAAGTGGTAAAAATAATAAGGCCAGTATCTCTATTACTTTATATAATGATACCATTCCCCTACAGTGTCTGTGATTTCAGTACCCATAGAGATTAAAATATTTATATTTTATATTTAGCATTGCATACATTTAAAGCCCAACATTACCCATATTATGATATTTTAATTTTAATTTATTAAAAAGCAAATATATAGATAGATAGATAGATAGATAGATAGATATAAATCTAAGTTGTAGATAAAAAAGAAAAGAAAAGAATCACTAAAAGAAAATTTAAAATATTGTACTTTCATGATAAAATTTCAGCCTTTGGGCTACTTTTTTATTACTGATCTTTTCTCCCTCACACACATCTCAGATTCACAATTGAGTCACATATCCTGGCCTTTTGCTTCATTATTTTATAGTCTCTTTTCTGTTCCTTTTTATTAAACCTGCAGAGTTCTGTTTGGATCCCCCCTGCGTGGCACTGCTGCCAGGATTTAAACTTTAGCAAGTTCAAAGAAAACAAAGATTAGAAGTAGAAGCCCTGGATTTATATAGATGTCTTTGAAGAGCTCAAAGACTGAAAACCTTGCATTGCCTTGGTTAAGGTCACAAAAGGTGGAACACACCTTCTATGTAGACTTGTCTGCTCTTGTCCTTATATACGTTTTCAAAAACACATTCCAGAAAATGGTAGGGAACTCTCCAGTTTCCACGAGGAATGATTTCATAGATTTTTTTTAACTAAAATGAATATAAACAGTAATAAGTGCAGAGGGCAGCACAGTGTTAGGGACAACTCAAGAGGTAGTGATTCATTGAGACATGAATATGCCTTATTGATCAAACACCCAAACAACAACAGAAGAAATCCATCCTCCCAGAGGCTTTTGAGAGTTAGATACCTGGAAGGAAGCTGCCCAGAGCTGTGTGGACAGCAGACACAGACACAATCAGATACCAGTTCAGTTTTTTTCCGTGGCCTCCCATTACCTCACTATCTCAAAGCCAACCCAAGTAGATCTCGGAAAAATACAGGCTGTTAGGATACAAAAAGACAGAGTACATGTAGAATATACACAAGGCATGCACAGCAGAGAAAATTTGTTTTCTATAACCTGTTCAAAAAATGTCATGTCCAATGAGAGAAAATGAGAACTCTAAGTGGCTAAGCCGTCACTATGGGATAACATAAATAAAGCCACATCATTGTTAAAATCTGTATGAGGAACCCAGCTGCCTCCATGGGAGGAGGCAGACTGGTGAGTGAGGGAGTTCAATTAATAGGAAGGCATATTTTGTTTATTGTGTAAAGAAAGGAGGGAACAAACAGCAAACAATCCACAAAACACAGGTATAAATAAAGAAACTATCTCACTTTATTTTGAGACAGCATCTCACTACATATCCCTGGCAGTCCCCTAACTTGCTATGTAGACCAGGCTGGTCTTGAACTAACAAAGATGTGCCTGCCCCTCCCTGCCTAGTGCTGGCATTACAGGCACATGTCACCATGCCCCACCTTATATTTTCCTCAATTTTACTTTTCTCATTATTCCTGTTTTTCTATATTTGGATACTTACTTTAACTGGAATATGCGTGCTTCTATTGCCATCAGAGTTTATGGCTAGATTGACAGGGTGTGCCATGTAATAGAGGTACCATTTTTTTTTAATATTTCAAATTTATTCTTGAGTTTTACAGGGATATTAGACCTTCAGCTTTATTAACTATAGTCAATTACTGAATCTATCCTTCAATGAAGAATTTGTATGTCCTGCTCTTTTAATCAATTTCCAGTATTCTCCCCACAAATCAAACTAATGTAGTTAAAAAAATATATGACATTATTTAATGTGATTGTATCATCTCTGAAACAAAATTTTAAATTTTATCTCTGTATGGGAGTAAAATATTTTTTATCTGTTTCTGTACAATGATGGGAAGGACTGTTGTGTATTGAAGTAAAATAGTTGTCTTTGATGTAATCTGCCTTTGATCAGTCATCTAAAGGCGTTATTGAAAGAAAGACTGGCTCTGACAGAGAAGGTTGGTCTGGGATGCATATATTTATATTCATCAACATCTACCCAAATTTCAGCCTGCTGGATCTTAAGATACCTTTGCTTCCCAGTTGTTCTACAAGACTGAGCGTTTAACAATCATAAGATCTCTGCAGTCTTCATACTGATTTTCATTTTTGCAGGATTTATCACACACAAAAAAAACCCACCATGTTTAAAAAGAGTGTTACTAAAGAAATGCTGGAGACAATAAAATATTAATGAATTTGAAAGAAAAAAATAAGTACAGCATAAGATGAAGTAATAGTAACTCTTGTATGGTTGTTTGAGTATGTACATGTTTCCATACTTGCACAATATGTGTTGTGCAGAGGCCACAGATAGACATAAATTACTTTTCTCACCCCCCTATACTTTATTATTATTAAAGAGACTTGCTTTGAGTCTTGAGTTGACTTATTTGATTAAGATAGTTGGGTGATTAGCAGACTCGGAGATCCATTTGTAGGGAGCCTTTTTAGTGCTAGGATCACATACACACACTACCATACTTCTTGTTTCTCATGGATCTCATACTACTGTCCCATTATTCCTTGGATCTCAGCTACGGCCCTCAGGCTTGCACAGCAAACCCTTTACTAAGTTAGCCTTGCTCTAGTAATATTAAATTGTAATGATGAATTATGATTTGTGAACTGGGACAATAATAAAACCTAACAGTTACTGAGTAAGTTATAGAAAGAAAAAATAACACACCTAATTAATAACATAATAATCTGTTTTAAATTCTAGCACACAATATAATTGTTTAAATATCTAAGTCTGTTCTTACAAACCACTTGTAATAAAGTGAATTTTAAAATCCTTAACTATAACCACTTAGTTAAAGTCAATATTCATCAGGAAGTAGGGTAGTCCTTAAATATAATTTTTTTTTTCATACCAAATTCTAATCAAGGCTTGAACACTCCTATACTATGTATGTAAGGGTATCCAGGGAAATAGTTGCATAGTAAAGTAGTATAGTTTTCAGTAATCTTGCTCAGAGCTTGTCAACAAACATAGACAATTGTCCAGGCAGGTTTATTAACTCCATAAGTATCCAAATCAAGGGAACTTTTGTAACGGTACAGGAGAAAGAGGAGAAGGGTAATCAGTTTATTTGCTGGCCCCTGTAATTTCTCAGCCTTCTTTATCAAGTGCATCCTCCCTGCTTTTAGGACAGATGCTGCAAGACTCCCAGGACATTATTCATAGAGAACAATAATGGTGAAATCAGTAGCCAAAAACAACTTTTTTCAATATGTTAATTTGTTTATTTAACAGCTAATTAAAAAAAAAAAAAACAGAGGGAAATGCTTGAGTGGCCACCAAAGGCAGTGGCAAAAGCCTGTACTGCTTTAGGAGCCTCTCACACTCCCTCTTCACTTAGCCCATTACAAGACAATATTCCTCTTCTTAATGTCATGTCCTATACACCCTATCTCTTCCATTAAGGCCCCCTGCCACTCTCTTAATGATCTATCCCTAACTTCATGGTCTTCACACTGACTCTAAGAATTCATAGCTATGATATACAAACGAGAAAGAATGTGAAGCATTTGTGTTTCTGGGGCTAAGATGCCTTATTCAGCATAAGTTATATAGTTAAATTTACTTTTGTGTAAATTTCATGAGTTCATTTTTGGTTATGTCTGAATAAGTATGAGTTTCACATTCCCATCATTTATTCTTCTATTCATGGACATCTACTGTTGCTGGAGAATTTCTCTCCAGCTCCCGCCACCAAGTCCCGCCAGTTCCAGAGCCCACTTATAAAATAAACACACAGACTCTTACATTATTTAAACTGCTTGGCCATTAGCTCAGGCCTGTCATTGTCTAGCTCTTACTCTTATATTTAGCCCATTTCTATTAATCTTTACTTTGCCACATGGCTCATGGCTTATAGGTACCTTACATCTTCCTTGTCCTGATGGCGGCTGGCAGTGTCTCCCTCACCCAGCTTCCTGTTCTCTCAATTCTCCTCTCTGTTAGTCCCGCCTATACTTCCTGCCTAGCCAATGGCCAATCAGTGATTTATTTACTGACCAATCAGCAACACACTTGACATACAGACCATCCCACAGCACTTCCCCTTTTCTTTTCTTAAAAAGGAAGGTTTTAACTTTAACATAGTAAAATTACATATAACAAAACAATTATCAAGCAAGAATTACAGTTACAATATTAAAGAAGAGATCCTATCTATCTTATATTTGTAAGTTTAAGGTTTTATATCTAACTTATCTTTTATTATAACTAAGGAAAATTGTAAGTATCTAGTCTTTAACCACATCAAAGACCTCAGAAGGATATACTACTACCTGAGAAATGGAGAAGGATATAAGCAACTTTTAGGAGTCTTGTAGGGTAGACAGAGACAGCTGGCAGCCTGGACAGTCATTCAAAGTTCTCTTGTAAAGTTGGGGCATCTGTCTTCAGCCCACAGGCCTAGAGTCTCTTATTCACTTTTCTCTGTGTCCTGTAGAGTGTCTGGCAGTTTTCTCTGCAAAGCAGGAACCTGAAGGACCATTTTGTCAAGCAAAGTTCAGTGGTCACCTTTGTATGGGTCCTGCATGTCCAGTTGATCAGGCAGTCCAGGCAAGAACAGTTTCTTGCCCAAATGGCTATTTTTGTCAAGGTGAAGATAAACTCCGTATGGAGTGTCTTCGATGCCCATCCTCCTCTCTGAAGTAAATCGGTGCTGTCAGGAGCAGACATGTCTCACTGTCCAGAAAGTCTAAATTTTTAAAACATTTTAAATGCCATATTCTGTAGGTCTTTGAAGTGTTTGAAGACTACCTATCTATCTGAAATATAACTATGTATACCTAGAAGACTTAACTAACATGGCTACAAATATGATTATCATAGATGACTAATTATTAATCTATTTTTTAATTATCCATTATAATTTTAAATGAGTTACATAAACATAATACCTCAAACAAGAATAGAAATATACATACAGTATAACAAAATTAAGTTTAAATTTGTATCAATAAACTAAAATCTATAGCAATGTAAAACATTTTAAACAAGTTGTTACTCTTTAAAAGTAGGTTCATTAATCTACTTTCATCCTATCATATCTAAACTACCCCCCTTTTTGTTTTAGAAAGAGATTGTATTTATAATCAACCTGATTTAAATAAAAATATTGTTTTTTCTCTGTCCCACACCAGAGGGCTCTTCTGATTTGGGACACAAGAATCTCTTAACCATTTTTTTTTTTTTGAGCAATATGTCTGGGTTTAGAGGGGGAGTGAGCCAATTCCATCTCTAAAGCCAGCTTGGTATATTTGGGAATTTGGGTGTAGCTTCTCTTACTACTTCCTGCTGGAGGGGGGCGCTGTATCTTATGGGGACACGAAGAAAATTTTAGGATCATGGAGTAGTCCATGAGGCTGTATCGTCTGAGCCAGTTGCCTTGAAACCATTCTGGATGTTGAATCATCTGGGCCATGGTGTCACTGGAGACCTTTCAGGGGGTCTTGGCTGGTCAAACCTGATATATCTTAATCTGGAACAAATCCATAGTCTCTGGCTTTCTGTGGAAACAAGAGCAGAGACTCTTTTCCAAAGCAACATATCCTTATATCCAAATTTTGAAGTCAAGGTACCTTTAAAATATACATTTTGGCATAACTCAACAGCTTTTACAATCAAATGTTTTTCTGCAGTTACGAATATCAAAGAGAACATAATCCAGATTCTCTGTGTGGTAGTCATCTTTACGTGGCTTTTTTTTATATTAGCTTGAGCCTATTGCTTTAAAGTGCAGCCTTCTAAGCCTGAAACGGCGCAGTGGCTGCTGGCTCCGCCCACTTCAGCTTCCCAACATGGCGGCGGTCCGCTTTCCGCCAGCTCTGGGAGCCATAACTCTCAGAAATAGTGGGTCTACACTTTTACCAAAGTAGCGTGTAGCCCAGAAACCTCTTTTTTTGTTTTGTACTAGCAAAGGCTAAATTCACCACACAGTTTAATGTGTTACTTGCAGAGGCCTCATTCCCGCCATACTGCAGGTCGAGCATGCACGCCAGGAACCCGCCAGTAGCTCAAACCGGCAGCTGCCGCTCATTTGAGAGAGACAATTAGGAAGCTGTTTTTAGGTCCGTTTTAGAATCTTTTTTCTAAGTTTTTAGGTGGAAACTCTTGCCACCACGTTGGACGCCATTTGTTGCTGGAGAATTTCTCTCCAGCTCCCGCCACCAAGTCCCGCCAGTTCCAGAGCCCACTTATAAAATAAACACACAGACTCTTACATTATTTAAACTGCTTGGCCATTAGCTCAGGCCTGTCATTGTCTAGCTCTTACTCTTATATTTAGCCCATTTCTATTAATCTTTACTTTGCCACATGGCTCATGGCTTATTGGTACCTTACATCTTCCTTGTCCTGATGGCGGCTGGCAGTGTCTCCCTCACCCAGCTTCCTGTTCTCTCAATTCTCCTCTCTGTTAGTCCCGCCTATACTTCCTGCCTAGCCAATGGCCAATCAGTGATTTATTTACTGACCAATCAGCAACACACTTGACATACAGACCATCCCACAGCAATCTACAATTATTTCTCTTCCTTGCTGTTATATCATCATTGAGCATGGATGGATAGTTATCTCTCACATAGTGTATTAAATCCTACGGTATATGCCAAGGAGCTGTGCAGCTGCCATATGATGGTTCTGTTTTTATTGTTTTGTAGAACCTCTACAGTGTTTGTTTTTTCCCCGAAATTATATTAGCTGCTACTTCTACTACCAGAACTTGATGATAAGTCCCTCATGTTGAATACTTCACACTTGATCATAAAACTTAAGGAAATCGAGGTAGAAATGAATGGGAAAATTCTTTCTGGCCAAACAGCTTTCATGATGCTAGAAGCTGTTAATGCTGGCTGCTGAGGAGAAAGCCATCAATACTCTTGCCCAGTTGTGAACTCTATAATAACGGCCTGAAGGGCCAGAAGGTCTCCCTGGCTTAGTAGTAGCATAACTGTTATGGGGTAATCAACTGACTTCTGATGGGACTTGAGGCCTTATCCACAGGATGGAAACTGTACCTTGTGTAGGACACTGGCTAAGCTCCTGGGGCTGCATAGGCCCTGAAGGGAAACAGACTAACACAGTGTTGGTAAAAGATCATGATATGGAACTAACTTCTAAATATTTATGTTTCTGTTTAAAGATACTGCTGGACTTTGCCTTTATAAGGGAAGATTTTATATCAGGTAATAGTCAATGCAGAACATCATAACTGGTCAAGGAATTAGTAGTAAGTGATTGTGGAGTGATAGGCTCTTAATGAGACACACATATACCTCTCTAGGACTCAGAGACCCTCACAGAAGAAGGGATTGAAAGAATGTAAGAGCCAAAGAGAAACTGTGTTGAGCTAAAGACGTTCTCTGGACACCACAGAGCCATTGAACTAATGAAATCACTGAAGTTGATATTATCACAAGATAAACACAAGATCAGGTCATCAAAATTTCCTCTTAGATTCAATATAGGCCTATGAGGCTCCATGACCACCAAGGTCATTGCTCAGAGGACCTCTGTCCCCCAACTCCAGTGGTATACCACTAATAAATTACACAGACTCCAGTAGATATCTTTCACCCATGCTAATACTTATTAAACTCCATAGATCACCCACAAAAAATGAACACATGAAACAGCAAGATGATTTGTCATTTTCAGTAGGAAAAGGGAGTTGAGCCAGGATTAATGGAAAAAAATCAAAATTCATTGCCTACATGCCTAAAACTGTCAAGGAAAATTAATAAGTACAGTAAAAAAAAATGAAAAATGCTAGAGTGAGTCTTCTTTTTTCTCCATATATTTTTATTTTTAAAATGTTAATATGATACATTTAATTCATGTCCACCGACATCTCCTCCTTAATCATCCCCATTTCCCTACCATTATTAAATATAACAGAACACTTATCATAAAGGGGAACCTTTATCTTACTGATAATTTCAATTAGTTTTATTAGCTGAGAGAATAAAACTACTTTAAAATTTATTCTCAAAGGTTTACACTACAAATTCAGATAAAATATTAATGCAAGAAAATATTTTAAGTGCTGTGAAACAAGGAAATTAATATATAGTGCTGTCCTTCAGAGATTGATGTTAACTATGTTTCATTATATCTACTAATGAATATCAAAAAGTATTTTCTCTATTGCATACTGATTTCTTCCAGTGAAGAACATTATATGCTTATTAGCATTTGGAATTAGAGTTATCTTTTGGATAAGTACAGATTTCACTCTCATGTGTCTACATTGTATAGAAGTGATACACACCATTTAATAGGATCTACTACAGACACATTTCCATTATCAATCATTATGTTTGATAGCATCAAACTTTAGCAGAAGTCATTATAGAATTCATGATTGTTATTATTATTGATAACTACAGTAATAATGCAGGGAGTGGTATCTTGAATTTCTACACAGTTTTTCTTATTCAAGTTACCTCTTATCATTTAAACAAAGAATAAAGTTTCATATTTTTGTAAAATGTTAAGTCTGATGTATAATACTATGTCTCAGAGGAAATAGTCACATTGGAGATGACAGAGCTTATTTGAAACTTAAAATAATTTAGTTATTTTTTAATCACGGGTCTATGTTAGGTTTGCCTTTTTTTTCTGGGAACTTTGATGCTCTTTTTTGTTCCTCTTATCAGGATCAACACAGGAGGTCAATCACACCTTGACCTTGGTATTTTTATACATATCCTGCATACTTTAATGTGAAAGTATCATTTGACATAGTTCTTATATGGGATTTCAAATGATAGACTATACAACTGTGAAGAAGATCCTGAAAAAAGAAGAGACCAGGCAGGAAATTCAGGTGTCAAGAAATCAAGCTGTACCACAGCATCTGTGTCTCTTGGTTAACTGAGGTATTAGATTTGAAGGAACTAAGGTGACTGCGGCTGTGTCTTGAAAGCTGTTTCATATGATTAAATATGGTATTAGACATGAGTATACTAAGGAAACTGCAGCTTTTTTGGAAGTTAAATTCCTAATTAAGCATGGCGTTAGGTATGGGTGTATGGAGGAAATTCAGGCTGTGCCTTGGTAGTTGTGTCTTTTGATAGACAGAATTTCCTTTAATGGTTAAACGTTCTGAAAAATTCACTCTCATTCTTCCTTCTATATCAAAATCTAAGGTGCCAGGACACACTTCAATTGCTGCATGTACATCATACATAAAAGAGTCTGCATTCTCAAAAATGTACTGATTTCATCATATTGTTATTTATGTTGTGGTTTCACACCACGCCCACCTGTGGGGTTTTCAGTGTCATTGGAATGATACCTGAAGGGGACAATCTGGTACACCAGGCTTTAGGAACAGGAATCTCCACATTCTTATGAGTATCTACTTATTTCCTCATCACTAAAATTTGAAAAAATATGAAACACATGTACACAATGTAATGCTTATTCTTCCATACGCTGGATCAGCTTATTTCAATATTTTTCTGGTCTTGGCTATGCTTGGCTAAATAAAATCATTTAGGAGTACCTCTCAACTGAAATCTTTTCACAGAGAAAGCAGCACCAAGGAGAAATCTTTACTCCATAAATGAAGGCATACAGTAATTCATAAACTTGTTGAGCTATAACTGGTTTGATTGACATATACAAGTTGGTGAGTTTCAACTTATACATACAAGGCTGTTACTATAACAACATGTTAATTACCTTAGAGAGTTGTATTCTTTGTTTGTGTTCACATGTAGATGATAGTGACATTTTTTAACTTAACGTTTATATATCTCTATTGATCAATTTTTTAACCTTTATTTATTTAAGCCAAACTGAAACATTTTTGGATATTTATCTGATTCTAACAAAGCAAAAATTTATTCCCTGGGTTTGCTGTTATCTTGATGGCCTCTACTTATCAGTCATATTGCTTTTGAAATTTAAATCTTCACCTGTATCTACCATGTTGTGATTATACGAACTCAAATGCTTATTGGGTAACTAATGTAAGTCATTATACTAACAATAAAAGCCCATAATTCATTTTTCAATCACCATAGATATTTTCAGAAGTGTTTATGTCTCCTTCTGACTACTTTACTACCTTAATTTAATCTTGTCTTTAGAAACTCTGATGGGACATAATCGGAACACTGTTTTTCTGTTGTTATGCAATAAGTCCACTACACCTTTACATTTTTTCCTACTTTTGACCATTCTCCATAAACTCCATCTTTCCCTCAGTTAGTGAAAACTGTCATGTGTTCAACTCAGACATATGTGGCTATGAAGACTATTCATGACTGAAGGAATCCACTTTCTACATAACTGATTCCATGGAAATATCAATAGTCTCATCTTTTATATCCAATGATATATAAAGGCAAGTATAGTTTTAATTTCTAGTTGTAAAACAATTTAAAAGCATCTAATTTGAGTACTCAGATATGGAATTGTGCTTAAATTGAAAATAAATTCCACATTTGGTGGTGTTGATTTGATTCAAGGAAACAACTCAAGTTTAGTTCCCTGAGTTCTAGGTATGACAAGGGAAACATTTGAAAATAAGTTCACAGAGAATAATCTGACAAAAACAGTTTATCTAAACAATTATAGAAAATTATATTAAAAATTGGCATTATTTCATAAAGAAGTCAAAAATAAGAACTCATTATTCCTTTATACCCTAAAATATGTTTTTGTGACTATATATACTTGGAAAATTTGTGATTTAGGAGGCAGACATGTGGTGATATATTGTGTATCATAATAAATTTTGCCTGAAGATCAGAGAACAGAACAAGCCACTAGATTAAACATAGAGGCCAGGCAGTGGTGGCACACATCTTTAACCCTAGCACTCGGGAGGCAGAGATCTGTCTGGATCTCTGTGAGTTCAAAGCCACCCTGGACTACATGAGATTGACTCAGTCTAGGAGAGAAAACAGAGCCAGGTAGTGGTGGCATACACTTTTAATCTCAGTACTGGGAAGCACACACGCCTTTAATCCCAGGAACTGATGGATGGGTGAAGAAAGGTATATAAGGCATGAGGAGACAGAAACTAAAGCCTTTTTGGAGAAGCATCCCTTTCAGCTAGAGGCTTTTTTGGCTGGTGCCTTTTGGGTGAGGACTCAGAGGTTTCCAGTCAGAGGATTTGTGGAATTGGTGAGGTGAGACGTGGCAGTGGCTTGTTATTTTGCTTCCCTGATCTTTCAGCAAAGTTTATTAGGGTACACAATATATCACCACAGATACAGTGATTTTCATAAGGAGCTCCAAGAAGGGGATGGTAGAGTGCACTTACTTATTCAAACTTAATCTTTTAGAACAATTAGTAATTCTAATTATAAAATGTGTTGTAAGTTCTACACAATTGCTTTGTGGTAAAAGTGTTCACTATATTATTTGCAATATATTCTGTATTATAAAGAAAACAGCTGCATTTCTTAGATAAAATTATGACAGTTTTGCTCCTCAGGTTTTAACAATGAATGAATTCTCATTTGAATACCATTCCTTGTGGGTTGTTTAGAAAATGAAAATCTGAAACTGCACTATAATTTCTAAGGCTGAGTTGATTTGTCAAAGCATTCATATATATAGAAGAATGGTGAGGATTTATTGCTTGAAGGTGGAACAAAATGTCTATTGATGTGATATTCAACATAAAAAAAAAAAATATGTCCTTAAGTGGAGATAACTAATGCTATCACTTGATAATGAACACATGCTTACTCAACTTGCTCCATATTTAGATTTATTGCACTACACAGAAAGTTGTCAAAGAATGAACCTACAGTACATACATCCGGCCTTGTGTCTTATAGCAACAAGTATGTATGTGACCATCCATAATGGCAGTTTATAACATTTTCTAGTTAATCCGTCAAAGATACCATTTTGCTATTTTAGCTGTAGAAAAGAAATACATGCTTGGATTTTATATTTTTTTTTGAAGTTGTGGAATTGTATTACCTAGATACTTTTAATTTTTTGTTCAAGTAATGAGACTATTAGTTCATTTCATTTTTAGTCCTTCAATAAGCTATTAAAATTATTTCACATCTATATATCAATATATAGATATGTTTATATTAAGAATGGAACTCAAATAGAACAAACTGCCCATTATTCAAATTTCAAACTGTTTAAGAATTGAAACTTCAACCACTTTTTAACAAATGATAATTATTTTGTTGTGAAAGTCCTTACATGAGAAGCCACCAGGTATCTATACTATAATGTGACTAAAACTGTATCAGGAAATGGTGCCTTTAAAAATAGATATCTGTATCTACTGAATTGCTCTCCCTAACTCTTTCCATGAGCATATCTCCTCAAAATAGATGATATATCTCAATGTAGAAATACAATTATAGAAACAATACACATGAAGGAATGCCATAGATATTTAATTTTGAGATCTGATTCCAGAAACACTTAGAACAAAGGCACACACACACACACACACACACACACACACACACACACACGCAAATGAGATAACATTATTCTAAAATATTCTTGTACAAAAAGGAAACAGTCATTAAAAAAATGAGAAAAATATTTTCTAATTATGCTTCTCAAAGGATTAGTATTCAGAATATAAAAAGTCTAAAAGCAACTAAAATCAACCAACAGAAAATATGTTGAAATTCAGCTCAAAGCATGGCAATTGGTAGCAGTGTCACAAGAAGAAATAAGAACTATATACAAACACATGAATTATATTCTGAAAAAAACAAACTGTATGAAAATAGAAGTGAAGATTACAATGCTCTCACTGCATTTAGAATTGTCCTATAACAATATGCAATATAACAGCAGCAAATCCCACCAGGGATGTGGAGAAAATAAAAATGGATCAAACACACTGTGCTGGCAGGAGTGTAAAAACTGTAACTATTATGGAAAACAATGTGGATGCTCCTTAAAAAGGTAAAATAAATAAATAAATAAATAAATAAATAAATAAATAGATAGATAGATAGATAGATAAATAAATAAATAAATAGATGGATATACCACGTGCTTTTGATAGCCAGTGTTTATAGAAATGCCCAAAGGAAATTAAATTATCAAATTAAAAGATAAATTCTACCTGCCAATACTTCAATGTTACACTAGTCACAAAATTTAGCTATCAAATAAACCTTTAGCTATCAAATATTTTTCTTAAGGTTTCTATTGCTTCAAGGAGACACCACTCCCTGGTCCCCATAAGCTTATAGTAGTATCATAATAAATAAATGCCTTTTGTCAAACTTCACAAGTGCCTATAGTGTATCACAGTCTCAACAATGTTTTAAAGTCTAAAGTTCAAAGTCTCTTCTGAGACTCACACATTCTCTTAACTGTAATCTCCTATAAAATTAAAATTAAAAAAAAAACAACAAAAACTAATCATATGCCAGGCATATGCCTTTAATCCCAGCACTCTGGAGACAGAGCCAGGCAGAACACTGTGAGTTCAAGGCCAGCCTGGGCTACAGAGTGAGTTCCAGGAAAGGTGCAAAACTACACAGAGAAACCCTGTCTCGAAAAACCAAAAAAAAAAAAAAAAAAGAAAAAGAAAAAAAGAAAAAATAATCACATATATCAAACATATAATGGCACAGGCTCTACATTACCATTTCAAAAGTTAGGGAAGGAGCATGGTGAGGAAATACTGAGCCAAAGCAAGACCAAAACCCAGCTGGTTAAATTCCAAACTCTGCATCTCCAGAGATCTACCAGCCTCTGCCTTTCCAGTGCTGGGATTAAAGGTGTTCTCCACCACACCCTGCTTTAAGCTTTTTTTTAGTATCTTTTCACAACTTGAAAATATTGCTGGATAGAATCTTGTACTGAGGTTGATAGACCCCAGACCCAGGGTACTACCTTCTCGGGTGGGTGCCCCAAGAACCCAGACTCCGGTCCAGTTGATGCAAACAGCAAGAGGTTTATTGATGCGGCTGTACAGTCAGGCTCCTCTCCTCCCAAGAGCAAGAGTCGCGCCCTACTGTAGTCACATAGGTACTTTTAAAGGAAAAAAAAAACCCATACAAAGCCACAAGATTACAATTCCCACACAATTTCGTTCCGATTGTTTCATGTCTGGGGGCTAATTTCACAAGATCATGGCCTAATCACAGGGTAGGTACAATCATGTCCATATACACACTTTTCCTGGAACCTCAAGGTGGGGGGCATCAGGGTGGGAGTGAAGGTTATACAAAGGTTAAGGTGGTCTTTCCTGGAACACTTGCAATTATTCCAGTCACAGTTGAGCAACATATCTTAACAGAAATCTCCATACACAGGACTTAGCCCCAATCCACTTCCTGGTGCTCCTTTTCTTTTCAAATTGTACATCTTGTATTTTTTCCTTGCTCAACTTGTTACTTTTCATTATAAATCTGTATAAGAATAGCCAGTAATAACCACACAACAGAATCAACACTAGGCTGTTTGAGATTTCCTCTGCCAACAGAAATAATCCAAAACTGTGCACATTAGCCTTAGCCAGACTTTCTAGACAAGGGCAGAAAGTAGCCACATTCTTCACCAAAATATCACAAAACAATCTCTAAGCCACATTCTTATGCTCTGAAACCTCTTGAACAGATCCCCACAAATAACTTAAATAACTCAGTACCACTATCTTCCATGTGCCTACTAGTATGGCCCATTAAGCAGCCCTTAAAGCATTCTACTGCTTTCCTAACTCAAACACCCAATGTCTGTATTACTGCAAAGAGAAACATGGTCCAGCCTATCCCAGCAATACCCCAGTCTCTGGTACCAATTTATTTATTAATTAGAGTTTCTATTGCTATAAATATACTCTGGTTGTTTGAAAGAAAAAGGCCCCCAAAGATAGTGGCAGTATTGTGAGATATGGTCTTGTTGGAGGAAGTGGGTCACTGTGGAGACATGCTTTGAGGTCTCATATATGCTCAAGATATTGCCCAATATCTCAGACTACTTCATGCTGCCTGTAAGTCAAAATGAAGGACACTTGGCTACTTCTCTGGCACCATGTCTGCCAGTGTGCCATCATGTAGCACTGTGATGATAATGGACTAAACTTCTGAACCTAAGCCACCACAATTAAATATTTTTCCTTTGTAAGAGTTGCTGTAGTCACATTGTCTCTTCACAGTAACAGAAACCCTAAGACAGAAGTTGGTACCAGAGACTGGGGTATTGCTACCATAAATATGTCCATGCTTTTGTTTGTAGGAACTTTGGATTAGAAAATCAGTTAAACATTTTCGGTACTGTTTAATGGGCCATACTAGTAGGAACATGGAAGATGGTAGAACTGAGTGTGACTTAAACTGTGGTTGCCTGGATCAAAAGCTTTCAGAAGAGATGAATTTTAGTATATGGCCTAGAGATTGCTCTTGTGATAGTTTGTGAAGAAAGTGGTTGCTTTTACCCTTGTCCAAAAAGTCTACCTAAGGCTAATATGAACAATCTTGGATTATTTCTGTTGGCAGAGGAAATCTCAAAACAGCCTAGTATAGAGTCTGTTGTATGATTTTTAGTGTTAACAATGATAAAGATTTATATTGTCTTGCAGGCCACAAGAATATATTACAGAGATTCAGCTGTATATTAAAGCTATACCTAGAAATTTCAAGGCATTTTTCTATTTATCATAGAATATTTAGTGTTATTTAGCTTTTAATATTTCAGCTGTCTTCTGCTATGAAATTCTTGTGGGCCCATATACTGCTAGATCCTATTGGCAAATAGTATAAGCTTCTCAGATGCTGATCTACTAAGCAACTAACAACCTTTCAGGGCCTAAGAGACAAGCAGGCTACAGATGCATAGCTCTGTTTCTTGTGCAAATGAAGCTCAGACATCCCTTCTCCAGACAGGAAAACAGCATTCCAGAGCAATTGACACAGAACAAAGGAGGCTTTTGCATATCCAGGTGGAGTAAAGGGTGAAGCAGGATTCCTGGCCAGAGCAGAGTCACATGGAGAGGAGAGGAAGAAAAAGGCAGCTTTCTGTAGATGGTAGACAGAGCTGCATGGCTGGAGAGGAGATAAAGGGAAAAATTCTGTAGATGGTAAGGCAGATCTCTTGTAGAGTTTTCTCAAAGCTAGGAGTAAGGAGCAAGGACAGATGGAGGTTGAAGGAACAGAGGACAAAGATGAAATCAAAAGCATAAGGGCTTAGTTATTACTAAGGCTATGAAGGGACACAAAAAGTTGGTACAGAGAGGAACTGAAGCTGTATAGATAGAATTTTGTCATAGAGGAATAAAGAAAACAGACAAAAAGTGTGGTGTACATAGATTCTTTTCCCTCAGATTACTCCATGCCAGACATAACATCTTTCCCAGGACTCTGAGAGCAATTTTCTCAGGGCTGGTCGCAGGGAAAATTCCATTAATGTTGAAGAGGAGCAAGCTGAGCAAATGAAAATACAAAATGTACATTAGAGAAAAGGGGCACCAAGAAGTGTAATGGAACTTACTGAGAGCTGCTGGTAGAAATAGCTTTACTGGAGGCCACAAGAATATACAGCAGATGGCAATTGATAGTTCAGGTGTCAGCCCACCAGGTGAATAATTCTCTGGTGGAGGAAACCCGTTCAAGCAAGGCTTACAGGACCACTCTCTCTGAAGACTGGTTGCTTCTGTCTATAATTCTTCTCATGTGTTGCCTCAATTTCTCCCTAAAAAGAACAGCTGTGGGATTCTTTCCATAGCCCATTAGTGGTGTGTTTTGTACTTTTCGAACACATATAACGGTAGATGGTCAGAAAGATGATTTCTTCCTAAAATGTATAATTTTGATGAATAGAAATATACTAGGATATGCTTCACAACTAGATCTATGAGGACTGTAAAACACGTAAGCTTGTTTTATATCCTTAATTCATACTGACATAAAGAAAATGGCAATTTCTTCTCAGTTCTAAGACAAGCTACATATAGTTAGCTGACTTTAGGCCTCAAAGCAAATTAAAACTAGTCTAAATGCCTCATAAATTAAACCTTCAAAGATAATACACAAGGAAAAATTCCCAAGTTTCTAATTGTAGAGCCAAGGTCAGCAACTTTGGTGCCAGTTCCTTGCTTGCTAAGTTTGCTTGATGAAGATCCAACTCCCTACAAAAATTCCTCTCAAGCTTGTTGCCATGGTTACTCACTCTGCTTAGATGTAACTTTTATTGTTTTCCTTGGGATGTACATAGGGAAAAGTAGAACAGAAGAAGAGAGACACATGTTTGAGAGAAATTAAAAAAAAAAAAAAGATAATCAGTAAACGTATGAGTCTTATTCCCTCAGATAAAAAAAAGAGTTATTTCTGAGTTCTTCTACTCTGAAAGCATTCTTATTATGGAGCAGGTCTGTCAGCCTGCAATAGGAACTAAGTTCAGTGTTTGAGGAGATAAACATATTAAGAAATGAAATAAAAGGAGTGGTTACCTTAGTGTAATATCCCACACAGCTAAGTTTTCAACTTGTGAAAAGGAATCTAAGAAAAGCTTAGAGTCAGGTTTGGTGACTCTACAAAGCAGAGTTTGGTAGATCTTTGAGGCCAGACTGGTTTACAGAGCAAGTTCCAGAACAGCCAACTTAGGCAACTGTAAGTGGAGGGTTTTTTTTGGTTTTTTGTTTTGTTTTGTTTTGTTTTTTTCCAAATCCCTGCTGCCAGGCCCAAATAACCAAAACAGAGGCTTAATATTACTTATAAATGTTCAGTCAATAGCTCAGGCTTGTTACTAGCTAACTCTTACACTTAAATTAACCCATATTATTTATTTACACTCTGCCACATGGTTCATGGCTTGTTAGCTCATTTTATACACATCCTGCTTCCTCAGCGGCTGGCTGGTGTCTATTCTAAAACTTCCCTCCCTGATGGGAATGTGGTTCTGTATGCTGTGAATGTGTGTTGTTCTGATTTGGTTGTAGTGATATTGTGTCCCTCAATATATTATGCAACCTAATAAACTTATCTGGGGTCAGAGAACAGAACAGCCACTAGATAGACATAGAGGCCAGAAAATGGTGGCACACATACCTTTAATCCTAGCACTCTGGAGGTAGAGATCCATCTGGATCTCTGAGTTCAAAGCCACACTGGAAACAGCCAGGCATGGTGACACATGCCTTTAATCACAGGAAGTGATGGCAAGAAGCAGACATCTATGTAAGGTGTGAGGACCAGGAACTAGAGCTGGTTAAGCTTTTAGGCTTTTAGCAGCAGTTCAGCTGAGATCCATTTGGATGAGGACTAAGAGGCTTCCAGTCTGAAGAAACAGGATCAGCTGAGGAATTAGAAAGGTAAGGTGGCTGTGGCTTGTTCTGTTTCTTTGATCATTCAGCGTTCACCCCAATACCTGGTTCTGGGTTTGATTTTATTAATAAGACCTTTAGAGGTTCATGCTACATTTGGTTGATAAATAAAATGCTGATTGGCCAGTACCTGGGCAGGAAGTATAGGCAAGATAAGCAGAGAGGAGAATTCTGGGAAGAGGAAGGCTGAGTCAGCAGATGCCAGTCCACCGTCCATGGAGCAGCATGTAATGACACACAGGTAAAGCCACAGAACACTTTGTGACATATAGATTAACAGAAATGGGCTGAGTTTAAATGTAAGAGCTAGTCAGTCAAAACTGAGCTAATGGCTGAACAGTTTTAATTAATATAAGCCTTTGTGGGTTTACTTGCGTCTGAGTGGCTGAGGACCAGGCAGGACACAGAAAAACTTCAGCTCCCTCCTCCTGGAGTCCTCCGTGTCTGGCTGTCCTGCCTATACTTCCTGCCTGGTAACTGGCCTTTCAGCTTTTTATTAACCAATAAGAATAATACAGGTTTTATTTGTGATTGTGTGGTTTAACAAATTTAAACAAGTATGAAGATTATAATCATTAGAATGTAGAGAAAAATATGAGAAAAATATGTCACATTTTGCAAAAATGAGATTAAGAAATCCTTTACATATAAAGTATCATGTTCACATTCTACCAGCAAGTGAGGATCATTGCTTAGTTTCTTGTTGTTATTTTGCTATTGTTAGCATTTGGGGCTTGAGCTTTTTTTTGTTGTTGTTATAATATAGCAGTAGCTCTTTATGTACGGCTTTTCAGTTTCATAATAACATATAATTGAAAATTCTACACATGCTTACTCATCATCTGTAGTGAGATGCTTTTTGGACATGCTGTTGTTGGTTGTTATGCTCTTTGGTATTTTTGGAGACCTGATACCCAGCTCCCAAATACATCACACATGGAGGTTTATTCTTAATTATAAGTGCCTGGCCTTAGCTTGGCTTGATTCTTGGCTTTTCTTAACTTAATATTATCCTGTCTACCTTTTGCCTCTGGGCTTTTTCATTTCTCTATTTCTGAATATCTTTTCTTTCACTCTTTCTCCACCAGCTGGCTGTGTAGCTGGGTGGCTGGTCCCTAGTGTCCTCCTCTCTTTTCTTGCTCCATTATTCTTTCTCCTATTTATTCTCTCTGCCTGCCATCACCACCCATCCTTTGTCCTGGCTCACTATTGGCAATTCAGCTCTTTATTAGACCATCAGATGTTTTAGACAGCCAAAGTAATATAGCTTCACATAATTAAACAAATGTAACATAAAAAAATGTAACACATTTTTTTGCGTCATTAAAGAAATATAGCATAAAAATATAACACATCTTAAAACAATATTCTACAACAACATGCTGCAATTCTTTTTAATTTTTTTAATATTCTAGGTACTATTCTTTTGTCATTTGTGTGATTTGTAATTGTTGACTTGCATTCCGGTTATATGAAATATCATTTAATGATGCTTTACTTCTAAAATGACTACTTGGATATATGGCTCTAAGGATAAGAGTACTTGATGCTCTTGTACAAAACCTCATGTTGCAGGAACTTTATTGGGTAGCCCACAACAAATTGTAATTGTAGTTTCAGGAAATTTGACATCCTCCTCTGGCCTCAGATTCTACCAGATAGGTATGTGATATACAAATATAAATTGAGCCGGGCGTGGTGGCGCACGCCTTTAATCCCAGCACTCGGGAGGCAGAGGCAGGCGGATCTCTGTGAGTTCGAGGCCAGCCTGGTCTCCAAAGCAAGTTCCAGGAAAGGCGCAAAGCTACACAGAGAAACCCTGTCTCGGAAAAAAAAAAATATATATATATATAAATTTAGACCACCAAACATGAAAAATGAATTTTTTTTTTGAAATTTGGTGTTCTGGGACAAATTCATGTACTACAGGCTGGAATTTGACTTATTATCTTCTTTATCCTCGTCTTGCACTGTGGATCTTCCTCTATCTACCACCTAAGTGATAATATTATAGCAGTTCACTAAATTTTTTAAATCCTTAAAAAAGTCCATATTTTTTCTCTTAATTTCAGACCTGTCATTTTGCTTGGTCCTTTGTATTGCCATATGGACATTCTCAATAAAGTTTCTATGGTTTAATTAAAAACACCCCATTTAATATATTTTGAATTTCTATCCAAATACTTTGGTGCTCTTTTTTTTTTCCTATTTGAATGTAATTTTTTTCCTTACATAGATAGATCTTGTACATATTTTGACTTTTATCTGAGAAGTTCATTTGTGGAAATGTAAATTTCATTGAGGATGAGTAATAGAACAGAAATAGTCCATGATTACAAAACTTTATGGTTAACCAAAGTAAAAAGTTTCCATAACTAGTCCATTAGTGCACACTGACAAAACACTATCATGTTAGAATGAGACAGAACATTTTGTCAAGCCAAGCATTAAATATGCTACTGTATTCAGATCCTGCTTTACATACCGTATCATGTTGAGGCTGCAATGATAAGATTTTTTTCCACACTAATTTAATATAATGTAGAAATTTGACAAGGCTGTTTCTTGCCCACTCATGATAGTTATTAATTAAATTTACAATTTACCTTGTACTACATATAAAGAACTGGATAATATATCTTTTTACATATAGAACAATAGCATTTCTTTCTGACTAGCATATCAACAAATCAAATAAATTATAGTAAATATATTATCCAAATTTGTACAAGTCTTTAAAAATTCCTACATATGACTTTAATGAAAATGTTGCTAACATGGCACATTCAAATTATTTATTTGTCATGTATATGTATATATGTCACAGATAATTATTAAATTTTTTACTATTCCATTTATGAATTTTTGTGTCACTGTTTCATATATATATTAATATTTTCATCATACTTCATAGTATACAGATGATGAATTTTTTCAAATTTTAGTTGTATTTTCTATTAGCATATAAAAATTATATTTTACTATTGCATTACTCAAAGGTAATTTGTTTTGTTATCTCTCTCTCTCCTTCTTTCCCATCTTACTTCTCTCTCTTGTTCCCTGTATTAGTTCTATTTCCACTTGACTATCATATATGACCATTTGTCCCACACATTCTCCTAGTGCCTCTTTTTCCTCTATGGGTCTCCTATCTAGTGTTATAATGTATCCCCATCTTTAATTTAGTTCCTGATATTTCAGTGATTTGAATTGGGTAGAAGTTAATATCCTTCTAATTTTCCAGTTAATGAAAAGCTCTTTTTTTAACAATGAAATTATATAAGATAGAATACTAACACAGTACTGTCTATGGAATGATCAGTGAGTTTAGAATGGGATTAAGTTCTCTGAAATGGTCTGAATGGTCTTAAATTAGACATATCACAAAAATGTATCATATTGTTACTTTTTACATCTTGGGAAATTAAGGTTTTACAATCATAAATATCTTGTTTAAGAATATGAAACAGAAAAATGATACAGCATTTTTAATTCAGAATTTTTAATTTTACTCCCGAAATTGTTGTATTTATGAACATTTCACTTGACAGTTTTTGAAAAGGTTTATCTGTGTATTTATTAATAAGTAGAAAAAGAAGCACCTTTTTTATTTCAGTCAGTATTAACCTTTGTTTAAAGCCACATTATATCAAATAGCTATTCAACAGCTTTTGTCAAACATATTAAAAGTGTTTCTTCTGTGAAAGAATGTACTTTTTCTCTAAAATTACTCAGTAAGGACAGAATTATCAATAGCACCCTGGTGCTGCTGGCTTGGAAGATGCTCAAAAGACAAGTTAATGGATCCCATACTCAAGCATCTAAACTGGTGGATCACATTGTTAGCATGCTGTTCTCAGTCATCAAAGACACTAATTTATTTTATCAGGAAGAAGGTTGAAGGATTGCTTCAGATAGAAATGAAGACATTTTTCTTAGATTTCTAAATAAAGTCTAATGCTTGTGGGTTTTTTTTTATATTTTGTAGAAATATTAGAAGAAATGTTAGAAATAAGTATTTAGTAATATTTACTACTTTATTTCTCTTTGAGATTTAAGACATTCAAACAAAAAAGTTGCAGAGTTAGTATTCCAGGAGAGTGAGAAAGCTTTATTGCTGTAGCGCAACATAATTGGAAGCCATCAATTTTTAGAAGACAATCTCATTAAGTTGTTTCAATATACACAGCTAATAGCTTATCAGTAACAATAATTTATCACCTTTGAGTTCATAGGAATGTCTAAAATAAAGGTTGTTTCCATAAAAACATAGTTATACTCTTTTGACTTGTGCTTCTACTTTCATTTATAAATGGTAAAATACTTTAATAGATAAACACTGTGTTTCAGTGATTGTTGCATATGTTATAACTCTGTTTCTATTTTCTTATTTTCTTTCCAGCATCTTGGACTTTTTGGTTAGAATAAATCACGTTTTGTGGCTTGGGACAGTTGTGGGTGCTGAAGACAAGGTTGGGTCTCTATAACACAGCTCTAAAGAAAATGTTTCATTATAACTCCAGAAGTGTGTGTCACCAGTGGAATTAATCACATCTTGTATGAAAATGTTCTTCTCATAGGAGGTCCTGGCAACAAAGCATGGGTAGTTATTACAACAAGAAATAGAGCTAGAATTAAATAAATGTGTTTGCTGAGGAATTCATGACTTTCCAATACAGATAATACCAAACTTTGCTACGTTACATAGATTTTATGTGAAAACTAAAGTCTTTATAATTAATCATTCTTATTAACATCAACAATGTCTGCATTACTTCATAGTTATCTAAGAGATATTATTTATGAAATTATAAAAATCCAAGTAAAAATCAGATAAAGTGTCAGAAATCTATAATTTTTGGAAATGGGAAATAAAGCATTTCAAACATTATTATTATTATTATTATTATATAATTTATGAAAACAAAATGTTAAAATAAATATGACAAGAAATATATATTTCAAAATAATGGGTTCCACCATTAAAACCAGTTCATATAGATGTGTGAAGTATTCAGTGACACTAGGTCCATTCACAGATCAGAAAGTTTTTCTACTTTAATTTTGGATGTGATATTATGGTATATCATAATTATCTTACTCAAGGACTTGTGTTGAGGAGTAATCTCCACCCACTGGCTTGCTTTACTAAACTGTCAACAGATTATTAGTAGATATAATAATTAGTCAAATTTTTCATCTCATAGTCAAATTTGACCTCTACTTATGAAATTGCATTTCTTAGTCATTCCATTTACTTTTGGTTATATTATTAAGGTCTTTCTCCATCTGAAATAATTTTGGAGTCCTCTGAGCTTTACCAGGCATATTCAAAGAATGTGCAGTTCTCATCCTCCCCACACTCCAATGTGCAGCATCATTTCCCTTTGAGAAGAGTTAATGGAAACATAACTTGACATTATAACTGTGGACATCTGTCTTTGTTTACACTCATCTGAGATTAATGCAGAAAATGTCAAAGAAAGAATGCAGGGGAAAAATTGTGTATCTTTCAGTTTTACTTTCATTGCCTTGCTCAAAGGGATGTAAAAGACACTGTGCGTCTTGTGTGGCAAGGACTTAACTAATGGATTTATAAAGCAAACAGAGCTGAAGGAAATGTTTTATTGCTCCATTCTGGCCATATGGAATTTTGTTCTCTTGTTATTGTTGTTTGTGCTGTTGTTGTTTAAATGACTCTTGATTTGAAATGTCTGGAATTTAACTAAAACTTGGATTCATATCAACACAAAACTTTGTTTTAAAACATCCTATATTTTTCTTATTCTCCTGCCAAGAAAAAGGAGTCACACATGTTTGGATAGTGTTGGGTAGACAGCACTGAAAAAATTTAAAAAGTAAAGTAGTTAAAAAAAAACAACATTGTTTATTATTTATATCGATTTAAAGTAAAAAAAAGAGTATATGAAATATTTTGACGAAAAAGCTCAACTATGTGGTAGTTTTTCATTTTTCTCAAAGCAAATCATACATTTCTTCAGCTAATGCATTTTTCATTCATAGTACTTAAGTATTGAATTATATCCCTTTCTTCTATACTACAATCTTTTTTTTGTTTCATTTAAATATACTTTTCCTGTAGTGGTTCATAGTATATATTGCACTCTTTACTTTTATTTTCCAAATGAATTCACCACTCATTGAATTATTTGTACTATTCTTAATGGTTTTCCTCTAGCCAGAAAATAAAATAAAAATCTTATTTAAAATATATATTCTTACAAGCCTGCAATCTCTGTCTGTCTATCTATCTGTCTCTCTCTCTCACAACACACACCCACACACACACACACACACACACACACACACACACACACACACATACACTTGAGAGGGTAGCATGTTCACAATTTTCAAATTTGTGCATGTGCATGAGTGTTTAAGTACACATGCCTGCATGTATCTGTGTAAGTGGAATCAAGAGGTCAAATGCAAGCATCTATCTAAAAAGCTTTTCATCTTTGCAAGATGCATTCATTTTACTAACTCAACCAGACCTTCAGAGTATAATTTGTCTCCTCATAGACCCTAATTTAGTAACTGTAATAAACTTCTTTGTTTAGCTGAGTGCTGAGGAAAACAGTGGAATGTAACCTTTTTTTTAATTCCTGTAATAAAATCCACTCACATCTTCAAGAGTACCATATTTACATTTTCATTCAATAACACAATTTAATATTAATAGTTTATTTTTCTGTTTTTAGAATATTTTGTTGATTTCCTCATGCTCAACTACATTAACTCTCTTAATTCTGTCCCACAGAAGCATGTAGTTTCCTTACCTAACTCACCTCTCCTGGTTGCAAAGAAGATTCTCTAAGACAATATCTATTGTTCACATTTCTGAGTCTGTCTCCAAACATCTGCTTAACAGTTCAGGCATGCTGGTGAGTGCTAAAGACAGTAGAGAAGCATCAACTATAGATAAATTCTAAATGGTCTTATTAAAAAAAAAAAAAAAAAAAAAAAAAAAAAAAACATGGAGCCAGATAAAGGGGTGAAAGCCTGAGAGAGATCAGAGAAGTACAAAGAGCCACAACTAACCTCATCTCACAAACTCTGCAGCTTCCAAATGAGAGATAATTCCTGTCTACCCATGCCTATATACCTTGCGATTCTGCATTTTCATTTGCTCTCTCTGTCCAGCTACATCACTTCTTTCCTCTTCCTGCCCAGGTCTGTCACTACTTGTCTGTCTATACAGGCCTACAGACCTCCATGGTTAACTAGTGTTGGAATTTAAGGCATGTGCCACCATACCTAGCTCTATTTCCAGTGTGGCCTTGAACTCACATAGATCCAGACAGATCCTGCCTGCCAAATGATAGGATTAAAGGCATGTGCTATCATTGCCTGACTTCTTAGTTTATTTATAATGGCTGTTCCTATTCCTCTGATCTCCAGGCAAGTTTTATTAAAGCACAAATAAAATATCACCACATTTCAGCATGAATAAAATATCACCACATTTCCCATTTTTTCTAATAAAAAAGTTAAAAAAATAAAAATGTTATAACTAAGAAAACCTATATACAATAAGTTTAATAACTATATACAATACATACAAGAAATAAATATAACAATAATGTCTAGTCCACTAGCATTTGACAAATTCAGAGACAATATTCCATTATTTATCCTATTTTTGGTGAGTCCAAATTGTACCTAATTCATTTTCTATCCCATCTTGTATTACCAACAGAAAACTGTCTTATGATGTCTCTCAATCTTACACACTTAACACTTCTTAGTGAGTTTCTTTTCTGAATTTCTTAACAAGGAACACTGTAACTATAACTATCTAATCTTCAACTCCCTCAGAGACCTGAAAAGGAAATAATATTACCTAGTAAAACAGGAAGTGTAAACAAGTGACTTCCAAGAAATGAGTTATGACAGAAACAGCCAACTGCCTAGACAGTCAACCGAGGTTTCTCTGCATGCTGGGGTATTATCTTCAGCCTACAGGCTTAGCATATCTGACAGACTCATTTGTGAAGCAGGATGTACACAAAGCCTACAGCTTGACTTCACATTTGGTGTGAGTATTCCATGTACCAGATAAACTTAAATTCCACCAGTGTCCTGTCATGATACAGGATTTTAAATTCTGGAAATTGCTGATGTTTTTGGAATTCAGCTTCCTATTCTTCTCGGCTTGTGGGTGGCTTAATCTCCTTTATTAAATGCCAGTCTACCACTGAGAGGTTAGACTCCATCAGCCTAGTTTCTCCTCCAAGAATAACTGCTCCAGCTACTGTTCCACTGCACACCAGGAGCCATCAGCCCACTGCCTGTTTAGCTGCATTTGAAGGAAGGGGCACTGTACCTCTTCCAGGTTGCAAAGCCACTTCAGCAATGGTGCCATATTGTCCTGGCTTCAGAGGATGCCTGTTGACAAAGCTGCAACTACAATTGTCTTGGCAAGGATTGGTAGTCCCTTGTTTTGTGTCCTGCTTATCCATTTTGGACAGCATATGGTCATTCTAGATTTTTGGAAGTTGCTTACAGTGCATTTCCTATTTACTTAGGTAATATTTTACCCTTCTGAGGTCTTTGATCTAGTTGAAGACTAGATAGTTACAATTATAATTTTCTTTGTTTATCATAAAAGATAAATTAGATATGAAATTTTAGACTCACAAATATAAGATAGAATATTTTCTTTTATTTTGTGAAATACACATAGGCTAGATATTGTAACTTGTAATTCTTGCTTGATAACTTTTCTATTATATGTAATTTTACTATGTTAAAGCTTTCCTTTTTGATTAGACAGAAAAGGGAAAGTGCTGTGGAATGTCGTTCTGTATGCTGTGAATGTGTGTTGCTCTGATTGATTGATAAATAAAATGCTGATTGGCCAGTAGCCAGGCAGGAAGTCAAGGCAGGATAAGCAGACAAGGAGAATTCTGGGAAGAGGAAGGCTGAGTCATGAGTCACCTACCAGACACAGAGGAAGCAAGACAACAAGGCAGAACTGAAAAAAAGGCACCAAGCCACATGGCTAAACATAGATAAGAATTATGGATTAATTTAAGTGTAAGAGCTAGTCAGTAATAAGTCTGAGCTAATGGCCACATAGTTCATAATTAATATAAGCCTCTGTATGTTTATTTGGGTCTGAGCAGCTGTGGACTGGACGGGAAACAGGAAAACTTCCAACTACAATCAACCTCACCTAGGAACTTTCTTCTTGAGTTAGGACATCTGAAATATATCCCAAAATTTTTAATTAGAATTTTTAATGATTATGTTTTTAATATAATAAAAGTTCATGATTCATAGGCCTTTAGCAGGAGTTGAGACAAAATTCCTTACAAAATTATAAAATATTTCAAATGATGTAGGGATCCTGGTCCTCCAGCTACCCACTACAGCAAGATGACCCCCCCCCAACCCAACACCTTTCTGTGTGTGTATCAGAGGACAACCTCAAGTGATGTCCTGCTGACATATTGTAGTGGTTTGAAAGAAAATGTCCCCCTAGGCTCATAGGGACTGGCACTATCGAGATGTGTGGCCAGTTTGGAATAGTTGTGGTGTTGTTGGAAGAAATGTCACTGGAGTGGGCTTTGAGGTCTCAGTCTCATCATGCTGCCTTCAGATCCAACTCCTTCTCCAGAACCATGTCAGCCACCTGACTCCATGCTTTCTGGCATGAAGATAATAAACTGAATCTCTGATATGTAAGCCAGCTGCATTTAATTGTTATATGAGTTGCCATGGTCATGGTGTCTCTTCATAGCAACAGAAACCTTAACTAAGACACACAATTTTCTTTTTCTTAAGTACTTTTTAAGGAAGATTTTATTATTGGCCAAGAACTTACAAGGAGGCTTGACTGGGTGACAAGTGAAGGCAAGGGAATAGTCCCTGTTCCTTTCTATCTCCTTAGATGATTCAACATGCTGTATAGAGACATGTACCAGATAATAGAGAATAGCTCTAAATATTCCCTTCTGTCTCCTTAGATGACTCAACACACTACACAGAGACATGTACCAGATAATAGAGAATAACTCTATTTCCTTTTTTCTCTTTAGATGACTCAGCACACCATATAGAGACATGTACCAGAAAATAGAGAATGTCTCTATTTTTTTTTTCTTTTCAAGAAAGTCCCTTATAATTCTGTATTTATCCTTCTGCTCAAATCAATAACAGTTGGTATATCTGAGAGTCAGCTTTTTCTCATGTCATTCTTGCATATTACTATGGTTGTGGCAAACATAGAATCCATGTGAATAAGTATACTGCTTTGTTGCATATAATCAAGTGATTCTATATCCTATTTCATAGATACTTAACCATGCTTATTGTTGCTTTATTCTCAGTGGCTAGACAATGGAGTCAGTCTTAATGTCTATCAATAGATTAATAAATAGTGAAAATATTACACTTTTTCATCTAAATATTTTCAACTCTAGAGAAAAAGAGATAATGAAATCCACAGGTAAATTTGTGTTACAAAAAAATAAGGCACAGAATGGAAATACTGTACATTCTGTCTTATATGTAGACTGTTGCTTCAAATCTTTTGATTTGTGTGTTCAATCAGTAGTACCTATAAAAGTAAGGGAACTAAGGAGGGCCATTGGGGTGAGGAAAGCCTTAAAGTTGTCAGGGTAGCAAAATATAGGTGATATGTTAACAGAGCCAATTTGTGGGCAAGGGGAATAGAAAATTTGAACAGTAATAGATTTGGGGCCTTGTGTAAAAGGAGGCAGGAAATGGTTAATCAAAACTAAATATGTATGCAAAAACCATACAGGAACTTACTACTTAGTAAACCAGATTTGAAATATAACTTAAAAAGGAGACTTAGAGGGAAGTTAGTCAGAATGTCTGAACAATGATTGTCTGAATACATAGAAGTTCTCTTTCAAAATATGTAAAAAAAAGTACCTATAATGCTGTAACTCTCAGCATATGATGCTTTTTAACTTGTTTGCTGTTTTGTTGTGTTTGCAAGGTTTCATTTTGTAACAAGCAGTAGTTAATGCAGAGACTCACATCTGGAAAAAGTGCTGAGAATCAGTAACATTGAGTACTAGACCACATATTATTCATGTGTATCAGTACTGGTTATACTTGATCAAGTACTCAGGGAACATCAGAGAAGAGTAATGCATTGAAAGAGTTCTGTGACATGGCATGTCAGTCTACAGTACAACATTTATTTGAAAAGCAGCATATTCACTCTGCACATGTTTGTAGCCTTGTTTACCTCATACAGTTAACGTCTCCCAGAATTCTGTAGCTGAAAGTTTTCCTGTATCCTGCCTGGTCCTCAGCCACTCAGATCCAAGTAAACACACAGAGGCTTATATTAATTAAAACTACTCAGCCATTAGCTCAGGCTTACAACTGATTAGGTCTTATACTTAAACTCAGCCCATTTCTGTTCATCTGTATGTTGCCATGTGTTCCTTGGCTTTACCTGTGTGCCATTACATGCTGCTCCCGGGACAGTGGGCTGGCATCTCCTGACTCAGCCTTCCTCTTCCCAGAATTTTCCTTGTCTGCTTATCCTGCCTGTACTTCCTGCCTGACTACACAAACATTATCCCACAGCAGAAGTCCATTCCAATATAACATTGTAAACAATGTATACAGTGTGAAGATATAGAATCTCATACACACACACACACACACACACACACACACACACACACACACTCATCTTTCCTCTTTGGGAGTATGTGTCACTCTTCCACAGGTTAATATTCACAGAGTCCATAGATAGTGTATGTTTTTGAGACATGAGCAGAGTATAGACCAAATTACAGTCTCTACCATGATTAGTGCACTGGTAACAGACTGTTAAGTCCAGTGCAGTTAGTAAAATGTCATTGGCTTCATTCTCAGTTCGGGTAATCAATAAACCACATTTCTCTCATTTATAATTTGATTCTCAATAATCTTTTTAATTATGATTTTATGATAAGGTCACAAAAATGATAATTAATACTCTACACTATGAAAAGAGAAAAGTAGGAATCATCAAAGTGATTCCACTCTGTTTTAAAATGATTTATTTTGTTATGATATTAAAAGAAGTTCTTAACTTTATTATGTGCTCTTTGATTTTCTTTATCTTTTTAAAGAGTGCCTTTCTTTTATTCTATTTGAATAAAGAAAATAAAATCTGACTTTGAGTCAGAAAGTGACAAATACTTCTCCTCATACATGAGATGATCAAAACCAAATATTTCCTCTGCGTCCCATGTACTTAGCTTCAGGGTAACTAGCACCGAAATTGCTGAGTCTCCCCAGAATTTTTTTGTCTTGACATCTGGCACATTCTCCCTGGCATGCCCCATTAAACAGGTAGATATGTTTAAGGAGAGATGTCAGCTGTGATTTAATGACTGGGTTTCTATCTTCCAGCATGTCCTGACAACTCATAAGTGCTTACAACTTAGACTTCATGCCTTTCAAAATGTATTTGTCTGTGACTAAATTATTTTGCAATTACATGGCTTCTATGAGCACAGGCTTTCTCTTGTTTCTGTTTGTTAGATAAGTTCTCTGACAACATCCTTAAAGAGAAAAGATAAAGAAAAGAGAACTACGAAGTCCAAGTGTATTTCAGTTATGCTTCCTAAATCTACCAACAGTGAATGGCATTATATTCTTATGTTTTTGTTTTGGCATCACTTTAAATATGTTAAAGAATTTACAGAAACACTGGGAGGAGTTTAACATTTTATATTTAGTGGTACTGTGATATTTTCTATTCTATTTATATTTTTTCAGTATAATTGCTTCAATTGAATCATTTTGCTTACTATACTTGGCCAATAAAGGCTCTGTAATTATATTAAATAATGTTTTAATTAAAAAAGTTGAATAAATCTAGCACATAAGTATAAATTATTCTAATAATCCTGTTAAGATTTTTATCATTAATATGTGCTTTAGAATGTAATGATCATTTAATAACTCTACTAAAATTTGAAATAAATAATGGACAGAAGCAAAACTATTATTTTGGTTCTAATGGAATAATATTTTTCTCATTATAATTAATGTTTAATGTTTTATTAATTTTAATTTTATTAAATAGTACAATAGATTTCACTTTTTAAAATGAATTACTCATTTTTGCACAAATTCTGAAAGAAAATACTAATTTAAGACAACATTTTGTTCACATGCAAAAAATAGTGATATTTAAAAACATGGATGATGACCTTTGCCTGGAGAAATCATAAGCCCTACAAATATTATTCTACTAAAGGAATATAGTCTTATGTTGCCTTCTGTATGCATATCCTTATTCCTTTAGACTAAAGCAGCTATTCTTGCTCCTCAGTGGTGGTTAATACAGAAAATTGAAATTCATCAAGATGCATAAAATTAGTGGCTTTGAATTTCTCAGTCTTGAGTTGAAGATGTCTGTCATATCCTGTCCTCCTCACTTCACATACTATATAGTTTTCAGAGACTAGGGGGCATAGTGGGACGAAAAGACTGAGTGGAGAGGAGGGAAGAGGAGGGCAAGGGAAGGAATACAGGAAATTACAGCTAAAAGTAATGAATAAATGAGAAGTCATAGAGAAACCTGCTACAGTAGAAACCTATTCATTGGATGTTTAGGAGAATTACCAAATAAAGGGAGACAAAGCCCCAGATCAATATCTCTTGCCCCAAAATGAAATCTCTAGTGCCTGATATGAATTAAATCTAATTAAAATATTAGTCAAAGGAGCCTTATGTTAGGAAAACCCCAAATAACTCAGGCTATGGCGAAGGCTGTGTGTTGCTTTATGCAAACAGACAGTAAAGACCTATTGCTGAAGACAACACCTGCATCTCTTACTGAACATGAAGGAGTTGACCTGGTGCCTAACTGAATCCTTTACCCTTACTGACTGCACTCTACCAGAGAAGAAAGAAAGCAGAGGAGCATGGCCAAGATCAACAAAACAAGTGACATCTTATTCAATTGAGGATGTTGGGTAAGGAGAACACTCATCCATTTCTATGTAATAGTGACCTGCCTGCGTGATACACAGCTGCAATAGAGTGGCAAAATTTGTGAGAATAACCAGCCACTGTTTTAAGACCCACTATGGGCCATGAAGCTGGTATTACACAGGCCATGAACCTAGAGAAAAGCGAACTCTTCTTTTCTGTTACAGAAAGTTAGTGTTGTAATTACTCATAATGACATGGTCCTATTCTCATAGATCAATCTCTCGTTCAGGTATCATCAGAGAAACTTGTACCTCCTATATATGGGAGCAAATACAGAGATCCACAGCAGGAAATGTGCAGAGAACTAGCAACTTAAAACACCACTCCTAAACGTAATGTCTCCATCAAACCTCTTCTGTAAGAGCCCCAAAACTTTGCAAAAGGAGAGGCCAATATAATGTAAGAGTCAGTGGTAATGGAAGACACCAAGAAAACAATACCTTCCAGCCACAACAGGACTAACACACATGAAATCACAGATATGATATGGTAACATGCAGGGAGCCTGCACAAGACAAGCCCCAGCACAGAGAAGGTGGAGTGAATATGAGCTCCTATCCCTAACCCAGATACTAGCTGTGACTGATAACCACTTGAAAAGGAAAAATTATTTTACTCCTATGCAATTTTATTGGAGATACAAACTATACTTAAGGGTAAGTCCAATACCTAGCCAGAGATGGCCAACTCAAAATGCACTCAATGGTACTTTTGAAGAAATATTTTTGTCCCATAATGCATTGTCTGGTTATTTGTTTACCAGACTGGTATTTTCCTTATATATTACAATTTCTGGGGAAAATTTTGTAGAAATTTAACATCATCAAAATTAATACTACAGACACCCTCGTTCAGTATATTTTCAAACGTAAGCACATACTCTACTTCAACACAAGGAGTTTGCAGCTTTTGTAAAAATAACATAGTAGTAGTAGTAGTGATTATTTAAACTGTAATGGTGCTTGTCAACAACATGCAGAGAAGTAAATTCACAAACGTGCTCTGACAGATCAGGGAGGCACTGGACTCACACAAGTGGAGAGTGTAATCTGCCTGGATTATGAGGGTTTGTGATATTTCTTTTCAGTTCATAGTTGTATTGTGAATGTGACCATAAGCTTGAGAGTGACAAGGACAGGATCAATTTCTATTAGTTATCCTAATGAAAACAGGATTAGCCAAAAGCTCCCCATATAATCAGCTAATTATTATTCCCAACTGTGGCAACAGAGCAGGTTAATTCTGGAGATGTATAGGTTTCAATGCACATCAATCAGATTAGTTCCACTAATTTAATTCATGAGCCATCTCTCAAAGTGGTGTACTAGTGGATGAGTTTGAAAAAATATTCAAATTCCTAGAAAGGTCATATAGTAAATAACATGAAATAAAAATAAAATTTTAAGTTTAATTTCTATTATTTTTGTTCTTTATGTAAATTAAAAAGCACAATAATTATTAATTATATAGTTGGTTATTGTCTATACTATTTCAAAGCACGGAACCAACTTTTCTATAAATAAAATATTTAAGAAACTTGCAGGCCCATGTGCTTACTTCTCTGGGGATTCAGACATACTGCAGAGCTGTGAATTTCAGTTTGACATTCATCTTCTAAGCCTCAGAATTTCACAATTGGAAGGTGTCTGTTTTTCAGCATTAAGGAAGATCTAGCCTTTTGTTTACTTTTAAAAATTGTCTAAATAAAAAAAAATGTGGAATTTCCCTCTTTGGTGTGCTTGACGAAATGATGTGATTATAAACAAATTATAATAAATAAAGCTAATGATAGGAAATCAATGATGACAGTTTGTAACTTCTGGGAACTTCATTTCTTTGATTTGTGGGCATCTTAGAGGTACTTCTCTTCATCTGATTCAGAGCATTTGATTAAGGGTCCACTGCTGCCATGCTTTCTGTGAGCTCCCTTAGGATTTCTTGGTGCTAAAAGTTGTTCTGTGTTAAAATTTAATGTAGAATACTGTAACAGCTAAAATACAGGAGTATGTTTGAAACTGAGTCGTAGGCCATTTACTTAAATAATTAATTTCCGTATTTTGGAGTAAGAATTTTCCAGATTAAAGTTTTCACTTTGATCATTACTTTTTCTTATATTGATTTGTGAAGATACTCATTAAATTCACTCTATATTTACATGTCAAAGATGCACTCCCAATAATTACAGGGTATACAATAATATAAACATAACTTTATTATAACTTTTCCTTTGCTTAAAGTTGGATAAAATATTGACTTTCCATATCACAATATGTTTACATATATACTGTCTTTCCTATTTTCTGAAACTGGGGATTTATGTCCTTGAACTATAACCCTTCATATCTCCCAATCTCATCTCCCAATCTCATCTCCCAATCTCATCCTTACCAGGAAAATGTTTTTCTTATGTGTCATTCAGGGTAGAGTCCTTCATAGACATTTGTTCCTGATTGAGCAGATCTCATGTCATATACCTTGACATTTCAGAAGTAGTCATGTTCCCTTGTGGTAACATCACAACATAATATTTATTCTATCAAAATTTAGAATACTAGATGGTGGATTTCTTGTATTTTCTCTGTTCACATGAAATAATGAGTGAAAAAAGGGGGATAGACAGCTTAGCCTGTCAATTAACCAAAACCGAAGAAACCAAGAAGCAAAACGCTAAAACCTTCTGTGTGTTTTTTCTAACCTTAGGAACTGTGTAAAACTAGGTAAGTTATTTAATATTTTTTTCTTCTGTCTCTTCACATTCTAAAATTAATGTATAGAACTTTAAAAGCATTAACATCCAATCAAAACTTTAAAGTATAATAAATAACCTTGTAAAATAATATAATACAGCCTACCCTATTTTCCAGTTTGCAGCAGGCAGTTTCATTCTTATTCAGTTTCTTCTCTCATATGATACTTCCTACCCGGAGTTTTTTCTCCCTCCACTCCTTCCAGATATCACCCACCTCACCTCTCTTCCAGATCCGCTCTCCCTCTGTTTCCTCTTGCCAAAAGAGCAGGTCTCTGAGATGTGACAGTCAAACAGACAAAACTGGATACAAAAAGACAAGGCAAAAGCCCTCATATTGAAGCTGGACAAGGCAACCCAACAGGTGAAAAAGAGTCCAAAGAGCAGGCAAAGGAGTCAGACCTACACTTGCTCCATTTTAAACAAAAATATATTCAATTAAAAAATATTCATTGATGCCAAAGTCTGTGTGCTATTTTGAACAACAAACTATGGTGATATTTTATTTGTATTAAAATGTTATTTGTATGTTAATAAATAAAGTTGCCCGGAGGTCAGAGCTATTAGCAAGCCATAGGAAAGCAGGGCAGTGGTGGCATACACTTGTCATCCCAGCACTTGGTAGGCAGAGCTGGGTAAGTTTGTGTGTTCAGGGATACAGCCATTATTGGATACACATGCCTTTAATCTCAATACCAATCATGGAAAACCTGGAGGCCTATACAGACAGGCCGTGAGGAGGCGGTCATGTGTTTGGATTTACAACCAATGAGAAGGCAGAACAGGAACTCTATATAAAGACTTCAACACAGGGTTAGCTCTGGTTCACAGAGGTAGGACCACTGCAGGAGGAAGGGTAAGGTTTTAGCTCTTAGCTCTAACCTCTTGGCTTTCTTCTTTGCATTGGTTCTGTGTTTCTTATTTAATAAGAAGGTTGGTTACATCTACAAATGGCGTCCAATGTGGTGGCAAGAGTTTCCACTTAAAAACTGAGAAAAAAAGATTCTAAAATGGAGCTAAAAACAGCTTCCTAATTGTCTCTCTCAAGTGAGCGGCAGCTGCCGGTTTGAGCTACTTGTGGGTTCCTAGCTGCGCGCTCGAGATGCAGTATGGTGGGAATGAGGCCTCTGTAAGTGGCACATTAAGCTGCATGGTGGATTTAGACTTTGCTAGTACAAAACAAAAAAAAAAGAGGTTTCTGGGCTACACGCTGCTTGGCTAAAAGCATAGACCCACAATAGCTCCCAGAGCTGTAGGAAAATGTACTATTGCCATGTTGGGAAGCTGAGGTGGGTGGAGCCAACAGCCACAGCTACTGCAGTTTAAAGATTCACAATAAGACAGATTCAGATGTAATAGTTTACAATGTGTGTAAAATATACGTAGGCTTGAGAGAGACAAAAAAAGGTGATATATACAGTTATATAAACAAATACATAGTTTTAAAAAATAAAGTCTTTAAAGAAACAGTAAAGTTAATATAAAAAATAAGCCACGTGAAGATGAATATTACCCAGAGAATCTGGATTGTGTTGTCTTTGGGATTTTTAACTGCAGAAAAATATTTGATTGTAAAAGCTGTTGAGTTATGCCAAAATGTATATTTTAAAGATACCTTGACTTCAAAATTTGGATGTAAGAATGTGATGCCTTGGCAAGAAGTCTCTGCTTTTGTTCCCACAGAAAGCCAGAGGCTATGGATTTGTTCCAGATTAAGATACATCAGGTTTGTCCAGCCAAGACCCCTGAAAGGTCTTCGATGACACCAAGGCCCAGATGATCCAACATCCAGAACCATTTGAAGGCAACTGGCTCAGACAATACAGCCTCATGGACTATTCCATAATCCTAAAATTTTCTTTGTGTCCCCATAAGATACAGCACCCCCTTCCAGCAGGAAGTAGTGCCCAAATTCCCAAATTATATGTAATTTTACTTTGTTAAGGTTAAAAACCTTCCTTTTTGAAAAAAAAAATAGAGGAAGTGCTGTGGGATGTTCTGTATGGCAAATGTGTTGCTGATTGGTCAATAAAACACTGATTGGCCGTTGGCTAGGCAGGAAGTATAGGCGGGACAAGGAGGAGAATAAAGCTGGGAAGTGGAAGGCTGAGTCAGAGAGACACTGCCAGCTGCCATGATAACAAGCAGCATGTGAAGATGCTGGTGAGCCATGAGCCACTTGGCAAGGTATAGATTTATGGAAATGGATTAATTTAAGCTATAAGAACAGTTAGCAAGAAGCCTGCCATGGCCATACAGTTTGTAACCAATATAAGTCTCTGTGTTTATTTGGTTGGGTCTGAGAGGCTGTTGGACTAGCAGGTGAGAGAGATTTGTCCTGACTGTGGGCCAGGCAGGAAAACTCAACCAATGAGAAGACAGAACAGGAACTCTATATAAAGACTTTAACACAGGGGTAGCTCTGGTTTGGAGAGGTAGGACTACTGCAGGAGGAAGGGTAAGGTTTTAGCACTTAGCTCTGACCTCTTGGCTTTCTTCTTTGCATTGGTTCTGTGTTTCTTATTTAATAAGGAGGTTGGTTACATCTACAACAAACTGAGGAAACAAATTTGATTCTAGTTCATAATTACTCTGCGAAAATTTGTCAGAAATGGTCAACTGAGTCCCCAAATTTTAAACACATAACTAAGTAATAATTATTATTCTCTTTATATAAAACAAAACAGAACAAGAATTTGTGGCTGAATCCTCTAATGGACTGACAATGTCTCTTCATGGGAAAAACATAATGTGAATGTAATCTCCACTTTTTCAATGAATATGCAATGCTGTGTAATCTACAGAAATTTGATATTTTTCAGAAGGAACATTTTATTCAGTCACATAATAGTTTATATTTTACCCTATAACCTGCATCATATTTCTCTAGGAATAGCCATCAGGAATACTGCCAGAAATATTTATAATATTTTAAATAAATGAAAGATTTAGTTTTATTCACAAGTTCTAGAATTTTCTTCACAAGTTCATGTTTTGTGTGTGTATGTGCATTCATGTGTATACAAAAGCATATGCTCAGTTATGCATGCCCAGGTGTTCCATGCTTTCATGTAGAAGCCAGAGTGCAATATCAGGTGTTGTTCCTCAGACACTATCTACTGTGATTACTGGCATAGAATCTCTCACTGGCACAGAATTTGCTAATTAGGCTGAGCCTGCTGGTTGGCGATCTGAAGGGATCTACTTGTATCTGTCTCCCTAGCAAGGGGCTACAGCAAACCAAATCCGGCTTTCCGTTTTGTTCTTTGGATCAAACTCAAGTTCTCACACTTGCAAAGATAAGCACTGACTGAGATATCACTTAATCCTTCCATCATGTTGTTACTTAAAATAGCCACATTCTATTCTACTATTTTACAAAAAACAAACATACAATAATCCCTGTAGGCTCGCGCCCAACGGGGGTGGGTGGGCACTAGAAAGTAATTGTTTCAGTTTCCATATAAAAGTGTAGTAGCTCTGGCAAAGTGTTGCTTCATGGGTGTACGTTAGTTGACAGTATGTTGCCAGTTTCAGGTACCTTTTATTCAGCTTTGTAACTCAAAAATATTGATAAGGGCCTTGATAGGCATTTAGAGAGTCATATTCATAGTGTTAATTTGCAGGAGTTGAATAAGTTGACCTCTGACAAGTAATGATGTTTTATTGGGAATAAGGAGAAAGAATGAGAACTAGAACAAATTAGAAAAAGAAAAATAATCTTGTTCACATAAACTCACATGACAATACATAATGACAATACATCGGAGGTGTTAACTACATCCTGGTTATGGACACAAGAGGAAGGGAAAGAATGAGTCCAATGCCAGTAGGAAAACTGTTTCCCTGCCAGTCTTTTAATAGTGCTATCAGAATGAGGGATTTTTTTTTTGTGTGTGTGTGTATAAGTAAATACCGTTCCCATAACTCTTGTATCTTATATGAACTAGATTCTTTACCAAAAGCATTCCATTTACTAACAGATTTTTGCTCTAAAGGTAATAGTAAAACAAAAAAAAAATATAATCTGGAACGGATAGATGGCAGATATTTGAAGAGTAAATGAAAATGAAAAATGAATCTGAGAGAAAAATACAAAATTAAGAAAACCCAATAGAGTTATATACATAGCTGAGAACACACTTGATTTATACAGAAAGCCATTCAATTAGAATTCAAAGGACATGCACATGAATGTGAACATATAGCAGTACAACTCTACTGTTACTTACATTATACATATATCAGTAATAATATTCATGCCTTTCTATACTTTATAAGTTGTAAAATATTCATACATGATGCCCAAACCATTAAGTATCAGTTTGCATCTGATCAGTATGTAATAGAGGGTTCTCTCTGTCTCCATGTACTTACTCTGAGTATGCTGGTCTGAAATTTCAACAACATAGTAGGGGTATAGTGTTGAAATAAACCCCAATACACATTTGGTTTACCAAGTTTGATTTTGATAGATTTTTTTGGTTTGTCCATTCATTATGTGGAATAAGTAGATATTTGTTCATGTATTCTCAAGAAAAATCACAAAAAATCTAATACATTATTTTCTTAATATGTATTGTTATTCTACTCTGTATATTCACTGTATCATCCTAAATTTATGGTGTATTTACACTTTTATAAAAGACTGATGAAGTCTTCAGCAGTATGCATGAACTACATACTCTTCTCTATGTTTCTCATTGTTAAGGAAACTTAAAAAAAAAAAACAATTGTGACTGGTTCCCCAATAGTACAATTCAACAGAAAATACACAGCTATCAAGGACTCTATAATTATCAAAGGAAGATTCAAGCTGATATTCTTAGTATATCAAACCAGGAATATTAAGCAGTTAACAAAGAGACTCTTGGGCCATCTGTCTAAAAAAACCAGCTATAGAATGGTGAATTCTTGAACTACATGTTTTAGAAAGAGACATTTATAGATATAAATTATAAATTATACTTCAAAGCAAGGACTAATTAGTGATAAGCTACAAAAAGCTAATTTAATAAGTGACAGGATGAAATAGTTGCATGTGCGACATTTCAAAGCAGCAATACGTAGGAAGTTTCAAAGCATTTATTTTAATGATTCATGCTTCAGTTGTTCAATCCACTTTGGGAGAAGCAAGCTTCATGCAAAATGAAAATAGGAATTTTTTTTCTAGTAACCTTATAGAGGATTAAGTAACTTAATCTAAGTAGCACCTTTTTAAAATACTTAGCAGGTTTTCAAAGAAAGCCTAAAATTATACATGTGTATATTGTGCTTGTATTGCTTTATGCCACTTCAACATATAAATCCTCATGTTTGTGCAATATATTTTAATGTATGCAGTTAGTTCTTATGTAGTTTTTATCTAACTATACCAGCAGAAACAAGTCGCAGCTGAGTTTAATCATGCCAAATAACTTATCAAAGGTCGCAACAAATCCAATCTAATTACGCTACATAACTACTCTAAGTCAACCTAGGTTATCTTTGAAGAGTGTTTCACGTGAATGTAAACATGCCCTTTAGACAGTGAGGTTTAGTATGAGTTTTCTGTTAGCTGCGGTTACAAATACAGTGTTTTCTCCTTATGAATATATGTTACTTCAATGTCAAATTTAGTTTAAATGTAATGAGTTTGTTTTACAACTTACCAATTACTGATGACAGTAAAGGTATCAACGGGTAATGCAACTAAAATTTGTGAACATAAAAATACTGGTCATAGAAAACAGTAAAACAAAATAAATCGAAACATAAGAAAGAAGCATTGGGACAAGTTAAAATCATGAATACTTTAATTTCTCTGAAATAAATGACATTAGAATAATATAATAACTGATTAAATGGGAAAGATTAATTCACATAATTTTTAAAGTGCATTTTTAATTTTAATAGTAGTTAGCACATCAATCATATCTCATTTCCAGTGCGCAGCTAGAATAACATAACTAAATCAAAACAATAGATTTATTTATGGACATGGATATTGGAAAAATTGTTTACATAATGAGAATTGCTTTTGCTGACATATTTTAATTTCAAGTTTAAACTAAGAGGTGATCTTTCTCTCTCTCTCTATCTCCTATTGATAATGTATAATCTTGTGTCAAGGGGTAGAAGTAAACTAGGCAATGTGATGAGTACCCCCTTTTTCGAGTAACAGGGTCACCTATGACTTCATTGGCTTCAGTAGAAGATCAAGTAGCAGAAGGTCCTTTCCTTGTGCATTGCAGCCCTCCAAGGCAAGGTCAAGATTCAGAAGCTTCTGATTTAGGATTGGAGCACTGGTAGTTGCCAGGATTTCCCAGCTAAATCTCCAAACAAGAATTGCATATGAAAGAGAGGGGATTTGCTTTGAATGAAAAGCTCAGATAGTTCCTCTGAGGGGGGAAAAGGACAGAGAGAGAGAGAGAGAGAGAGAGAGAGAGAGAGAGAGAGAGAGAGAGAGAGAGAGAGAGTTTTTCAGAAGATCAGAAACCGAACAAGCAATAGCAAAGACATATGTTTTATGGCTGTAAAGAGAGAACTGATCTCATTAAAACAACAAAGGCAGGACAGTTAGATGGGACAGGACACAGCACAGTCTGATATCCCCCAAATAGATGAGCTGATATAAAGAAAGATGAAACGGATTTTGAAGCTTTTATATAACAAAGACTGACCAGCCAAAAGACGATGACTGTCTGTAGTTGGAATAGATGCAGATTACTATGGAAACAAGGCAAACAAAACAAAGATAAGATTTTACATCAGAGTCCTTGATCTTAATGGGAACATCTAAGAACAGTGACATTAAAAAAGGAAAAAAAATGTACATAGCTGTGATTTTGTTTTCTATATTAGAGCTATATATGTGTGATGCAGTAAGGTTTATGAAGACATACAAATGTGCCAATTGTGATGAATTCTGTGGCACCTCTCTTTTTGGATTCTGTAAAGATCATCAAAACATATGGAGCCAGACAGTTTGCATTCCTAGAGTTCATCAGAATTAGAAAACAGAAAACAAAAAACAGAACAGATTGTAGATGAGAAGACAAAATAACTGGTTATCTCATAAAATTTCCTTACAGACCAAGGTGCTATGCAATTTATCTTCAAGTTAAGTACCCAGCCTTCTTGATAAAATCAAATGCTTACTCACATTTTTAGGATAGTATAGACATTGTGGTCTAAACATTAAAATATTCAATATTCTTTCAAATAACTGTGGCCCAATAAAAATAACGGAGATCATTTCTAAATGAGCTTGTTGCATTCTTGAGTATTGTCAGTGTCATGGAGATCATTCCTCTCAGTTTTGATTTTATTTATTAAATTGTTCAACATGCCTTTATGCTCCTATGGGTTAAGATAACTCTACTCTAATTTAAACTATAAATATAATATTTTCATAAAATGGTGATACTTTGTTATTGTTTCAAACTAAAACATGGTGGTTTCCATTATACATTTTTTTGTTTTTGCTTAATAGACTAGAATAAAGATAATATGAAATGGCTCAGGCTCTCCAGTTATATCTTCTTTGTATGTTGAAGCATGGGAGTATTTAAGTCTCTTAATAACAAGCATTTGGTCTCCAGTTCCTAAGTATAATAAAACATTATGCATCAGAGAATTTTACCCTGAAATCTATCTCAGATTAGTAAAGAGCCCAAACTGAAGGGGAACCTTCACTGAAGAACAGCATATGAATTTGTAAATGTGAAGGTATCAATAGAGCATGACTTGCTATGGAAACTACTATCCGCTCAAGACCATATGTAATTGAAAACATATGTGACCATTTTGTATTAAAGGAATTCTAAGAGACATTAAGCAGTCACAGTTACTCATTGGTATTGACAGAAACTGATTATTTTACTATCTTTCTAGGAAAACTTTATTATGAATTTTCATCCATGTGTAATTATAGAGCTGATATTCTCCAAACTCATTTTATAATGAGACAATTCTCAATATTCCCATTATAATACAGAAATAACACTTCTAATTTAGATGGTTATTCTTGTAACAAACTAAGATAATTTTATTGTCCAATGTCCCTACCTTAGATCCAAAGAAATAACCAATATTATACCCAAATTGCCTTATCAATTCCACTCTAACCTACATGTCACCAATAAATTAATCATTGAAAAATACAAAGTAATACCAAGTTTTTACTGTAGTGTTTGTGAATTATTCCTATCTCTACACTGAGTATCCCTCAACAATGATCTTCCATCTAGTGGAATTCATAATCATAGACTACACCACTCTAACAGAAACGTTTGCTCTGACCATCAGCAGCTCACTAGTCAGTTATCTCTTGTTAATTACTATTGACAAAAACAATAGTAACCCAAGACAAGACAGGAGATACATATCCGTTTAGGATAGTAATTTATGAAAACATATATAATAATTTAAATTTAAACCTGTATAAATTTAAAACTATATTATATAATATAAACTTGTATAAATTGTATGTGCATATTATATACACATATACATATTCACTTATAAATGTATACATATATAGACACATATAAACTTAGACAAGTTTATTTAACATATAATGGTATATAACATATAATATTCATATGTGCCTATAGAAACCAGTGTTTCTATAGTCTATGTGAAAGCAAGTAGCTTATAAGTTCCATGCTGAAAAACACTGTACCTTTTTCTGCAAACACGGTGTCTTCCAGGAAATCTGTTGCAACCATTCTTAAGCACCTAGAATGACCTTTTATCCACATACCTGATTATTATCAAAATACCTGAATATTGTTGTTGGTTTTGGTTAGAATAGCATGAAGGCCATATATTTGATTTGAAGAATGTCTCTAATGAATCACCACATCAAACCTATCCCAAAATAATATAATTGCTCTCTCAAAATTCTAAAGATTAAAAGCCTGAAATCAAGAACAGAAAAAGGCCGTGTAATCACACCAAGACTATTTTAATTGCTAGAAATTCCTGGTGTTTCTTTCTGGGACTTAATAATACCATTTCCTGTTCCTTATGGCTTCTGATTTCATATGAAATTCTTTTCTGTGAATGTGTTTTGTTATGATGCCTCGACTTCATTTTAATGACATTCATTGTGTTATATTAAAAAAACAGTTGACTCTAGGGAGCTTAATTAAATTTCCTTTTCATATATATGCATTCATAGACATATAGTCATAGTTTTCAAATACTGAAGATTATGAATGCAACAGATTTGATGGGAAACTGCAAAATACAAGAGTCACCTTGCCACAAATATGATACAAAATATTTTAATTCTAGAAACATAAAACCTGAAATAGCTCAGTAGTTCATATTTTCTATTACTGTCTTAATATTATTTTCTACAATAGTTTTAAGTTATAAAATTTTCAATTGAAGAGTAAGACCATTTAAACATTAGATCTTCAATCCTTGGCAAACTATACTTTAGCTTTTTTTGTTTTTGTTTTTGTTTTGTTTGTTTGTTTGTTTTTTTGAGACAGGGTTTTTCTGTGTAGCTTTGAGCCTTTTCCTGTAACTCACTTGGTAGCCCAGGCTGGCCTCGAACTCACAGAGATCCGCCTAGCTCTGCCTCACAAGTGCTGGAATTAAAGGCGTGTGCTTTTTTAACATACTAAAATATTAAGTGGTGTTAAGAAAGCATCTGTTTAAGAAAAATAAGTAAATAAAAACACCACAAACAAATAAATACCAAAGGTCATTAAGCCTAATATTTGTACTTAATTCTTTTGATCTTCTTTATTTTAATTTCTAAAAATTATAATTATTTACTTCTTGTCTGAATCAAATTCAGGTGAAACACATCATTATAATTAGGAAGTTTCATAGCACAAAAGTAACATTCTAAACTTGAGATTATATTGATCACCCAAACAAGAAACCAAACAGTCTCATTAATAAGTTGCTATCTTGGCACCTGTGATAGAAGTTATTGGCGTTATCTTGATTTAAGCTTCACTTCACGTAAGTACTCACTAACATCTGCAAAGTTCAGACTTAATTAGAAAGTGTTGCTAGTGAAGTGTGATCCCAGGCCTTGCCCTATATATTTTCTAGACAGAAGTCATTTCAAATTCACTTGTGATCCAAGTATGTTGGCACTTAACCTGTAATCCAAGGATGCAGCCAGCTGAGGCAGGAAGATCTAGAGTTCAAGCCAAGCCTGGGGTAATAGAGCAAAATCTTTTTTTTTATTTTACATCCAGACCACAGTTTCTTCCCCCTTCTCCCCTCCCACCCCCTCCCACACTTCTACTTCTTCCTCCCTCAATCCACTCCTCCTCTGTTGCTGTTCAGAAAAGGGGAGGCCTAGGTATCACCAAGGCATAGCATAGCAAGTTGAGGTCGAGACTAAGCACCTCCCCTTTTATTGAGGTTCGGTAACGGAATCCAGTATGAGGAATAGGTTCCCAAGAGCCAACTATAGCCTTAGGGACAGCCCCTGCTTCCAGTTAGGAGTCTCACAAGGAGACCAAGCTACACAACTGTCAGATAGCCTGGGTCAGTCCTATGCATGCTCCCTAGGTGATGGTTGAGACTCTGTGAGTTCTTATGAGCAAGTTAGTTGTTTCTGTGGGTTTCCTTATAATGTTCTTTACACTTCTGACTCCTATAATTCTTCCTCCCTCTCTTCTGCAGGGTTCTATTTACTTAAAGCAGGAGAAAAAAAGCACTGAGTTTATCTAATGTTCATTTACATTTTTTTCAACATAATATTTTTATTGATTATTTGGAAATTTAACCTCATGCACCCTGATCACACACACTTCCCATTCCTCCTAGCCTACCCACCCCCCAAAAAGAACAAAAGAACAAATCCAATTTATGTTGCCAATATACTCACTGTAGCTCCTCAAGGGAAACTGAGTCCTTCCCTACCTCCACTCTTGCCAACAGCCATCAACCGTGGAGTGCTAAACTCCAGCATCCTTATCACAGTTTTTAGGAGTTCCCTTTCACGGCTTTCTGTCTATACTTTTATTTTTATGGGGGTGGGTTAGGTGTAGAGTGGATGGGGTGGAGGTTTTGTCACAGTCCTCTGTGTCCCTCTTTCTCAAATATGAGTCTACTGTCATTGACACCAATACAAAGGGAGATTCCTTGCCCTTTACACTCAGGAGGAGCATGGATCATGGATTTCCACATAGTTTCTGGAGACAACATGGACCACAAATATCCCCATGGTCTAAGGTGTCAGCATATGCCACAAATCTTTTGGTCTTTAATGAGAGTACAAGCCAACAACATCAACAGAGTCCCCTACCAAAGCACAGGGTTTAGATACCATCATGGCCCTCAGTGGCAGCACAAGCCTAGGACATCAACATGGCCTCCTCTGGTGCTACACAAGCCACCAACACAATATGGTTCCCAGTGACAGCAAAGTTCATGGACATCAACACTGCTTCTGGTAGTGGCACAGACCAAGGACATCCATATGGCCTTTGGTGGCAATTGCTATAGTAGTTTTATGCTTAGCAATTATTAAATTGTAAGACTTCGATTTAAGAAGTCCTATATTTTGTTTACCTCGAAAATTCTAAAAACAAGAAAGAAATTTAAAAAATTGGTCATTAACCTTCCCTTTCACCTGTGTGTGTGTATGTGTGTATGTGTGGTTTTTCAGGAATGTCACACAAACACATTGTCCTCTATTTCTTGGGAGGCAGCAAAGAGGTTTGAGAAAAATGTGTGTCTTGGGATAAAATTCTATGCAGAGAAGTTACTGTATAAATTAATGTTGAATGAATATGTTAGTTCTCAAATGCCTACTTTATTAAAGAATTTATAGTGATGAGTATTGGCTAGGGAGCCACAACATTTAGTATTCCATTGATCTAAAGATCAAATAGCCTTTGAAGTAATAGGACACAAATCAGTGGTTATTATTTACTTGCCCACAAGCTCTCAGTTTCAATACAGATGCAGTTACATATTGTCCCAGTTTGGTTTTGTCAACTTGACACAAGCTAGGGTTATCTACAAAGAGATTTCTCAACTGAGAAAAATAAGTGACTTTTCTTTATCTTATTTGAACATCATCAATTATCATATCTTGTTTATCTCTAAGCTGTGTTATTTTTGTTAACAGGAAACTGTTATTTTGTTAATAGGAAACTTTATCATTGTTTCAATACATTCTCTACCCGATGCCATTATATTTTCCCATTGGCCATTCTTAATCATATATCATACATTGTTAACTAAACCTACCATTAAAAGTCTGGATATTTCCAAGAAATTAAAGAATTTTAATTCCTTAAGTTTCCTTCTTCTCTTCTATCTTGGGCTCCTCTCTCCACACCTTGATCTTCCTCTTTCTCTTCTCCTTTTTATCTTCTTTTTCTTTATCCACTTTTCTATTTCCCTCTTTCCTGTTCCTCTTTTTTCTTCTCTTCATTCTGTTCTTCTTCCTTCTTTACTTCCCATCCTGCCTTGTGTGTTTTGGCAATTGAGTTAGTCTATCATCTAGCCTTGCATGGTCTAAAACTCCTCAGCATCCAGCTTCATTTACCAACAGCTGAGCTGAGAATATAGGAATGTGAATCCATACCAATTCTCTTCTCACATTTTTTGTTATTAGCCATTTTACTAAACTTCTATAATAATTCACTATGAGCATGTGACTTGTTTTTATTGCACCTAGTTATACATATTCCAAATACATTTTCATAGTCTGTTGGAGGAGAATGTTGTTTACTTCTGAATAAACTCCTCCATACATACATACATACATACATACATATATATATAATATATATCATAAAGTAATATCATATTTAAACCTATTTAAACTATCTGTGGGTGGTATGTAGAGTGAGTAGAAAAGTTCTTAATAAAGAAAAATGAAAAAACTATTTAAACAATATTAATGAACTAGAATCCTCCTTTACTTTTGAGAGTAATTTACTAATTTAAACTAATTCTAACTTATACATTTTATTTTATGTATATCCTGTTTGTTTTACTAGTGCTTTTGTTTTTGAACTGCAACTTTCATGCATAACAATATTTGCCTTTGATATTCCATCACTCACATTTTCTGTAGATGAAGTAAAATTTCTATAATGGGGATTCATTTATTTTATAAAAAGTAGCATATTTGACCATTTGAAATTACTGATATTTATTTGCACATTCTAAACTTTAGAAGTATATCTATAATAAGAAGCCATCATAATTTTTATTGTTGTCATCATTTAGTTTTCTCCAATTAAAAACCTTTCAAATTGTTCAAATTATTTCATTTTGTACTATAAAATCTTCTCATAAGGCAAATCCAACATTCTTTATTGAGAGTTTGAATGAATTAGAGATGCAAATTATACAGTAATATTGACAGGTTTATTTTTCATTCAGATTGCATCTCATTTCCAGTATTGAAGACATCTCCATTTTTCTGTTTTCCTAAACAGAGTATAATGGGGACTGAGAGATCATTCATCTGTTAAGAGCATTGGCTCCTCTTCAAGAGTATCTGAGTCCAATTTCCAGCATCCTCGAGTGTGCTTGAAACCATCTAAAATTCCAGTTCCGGGTAATCTGATGGACTTTCTGTCTTCTTTGGGCACAGGCTATCATGTAGTGTAAAGAGATACAGGCAAGGAAAATATTCATACACACACAAATAATAATCAATTTTTAAAAAGAAAGAATAATTCCAAAGGTCTGTATAGACACTAACAAACAAAGGGAAAAGAAATTGATACCATTATATGATGTTGATAAAACTATATCAGACCAAATGGAATGAATCTCAGAGACAAAAAGAGAATTTTTTAATAATAGTTTGACGAATGTCATTTGTAAATCTTCACAAATTTTGAGTGTTACTTCCAATCACTGTAACAGAGTTAAGTGGTTTTGATCATATGGAGAATAATGAGAACATGGGTAAAAATCTTAATACTGTCAGTCTTTAATTCCACCCTAGATTAAGATGAATAATACAAGATAATTGACCTGTTATTCTTCATCTCTGATTGCATGGCAAAGTCTGATTAGATGACTGTAGCAGAATGCCTAATGGTTATGAGTCTTTAAAGGGCATTTGGTGACAGACCCAGCAGATAATCCTCCCTTGACACAGGAAAAAAAGTGCTAATTAGCCATTGTGAGGAAAGCTACTAGAGTTTCACTTTGTAATTAAACGTCTTAAAAGAGAATTTTAGCTTTTTTTTTTTATGTTTTCAGATGACTTTCTTGAATAGCTGCTTTGGTTCAGAAAAGTATAAGCTGTGAGTAATGGGTCTCTGATGTGACCCAGATAGAAAATGGACAAATCTTAAAGGTTTGTTTACTATGGGATGCTAATATTCATCCTCAAAATCAAGTACAGAAATAAATTGTATATTTTCTTTTTTTCTGTTTTCCTAATTAGAGTGCCAATTGCATAGAGCAATATAAGGCTGACCCAGGGGTTGACCCTGTCAGATTCTTTATAATTCAGCCTCACTGTAATTGATGGAATCATGGATTTCTTTATCAAAGAGTAGAAACCTAAAGAGAGAGTTTCTCAACTTACCTTGGGCATCTAATGATGAAGCAGATTTTCATGGTAGAATTTTCCAATGTTATCTCCCTAATAAAGCTGCCATAAGTGAATGCTACTACATTGCAAAATCACTGCGTCTATCCATTAAGAGCAACGTAACATCATTTCCCACATGACACTTCTAACCTGCACTGAGGTTCAAAACAAAAGTGTACCTATTTATCATCACTATGCTACTGTTTGATCTTTTTCCATTATTAAGAGAGATTCTCCTATCCCTGTCATATTTGATACTAAGTGTCTTTTTTTTTTTTTTTTTTTTTTTGGTTTTTTGAGACAGGGTTTCTCTGTGTAGCTTTGCGCCTTTCCTGGGACTCACTTGGTAGCCCAGGTTGGCCTCGAACTCACAGAGATCCACCTGGCTCTGCCTCCCGAGTGCTGGGATTAAAGGCGTGCACCACCACCGCCCGGCAATTTGTTTTTTTTTTTTTTTTTTTTTTTTTTTTTGGTTTTAAGTGTCTTTATTATCATTCTTCTTTCCTTAGTCACTCTGTAATAAATTATTTGAATTAAAACACAATTCTTAGTACCATTTGTCAAATCTTCATGCATAATCTCAGTGAAACACCTCTATTTTTTATCACTGTCTTTAGTTGTGTGTTCTTATTATAGCACTATTGATATAACAGAGACACATAGCCATCTATAATACTGAACAGATTTTAAATCTCAATTATGTATTTAACTTTCATGACAGTGTCAGTTAGCATGACTACTAATAATGGAGAGTAGGAATGGTGTATCCAGGTGATTAAATCACTTACTACTCCATTATTCTGTTTCATTTGAGTCTTCACATGGCTTTATGGGAAAGGAGAAAGAGAAGAAAGTAGGATCTCTTGCTAAACTGTTTTCTACAATCCTTGATGGCTTGCCCATGCCCAGGTTCTCTTTACAACTGCATGTTTTCATCTTCATTGTTTCATATGTCATGTGATTATCCACAATAGTTCCATGACCCAGGAGTCATTTTCAGATGTGATCTCCCCCTTTGTATTTCTGGAATTCCGTAGAAGTGACCTATTGTTTTTGTTTAAAAAAAAAAATGCTAAGTAACCTTTCCCAGCACATATACATATTCAGAAAACAAAAATAAAAACACATATTCTTATCGAGCCAAATAGCTCTTATTTATTAATACTTTATTTCCTTCATTGATGTCTCTATTTGAAGTAATTTTTTTTTAATTTTTATTTATTTATTTTTAATATTTCTTTGTTGTATCCTTGTTTGGTTTGGGAATCAGGGTAATTGTAGCCTCATAGAAGGAGTTTGGTAATGTTCCTTCTGTTTCTATTGTATGGAACAATTTAGAGAGTATTGGTATTAACTCTTCTTTGAAGATCTGGTAGAATTCTGCACTGAAACCATCTGGTCCTGGGCTTTTTTTGGTTGGGAGACTTTTAATGACTGTTTCTATTTCGTTAGGGGTTATTGGACTATTTAAATAGTTTATCTGGTCTTGATTTAATTTAGGTATGTGGTACCTATCCAGAAAATTATCCATTTCTTTTAGGTTTTCCAGTTTTGTGGAATAGAGGTTTTTGAAGTATGACCTGATGATTCTCTGGATTTCCTCAATGTCTGTTGTTATGTCCCCCTTTTCATTTCTGATTTTGTTGATTTGGATGCTCTCTCTCTGTCTTTTGGTTAGTTTGGATAAGGGCTTGTCTATCTTGTTGATTTTCTCAAAGAACCAACTCTTTGTTTCATTAATTTTTTGTATTGTTCTCTTTGTTTCTATTTTATTGATTTCAGCTCTCACTTTGATAATTTCCTGGCATCTATTTTTCCTGGGAGACTTTGCTTCTTCCTGTTCTAGAACTTTCAGGTGTGCTGTTAAGTCACTAGTGTGAGATTTCTCCAGCTTATTTATGTGGGCGTTTAGTGCTATGAATTTCCCTCTTAGTACTGCTTTCATAGTGTCCCATAGGTTTGGATATGTGGTGTCTTCATTTTCGTTGATCTCTAGGAAGTCTTTAATTTCTTTCTTTATTTCTTCCTTAACCCATTGGTGATTCAGGTGGGTATTGTTCAGTTTCCATGAGATTGTAGGTTTTCTGTAGTTTTTGTTGTTGTTGAAATCCAACTTTAGACCATGGTGGTCTGATAGAACACAGGAGGTTATTCTAATTGTTTTGTATCTGTTTAGATTTGCTTTGTGACCAAGTATGTGGTCAATTTTAGAGAAGGTTCCATGGGGTGCTGAGAAGAAGGTATATTCTTTTTTGTTAGGATGGAATGTTCTGTAGATGTCGATTAAGTCCATTTGAGTCATGACATCAATTAAGTCCTTTATTTCTCTGTTAAGTTTCGATTTGGGGGATCTGTCCAGTGGTGAAAGTGGGGTGTTGAGGTCTCCCACTATTAATGTGTGGGTTTTATATGTGATTTAAGCTTTAATAATGTTTCTTTTACATATGTGGGTGCCCTTGTGTTTGGGGCATAAATGTTCAGAATTGAGACTTCATCTTGGTGGATCTTTCCTGTGATGAGTATGTAATGCCCTTCTTGATCTCTTTTGATTGATTTTAGTTTGAAGTCTATTTTGCTGGATATCAGGATGGCTACACCCGCTTGTTTCTTAAGACCGTTTGATTGGAAAGTCTTTTCCCAGCCTTTTATTTTTAGGTAGTGTCTATCTTTGAATTTGAGATGTGTTTCTTGTATGCAGCAGAAAGATGGGTCCTGCTTTCGTATCCATTCTGTAAGCCTATGTCTTTTTATAGGTGAATTAAGTCCATTGATATTGAGGGATATTAATGTCCAGTGATTGTTCATTCCTGTTATTTTTTGGTGGTGATGTGTGTGTACTTTTCTTCGTTGGGGTCTACTGCTGTGGCTTTATCTATTGCCTGTGTTTTCGAGGTTGTATCTGACTTCCTTAGGTTGGAATTTTCCTTCTAGTGCTTTCTGTAGGGCTGGGTTTGTGGATAAATATTGTTTAAATCTGGCTTTGTCATGGAATGTCTTGTTCACTCCATCTATGACGATTGAAAGTTTTGCTGGGTATATTAGTCTAGGCTGACATCCATGGTCTCTTAATGTCTGCATTACATCTGTCCAGGACCTTCTGGCTTTCAAAGTCTCCATTGAGAAATCGGGTGTTATTCTGATAGGTTTGCCTTTATATGTCACTTGGCCTTTTTCCTTTGCTGCTCTTAATATTCTTTCTTTATTCTGTACGTTTAATTGTTTAATTATTATGTGGCGAGGGGACTTTTTTTGGGGGTCTAGTCTGTTTGGTGTTCTATAGGCTTCCTGTATCTTCATAGGCATTTCCTTCTTTAAGTTGGGAAAGTTTTCTTCTATGATCTTGTTGAATATATTTTCTGTGCCCTTGAGTTGGTATTCTTCTCCTTCTTCTACCCCTATTATTCGTAGGTTTGGTCTTTTCATGGTGTCCCAAATTTCTTGGACATTTTGGTTCATATTTGAAGTAATTTTATCCAACAAACAAAAATAAACAATTTTTAAAAAGGTTATCAATTACTCACTTAATCAAGTTCCAGCATGAAATAATTTATCAGGTTCCTCTTTTTGTATGCATGTTCAAATTCTGTTCCTAAGCCCAGCAAAGTACCCTTGTTATCTCTTGAGGAATATGGAGCTTAGTTATGCATGGTAATTTTTTAAACTTTCAACATGAACACTATACCTCTAAAGCTAAAGCACTGTTTTCTCAGATTTTGGTAAGGTAGTCCATAAACATTGTGTATAGTGCTTGGATAGGATTATGAATTGGATCACTGCGTTGTAAACCCGTGCATCTTAGTCCATCTTTATTGTTAATGTTTCCATTTTTATTCATGAAAATAATTGCAATGAAACACTATTAAAATGTAACTTATGTCCTATTAGGAATCTTAGAAAATTTGGTTCAAGATTTTCAAACTAATACCTACTAAATGCTGTGACTTGTTAGGGAATATTCCATCACATTGTGAACCCTGAGTTTGCATTTGTGTTAATTAAATAAAATTAACCTTGTGTCAAGAGACTTCATTAGCAACTAGTTGACAGAAAGTAATCATAGAGTCTCGGAGGGCATCTGGGAGAGACAGACACAAGAAGCGGTGGGGTGGGGTTTGGAGTGGTGCAGTGTTTTCTGGTTGGTCGAAGCAGAAGCCAGGGTCTTCCATGGACTCCAACAAGGAGAGAGGATTAGCTAGCTGCTGTTCAGCCTCCCTGAGCTCGCAGGTTTCACCTCAGCCTTTGAATCGCCAGTCTTCTTCATAATTAGAACAAAAGAGCGACAGAACAGTGCCTGTGGAAGCAGAATTCTCTCAAGGCCCTGGCCTGAGCAGCTGTCAGAGGCAAGCTGATAACTTCGGAGTTATAATTGCTGGCTGAAATAGCAGGCAACTAAAGCAAGCCGCTGTGCTGCAGGACAAGCAGCAGTGATCTGACAGAGCAGACCTTCAGCCAGGTACCCAGTGATGACATCCTTTGACTAATAGAAGCTTCTGATCATCTAGCACAGCTCCTAAGTGCATTGCCCTGGTTTTCACAGCCCTGTTTTCATGACAGAGATTTTATAGAAGGAAATTACAATCACAGCCCCTCACTCTAATATTCTAGGACCTTATACATGGTCAATATGGTCTGTATTGCTTCTTAAAACTGCCTACAAAGAAACTTACTGTAAACTTAAAATACTTGTTCCCCAAAGAGATACTCTTACATCTACTCTCAAGTTTCCAACTCACTTCCCTGCCACAGCCCATTGCCCTAAGCTACTGAACAGTACCCTCTTGAATCGTGCTTAATAAATTGTTTCTCCTATTCAGATATGAAGACTGAACTTGCTCCCTCTCCAATCCTTTGCCTGCTAATGTAATGGCAGATTGATAATTATAATAACAATGATGAAATTAAAATTTTATGAATAGCATCCAGCCTGCTTCTTCATGGAAAAGTTTATTCCTGCCTCTTTTCATTCTGTAGTATTAATTGTTGTCTGAAATCATTGTTGCTATCACCTTAGGATTCATAAAAAGACCACATCAATTATAAAATCTTCTTGTACTCAGCCTATAGCAAATTACCAGTTGTCAAGTTTAACTGAAAAATGTGTTTGCTTACTCTCTTCTCCATGACCACCTCAGACTTTAGGACATATTTTTTATTAATGAAGTTGGTTAGAATTTTATTATGCTTGACTGTTTCTTCTTTTGTCTTTTTAACTTGAACTGTGGCATGATGAGCATGGGTATCTAATTCTCTCTCTCCCTCTCTCTCTCTCTCTCTCTCTCTCTCTCTCTCTCTCTCTCTCTCTCTGTGTATGTGTATGTGTGTTTGTACACTTGTATTAGAGCTTCATTTATTACAGCAATCCCTAACTTGTCTAAATGCAAAGAATGCATAGAACCACTGAGTAAGTGTTCCCTAGCCACAGTTAATATATCTGTAGCACAACTCTCATGCCTAGGTCTTAGGACACATCGCAAAAGGGGAGGAGAAATATTCTAAGAGCCAAAAGAAACAGATATTAGCTGCACAGTTATGTCCTCTATGGATATAAAGTAACTCTTAATTCTCATGAACTCCAAACAATATGGTCACAAAAACATTACCTGAATAATGACAGTGTCAGTAGACATGTGAGCGTTGAAGGGGGAAATCTCATAAAACCCCAGGCCTCATAAAGAGCTACAGGTACTTTATAACTTCTGAGAGAGGGAGACTCAAACTGCACTTGTGATGAGCCCCTATTTGTTATTTGTGCACATTAAATGAAACAGTACATAGACATATCAGGCTGTTCTATTTATTCAAATATTTATGTGCCTAACAATAATAATTAAAGTAATAGAGGCTGTGAATTAGAGAACACTCGGAGGTGGGGAAGGAACGGTGTATGAAAAAAAATTAAAAAAAAACACTTTGCAGGGACATAAATGATTACAAAATATTATGAATAAATTCATCTCAATTATTTGAACTATAAAAAGTTGGTTTGATCCTTATCCCTTTAAAATCATAAATTTCAACTTGAACTGAATACCTATGCCAGTTTTCTAGAACATTTTGTAAAGAGATAAATTTCTTGTTCACATAGCATCCCTTCAGACTTTTCTGGTCATTAATCATCCCTGAGTAGAAATTCCACTCATTTAATTCCCTAATTTACAAGTGAAACGTTACATCTTACTCTCATCCTGTTATCACGTTCTCAGGTAAGAAATGTTCTTACATACAGCATACAAGCATTATAGATGAATGAATTAAAGACTGAGGTCAATTTATAAGCTTTCAAAACACTGCAGTAAAATCATACACACAGAATTAACATATTGAGTGAGCAGGTTGTTTTATTTTTATGTATATTTAAGTATACATGCACACACACACACACACACACACACACACACACACACACACCACAATCCTATAGCAAGTGTGTAATGCACCTGGATTTCAGGATAATTTAAAGAGTTGTTAATGCACACACACACACACACACATAATAACAATAATGTAAAAGCATCCATGAAATTGAAGGACATTGAGGTATATGTGGAGGATGTGGAAGGAGAAAAGGAAAAGGGAAAACAGAATAATTATATAGTAATTTTTTCTCCTTTTTTTAATTAAGAGATTCCCATTCATTTTATATATCAACCACAGATTCCCCTGTCCTCCCTCCTCCCACCCCCAGCCTTCCTCCCCTAGCCACCCCCCATTCCCACCTCCTCCAAGGCAAGGTCTCCCATGGGGAGATAACAGAGCCTGGTACATTCAATTGAGGCAGTCCAGTCCCCTCCTCCCTGCATCAAGGCTTTGCAAAGTGTCTCACCATAGGCACTAGGTTCCAAAAACCTTCTCATGCACCAGAGACAGGTCCTGATCCCACTGCCTCAGGGCCTCTAAACAGTTCAAGCTAAACTATGTCTTGCTTATCCAGAAGGCCTAGTCCAGTACCATGGGAGCTCCTCAGTTATTGGTCCACAGTTCATGTGTTTCCACTAGTTTGGTTAGTTGTCTCTCTACTTCTTCTAATCATGGTCTCGATATCTCTTGCTCATAGAATCCCTCCTCTCTCATATGGATTGGACTCCTAGAGCTCTGACTGGGACCTGGCTGTGGAACCCTGCATCTGCTTCCTTCAGTCACTGGATGAAGGTTCTATGATGACAGTTAGGATATTCAGCCATCCAATCACCATAGTAGGTCAGCTCAGCCACCCTCTTGACCATTGCCAGTAGTCTATGGTGGAGTCATCTTGAACACATTGGCATGGGAGATCACTTCCTATATAGTAATTTTAAAACATAAAAGAACATCTCCTTAAGTGTTAGTCAGCTATTTGAGATTCCATTATTGAGAATTCTCTGTTTATATCTGTATTCTCCTCTTTTTTAAATTTTTTTTAAATTTTTATTTTCGAGACATGGTTTCTCTGTATAGTTTTGGTGCCTGTCCTGGATCTCTCTCTGTAGACCAGGCTGGCCTTGAACTCACAGAGATCTGCCTGCCTTTGACTCCTAAATGCTTGGATTAAAGGCGTGCACCTCTGCATTTAAATTGGATTTTTCAGTTTATTGATGCCTAGTTTCTTGAGTTCATTACATATTTTGGATATTAAACCTCTCTCAGTTGTGAAGTGATGAAAATATTTTCCATTCTGTAGGCTGCTGACTTGGCCTATTGACAGTATCCTTTGCCTTACAGAAGCTTTTCAGTTTCAGTCCCATTTATTGTCTATCTTAGCACTTGTGCTATCAATATCCTGTGCCAATGAGTTCAGTGTATCTGGTTTTATGTTGAGGTCTCTGGTCCACTTGGACTTTATTTTGTGCAGGGTGGTGGATATGGATCTCTTTGTATTCTTCTACATGCAGACATCAGTTAGAGCAGCACCATTTGTTGAAGTTGCTGTCTTATTTCCACTGTGTATTTCTAGTTTTGTTATAAAAACAATTAGGTGTCCATATGTGGATTTACATCTTGGTCTTTAAATTTATTCAATTGATCCATCTGACTGTTTTTATTCCAATACCATGCCATTTTTATTACTATAACTTTATAGTACAGCTTGAAATCAGGGATTGTGATGCCTCTGGAAGTTCCTTTATTGTATAGGATTATTTTAGCTATCCTGGGATTTTTGTTTTTCCATATGAAGTTGAGTATTGTTCTTTCAAGTTTTGTAAAGAATTGTGTTGGAATTTTTGTGAGGATTGCATTGTTTCTACAGATTGCTTTTGGTAAGATGGCCATATTTACTATTTAAGCCTACCAATTAATGAACACGGGAGAACGTTCTATCTTCTGATATCTTCATCAATTTCTTTGGTCAAAGCTTTGATTTTTTGTCACAAAAGTCTTTCACATGCATGGATAGCATTACGTGAAGATATGTTACATTATTTGGGGGCTATTGTGAAAGGTGTTATCTCCTTGATTTCTTTCTCAGTCCATTTGTCATTTGTTTGTACGAGGGCTACTGATTTTTTTTTAGTTACTCTTTTTTCAGCCACTTTACTGAAGATATTTATCAGCTGTAGAAATTCCCTGGTAGAATTTTTGGGGTCACTTATATATGCTATCATATCATCTGCAAGTAATGCTACCTAGAGAAATGTTTAACATCCTTAGCCATTAGGGAAATGCAGATCAGAAGTACTTTGAGATTTCATTTTATACCTATTAGAATTGGTAAGATCAATAACACAAGTTACAACTCATGCTGGCTGGCAAGAATGTGGAGCAAAGCGAACGCTTCTCCATTGCTGCTAGGAGTGCAAACTTGTACAGCCACCGTGGAAGTCAATATGTTTGTTCCTTAGAAAATTAGGAATGGATCTACCTCAAATACAAGCTATACAGCTCTTGGGCATATATCCAAAGATACTCCATCCTACCACAAGGGCACTTGCTCAACTGTTCATAACAACTTTATTCATATTAGCCAAAAACTGAAAACAGAAAAATAGATAAAAATAATGTGGCATGTTTTCTCAGCTGTTAAAAAATGACATTATTATTTGCAGGCAAATGGATGGAACTAGAAAAAAAGTCATCCTGAATGAAGTAATCCAGACCCAGAAAGGCAATAATGGTAAGAAGATCTTAGGTGTTAAATAATGATAATCATGCTATAATTCACAGACTCAACTAATTAAGAAGGAATGCTCTAAGGAGGATGCATGGATACCTCTGGTAAGGGGAAATAGAAGATATTTTGCAGGTGGACCAGGGGCAGGTGGGAATTGGAACAGGAAAGATCAGGCATATGATGGCCTGGTGATTGATGGATGAAGAGAGTACAGAGAGAGATGACTGTGAATGGGGGTCATTTGGGGGTTGATGTGGAAACAGTGCAGTGGAAACTCCCTGAAACCTAAGAGGTTGACTCTAACAAGGATCCCTAGTAGTGAGTAATAAGGAGACTGAACCCTTCATCTTATAGTTCCAAGCAAGTCTCCACTAGGAGGCCTGTGACACCATCCTGCCACTAAACCTTTGACCACAGAATTAATGAGAGTGGCCAACCAATGATTAGTCTAACCAGACTCCCATACACAGGAGAGAGCCCATGCCCTGGATGGTCAGGAACTGGAGGCTGGATAGCAGGGAGACCTAGGACAGAGCCAAACATGTATTGCCAAAAAATGAAAATAAATTAAAAAAAAAAAAACAGTTAATGAAATGATGCCTAATGATATTCTGCTGTACTCAGAGACTGGATTCCTAGCCCAGTATCCATTAGAGCAGCCTCAGCTAGAAACTGATGGAAGCAAATGTAGAAACCCACAGTGAAACATTAGGTGAAGCTTGGGAAATCCTGTAGAAGAAGGGGAGGAAGGACTGAAAGAAACAGACAGATCAAGGACACCAGGAAAACAAAGCCCACAGAATCTGGTTTCATAATGTCTCACAGAGACTGAAGTGGCCATCACAGAGCCTTCATGGTTCTGCACTTGGTTCTCTGCAAATATGTTATGGTTGTGTAGCTTGGTGTTCTTGTGTGATTCCTAGTAGTGGGAGTGGGCATTTGTCTGGTGGTCTCTGGCTCTTTTACCTGGTCTTAGGACTTCTTCTTCCTACTATTTTGGTACATTCAGCCTTGAAATGAAGTTTTGTGCCTAGTTTTATTGTAAGTTGTTATTCTATGTTTGGCTGATATCCCTGGAAGGCTTACAGTTTTTTAAAGGGAAACACAGAAGTGGATCTAGAGGATAGGAAAGGTAGAGTAGACTGGAAGAAATTGAGCATGTGGAGAACTGAAGTGGGATGGATGAAGTGAGAGGAAAACAAAATAATAATATATCTGAATTAAAGAAAAGATATAATTTGAAAACACTCTGTCCATTTAGTTTTTTATTTGATAGTTTCTTTAGTATTACTGTGTGTTTGTGTTTGTATTATATTTCTGTGCTGTGTGAATGTGTGATATGTACCTCGCACATGCACACAGAGACCAGAGGTGGACTTCAGTCATTTTCTTCTATTTGATATTCTCTGCCTTATTTTGTTTTTAAAGATGAGGTCTGATCTGGAGCTCTGTTTTCCAGCTTTTCTAGCTGGCCAGTTAGTCTCAAGCATTGGGATTACAGGAGTTTAGAAGCAAGCCCAGATTTTTAACTTGGCTTCTAGTGATTTACACTCAGGTCTTCATGCTTCCAAATTAAGGATATTATCCATTCGTCAGTCACCCCAGGTCTCTTTATCAAATCCATTGTTACAGATCACCCCCCACTCTTCATATCTCATGTTTTCAATTCCAGCTTCCACCAATCTCTTCTTATTTAACAGCTGTTGGATTTTGTTTCCTCTAATTAACTTGGTAAATCATTAAAATACTTGCCAAAGGTAAAAAATGTGTCAATAAGTAAATTCTTTGTTAATAAAATGAAATAAATCTGTTTATAATCAGAGCTTTACACTAAATTAAAGAATATTTTGGTGTTTCCTTGCTACTTTATCTACAAAGTGATGCATTGCTCATAAAGTTGTAGATAGGATTAATTAATTATTCTAGACAAAACTGCATCAATATATTTCACTGCTATAAACAATTACATAAGTTTGGTAGTTTTAAAAGGGGATTGTTATATTGGCTTATATGACAAAGGCTAGATATTACAACTTACGCTTCAACAATGGAGATGCTGCTTGTGGGCACATCTCATGTGTTACTACAACTGTTGCTTCCATACTTCCCTGACGTCTGAACCAATTTCTTCAGAATTTCTCTTTTAAAACAAGCAAGCTTATAATAACTGAGAGTATCCTGAAAATGGCATTGGTGCTATCCAATGGCTATGCATAAAGTAGCCTAATCACCCCCTTCCAAACTACCTAATGAAAACCTGTCTCAAAACAACACTAACAAAAAAATCCAAAATAATATCCTAACCATGTATCTATACATCATTATTAAATGTGTAGCACATGAAAAGAAAAGTTCGTAGAGTGTTTTTACAATCATATTTCTTTAACTAAATAATAGAAAAATAAAAGGAAGGACAGACATAATATAGAAAAATATTTGACTAATGAAGTTTAATACAAAAATAATATAAAACTTTCAAGTACTATCTAATGAATTAGGTGGGTAGGTTGCATGTGTTTGAAGCAGCCTCAGATCTGACACAAAGAAAATTGATGACATTATTCAAATGTCAAAATGAATGTCCTTTTGAGGTGTCTCATTGAGGTGAGAATATTATTTTTCACTTTGGCACATATGAATTGAAATAGGATTTTCATATTCACAGTAGTGAATAACTTGCAACCTAATGTGTTTTCTTTTGGATTCATGCTTGTGTGCTCTGGTCTTTGTGTAGATAAAAACAACCTTTCATTTTATACCTATCATTTCAACTTTCAAGTACAAGGTGTAATCTCCTTTGTAATTTGCGTGCTTCCAGGCGTAAAGCCATGTCCTCAACTGAAGTGTCTGCAGAAATACACTGACAGCACACTGTGCACTGCTCTCAGGGGGTCCCCCATTAGCTAACACAAGACTACAGCTGCTCTCTTCCACGATCCTACTTGTTGTGGCACAAAGTGACCGGGATGAAACCCATTAGCAGTGATGCATCTCAAGAGCAGAAAGTTTCATGTTCAGAGCTCTTTGGAGTTTTTCTATTGAAGGGTCTGGTACATCACAAAGGCAAACACCGAGGAGGGTAGGAAATAGAGATTTCAGGAAAGTTACAGAAAGTAGGTACTTCAAAGAGATTGCAGCTGAAATACAAAATGCCTTGTGGTGTGAGAGAGAAATTGTTCTTAGTGAAAGTCCCAAGGAGCTTTTGTGTATTCCCTCTAAGTATAGACTAAGTATGAAGCCACTACATAAATCGTTTTATCTAAAATGTGTTTCAGATAACAGTGGTAAAAGGACTTAAGATACTTAATAATGGCCTGGGATGAAGAGTAAGCTTTCATAGCTTCTTAGTTTTTTAAATTACTATCTAAACAATAACAACTGTAAAGCTTAACCTGTACTTCTGAAATTTAATAAATACTGTAGAAATTGCTCTTTGGTATTTAGCAATATAACTGACAAATCTTGAGAACACATTTTGTTGGTTTTCATGTTATTTTAAAAGCAACAATTGAATATGATAAACTACTGATTTTTATACCATATTTTGAAGCTTAAAATGAACAAGAATAAAATCTATATGAAGCTTTTTTTTTTTTTTTTTTTCGAGACAGGGTTTCTCTGTGTAGCTTTGCACCTTTCCTGGAACTCACTTGGTAGCCCAGGCTGGCCTCGAACTCACAGAGATCCACCTGGCTCTGCCTCCCAAGTGCTGGGATTAAAGGCGTGCGCCACCACCGCCTGGCGAAGCTGGACTTCTAATGCTGAAGGAAAAGTTACAGCTAAATAATATGCAGATATATGCATCAGTCAATAACTATGAAGGGATAAATAAAACCTGTAATTCAAGAATGCAGAAAATGAAGGATCACATATCAAGTTGACATTGACCAGTTGGAGCATTTCATGTTGTCCCATGTTTGTGAAAAACTTCTTTTTTTTTTTTTTTTTTTTTTTAGTTATTAGCTTTTCTCTGTTGTGAAATTAGCTACAGAAAACAAAACTTTATCTATTACATTGCAAGTATGGTATGAATCTTATTTTATTTCAGTACATTTTATACCTTATATTATCTACAGATATATTCCTCCCCCTAAGGATTCTATATAATTATGTTTTAAAATTTAGTGATAAATTGCCCCTGCTGCAGTCAATTACCTCCCACCCATGCTCTGGCAAGAAATTAATTAAACTCACTGGGCTACACATATAAAAAATTGTATTTAATGTAAGAGAGACTGGTTCTAGTGGGAATTGGAGGTAGATTAGAAAGATTAATGAAGAAAGAAAATGGTTACTATTCTTCATTTAAATGTATGGAACTCTCAAATAATAAAAATAAAGATTCATCAATACAATTTCCACAGATTTCCATTAGAATATTAACACAGAAATCTAATATAATTACTCCAAAAATGTTGAATACTAGCTAATGTTAGAATCCACATGAGTAATTTCTTGTACTACAGCCAAGTCGAATTCTCCTGATAATACCAGATGCCATCTTGAAAAGCCTCTGAGTCATGGTGTATCTGTGGATAGACAAAAGGGGAACTTTGACCCATAGAAAAAATGGCCTGATAGACACTGAGTATATATTGGTCAGAAATAGTACACTGACCTGTACTATTTTCTACAGAAAGAGAAAAGGTTTTGTGAAATGGATAATGACCCAATATTCTAAAATGTGTAGTCATTTCAATAGTAAGTTGGTACAAGACAAGTAGATGTATGACCCACATGTTATGTGGTATAATCTGGCTGAATGACAGCTACTGGTCATGTTGCTGTTCAACCTTTGGAAGAGATGTCTTCTCATGCACAGTTTCTACAAGTTACCAGGAAATAAGATAGAATTGTATTAAAATAAAAACATAATGGATTAGAACCAGCAGCATTAAATGCAAAAGTGTTAAAAACACAGTAGGTTTTTGATATTTAATAAACATTATCTCCTGATTTAACAAAATAGTATAGGAAGAAACAAAGTAGTTCATTAATAATTCTAGTCTTAAGTGTCCCAGAAACCAGTTTGCCATGGTTTCCATAAGCTAAATGTCTGTGATAATTGCAGATATTGTTTTCTTACAGTTGCTAAGTGATATTAATGCACTGTTCTCCCTGTACTCCAAATGCTCCAATTTTACAGCAGGTACCTCAACCCACACAGACTCTTACCCTGTGCTTTGTCTTGCGTGCAACAGTTTGTCATCCAGGGTTTGAATAATCTCTCTAGCTGTAAATCTCCTGTGCATTTATTAAAGATTGCAGGATGTGTCTTGTGAACTGTGTTAGCCTTCCCTGATGCTTTTCACAGTGTTTACCATTAACTATTTGATTCACATCTTGATGGTGTTTACAAAGCTTCACTGATTTGGTGATAAAAGAACCATGACATGGTGCTGGGGACTGAGCAATGTGGTGATCACTCTGACAGAAGCCTGTCATGCATGCATTACCTTCTTCCTAGACTTTCTCTCATCCCTCATTCCTCAGGGTTTTCTGTCAATATTACTGTGGTAACCATATTGTTCTTACCTAAAATGCTGGCCTAAATCCTATGAATATCAAGAAGAAGGGAAAACACCAAACCTCTTCTCCAACAGCAAAAATCTTCTTTAATAAACACAGTCTCAAATCAGGCATGGTTGCACACAATTTTAACTCCAACACTAGTAAGGCAGGAGCAGATGGATTCCTGTTCAAGGTCTTCATAGTGAGTTCCAAGAGAGCCAGGGCTACATGGAGAGATCCTGTATGAAACAAACAAATGAACAAACAACAAAGCCAAGAAATAAACACCATTTCAGGCATGCTTTCTGCTTCCCAAAGAAAGCAAAGCCTGCTTCTTTACCACCTTGTGTTTTAGTTGACTGCATCATTTATAACTATAAAAATCAATTTTAATTTCACGTCAAAAAGATGTGTGAAGGTAGTTCTGCCTGTTTCACATTGTTTCCTTTCATCCTTAGAGTGTCAGATTACTCCTTCAAATGCACACTTAGTACTTATCACTCAGTACTCAGGGAATGAGGCAAGACTTTAAAATTTTAAATGTATTTGTTCGTACATTCAAATACTATTATTTTAGATATCAGAATGAAATTTTATTCAGAACACTCAACTAATCTCAGTTCTACGAGGTACTTATAATCACTTTCGGTTATCAACCTGTTTCTTCCTTCCTATTAGACTGAAGGTGGTGAATATCACATAGGACAGTGCTCAGGTGTCTGGAGTTCTCCTTAGGAGGGCAACAAATAAGCCTTAGTATGGGGCAGCAAACAGGAAGGGTTGATTATTATTTCAACAAACTGATCATATATGTTGTTTTAAATTAGAATTAAAACCTATAAACTTGGAAAGAGAGAACCCAAATACAAATGTATATAGAAAATTTCACATGCAATAAATAAATCATGTGGAAACTTGATATACAGCTGATGTAGTTGTTTCTCACAGGAAGTAAAATTTGCAAGGTTAAAGGATTATAGAATTTGTTTGTTTGTTTGGTTTGTGTTCTCTACCTCACACCCCCGCCCCCCCCGCTACCCGAGATGAGAGATTGTGCTGTGCTTTGAGATTTATAATAGAAATTTGCATTTACTTTAACTAGTTTTGATAAAGAATATAATCTTGGTTTCGTTTTAGAACATATGCCTATGACTGATGTAGTGGAAGGAAGGGAGCATCTCTAGATATGTATGCATTTGTTATTCATAAGATACAATGGACTATTTATCAGGAAGTCCATACATGTGAAGAAGACATACTAAATTCAGCCTCACGTGTTTTACAGATAAAGTGGATATGAGCATAAGAAATAAAAGAACTTCATGATGATTTTCCTTTTAGAGACTAGAAGAAAGTACCAAGAAAGATCCATAAATGTAGATATTGTCAACATATATATATATATATATATATATATATATATATATATATATATATATATAAATGCTAAAAATTTCAGACAGTGTAGGGTGTTAGTTCATTCTTCCTAAAAGTCACAGGAGTTTTTATAGTTTATGACATTCCAAGTCAGGCAATGAACTAATTACCATGGTGGTGCACAGAGGACACTGGTGGGTATTTTCCGTAACTGTAATTTTAACCCATTTTACTGTGGGTAGGACTCCTTTCTAGGCAGGTTTTCTGGATTATATAAATCAGTAGTGGAATGGAATAACAGTGTGCATTGACTTCTTTCTGTTTCCTTATTGCATATAAGATATGACAGATGTTTCAAGCTGCTACTTCTTTGACTTCTATCCATGATGATATCATCTTGAAGTGTGAAGCAAAATAAATCAATCTCCCTTAAATCACTTCTGTATTTTATCACAGCCACAAGAAGCTAAGATATATGAGAATCTAAAAAAGTCATAACTTGTGGAGATATTTCTCTTTTCAATAATAAAATACAATAAGATAAAATCTAACACACTGGAACTGGACAACACAAACAAAAATAAGGAAAAGAGCCCAAGAGAAGACACAAGAATAGAGACCCACTCACTCACACACTTGGGAATTCTATAGAAACTCTAAACTGGAAACTAGAGTCTATATTTGGCACAAACCCATGTAGGCCCTGTGAAATCAGCCTCACTCTCTATGAACTCATATGAGCTATGATCCTGCTGATTTTGAGTGCCTTGTTTTCTTGCTGTCCTCCATCCCTTCTGGCTCTCAGACTCTGCCTCCTCTTCCACTGAGTTCTTTGATCCCTGAGGACAGGGATTTGATGGAAACATATGTTTAGGGCCGTTTAGGGCTGAGTGTTCCAAGTCTCACTGTCTGCATATTGCCCAGCTATACTTGTCTGTATTTGTTCTCATTTGCTTCAGGAGGAAGGTTCTGTGATGAGGACTGAACAGATACTGATCTGAGTATAACAGAATGTCACTGGGAGTCATTTTATTACTACACTTTTAAATTATCTTTTCTCTATCTATCTATGATCTATCTATGATCTATCTATGATCTATCTATCTATCTATCTATCTATCTATCTATCTATCTATCTATCTATCTATCTATCTATCTATCATCTATCTGTCTGTCTGTCTATCATCTATCTATTCACCTATTTATTTATTTTAGAGCAGTAGCATTTGATTTTATCATAGGTCCCTTGATTATCTAGCATCAGGTTGTTAGTTAACTAAGCAATATCTGGCATGGGTTCCAACTCATAGACTGTTGCTGAAGTGTCGGGGGAGCAGTATTGGGGCTCAGTCCTGACCTATCGAAGGGTTCCTTGAAGAGGGGAGTAAGTAATTGAGAAATCCTAGATAGAAATATAGTGAAGAAAAAGACAGAGAAACAGAATAGCTTCAGGAAGGCCCTGGGTCGATACCCAGCAGCCCCAAACTTATTTCTTATAGGCTTTTTATTCACTAGCAAGGGGAGAGGCGAAATACCTCCCCCTTTCAAGATCAAACCACGATATAAAACCAAGTGTAAACCCTTCAAAACACCTGGTAAACACACCCCCATGGCAAATAATCTTGTGATTAGGCCTTGAAATATAAGACACCTGTTAACCTTGCTTTTGCACCCTATTATGCAGCCTTGGAGAGCAACATAATCTCTGACTCTCTGACCTTGAATCAAACTACAAGTTGTAATCTTAGTGGGCTCTCGCGCTAAAGTCAAATCAGTTACTAGTGGGTTAATCCTACAAGCTGTGCCACCATTACCCTTAAATATCTTCCTGGTGGGACAACTTTGTAGATCAGAAGGTGTGTGGCTGGCTTCATGTTACATTTCTCTTTTGGAGTTGGAATGCAGAGTACCTTCTTCTACCAAACAATGTACAGAATAGGGGTTATGGCTCTAGGTAAGCACCACTTCAACTTTTCCATGACAATTCTAATCCCTCTGGTACTTTTGTGTTTTTGTTTTGTTTTGTTTTGTTTCTCCCTATGTGCTTTGGATAATGTGATTCCTCATGACAAAAACTAGTAAATCAGAGGAATCTCATTACTATCACCTTGGTCCTACTAACTCCCACTTGCATTGTTTTAGTGCTGTTATCTGTGAAGTTTACTGTTTAGTTTATTAGCTAGCAAGTCTATGCGACCTTTTTCATTGATAATCAAAGGCAAAATTGTTGGACTTACCTGTAGCCCCACTGTATTTTGTCATGAGTGCACTGACTTGCAGGAGCAAATGTGAACACACTTGTACACGGCTCTCTCATTCATCTCTGAGCAAATACAGCACAAAGTAGACAAACAATATTATACTCTGAAGCTGTGTACATGTAGCTCTCCTTTTTTTAGTTGTTTGAATGCAGAATTCTGTCACAGTGACAAAGAAGCTAACACACTGTCAGTGCCTAGAGGTACCCTAAGAACTTTTGACCCTTTCTTTTTTTTTTTTTTTTTTTTTTTTTAAATTTTTAAAATGTGTAGCCCAGGCTGGCCTCGAACTCGTGATCCTCCTGCCTCCGCCTCCTTCAGCAAATCCTACCGGCGTGCGCCACCACAACCGGCGACCCTTTCTTAAGTTACCTTGACTTCTTGCAAAACCATAGGCAGTGAGTTGTGTAGGTAGAATACCATATTTCTGATTCTAGGACCTGAGCTTGCAACCACTACTCCATTTACCCTTATGATTAATAATTTGTTTTCAACCCTGGTTCCTAACAATGATCACATGGGTAATGGTACGTATCCGTGTTGCTCATGCACAAGCCACAGAAAATGAAATCTGAATACTCAGGGGTACAGGAGAAATGTCTTGCTAAACAAACACATGGAAAAAAAAAAAACTTTCCAAGCAAGCTGAAACATAGCCTGATTTAAGAAAGATGGATGCTCATAAAAAAATAATTTGCCCAGAAAGTAAACTGCCTAGAAAGATGTTTTATTCATTGGAAGATCTTGAAGTTAAAGCAAGTAGAAAACATTGTTCTCTCTTTGCTATCTGGGAGATCTGTAAGTTCACAAATATATTACAGAATTCTGATAGTATTTTTTTTTTTCTATTTAACTTAGGCAGTTGGGTAGGAAATCAGCAGTCATGCAAACAATTTCCACAATAACAGTAAATACTTTAAGGATCTATTAATTTAAAAGCTAATATATACTTTTTAATAAAAATGTCAGAACATTTGGTCTTAGTAGAATGTGAATGTAGCTAGAGTTTTCCTGCCTGGCCCACAGTCAGGACAAATCTCTGTCACCCACCAGTCCCACAGCCGCTCAGACCCAACCAAGTAAACACAGAGACATATATTGCTTACAAACTGTATGGCCATGGCAGGCTTCTTGCTAACTGTTCTTACAGCTTAAATTAACCCATTTCTATAAATCTATACCTTGCCACATGGCTCTTGGCTTACCGGGATCTTCACATGCTGCTTGTCATGACAGCAGCTGGCAGTGACTCCCCCCACCTTCCTGTTCTCTCAGTTCTCCTCTCTGTTAGTCCCGCCTATACTTCCTGCCTGGCCACTGGCCAATCAGTGTTTTATTTATTGACCAATGAGGGCAATTTGACATACAGATCATCTCACAGCATGTGAAGTCTGAGTTCAGAAGTGTGATCACAGTATATTTTTGTTTGTTTGTTTGTTTTGTTTTGTTTTTCGAGACATGGTTTCTCTGTGTAGCTTTGCGCCTTTCCTGGAACTCGCTTTGGAGACCAGGCTGGCCTCAAACTCACAGAGATCCGCCTGCCTCTGCTTCCCGAGTGCTGGGATTAAAGGCGTGCACCAACGCCACCACCACCCGGCTACAGTATATTTTTATGTCATGTCTAAATCAGAAGTGCATAAGACCAAAAATAAGCTTGAAATATGTTCACTCTACCATCTGATTTTTTATTCTCATGCACAGAAAACTAAAGGGGCTATCTCAAGCAAGATGATATTTTTCTGTGAACGTGTGTGTGTATGTACATTGGGTAACTATTTTAACACATATACATATATGTATATAGTATATATTTGATTCATATTCAATGGCTTTTAGTCTTCTCTTTCTATATTATAGAATATAACTTGATTTGGTGAATAATGGAGCATACAGTCTTCAAGCCAATTAATTAACATATTCATCATTTCACATATAAATATCATTTGTCCTTCCCCTCTTCTGCCTCTCCGTTTCCCTCTCTCCACCCATTTTCTCTTTCACTCCCCACTCTGTCTTTTCTCCTTTCTTTCTTTATATATATATATATAGATAGATAGATATAGATATATAAGGAAATATATCTATATATATCTATATAGATATATTTCCTTGCTTTTCTTTGTTTTGTGTTGATTTATTTTGATTTGAAATGAACACTTGTAGTTTGCTCCTCTAGCAAATTGAAGAAATAGAGCATATATAGTGATGTTTCCCTCTGTGGAACTTTTTAGTCTTCATTCTTAAAATTTAGTACCTTGATCAATATTGCCATATAATTTCTTTCTTCAAGGCATTCTTCCCTTCGACTCTGTCCTGTTTCTACAAGTTTTACTACTTCCTATTATACATATAGATGAGATATCAATGCATCTGGATAATTTCACATAGCAGAAGACACCCTGACTTTATCTGTATTTTGATAATTAGCTGCATTAATTTTTACAGCCCGATGATATGCTAATATTTTACTTAATGCAAATATATGTTTAATTTCTTTACATGTTGATGGATAAGTCCTAAGTCTTATGAATAATAATGACATCAATTTCAATTAATAATCTTTCTAACAGGTATAAATCCAAATATTTGAATTTTTGTAACTTCCTAGTTAAGAAATCTAATAATTCTTCACCAGTATTTGAGTTCCCTATAGCTGATAAAATATTGCTAGGTGTTAACTGATCTCATGTCCAACTTATATGGTCATGCTTTTTATTTCATTTGTTTATATGGTGTGATTAAATTTTGTCAGTGAAATGCACACAGTAATAATGCAATAATTCAAGTAATGTTAAAAAGTTATCCAGTGATAGCCTCACCCCCCAGGGTTGTGAAGAAAACTATCATGTGTGTCTTCAAAGTGTTAGCCGTGTGATTACAAATGAGGCTGGCAAGAACTCCAAACATCTTATGAAATGCTGGCTTTTGCATTTTTCTGTGAGAGAAAAACATGTTAAAACAATACTTTGTATGTGTTCTTGAAAAATTTTCACACCTTTGAACATTGTATTTTGATCACATTTACCCCAGTTATCTCCCACCAGCCTACCTCCATAGCCCACCGACTAGGCTCTCTTCTCACTTCATCTCTTCTTTTGTTATTATTATTGCTGTTGTTGTCATGCTGCGCCACCCAACATCCAATGAGTGGCGACCATATACAGATGTATGTGGGAACACCAAGGGGGTGTTGTGTCCTGCAAGGGTGGGTCTGGAAACCTGACAAGAATGATGAAGCAATGAACAGGCTCAGACACAAATATGGAAAAGCAGGGATTGTTTGGCTTTTGCTTGTTCTAATGGAACACACTTGACTATAAAATAATCTTCAATATCAGGGTGTTTATTATGCATAGCATAGTGGAAGGTATTAGCTGGTAAGAAATATCTGTAAGGCAAGTAGCCCTAGGCTGTAAATTCTGGAAGAAAATGCTGGAGTTACTAGTTTCTTTTGTTTGTTTGTTTGGTTTTTTTTTTTTTTTTTTTTTAGCACTATGGCCAATCATTCATAAATAATTGCACAAACTTGTCAACATTTGCACTCAGATATGAGGAAAACATTGTCATCTCTCTTAGTCTCACCCAAAGTGGAAGGCTTTGCCAATTTCCTATGGGTCTAAGACATTGTCCCCAGCTAATGAACTCTTTGGAACGGATTAGTTGACATGGCCTTGTTGGAAGATGTGTGTTACTGGCAGTCGTACTTGAAGTTTAAAAAGCCAAAACTGGGCCCTGTGTCTTTCTTTTACAAACTGCCTGTGAATCAGGATGTACATCTCTGAGATACTGCTCCAGCATTATGCTTGTCTGCTTTCCCACCATGATGACAATGGACTAAAACCCTAAAACTATACACAAGCCCCCAATTCAATGCTTTCTTTTATAAGAGTTGTGTTGGTCCAGATGTCTCTTCAAAGCAGGATGAGTAAAGGCCATTGAAATTCATCTTTTATTATAACTTACTTTTACTTTTAAAATTGTTTATTTCAATTTTTGAGATTCAAATATAATTATATCATTTCCTATTTCCTTCCCTCCATCTGACCCCTTCCTTGCTCTTTTTCAAATCCATGGTCTCTTTTTCCATTAATTATATTTCAAACATGTTTGTATATATATGTGTGTGTATAAAATAGTAATGGACATGCTAAGATCAATAGTATTTGTGAGTTAAAGGGCTGCCCAGGAGGCTATCACCTACATAAAGACCAACAAGAAATTAAGGAATTCTAAGAGTGGGAAAAAGAGTTTTCCCCAGGGAAGAAGACCATACCAATCAGTTACTCATTTTTTGTTTGTTTGATTTTTTGAGACAGGGTTTCTCTGTGTAGTCTTGGTGCCTGTCCTGGATCTTGCTCTGTAGTCCAGGCTGGTCTCAAACTCACAGAGATCCGCTTGGCTCTGCCTCCCGAGTGCTGGGATTAAAGGCCTGTGCCACTGTTGCCCAGCGCAGTTACTCATTTTTAAATACACATTTTCCTCCTTTAGTTTTAGAAATCTGAAAACTTTTAAACATCATTGTCATCAATTCGGTATTCTGAGTGATGTTTAAATTTATATACCTTTTTTATCCTATACCAAATATACTTGTACCTTCTCAAGTGTTCACTAACTGATGGACATGAGAGTGAGAATCAAAAGTCTGTTTTTCACGAATATGGAAGGTGAGGCGGGTAAGGTGGGAGGATAGTGCTGGTATCAGAACAGGAGATAGGAAATTCTAACTGTAACATTTGAAACTAAAGGCCAGATAACAGTTCTTTGACATGCCAGACTTTGCTGACTCCCCATGGGACGTCTTACATTTCTAAGGAGTGGGTGGGGGTTAGGGTGGGGGGGAGGTGGGGGAGGGTGAACAGGAGGAGGGGAGGGAGGGAGGAAGTGGTTGGTGTATAAAATGAAAAAAAACTTCTAAATAAAAAAAAAAGACTGTTTTCTACCTCAAAATATAACTAACCTCATGTAAAAGCAAAATACTGCTACATTTTGGATTTCATTCCTAAAGATTGACACATAGACATGAGAATGATAATATATGTGTTTTCAGAAAGAGACACATGTAAATTACTTTTAATATTTTATTTTTTCTCAGTCAAAGCCCATAACTTTTAAATAATTATTTTATTTATATTTTTATGTATTTTATATTTACTTATGAAAAATTACCATCTAGCTCAATTCAAACTACATTCTATGACTTAGATATTGTATGAGAAAGAACTATTTACCTAGATTAAAATGGTCTTGATGTTAATTATAATGTTTTATTATGCACACTGAACCCTTTCTAACTTAATTGGTTCTGCTAAAATGTAATTGATTTGAATATATATATATATATATATATATATATATATATATATATTGAATAAATATGGAGTAATGCAGCTCTGACCTTGAAACAGTGAATACATATTGTCCTGTCATGCTTTTTTGTCAAAACACAGAAAGATTTAAAGAAAACATAATTGTACTAGAATACAAAGTCAATTATAATTTCTTTCAAAAACACCTAAGCAATTTAGAATACATTATGTAGAAAAATTTAAAATACAATTGGTTGCAGACTTCTGTAAGAAAAGGGAAACATAATGTGTGGTTGAAGATCTATGCTAGAAATACATACCACCGGTGGCATCCAAGCAATATTGCTAAATATCTTCTGGGAAAAAGTCTGATCTGTTTATCTGAAAAAACTGCATACGATTGTCATAATACAACCATCTGAGTTCTTTTATCGACTTATACTTACATGTGACCACTAAGTGAACATACTCATGTTGATTTTGGCTCAAATGTAGCTTTATACATTTTCTCAAGTACTTTGTCCAGAAAAACAAAGACTGTTGCTTGTGAAATGTAAATATTGAAGTTTAGTGCACACACAAGCTCGCAAATGAATGTGATTTGGAAAGGGTGACTATAACTTTGTGCCTTTAGGCATAAGTTTAGACTCTTTCTTCTGCATTTGCTAGAAAATACTAAGTGACTCTTTATGGCTGCTCTGAAACTCACTTGACACAAGGTTTCCATTTGTTAGTGAAAATGCAATAAAATACATGGACTATACATTGCTCATGCTGTTCCCACATATATTGCAGCTTTAAACAAAGACTCTCCATGCTCCTCCTTCATAACATAAGAGATCAGGGAAATTACCTTTGTAAGCTGTGGAGTAAATTCAGTTCCTTCAAATGTTACATCCGTGGAAGATATATATATATATATATATATATATATATATATATATATATATATATATATATATATTCACTTATTTGTAGTCATATTTTAAAATAGGAGCTTCCAAGGATTGGTAGTCTCACTTTATAGAAGGTGCAAGGGTTCTGTGTAAAATGTGATACAATGTTGATAAAAACTGAATGTATTATGAGTGTTAAATAACTATCCATGGCAACATGATTACACAGTCTGAAAGATATCTGAGGGTAGAAGTAGTTTAAATAATGCTAGATGTACCGTTTCAGACAGTAACTCTGGAAGTCAGAATACCCACTGCCAGACACGGGAAACTATAAAAAAAAGCTATTCGAAGGCCTATGTTAGTGTGCTTTGCTGACATCTGACTCACAGAATTTTTTGTGTGCATCTTCAATTTCTGTTCTATTTACTGTCTTCTGTTCTGCAATTTCACGACAGTATATTTAAGAAAACTAAAATGTGAAAAATGATATGGTTTTTTAAATTCAAGTTTTACAGTATGCAGTATAGTCATTAATCTCTATGTCACTTTATTTTAAAGGCATATGATACAAGAAAAATTAAGTATTCCTGCTTGATTTAATTATTCTAAAGAACTTTGAAATAATTAAGAAATTTAGAGTAGTTCCGTTAAGCTATTCCCTTGATGGATTTGCTGAGGTAAGACCAGCCTACTCGAAAGAGAACAGCAGTTTCTCACAGTGGCCAAATATAACAAAATTATCTGGGGTAAAAGCTGTGCTTCTAGTTGGCCGCTTTGCTCCTGCTGGTTAGTGCGTCTCCACTCTTTCTCCCATCACTTCTACTTCAAGCTTTACTGACTTTGGAAGCCGGTATCTTTGACCCTCCACTACTACTAAAAACCATTGTCAATCCAGGCTATTAACGTTAGTTTTCCACTGGTGAAGTATCCTGTTTTTTTTTTTTTTGATTGTGTAACTACAGATTCTTAGCCTCATCAGCTTACAAAAACTAGTGTTAGACAATCCAACCTTGGTTCTGTAAGTCAGTCTAATAAATCCCTGTTGTGGCTAAAGTGAGAAATGTACCTTATTGGTTCCTTTATGTGTTCATTCTTTCCCCAGTTAGTTGAACTGTTTGAGGTTATTGAACCTCTAGCAGTAAGGTCCTTGCTGAAGCAAGTATGCCACAGGTAACGAGGATTGGGATCATACAATCTTGTTACATTTTTCTCTCTCTCTGTCTCTCTGTCTGTCTGTCTCTCTCTCATCTATCTATGTGTGTGTATGTGTATGTTATGTATATGTATATATGGTTATTTCTCAGATGCTGCCCACCTCTTTATTCATTTCTAGTGATGTATATGTGTCCTTGTGTAATGTTGCACATACAAGCATAGATAGAGGGAAGCCAGATGATCTCAGGGCACATTTCTCAGATACTCCACATCTTTCTTCATTTCAGGCACTGAAACCCATGGACTTGGAACATGCCAATTAGATAGGATTCCAGGGATCCACCTGTTTTGGTCTTCCCATAACTGGATTACAAGTATGCTATGAAGTTCAGCCTTTTTATTTTTTATGTTAGTCCTGGAGTGATATTTAGGTCCTGCTGCTTGCTAGGCAAGTACTTTACAGGCTAATATTTCTACTCAGCTCTGCAAGGGAACACTTAAGCCCCATACAAGTTCTACCTCAATTGTGTATAAGATATTTCTTAACATTTATGTTTTTACCCTCTCAGTGTTGGTGTTTTATTTCATGGCAACTCAATATATTTATAATATTGCATCATATAGTAGCAAGTATTTTGTTTAATACAAAACTATAAAAAAAAGCTATTCGAAGGCCTATCTTTCCTCTCATCATAACCTCTAAGATTTAGATAGATAAACTGGAATAAGAATTCAGGATGGAAAAGTGCCTAGTTGGCTGCAGAGAAGCTTGACTGCATATAAATAGAAAAAATGTGTTCCAGCTTTAATATGTATTCAAATAAGAAACATTTTGCACTAGCTTGCTCTAAAACAAAAATCAATGCAAGTCGCCCTTCACTCCTGAGATGCAATTATATTGAAGTGCTCTGTGTAGGGTGCTATATGATAATAGTGTTTACAGGACACTTTTGTCTAGCATGTAGAAGAAAAAAATCAAAGCCAGCTGTGAAGAGCTATTTAATACAATATGTCTTTATGATGAGAAATAACTACATCCCAACTCAATCACCATTTTTATGAAAACTGGCAACAGAAACAGCTAAGCTTTTGCAAATTTTAAGTATATGCAAATCATTTATATGTCAAACATTGTATGAAAATAGGTTGCCCAGACTGGGAGAGCCTGTTGTCAAATTAATAACAGCTATTTTGCAAAGAGGTTTAATGGGAGCAGTTAGCAGGAAATTAGCTTGTTTCTTCAAGAATACCTGGAAACCTACAAGAACAGACATGATAATTTCTGTCTTGAAGCACCTGAGCCTACTCAGATGCGGTTTTATGAGTCATTCTAGTCTTTGTCCTATTATGAACTTGAGTGCCATGCTATTTCTAAATAAAACTACTAAAATTTACTTTTCTATGTGTATCTGTGTATGCATACACAAGTGTGTATGTATGTAATGATGTACAAAATGTATAGATGTTCATATGAGCCTATTCCTCAATTTCTCTCCATATATTTTTTAGACAGGATCACTTGCAGAGCATGAAGTTCAGCTATTTAGCTAGACAGCTAGCCACCAAGGCCTTCTGTTTCCAGACCCCATTAATAGGACTATAGGTGTATACTTCTTCACTTACATTTTCACATAGGTGCTAGATATCCACGTTCAGGGCCTATGTTTAAGCAGTAAGTATGATAATGACTAGTATGTCTTCCCAGACAAAATGACCATAGAAGTTTTCTTCTTTCCTTTCTAGAATATGAATTATGGGTTTTTGTATATAATATAATAACAGCTAATGAGATAAATCTTATGCCAGGAGTCTTTCCCCTGCCCTTACATTAAATAGACTGACAAATCTTGGTTAGATAAAATATACTGTCTGTGGTTAGCCAAAATTAGAGGCACAAGCTGGGCAGTGGTAGAATACACCTTTAATCTTAGCACTCATAGCCAGAAACATGTGAATCTCTGAGTTCAAGACCAGCATGGTCTAAAGAGTGTGTTCTATGGTGATATTTTATTTGTACTAAAATGTGATTTTATTTGTATGTTAATAAATAAAGTTGCCTGGGGTAAGAGCTAATAGCAAGTCATTGCAGAAGCCAGGTAGTGGTGGCACACACCTTTAATCCCGATCACATGACAGGTAGATCTTGATGTGTTCAAAGGTATAGCCAGCAAGGAATCACATGCCTTTAGTATCAATACTATCCATAGAAGACCTGGAGGACTGTATAGACAGGCAGTGACGAGGAGGTCATGTGGTTGGGTTTACAACTAATGAGAAGGCAGAACAGAAAGTCAATAAAAAGACAGATACACAGGAAGTAGGTCACTTTCTGAGGGGAAGAAAGGGTTTTTAGTGTCAGCTCTTAGCTTCTACTCTGACCTCTTGGGCTTTTAACTCTGCATTTGGCTCTGTGTTTCTTATCTAATAAGACTTGCATCTACAGTGTCCTCCCATCTCTAAAAAAAACAAAAACACAATATGCATATGACATAGCAGATAAGATTGTTCAAGTTTCTTACAAAAATAAAAAGTTGATACATAATATAATTCTCCATTATTAATTGTGCCTTTCTACTCATGACATAAGTATACCAAGATTAAAACTTTTCAAGTACTCAAATACTCCTGCCACAATGTAATAAATTGTTGATAATGAGGATGTTAACAGTTAGCATGTTTAGCAGCAATCTAACGTTTTCCATGACAGCAAGTTGTATTAGTAATGACAATATATTGATATTCCCACAATGGATAAGTTCAGCAGGTACTTAGGACAGAAAGGAAGATAAGAGATAAGCTGCATGCAGGGATCAGCAACATATGAAGGAATGTATGCCTACATCAGACACAAGTTATAATGTTCCTAGAGAAATGTTACGATTCTAAAATGAGATCTGTCCCAAGCAAAGTGTGCATGTAGTTGAGATGTAACATACCAGATCAACTTTTTATAAAACTGAAAGTGAGGTAATTTATCCACTAGATTTGTATATAATGTAATGTAAGGATGAATAAATTAAGAGTAAAATGTTTTATGATATTTTTTCTGTTGCATAAAAGGATTCCTCATATCGAAAGTGAAAGGATTAGAGTTAGTTCCATGTATTTGGATTTGTTTTGTTCTGAAATTCCCAAGTTGTACAGCTTCTCTCCTTTGGAGTCAATACGATCGATAAAGTTCATCCACTATGGTGTTGTTCCAAATGGGAAGTCAGGGAAAGTTAAGGTTTCTCAGTCTTCTGCTGATGTCTATATGAGGTCTGAAGTTATTTATTCTGCTTTGGATAAGTTCCTCTCAAATAGCCAAGAGTTAAATTTAGGTTTTCAGTGAATGAGCCAGGGCTGTGGGCCCTTATGAATGGGATTTTCCCGGGAGTCTGTAAGTCATTGAGGAAATGTACCAAAGGACATTCGGACCCAGACCCTTCTCTTTGCTTCTCTTCGTTTCACATCTCCTCTCTTCTCCCTTCATCAAATCCCCTCCAACCCCTGATCCTCTTCCTCTCCTTGCTCCCACATCTCTTTTGGCCCTTCTATCTTACCCACCCCTTCCTTTCTTGCTATTAGGTTCCCAGTACATTCTCTTCATGACCACAGATGCCATCCAGTATTTTTCCCTGAAGCTAATAAGCATTTAGTTCACCCAGTCACTGACTGAACCCTGGAAAACTGAGGGCCAAGATAAACTGCTGTTTTTATTATTAAAATATGCACTGAATATTTTATGCATGTGAGCTATGTATCTTGATCATTTCCAAATCCCTCCCACTTTTCCAAGAACCCCGCATAGCATCTTCCTTACAAATTTAAATTTGTGTTCAATTTTTTTATATTATTTTTAACACTTTTAGTCAAATTATTTAACCCATTGAGTGCTGATCATATACATATGAACATGTAACCATCCATTGAAGAATGGGGACTCTATCAGGGATCATACCTCCAAAGAAATGTGATTCTCCTTCTCCTAATCCATCAACTCCCAATATAGTTCCTTGCTTAGAAAAAGGCCTTGGAGCCGGGCGGTGGTGGCGCACGCCTTTAATCCTAGCACTCGGGAGGCAGAGCCAGGCGGATCTCTGTGAGTTCGAGGCCAGCCTGGGCTACCAAGTGAGTCCCAGGAAAGGCGCAAAGCTACACAGAGAAACCCTGTCTCGAAAAACCAAAAAAAAAAAAAAAAAAAAAAAAAAAAAAAAAAAAAAAAAAAAAAAAAAAAAGAAAAAGGCCTTGGGAGTCCCTCCCTAGTACATATTAAAATTTTCAAGTGGCTTTATCTCACACAGATCATGTGATGGCAGCCACAGCTGCTGGGAGTTCATACTTGTAACAGCATTGTCATATGCAGAAAACAGCACTTCTCAAAATTCCTCCCTATCTTCTTGCTTTCACATTTTCTCATCCCCTTTACAGTGATGTTCCCTGTATTTTCTGTGGGAAGGCCATATAACTTTTTCTATCTATGGGTGGGTGTTCAAAGTCATGTATTCTTCCACTTTGAACAGTAATGAGTTTCTTCATTAACTAGCAGCATTGAATTTAGTAAGAAGCCTGTTTGTGAAATGTTAGGAGCAGCAGAAATATATGAATATAAGCACATATATTTAATATGTGGATTAGCAACATGACCATTAAGAAAAACAATACCAATAGGTTCTGCCCTAGGGCCTATGACTTTTTTAGCCATAGGTTTTAACCATGTTTATAGTATCGAGCATGAATTCTTCCTGTGGGGTAGGAATAAAATTCAGTCAAAAATCAGTCAGTTATCTATAAACATTCTTGCCACTATTGTGTCAGTGAGTACATCTTGCCTAGAAAGGTTGCTATTATAAAATACATGGTCTAGTATGTGAGGGATTTGTCATAGTAATAGAAATCTGATGAACATTTCCGCTTTCAGTTAAGAGACCATAAGCTGTGAAAAGTTTTATTACTTTGACCATTCACCTGATTTCAGGAAGAAAAAAATATTATCATAAAAAAACCGGTATATATATATATATATATATATATATATATATATATATATATATCATCACTAAAATGTTGTTTCCTATACATTATTCAAATGCATAAGAAGACTGAAGGTAGTAATCCCTGATTGATTTGCATAGCTTTTTGTTACAACTATTAACTAGTTTTACGATTCCATTCAAAAAACCTCATCTATAAAGTTGGTTTAATAAGGGATTTACTAATGTCTACTTTTGTAATGATGAAATAAAGTCTTTGAATACTAAGTTATATTATACTGTGTTATGAAGGATGACAACTGTTGAAGCTGCAGGGAAAGCTTTCATATGACTCTCTCTGAAGATAGAGAGATGAGGATGAAGATTTGAGGATGGCTTGACTCTCTATCAGGATGGCCTGTTTCTCAGATTTTAATGGATTTCCAGTGTGGTAAGAAGCACCAGATCTGGTGGTGGTGTGGTAATGAGAATAAACAATAATGTTGTTTTGGGGAGAGAAGGAGAGAGAGGGAGAGAGAGAGAGACAGACAGACAGAGAGACAAGGACAAAGACCTAGAGAACAAGAGGATAGAAAGATATATTAAGTGTGAATTTTTCTCTGAAATAAAAACAGTGAAGATGGAGACGGTGAGGTGGATCTAAATACAACATCTCTCCATGTGACATGAGCCTTACAAGAACTTTCTGTATTTAATTCATATTTCCATTTCTAGATAGGTGCTGACCATAGGTATTCAACTAATATGTTTCCACTGTATGTGAAAGAATAGAAAGTATCCAACCTAGCAAGAATTTGGGAAGGTGCCTGAGGAACTATATGTAAAATGTCAAGAGAAATTCCTGTCCCATGTAAGTGTTAGAAACACGAGGCTCTTTTTTATTTGCCTTTCAACTCAACCTTTCCTTTTGTGCTTGCTTGTGCTTAATACATTTTGTATCTTAGTGATGTTAAGAAATGAACCCAATGCCTCACACATACTAGGTAAACACTCTACCACTGAGCTATATAGCCCACAAGACCCCCTTGGTGGAAAGAGAGAACCAACTCCTACAAGTTGTTTCTTTCACCTACACACACACACACACACACACACACACACACACACACACACACACATACATACTCCAAGAAAAATACATTTTAAAGAAAAAAATTCTTAAAAAATCATATGTAAACTTTATTGGCAAGCTTATTATTTTTAGTCACAACAGTCTACTAGTTTTCCAAGATAAGTTTAAAAGGAAACATGATACTTCTGTAGCAAATGGAAAGACAATTCACAGGATATAGTCTGGAAATGATCATCACTGGTTATGAAGACTTTCAAATGCAACTGCTTCGAAGTCACGATTTTCAAACAATCATAGCATATTTAATGGTCTGACAAACAAACAAGTTCATTCATAACATTTAGAACGTTGCTGCTGCTGTATTCTTTCTTTTGTGGCAAGCCCTAAATCAGCATGAATGCATAACTAATGATGCAGACAGGATTGAAACCAATTTAGCTTTTTATCTCCATGGGCATTCTAAAAAAGAGACTCCATAAGTCAAAACAGAACATTCTTTCCTTTGCTTTGTTCAAGCCAAGAAGCTCATAATAAATCTCCCTCCCAGCTATTTTCCACGCTCTTACTGTACCCACTGCTGCTGATTATATACAATGGCATGCTGGTGCCTGTACTTCACCCTCCTACAGCTCATTCTTAAAATTAGTCATTATGGAACCGATCCCATCTTAAGTCTTTGCATGTTTAAACCTTGCTGAACAAAGGCAGTTGGCAATTCCTGAATGTTATATGATAAGGAAAGCATGTTTCAAAGCAACAACTTCCAATTACAAATAATCAACAGAGGAGGAAAATATGTAAAGATGCATGAACATGGTATAATGTTTCTCATTACAAAATTTCAAGATCTCTGCCTCTTTTTCTCTAAAAAAAAAGCACATAATTTTAAGGGATTACATACATTCCCATTATGTAAAGAAAATGATACAGTAAGGTTTGTGGTGTGTTTTGACATTACGAGCTTATAATGCATGATTCTTTACATTCACACACAATTCTAGATGTTTTATAAGGAATTTCATAAAAACAATTAACATTGGAATTAATTGATCTTGCATAAAGAAGCCTCACAGATATACATACACATATAAGCAGCAAAATTAGGATTCTTCCCTGACTAAGATTAGGGAAACAAAAGGACTTGGGGTAAGATATTGGCATTATATCATTTTTACAGCCACATTTTTCCCAACAAATAAGCTAAATATTGTTAACAAAATGCCTCAACTTACTCATCATATTGGCGCCATCCCTGATCTAGTGCCATCATTAAGAATGCATGCTTAGACATGTTATTTGATAACAAATTCACTAGTTCATTTTTCAAATCAAAATAAGGGTACCACCACCATCCCAAACTTCCATTATCTCTACATTTCATGACTCTTATATGTAAAACAGGGACTAAATATACTAAGGAGTTGAATTGTTGGATAGATTCAACTAATTCATATGTAAATATAAGAATAAAAATACTTAGTACCGTATTTCTCAATAGCATTTCTCAATAGCATACGTTGTTAAAAACTTTTTTATCATTGTTAAACTATCTTTTAAATATTAATCATCATAAGTATAGATTTATGATGCTCTCAGTTGCAACCACAAAGTTTCCAATGGCAATGAGTAGTAATTAATGCAGATATTTGTAACTGTTCCTGCATCTCTCATAAAAAATAAGGCACAAGGAACAGCAAGTGATAGGGTGGTGTAGCTAAAGTTTTCCTGGTCTCACCCGGCTCGTAGTCACCCATCAGTCCTGTAGCCACTCAGATTCAAATAAACACACACAGGCTAGTATTAATTAAAACTGTTTGGCCATTAGCTCAGGCTTACTACTGACTAGCTCTTATATTTAAACTCAGCCCATTTCCGTTAATCTATATGTTACTATGTTTTCCATGGCTTTATCTGTGTGTCATTACATGCTGCTCTCTGAACTGCAGGCTGGCATCTCCTGACTCAGCCTTCCTCTTCCCAGAATTCTCCTTGTCTGCTTATCCTAACTATACATCCTGCCTGGATACTGGCCAATCAACATTTTATTTATCAACCAATCAGAGCAACATATTTACAGCATATAGAATGACATAATCCATCAGGGTGGAATGAATGGAAGAGAGCTGTGTAATACTGTCCTCTGGACATGACATCACTGTTGCACATATGAATTTACAGAAGAGTTTCACAGGATTGAGCAAGACTTTAAAATTTTGGTACTTAGAGGAGAGGCTCCAGAATCCCTGCCTCTAGCAACTGAAGGCTGCTGAGGGAGGAGAGAGCCACTTTTCTTTGAGGGTGTGGTCACTGGCAAGTTGTTGGTGCCTTAGCTGGCAAACCATTCCATATGTATATGGGTAGCACTAATTTCATTCAGTGGTTTAAGAAATGAGAGAGATTATCACAAAAAATAATAATATTTTACCAGATATAAAAGTTATGGCGATGAGGGACTGAAGAGATGGCTCAGAGGTTAAGTGCACTGGCTGCTCTTCTATGGGTCCTGAGTTCAATTTCAGGCAACCACATGGTGACTCAGAACCATCTATAATAGGATCTGATGCCCTCTCCTGACATGCAAGTATACATTCAGAGCACTCACACACAAAATATAAATAAATAAAATTAAAAAAAAAGAACCCCTTCAGTAATGTATGTACATTAAAAAAAAAACTTACTGTGATGAAGAATGTCAGTTTTCCTTTGTATACATTTAATAATTGTATAGTCTGATTTTGGCAGTCAAGAATCCAGGTTTATAGCAGACTATAAATAAATTCCAAAAGCTTGTAAGGAAATTATAACATCCTGAAGTCAGAATATAAAAAGATAAAAAGAATGTTGGCACTTTCTTGACTAAAGCAGATTTATCAATTTCTGCATACTTTGCATTGTGCAGGAAGAAGCTGGACCTAGAGCATGATATGAGAGTGATTTTTTAACTGTAGAGAGATTTTATTAATTAAATTTAGAGATAATTTGCATTTCTTTCATCAAAGCTCTCACTTTCCTTTCAATAACATCACCTAAATTCCATACAGGGAGCAGTATTTGAATTCATTAATCAGATGATTCTACCCATCACTGCCAAGATATGCATGTCAAATATATGGAATATGTTAATGGTAATATACAGGGTCAATGTAATATGTTAATGGTAATATACAGGGTCAATGTGTGACTATGTTAATGATTACATCTAAGTGATTGTCCTGCATTTTGCTGGTGTGTTTTACATGATCTCATCAGATAGTTCACATTAAATTTCATCCAGAGGAGAAGTTGGAGACAGGGATTTATAAGACTGTAAACTTGAGCATGTTTGGGCAGCCAACAGAGCAGGAAGAAACAAAGAGCTCACCCCTATTGAGCCCCAGATGGACATGGGAATTGTGAACCGCAGATTACTATTTTCAGAATTGTGAGAAAATTGATTCCAGCCAAGGTTAACTTGTTTTACCCTGCTTAGGCAACTCACACTCTGCCTGAGAATTTTATAGGTTTAGAATGCTTTGTAAGAAAGAAAAGAAAATTCCATGTGTTAGGTCCTCTGTTTGAGGCAAACGGCTTGACAAGGCCTGGATAACAAGAGTTTTGGTTTTTTGTTTTTTTGTTTTTTTGTTTTTTTAATGATAGGATTATGTCTACCCAACAAAGCATGGGTGATAAGTGCCCTTCATGACACCATAGAGTCTTTAGTGATTTACGCTAATCACCATTCATGATTCATTGGTTTTCCCTTCTCACAGCTGAAGAATAGACATGCAAGTCTAGGGTGAAAATGAGCTTTTGTTTTGGATCACATCCTGTTACTCTCCCCCACTAACAGTGATCACAGCATTATGTTCACAATTCAGGTTAAGCTCAACTGCCAACTAACAAACTAAAATAACGAAGCTGAGCCGTGCTTTGAGTAGTAAAAACTCAAAGCCTTCTACTGACAATAGGTCAAGAAGCTTGCCATATTATCAGACTTAGAACCAGCAGGTCAGATTTCTTTCAATTTCATATTATTTATTAGGCCCCCCATTAAACTGGATGTTACTACTTCCGTTGTGTTCTCTGCATCATTTCTCAATCTCCCCTTTAGGGCAGCTCTCCCTGACTCCCAAAATTCCACCCCACTATACTCAATGTCCTCCTTTTATTTTGAGACAAACTTTCTCTGTGTAGTTTTGGTGCTTGTCCTGGATCTTGCTCTGAAGATCAGGCTGACTTTTAACTCATAGAGATCCACCTGGCTCTGCCTCCCGATTCCTGGGATTAAAGGCGTGCTCCACCACTGCCCAGCTAATGTCCTCCTTCTTATAGTACTTCTAATTTCATTAGAACATGAATTCAACAGGATTGATTTTATTTTTAATGTATGCTGCAAGTCTCTATAAATATATATGTATGTGTATATATGTACACATATATATTTTATATATACATACAAATTTAAACTAGAGTAAATAAATATTTGCCAAGTAAATAAACAAGTGAAAACAATATCAACCCTTTTGACGACCTATAAATATAATGTATTATATGTAAAGGAAGGCTTTGCATTAATTATTTGGAACATAAAAATAGCTTCTATTTGTTTTGTAAACATACGTGGTATCACTGCATCAAGAAATTTAATGAGAATTAACATTATTTCAAAACCCTATTAAAGGAATTATATAGTTTTGTGGGTGTTGTCCTCAGCAATGGCAGCCAGCTACCAGTTTTTGGAAAAGAACCCTTTGTCTTAGCAACAGCCTGAATTGTTGTGGGATTTCCATGGAAATCCCTTGGCCAACAATTAGACTGAATGCAACCCAGTCCTGCTGCTAGATGTCTCACCTGGCTAAGAGAGATGGCCAGACTTTGTATCATATCCCCCAGTACTAGAACTTCTCACTAGGCTCACCTTCACAGATTCCAGGAAGTTTCATTGCACTAAATTTCCACCCCCCCAATCCCTCCCAAATTCAGCTGTCTCTCCCCTCATCCCATCCCACCTGTCACCTGATCCCTTCAGTCCTGTCACACTTCTTCCACCGTCTGCTCATAACATCATTTCTGTTTTCCCTTCCAAGGAAGATCAAAATGTTTCCCCTAGACTCCTCTTTACCTGACCTCTCTAGTTCAATGGGTTGTAGCTTAGTTTTCCTTTAGTTAATGGCTAACATCTGCTTCTAAGTGAATATAAAGTATATCATTCTGGGTCTGGGTTAAGTCACTCGGGATGATTTTTTCTGGTTCCATTCACTTGCCTACAAATTTAATAATACCACTGTAGCAGGAATCTTAGAAGGTCTTATTAATAAAATCAAACCTGAGGCCAATTATTGGGGTGAATGCTGGAAGATCAGAGAAGCAGAACAAGCCACAGCTACCTCATCTTGCCAATTCCTCAGCTGATCCTGTTTCCTCAGACTGGAAGCTTCTGAGTCCTCATCCAGAATGAATCTCAGCTGAAGTGCTGCTCAAAGCCTAAAAGCTCAACCAGCCAAATGCTTCTAGTTTCTGGTCCTCATGCCTTATATACCTTTCTACTTTCTACCATCACTCCCTGGGATTAAGGGCTCGATTTCTGCGATTAAAGGCTTGAGTCACCATGCCTGGCTGTTTCCAGTGTGGCTTTAAACTCACAGAAATCTGGATGTATCTCTGCCTCCTAAGTGATAGGATTAAAGGCTTGTGTGCCACCATTTTTTGGCCTCTATATCTAGTGGCTGTTCTGTTCTCTGACCCCAGATAAGTTTATTAGGGTACACAATATTTTTGGGAACACAATATCACCTCACACAGTTTTTTTTTTTTAACCACCGAGTACTACTCCATCCTGTAAATATACCAAAGTTTCTTTATCCATTATTATCTAGATTGTTCCTGGTATCTGGCTATTATGAATTAAGAGTCAATGAACACTGTTGAGCAATTGTCTTTGTGGTATGATGGAGTGTCCTTTGGGTACATGCCCAAGAGTGGTACAGCTAGGTCTTAAAGTAGATAGATTCCCAACATTCTGAGGAACCCCTATATCGATTTCCATAGCGACTGAAAAAGTTTGCAGTCTCACCAGCATTAGAGGAGTGTTCCTCTTGCTCTGCATCCTTGCCAGCGTGACTGTTATTTGTGTTAGTGATCTTACCCATTCTGACAGGTGTAAAATAGAATATCAGGGTGCTTCTGATTTGTATTTTCCTGATGTCTAAGGATGTTGATCTTTTCTTTCGTGGTTTCTCAGCCATTTAAGATCCCTATCTTGAGCATTTTGTTTAGATTTGTACCCCACTTTTTAATTGGGTTATTTATTCATTTCTTGGTATATATATTTCTTAAGTACTTATCTGAGGACAACACCAACACAACTCATTGAATATAGAGAAGTTGGACTGCTGCTACATGGAGGCTTCATTCATATATTCCAGTCTCTTTGGTATCAAAAAGTACTCTGCAGACTACTGAAGGAAGAACATGGGCACCAAAACAGCCACCAAACCTTTTACCTACAACCTGTTCTGCCTTCAATATATGCTAGGGCAATGTTGGCACATAACTTGTGGGAATAGCCAACCAATATCTGATTTAAATTAAAGCTTACTCTATGAGAAGGAATCAATACTCAACACTGCTTAGGTAACCAAGAACAAGAGGCTAGATATCCCAAAGTCCTAGGGTAAAACCAAACACCAATGTTCTAGAAAACAAAACAAAACAATAACAACAAAAACATATCAATAAAGTAACTCTTAATAATATTCTATTATATTCATAGATCAATCAGAATGGCTTCATCTGGAAGTTGATGGGAATAGATATAGGGAATAGATTTTGTATGCACAAAGAATTTAATGGTAAGTCTACATCAAATCCCTCCCCTCAGAGTTCAAGGAGTCTTTAGAGGAGGAGGCAGAAGGATTGTTAGAGTCAAAGGGGGTGGAGGACACCGAGAAAACAAGGCCCTCTGAATCAGCTAACTGAGGTACATGTGAACTCTAGAGACTGAAGCACCAAACACAGAGATTACAGTGGTCTGCACCAGGCCCTCTATATACATATTATAGCTATTAGCTTAGTACTTTTTTAGGACTCCAGACTGAGAAGTAATGAATCTCTGATCAGTGTGCCTGCTCTTGGGATTCTTTTCCTCCTGTTGGGTTTCCGTGTTCAAATTTGATATGATGTTTTTTGCTTCACCTTATGTTTTATTTTTTCATGTTTGGTGGTTATCTCTTAGAAGTCGGTCCTTTTCTAATGAAAAACATAAAGGAAGTGGATCCAGAGGGTAGGAGAGGTGGAGAGGAATTGGGAGGAGTAGAGGGAGATGAAACTATAATCAGGATTTATTAGAAGAAAAAAGTTTATTCTAGTAAAATAAAATAAATAAATGAAATAATTATATAAATATTCTTTGGTGCATTCAGTGATAGTCACACATGGTGGTGATCAGCTGTTGGCTGCATGCCCTGGGAAAGGCATATAACTGTGGAGAGGGAGACCTTAAGTTACTCACACTTCTGCTTTCCTATTTGCAAAAATATCATAGTGAGCTAAGCATCCAGTCAGAGGGCAGAGGTTATTAACAACTATTTTGGAATGCTTCAGTAACAGAAGAGTTGGCTGTTTTTATCCTTTTTAATAACCATTTATTAAATACTTTATTATGCTAATAATATATGGATATTTGTTCCTGTCTTTGTAGTGGGTAGCCATTCTAGCTTTGATCTGGAAGTTCCAACCCCCATTGAGACTTCGGCAACTGTCACGCCTACAAGGCGGGGCCAAGGGAGGCGCCTGGGGACTGGAGATCTGGATCAGAGCGCTCTGGGTTCCGGGACCCTGGATGGTAGAGGTGGACCAAGCAGAGCTCCAGAGAACACCGCTGGACTGTGATACACCTTCCCCAGATCCCGCAACCTACCTATCCCTTAATTTGTAAGTTACGCCATTAAATAAATCTCATTTTAACTACGTGGAGTGGCCTTAATAATTACACCAATATGTCTTGGTTTGTAAACCATTATTTATCTGTTCAAATGGTTACACATTTGTCCATGAGAACCTCTAATTAGATCCTCTGTCTTGATGATATGACACTATCACCATTATTTAGCCTTTGCTTCTTTGTGAGTACATGATGTTCATTGGTAGATTTCATGTCCTATTTTAGGAATAAAACTTTTTTTCTGTGGGTCAATGGTTCATTTTATTTAATAATGGTAATAGAAAACCATAACTGGAAAAGATTTTGTTTCTTCTATGTACTTTCAGTTGACAGATCAACAAAATGTGTGTGTGTGTGTGTGTGTGTGTGTGTGTGTGACAGAGAGAGAGAGAGAGAGAGAGAGAGAGAGAGAGAGAGAGAGAGAGAGAGAGTCCCTACAAAACATGAGAAGTGCATTTTTCTGTGTTGACCGGTGTCTATGTAAGGCCAAACTGAGCTTATACTGCTGTCTTCCATTCTAATCCAAGTGATTCAGTTCCTCCAAACCTCTGCTAGGCAGCTCAGCTAGTTTCTGCTTCTTTTAGACAGCTGATCTGGGCTCAGAGTCTTCTTTGTAGCTTGGCTTATCTGAATCTTCTTTGTAGCTTGTCTAGCTAGTCTAAAGAGGTACTCCTAGCTTTCCTTGATTATGCTGAGAGAGAGGGGATTAGACATTCTGGTCTGTTTCTGGGACTTCCTAACCTATTTTGTGTTGTTTACCTTCCTGTTTAAGGCGCTTCCCTGCTGTATGGAATGTTCTAGTCTTGGAGGAAATTGTTACACAACAATATGATACATATGCATTCACATATCCACATATATGCATGTTAGCATATTTCTTTATATATATATATATATATATATATATATATATATATATATATATATACACATATGCATAAACATATACCTCCTAACACAGGTTTCTTCAATGCTTTAAAAACCTTATTTCTTATCATATATGCCACACTTCTAACAATTATGGTCAAAGATATATTAACCCACAACTTTCGGAGTGAAATATCCTCAATTAGATGTTACTCAGGGGTTCTAAAGTCAAATTATGGAGATTCCCACCTACCCATACCCAACATTGTATGTATACGGACCACTGCAGGTAGGAGAATTCTGTTTCCAGCTTTGATGACGTTTCAGTTTTGCTTCCACAATACTGAGCAAATGTAGAGTGACATAAATGATCCAAGTTTTTAAACATTATACCGAGAATTTAAATTAAAGAATATTTTCCTATAAGGATTAAAAGAAATTAGTGACTTAAGTTTGGTATTTATAGTGTATATAACAATTTACCTAGAGAAACATATGAAGAAATTTTTTTTTTTTCACGTACAGAGACTGTTTATTAAGGAGCTATTACAACAATGCCCATGACCTTGAATTGTTCTTCTTTCCCTTGTCAGTCAAGGCAGAGGACCCTGAGCATGCAGAGGGGACTACTGCTATTGTTTCCTTAATCAGAAGGATGGGGCTTCAAAGTTCCATGGAAAAGATTCACAGGGGTTTCACTGTCTTGCAGTACTTTGCCTGGCTTCAGTAGTTCTGGGTTCAGTTTGCTGCCTGAAGGTGATTCGATTTCAGCAGTTTGACACTGGCATTCATTAAGGTAAATGAAGATGCTCCTTCTGGAATACTCATTTGTTTAAACAGTTCACTGAAGGAAGACCAGGCCTTCTTCATGACTTCAGCCAAAATGTCTTCCACCTCTCCCTTAGCCTCAGGGGCTCCACTGTGTTCTCAGACCTCTTGACTTTGATTCCTGGTACCAGTTTGTTTTTTGAAATCTTGATGTCATGAGCGATGATTAATTTTGTTTTCCCTGTGCCACTAAGAAATTAATTTTTAATTTTGGTGATAATTAATACTCATCTATTGTTGGAAATAATTGTGAAATTAGACTTAAGTTTATTCCTGGCCATATTTGCCTTCAGTTGCTGCCATTGCAGCAAAGCTCTCAATCTTACTCGAGCTTTCTTACAAAGCTGTTCCTGTTCCTGTAGTTAGAAAACACACAGTGTGTGTTTCTAGTGGGCATGTGTGTGTGTTGTTTGTATATTGTTTGTATGTGTTGTGTGTGCATGTATGTGTGTTCTAAGGGGAATAGTGGAATGCAATAAATAGCAAGTATTTGTGTGTTGTTTCCTGTTTCTATGCAAATCATTTACTTCAAGATCTGGTAATGGGAATGTACTAATGAACATGTTTCTCAACATTTGGAGACCATTGTGATGACCTTTTAAATATCACTGCTGGATGGCATGAAAAATGTGTCCTTGGTGTAGCAGTGTACACTGGAAAGCATTTGACGTCCTATGTGAGTGTGATTGAATGAGATGGAAGAAAAAAAGGATTTGTTTTTAAGTTGGGCTGGTTCCCATCAATTTACTTAGTGCTTTTAAAAAATGAAGTTTGCCATGCCAAAATTCAATATGATCAGAAGTAGTTATTGTAATTGCTGAGTGGCAAATGACAGCGTTCAGATATTTTAGCATATTGTGTGTGTGTGTGTGTATGCATGTGCGTGTATATTTCTCCTTGTGCCTGGGTCAATCTCCTTTGTTCACAGAGACAATTTACATCATTGATTACTTGGAGTGCACGAAATGTTCTATATTAAAGCAGATTTGGTTAATAGCATTGATGTGTTTATAAAAATGTACACTATTTCTTGTTGTTTGAAAATGTTTTATAACATATTACATACATTAGTATCAAAATTAATTATCACAAAGGAATGGCTTCCTGCCCTTCCTATTTTAGACTGAATAAATATTTACTGTATTTTCTTAATAGAAAATTTACAGGGTTGGGGATTTAGCTCAGTGGTAGAGCACTTGCCTGGCAAGCGCAAAGCTCTGGGTTCGATCCTCAGCTCCGGGAGAAAAAAAATTACATATAGTAGGATTTCTTTGTCTATGATTAATACCCATCAATTTTATCCAATGATGATATTTTCAGTACTTCTGATTTCTTTGCAATATCTTTCATTGTATTTGTTTACAACGTGACTTGAAAGTCTTACTGATGTTAATAATACACAGTAAACTTATGATGACCCAGCTTTTTAGAACACTAAGTGTAATACAATTTTGGTAGAGAAATATTGAATATTAATATAAAAAGGGATATGATGTGTTATTTATAATTTGCATAAATTTCAAGGGTAAATTATGAATATTTAACTGTGGTTTGGCTGTGCAATGGAAGAAGGGTTATTTCTGTAATTGTTTTCATTCTTTCCCATGACTGTTAAGGATACAACCACTGCAAATCTCTGTGGATGGTGCCTTTAAGAAAAGAAATCTTTAAGAAAAGAATCTTGTAGACAATGTAGTAAATAAAACTGAACACTTAGTGAACATGAACCTATATTTAATGGATATTTTGTTGTACATGTATTGAAGTAGAACTTTCCATTTGCTTGCATAAAACTAACGTTGGCATTTTTCTTTACATATGCAGGCTTGAGCAGAGAGACATTCAGACAAAGAGACAGGGAGGGAGGAAGACAGAGAAAGAGAGAGAACTGTAGACCACAGCACAAACATTCAGAAAGGATATTGCATATACATGGATTTCATCGTATCTAGTAATTTAAGTCACCAGGAACTAAAATAAGTTCTAAAATATATCTTTTCCTTTTAAATTGTAAAACCTTTTCAATCAAAAGCTTATTTCATAATGAATTTTATTATTCATTCATAGGCTTTAATTTTTCTGATACCTCTATTTTATATGTGGATTTTATGTGTATATTATATATATATATATATATATATATATATATATATATATATATATATATGTAAAACCTGTGGAAATAAATGCCAGTTTTTAGAAAAGTTTCATGTAATCCAGACTCGTATTGAACTAGCTCATTAGGTGAAGATGCTGTAGAGCTTCTGATCCTTCTGCCTCCACATCCAGAGTGCTCAGATGACAGACATAAAATATCATGCCTTCTTTTATACAGTGGTAGCAACAGAATTCAGGCCTCCTAACACGTGAACAGCATCCCCATTATAAATACCATATTTGAAGGAACAAATACTGGCATGGAGAATAGTAACTTTTAAAGATATAACTAGAAAAGCACATTTTTACATGAAGGATATGTTCAAAATTCCTGATTGATACAATTGGACAATTTAATATAATCCCTTCATTTTGGTGGAGTTAATTTTTAAAATATAATTTTATTAATATTGTGATATATATATATATATATATATGTGTGTGTGTGTGTGTGTGTGTGTGTGTGTGTGTGTTGTGCAATTCATGTGTGGATGTAAGTGTACAAATGAAAAACAGGTGCAGGTCAGGGATAAATATCTAAGAGTTAGTTCTTGCTTTCTACTCTTGGTCCCAGGAAGAAAACCCAGGCTTTCTGGCTTGCACAGAGAGCACTTTTATTTACTTAGCCATCTGGCCTGCAGGTGGAATGACTTCCTCAGGATCAGATACAACAAAAGATTACTAATACTTTAGCATCCCTGTCTAAGATTTTCTAGCTCTCAGTGTTTATCTCAAAGTTATCTATCATCTATATGTATAGATCTGTAATCTATCTATCTATCTATCTATCTATCTATCTATCTATCTATCTATCATCTATGTATCTATCATCTATCTATGTATCTTTGTATCTACCTGTCATCTATCTGCCTATCTATCTATCTATCTATCTATCTATCTATCTATCTATCTATCTATCTATCTATGTATCATCTAGCTATCATTTACCAGGGACATATCTACCTATCTTATCACCCATTTACTATCAATCTTCTGTTTTATTATTACCTAGATATGTTTCTCTCTGTCTCTCTATCTCCTCTTTGTCTATCTCTGTTTCTGTCTCTCTCCCTGTGTCTCTGTGTCTGTCCCCACCCCAGGATCATAAATGGTATGCACTCCTGGCTGCTTGAAGTGAGTTATTTAGACCTGGTAGATCTTCAACTTGAAAATGTTCACCTACTTCTGCTTCAATGATGCTGCGAATAAAGAATGCACTTCTATGCCAGGACTTAAATCATTGATTTGATATCTCTCTTCTTTAATGGCTTTGTTATTGAAATCTCCTGGAGACACTGATTACTGTGTCAGGAAACAATGATTATAGGAACAAGAAATGAGATGCAGATGTACAGTAGATTTTTGTGATTGAACATTGGCTAGTGGTCTAAGAGTAATAATGTATATTTTCTCCAACTGAAACGCTACCAGAAAATGATGTAGGTACTGTAGAAAATGCATGATGCTATATTTTATGTTCAAAGATAATACAGTTATTCCTGAGGTACATTTTAATAGAAAAATGAGGAATTAAATAGCATATACACTCAACTATTTTTCCAGAATTCAATCTTTTTTTGCCTTTTTCTTTGTTTCATCAACAGACTTTAAATATCATAATGGATTGTGCTGTATATGTTTAAATAATGAAAAACTTTATTTTCCTTCTTAGGAACTCAGACACTCCAGAGCTCTAATTCTTCCCAGGTTTCTGTTTGTATATTAAGTTGACTGTTCAAGTAAAACTTACCACATGGACCAAAGCTCTGACGTCTAGAGCTCCATGTGTTTCTTCAAAGACAGCACCTCACAAGTCGATCCCTATGCCACTCTGAAGCTGTCCCCAGATCCTTTCTAATGGCCCCTTTGGAAAGTCTTTGAAATGCCACATGTTAGCACAGAAAACTCTGGGATGCATCACTGCATTACAAATTCCAGATGCAAGCAAGCTTCCTGCTAAAGCTTTGGAACTGGAAAAGGATCATAACATGCCATCCATCTTGTTAAAGTAAGGCCAGGGAAAAGTTTTAAAGGAAAATTGAAGGGAGGTGGGTCTCAAAGCAGCCTTTACCAGCTTATCTTTGGGATTCTCCTCAATCAGTTGAGTTTAGTATTAGCTCTGATGAAATTCTCACTGTCAAAGACAGCAGAAAACAGTGAGTCTGGACTATGGCTTTTAATGCTTGTTAGGTTTTCCTTCCTTTTTCTTAGACAAACTCATGCCATCATCAACTTTTTTTTTCACTTTTGGATACTGCTTAAACATATTTTTAAAAAGTAATTCAAAAATAGCAAATGTAATACTGCATAGACTGTGTAATTAAAAAGGGAAAAAAAAGATAATATTAGCTCTAACAGATACAGGTATTTATGAGTGACAACTAGTCTGGTCCTGACTATGGTAAGAGCTACAAATTGCAATATGAAGGAATGAATTATAAACAAATTGATGGAGGGATTTTTTTCTCCATTTTGTTAGACTGGAGGTAAATGTAGATCATTATGTATTAGTGGACTCAGATTGTTTATCTCTCTTACTTTTCTTCCAGGCATATAAACTTGTTTCAAAGTATTTTTTACTGCAGCTTTTATCTTGGAAATGGGAAGTCTGTTTAGGTTTGCTTTATGACTCCTCAAAGTATTTTAGTTTTGAGAAGGTAGAGATATGCTGCATCCATGGGAATCCAGATCTTTACTTTATAGACTACCATATTTATCCAGATCATTTTTTGCAAAGTACGTCTACTCCTGTTTTACTTATATTCTTTCTATATTATCCTCAGTATTCAAAAGATTCAGAATCTCCTTACATTCTCCTTCATAGAAACAAAGAAGTTAACCTACTAAAGGAGAAACTAGAAACCACATAAAATCTGCACACTGATTTTTAATGAATGACTAGGATATTAATGTTGAGACATAAATTTCTTATTCATGACTTTCTGTTATTAAAATTATGTGTCCAAAGTGTACAACACAGACAAATACATTCTCCATGCATATAATTTTTCCACATTATCTTACATTCTTTATCTTTTTGTGTTGCTGTTAATTCTCCCATCATTTCAACCAAAAGAAATTTCTGCATCAAGCATTGCTTATGAAAACCATATAATACATTGGACTTCTGTTTTTATCTGGGGAAGCTTAAGTCCTTCAGTGCTGAAAGTGATTATTTCCAGATGTAATATTTTTGTTTGACAACTGTATTTTTTTCTAACATAATTTTGGATATATCATTGTACACTCTTGTAGCCTGTGAAATTTCTACTGAGAAATCCACTGACACTTTTACAGAAACACCTCTGTATTTGAGGAACCAGTTCCCAGAGAGCAAATTTTAAGAACTCTTATGACACAGGAAATACATACACACACACACACACACACACACACACACACACACACACACATGCGCACGTGTACACACACACACACACACAGGCACACACACATACACACACTATATGTGTTATTTGTGCTTTTCTTTTTATTTCCATTTTTTAATCTGATTTGTTTATTTTCGTTGTTCTTAGTTTGTTTTCTAAAGAGACAGAGAATGAGAGGGCCAAGCATTGGGTGGGTGAGGAAGGGGAAATGATCTGCAAGGAGTTGGAGTGTAAACAATGATCAGAATACATACTTGAAAAACATTTCTATTCCACAGGCAGAACAGATTGTAGGTCAAAGGGTATGTGGCTGGATGGGTTTCCCACTTCCTCTACTTGAAGTTGTACCTGATCACAGGAAATGGCCAGTTTAGGCTACACTATTGCTAGGAGTGCCTTGCACCAGGACTTTACCTTATCCTGGAATAAGCCCCACTCCTTCCCGTAGTTTCTTTCATTACTCTCCTCCTCATTCCCCAAGGGTGTCCTAGAGATTGAGGGAGTGATCAACCAATGACTGCCTAAAACCTATGCCTGGAGAGTACACCCACTCCTGACACTGCCTGGAGCACCAGGACCAACAGGCTGGATGACCCAGAGACCTAGAACAGAACCTATCACAACTGTAGGGAAAAATGCCAATGTACTGAAGCCTAATGGTATTCTCCTATACTCATAGATTGGTGCCTAGATCAATTGTCCTCAGAGAGTAACTGGTGGAAACAGATGCAGACCCACAGCCAAACATTAGGCAGAGTTCAGGGAATCCTGCAGAAGAGGGGGAAGGATTGTAGGAGACAGAGGGTCAAGGACTCTACAAAAATCAACTAACCAGGGATCATAGGTGCTCACAGAGACTGAACCAACAACCAGGAAGCCTGTATGGTACTTGTAGATGTAACCAACCGTCTATTAAATAAGAAACACAGAGCCGATTCAGAGAAGAAAGCAAAGAGGTCAGAGCTAAGAGCCTTACCCTTCCTGCTTCAGCCAAGAGAGCTCTCCGAAAAAGGGCTACTTCCTGTCTGTTTGTCTTTATATAGACTGTCTGTTCTGCTTTCTTATTGGTTGTAAATCCAAACACATGACTGCTTCGTCACTGCCTGTATGTACAGCCCTCCAGGTCCTCTATGGTATTGAGATTAAAGGCGTGTGTCTCCAATGTTGGCTGTATCCTTGAACACACAGAGATCTACCTAGCTCTGTCTACCAAGTGCTGGGATTAAAGGCGTGCGCCACCACCGCCACACTCTTGCTATGGCTCTAATAGCTCTGACCCCCAGGCAACTCTATTTATTAACATACAATTAAAATCACATTTCAGTACAAATAAAATACCACCATAGGTACTGACTTGGGCACTCTGAAAATATGTTACAGTTGTATAGTTTGGTGCTCTTGTGGGACTCCTAACAGTGGGAACAAGGGCTGTCTCTGACTCTTTCATTGGCTTTTGGGACCCTACTCTTCATACTGGGTTGCCTTGCCTAGCCTTACTACATGTATAGATGCTTAGTCTTATTGCAATTTGATATGACATGTTTTATCGATATTCATGGGAGACCTACCCTTTCCTAAACTGAAATGGAGGAGGAGTAGATTAGGGGTGGAACTGAGGGAGGTTGTTGGGGAGAAGGACTGGGAGGAGAAAAGGGAGGGGAAACTGCCACCTGGATGTAAAATATATAAATAAATAAATATATTTAAAATACCTATAATTAATTATATAAAATATATTAAGAATTTGATGAAACAGTGATTCTTTGTTATAGGCTGCACATTGGTTATATTCATATAACTGTTTTTAATCTACTTTCACTTAATTTTATTAGCTTAAAATTATCCTTTTTTAAAGATATAATTCTCTATTGATTCTTTGGAAATTTCACATCATGAATCCCAATTGCTCACCTCTCAGTCCCTCCATATCCAGCCCTCACCCCTGCAGTGTGTCCCCAAAATTAATTAAAAACAAAACAAACAAAAAACCCTACCTAGCTCTATTTTCCAACACCTCTTCATTCATCCTAATGGGGTCTGAAACTGTGGTATGCCATGTATACACGTTTTGTTCAATCAGCCGCACCAGAAAATGTTCATTTCATTAAGTTACTGATCTGTTTGTTTCAAGGCCTCTGGTTTCTGGTACACCATCATCACTGGGCTGGGACCTCACTGAAACTCTTCTCAGATATCCTGTAACAACAGAATCTCTAGTCATGGAGATTCGTTATTGTTCCCTAGGACTAGTCCATTTGTGCACTCCAGCAGACTGACGATAGGGCAGCTATTAGGGTGGGCCATCCCAAGGCCCAGGATATGGGTCTTGGTGTTCATCAAGCTGGTTGGTCTGGGTCACTGGACAACACCCTCAAGTAAAGAGCAGAATCCGCTCTCCCATGCCCATTGTACAGGGTGGGTCCATCTCTTCTGCGTGCCTTGGTCAGCTCTCTCATGGAGGCAGCACCAGCTCTTCTGTTATAGTGTCCAATGAGGGGCCAGGCCAGCGATCCTGGGGCCAGTGAGGGACAGGGCTGGCTCAGCATGTTCCTTGGATTTCAGCACACTTGGTTTCTTTGACTGCTTAGGGCAACATGATCCATGGATATCAGCCCAGCCTCTGGCTTCTGTTAGATCACAGACCCACAAATGGCTCTTGGCAGCAGCCCCGGCCAGGAAGACACCATGGCCCCTGTGGTAGTATGACCCTCAGGCACCAACGTGACCACAGGATGCAGCCTACACCTCAGATATCAGTATAGCCTTTGGTTGCAGCACAGGCCACAGACATCACAGACACCAACTGTGGTAGGACCATAGACCCAGACACGGTCCCATGCAGCAGCGCAGGCTCGGATATCACCATGGACCCAGTTGCCACAGCCCAGACTCCTGACTTCAGCATGGCTTTCAATGGTATCAGAAGCCATGGACATGGACCCTGACTCATCATGACTGCAGTAGGGCCATGGACGCAGACATGGCCCCTTGACACATCCCAGGCTCAGATGTCACCATGGCCTCAGGTGTCAGCACAGGCTATCCAGATTAGCATGGCCCCAAAGGAAGCCTGGCCCTCGGAAACCAACAAGGACTCAGGTGTTTGACCAGAACCCAGTCATCTGCATAGCCTCCAGTGATCACCCAAGCCCTGGACATCAACACAGACCCTGGCTGCTGCAGGGGAATGGACCCAGACATGGCCCCCAGACGGCAACCCAGGCCTGATATCATCATGTTCCCTGGGTGGCATCACAGTCCACCCAGACCAACAGGTGTGGTGCCATGGCCCATGGACACCACAATGATCACAGGTGGCACCCCACACACTGGGCATCTCCATGGCCTTGGTGCCAACATGGGTCATGGACATCAACATAGACTCCGGCTGTAGCAGATGCAGATATGGCCATAGGCAGCAGCCCAGGCCCAGAGGTCACCCTGTTCCCTGGTGGCAAGCAGACTACTAATATCAGTCCATTCCTCTCAGCCCTGATTTCTTCAGAATTGCCTCATGACAGCACATGAACCATTCCACATTTCTCTCCTGCTTCTCCAACATATACTTGCTCATCATATTAACAGTCAACTGCCCAGTGCCTTGTGGCACCAGGAGGTCATGTGGATACTTCCAGCAGCCTGGAACTGAGGATCTAGGCTACCTGGTGGGTTCTTCAACCCGTCTGACTCACCAGGTGCTAGGCTGGCCTGTGGATTCTTCTGCTTAAAATTACTCTTCTTGATATCAATATCAATAACAAAGCTAACGTTGGTGTTATTTCTGGTACTTCTCTAGCACTTTATTGTGAAACAGGACGAAAGTTATGTCTACTTCTGCAACAATCAATTATCTAAATCTTCATTCTACTGTTTTCAATATCCACTCTTTTGGGGTAAGAAAGTTCTAGTAGCTGCCTATACAAATAACATCCATTGATTATTTCCAGCAGTTATGTGATCATCTATAGTGTAATGGAAAGATGACACTATTAAAAAAACATCATTTTGAAGTTTTAAGACATTTTTGGAGCTTTTGTGTTGGCTATTTTATTAAGCCAAGCATAGTAGTCAGAGGCAGAGAAATATTAGGACACTGGTAGATAAAACAATCAAAACAGGGAACAGAGTTAATGTGCTGGAAAGAGAGTATCTGTGAAGGCCGAAGGAGCAAGGCAAGTGTGATTAATCTGTGCCATGAGATTCGATCCCTAGATATGGGAAGATGACATTCCATGCTATCTTAGAACTGATTGCTCTCATGAAAATTATCTTCATGCCTGCTTTCAAAAGAAAAGCTAATTTAGATAAAAATAACATTCATTGAATGAATCAACAAATATTTTCAAAATACTGTAACTTTAGGTGACATAATAGTTTATTTCTTATTTTTGTTGCTTGAACATAAGTTACTATTTTCCTATAATAATAATTTGTTTCCTGTGCACATTAATAATATAATAATGTACAGAGATATTGTAGATAGACTTATATGAGATGTTTTCTACATTTTGTCTCTGCCTATCAACCAGGAGATTGGCCCGTGAGACATTAGCTGAGTTTCAGTTTCCATTTTATAAGTATATCTAACTCTTCAAAGAGCATAAATTTTCTCATATGTTTATACCTGTCATGATTAAACTCAAATGTAGAAATCTGGAAAAAGGAAATAGCTAGGTTGATTTATGTAAGTATTTCATGGAAAGCAGAATTAAACCCCATGTGCAAATATATTCTAGTCTAAAGTCTCTGAGCCTACCTATAAATTTTTAAAAATTATAATAAAAATAAAAAAGAAGCATTCTCTATAGACTGAAAAGAAAACTAATTTGAAAGGACAATAAAAATGTACTGAGGTTGAACCTATTTCATTTTCCTATTGGCATAAACTATATATTCTACAACTTTGGTAAAGTATTTTATTTCTGTTAAATTTCTGTTAAATTTAAAATGATATAGCAGCTATGAGTTCTGTAATATGATAAAGTTGGGAGTATGTAAGAAGTCAATGAGTATCAAGGAATTATGCCAATAATATAATAATGACATGGAATAAAAAGTCTAGGCAAGTGTCTTGAGGAACTACAGGTCTTGGACCACTCCTTAAGAGTATGGGGATAAGGTAAAAACCTGTTTTCTTTGTACTTTGGCATCAAGAATGTTGACCTAAAGCATGCTTTGTGGACATAAAATAATTTATGATTGTTGTTACACACACATATATGTGTATGTATGTATGTATATATGTGTGTATACACACACACACACACACACACACGCGCGCGCGCGCACACACATCAGATCCATTGGCAAAAACTAAAAATAATGACACATCTGTATATCAACATTTCAAAATAATAAAATATTAAGATTGTTGCATATGCATTTAATAGTCATCATGTAAACAACCTATTTCTACTATTTTGAAATACCTTACTGTACATTTAAGGAAAGATTCCTCATTTTAATCCTGAATTAACCATTGTCACAACTTCAGAGGTATCATGTTAATGTAGCCTCTTTTGTACTCTAGTAATAACATAGATGCTATGGGATGTTCTGTATGTTAAATGTGTTGCTCTGATTGGTTAATAAATAAGACACTGATTGGCCAGTAGCCAGGCAGGAAGTATAGGCGGGACAAGGAGAAAGCAGAATTCTGGGAAGGGGAAGGCTGAGTCAGAGAGACTCTGCCAGCCGCCGCCATGAAAAGCTAGATGAGCCACGTGGCAACTTATAGATTAATAGAAATGGGTTAATTTAAGGTATAAGAACTAGAAAACAAGAAGCCTGCCACAGCCATACAGTTTGTAAGCAATATAGGTCTCTATGTGTTTACTGGGGTGGGTCTAATTGGCTGCGGGACTGGCTGGTGAGAGAGATTTGTCCTGACCGTGGGCCAGGCAGGACTGGAGAAAACTTTAGCTACACATAGAGTTGCAAAAAAATAGAACAATGTTCAGAGCTCTAGAGATGGCTCTGTAGTGAATAACAACTACTGCTATTCCAGGGGACCCAAGCACCGGTCACCCCAAGTTATAACTTCAGCTCTAGGAAGATTGACACTACTGGGCTCCACAGGCACCTGCACAGACTCTCAAATCTTCTCAGAAACCCACTAAAACACATAAAGTAAATGTTTAAAAATAATATTCAGTATTTAAAGAATTCAATCAAATAATGTGCTTATGGGACTCTAAGTTATCTACATTCATATTAAATAGTCTCAAGTTTTTAGCGTCTGACTATTGTAGTAGTATGTGAAAATCCTACAGCATGTGTTTTTGTTTTCCTTTTTTGTATTTCCTGTTTTTCATTATTCGTAATTTTCAGACACTATTTCCTCTGTACCCACATGGGAGAGTTTTCCATGAGCAACTTTAGACAACTAAATTCCTAAAGTTTCTACTGATGTGTGTGTTTTCTTCCATCTTCACAGATTTTTCTCTAACTTTGTCATATAGGAAGCTGACAAGAGCTCTACTATGCTTTACACACTTCTCAACTATTCTGATGTCTGAAATAATAATGCTATCATGGACAGTGGGCTGTTCTACTTGTTGCCTAGTTGAATCAAATGTCCATTATCTTATCATGACAACAGATGAAAGATTTGATAATATTCTGATCCAAGACTGTTTCTATAAATGGGCATCTGTTTTAAGAGAATACAAATTGGCTCTAAATCATTATGTAGAGGTAGAAAAGGATTTTCTACTAAATTAATAGACATATTACAAGAAACCAGACCTTGTTAAATTTGCTGTAACAAAAACAAAAATACTACTCTGGCAAAGAGACAGTAATTGATTGAGGACAAAACACTCCATCTTATCCATCAGGATCATTTTAGATTTTTCAGAAACAATGCTGGCAGATCAAAATGAAAGAATCATAGGTGTCATCACTCTTTCATCCCTGTATATGAAAAGATACATTATATTAAAGGATTTCTGCTGTTCCCTTGGGGCAATATTGCTTTAACTTAGTGTGTTTCAGAGGACTTTAATTTGCTCTCTTCACTAAATTAGTCTTTAGTACGGAGGATAAAGATGTATAACTATGAGAGTTAATTAAGCCCTGGTTTTAATTTGGTATGACATGTGGGTACTTGTTGATTGACTATAATATCACTTTGTAGATTCTTTGTGTTCACTGAGATCTAACCTACATTTAGAATTAAATTTACTATCTACCTACCTTATATCATGATAAAGCTTGTCTTAGGTCAGGGATCAATATTTTTATCTTCTACATACAAAAAATATCTGGATGTACTACATGTATTTATATTAGATAACAAACCACAGGAAGTATTTGTAGCACCCAACCAACCAACATAATTGTTATGTAAATCACAATTTTGAGTATCTTCTAACCCCCATTGATTATATCACATAGCTTATATTCAGATCTCCTTTGGGATCTGTAGTTTCTGCTGGCCATTGAATCATAGGGCATTAATGTTCACTCAGCCATGGCATATCATAGCCTGTATAAGATCTGGGTACTTCCTTTCTGTAGAGCATAATATGTAAGACAATTTCCTGGTTTGCCACAGGAGTGTGTAATAGACCACCTTTTCAGTTTCTCTTTAATTTACCCTAAGTTTGATTGGTCCATTATTTAAGAGCTTGAGTAGATAAGAAGCCAAGTATATCTACTGTACTGGTCCAAGTTTTATCACTTAATTTCTGGGTCTTACAAATATTTTTGTAATAATCATGATTATTTTTTATTATTTTCAAATGGTATGCAAACCAAAACTCAGAGCCTACTTTATTTCTTATTCTGAACAATAAATATAGAAAGAAAAGTCAACATCTAAAGGCCTTAACTATTCTGGGGCATTATTACTTATTTCTAATGAGTATTATAAAACTCAGGTTATTGCATCATTTAAAATTATGTATGGCTCATCCAGTCTGTAATTCCAGAAATAACTGAATATTTCCCAGACTACTACTATCTTTTGAAAATATTCACTGTACTGAATTATCTTTTAATTGTCCTGTTTAATTTGTTGAGAAGCTTATCACTGCCTTAAAAAAATCATGAAGGTCTCCCCTGGGAGGCCTGCTCTTTTCTGAAAGAAAACAGAGGAGCAGTGTATCTGGGGAAGGGGGCTTTGGGTGGTGGTGCTGTGAAGATCACAGAGAGCAAAAAATGTGTTTGGAATGTACTATATGAGTGAAGAATAAATAAGAAAGAAAAAATATGATAAAGGCAAAGTTACTGATACATTTAATCTGTGAATAGAATGGGCAGGAATCTAAATCTCATGGTAGCCTAGAGGTAGTGAAATTTCATAGGTTTTTACACATTGCTTTCTATATGCTTGTAAAGCATGAGCTATCTCTCCTTTGCTTGTGATCCTGAATATCATTGGCTTGAAAGGTTTAGTCCTTGGAAACTGTTATCAGCAGAAGGTAGTATGTCACCCTCCACATGCTTAGGTCTACACACTTAGAAAAGGGGTTAGGTGGGCTTCTCTAACTAGCATTACCACCATAATCTGGAACCTCAGTGTGTTTATTATGTACAGAACAGGGGTAGGGGTTAGCTAATTTCCACAGGAGGCTGGCATTCTTCGGCTATAGATATCCAGGAGGAGAAAGCTGTAGTTGCTAGTCTTTCTAGTACATACTTATCAATCATCCATAAAAACTACTACTTTAACTCCAGACAAAAAGGTTTGTAATTTTATTATTTTACCATGGGAAAAAGGTATTCTGTAGTTCTGCTTCTTCCTCCAGATCTTTGGTGCATGGGTTCACAAGGGTGGAGAAAAGAGAAGCAGAGAAGAGGGTTTGGTTGGCTGTGGTTACCATGGAGAAAGCCTTCTGGGAGATGACTTTGGTGAATCAGCTCTGCTGTATTCCAGAGTATAGGAAATGTATGGGATTGGGGAGCCTGGAGACAAACACTAATTTGCATTAAATGAAGGGGTAAGGCTTCGTATGTGGCAACAGGGTCCTA